>NW_027507758.1:369732267-370384767 GCF_037356315.1 Lithobates pipiens | reverse complement strand
TGTCTGTTATAGTCTCCCTTCATCAGAAATACATTCCAGTGTCTGTGGAAATCAAGTATAAAGCATAGTTCAGATGTGCATAGTGTTATCACGGTCCACATCTCTAGCCTATGCTTTAAACTTCATACTAAAGGGAAACATTTGGCCTTCTATCCATGGTTCTTTGTGCTATCTTTGATACCATCACTCATTCTATGGTGAGTCACTCACCTGTTTGGTGTTGGCTGTCTCATCTTCCCCAATCACTCATTGTGTAGTCACTTTGCTAATACGCTTTATTTACAATTTTTCCACAGAAACCCTATGGGCCCCTATTCAGCACTTTTATTACAACCAGTCATTTATTGGGGGCAACATCTCTATTGATGCTTGCTTCTTGTTTTCAGTTCACTGCTGCTGCAGTTATCGCCACCTCAGTTTGCAGGGATGAGGTTTCTCATAGTGCCTCCAGCTACTAATACTACCGATGTTGAATGCTGTAGCCTACTTATAGGTAAGAGAGCTGGGATTAAGTTGTAGTCCCCCCCCTTCCTGTTACTATAATATTTATATTTTATTAGACATCCCTAGATTGCATTTGCTCCCGATTAGTGGAATTTTGCCACAAAACGTGCATAGAGCGATATACTGATGTACTGTCACAGCTACCATGCGTTTACTATGCGACTACCTTGAATAACTTTGAATTATGTGTGCAATCTATGTTTTATGCAAGTTTGGGCTACATTTAATACATTTTAAAATATTTACTATATAGGAACATTTATGTATACATTTCTAAGACTTGTGTGTACATTTCTATTTATTATATTACTATATTATGTTATTTGCTAAATGCTATTGACTGTCCCACATGCATCCATGTGCATCATTAACCACTTGAGACCCGCGCTATAGCCGAATGACGGCTACAGCGCGGATCTCCTTTTCTATTGACGTAGTCCCGTGCACGAGCGGCCTACGAGACTCGCCTGATCACCGATCTGTGCAAGGGGTCGATCCCGACCCCTTATCACGTGATCAGCTGTCAGCCAATGACAGCTGATCATGTGATATAACGGGAGCCGGTAATCGGCTATTATAAAAAAAAAAAAAAAAAAGCCGATCACCGGCGGCCGTGATCGGGAGATCAGTCCTGATCACAGGGAGCCCTGCCAGTGCCCACCTGCCCCCTCATAACTATTCATAATAAAAAATTAGTGCCCCCCGTCAGTGCCCACAGTGCCACCCAGCAGTGCCCACAGTGCCACCCAGCAGTGCCCACAGTGCCACCCAGCAGTGCCCACAGTGCCACCCAGCAGTGCCCACAATCTGCCTCAACAAAGGTGCTGCACCCCAGTGCCACATATCCGTGCCCATCAGTGTCATCTACCAGTGCCCATCAGAGCCACCCATCAGTGGTACCTATCAGTGCCCATCAGAGCCACCTATCAGTGACCATTAGTGCCACCTTAACTATGCCCATCAGTGCCCACCAGTGCCGCCTCATCAGCGCACTTCAATGAAGGAGAAAAATGACCTGTTTGCAAAATTTTATAACAAACTATTAAACATGATTTTTTTTTTTTTGCATCTTTTGTTTGTTTAGCAAAAAATAAAACTCCCAGCTGTGATTAAATACCACCAAAAGAAAGCTCTATTTGTGGGGAAAAAAATGATAAAAATTTCATTTGGGTACAGTGTTGTATGCCCGCGCAATTGTCAAAGTGCATCAGCTCTGAAAGCTGAAAATTGGTCTGGGACTGAGGGGGGTTTAAGTGCCCAGTAAGCAAGTGGTTAATTATCTACCAATTGATTCATCTGGTTTTGGTGTTGTGCTTCATATAAAGTCCCACCATCCCCCTTTTTTTTTTTCTATGTCCACTGAATGATTTAGCGGTCATTACACAATGGCACTATCGTTTGCGCACACGGCAGAATGTTAGTTTTTCGAAAATGGGTTCGGACGATTTTTCGTATAGGGGATGGCCAGCATAACTGAGCAATTGCCACCACCAATTTTGTAGTCCTACAAAATGTTCACCTGGTACTGGCACAATTATAGCCTTACTACACTCCCAGGGTATTCCCATTGTGGAATACCTGATGATCTACTGTGAGAACGGATGGCACAAACAATGACTGACAATGTAATGCAGACAGTTTCAAACTCAAAAAGGTTTGGTTGTATCCCAATCTTTTAGACCAACACATCACGTGGTAGCAGAGGAGTTTTGATCTCATCCCTCACACAGCCCAAACCAAAGCTTTTCATCTCCAGGACAAACTTCTGACACTCCCAGACTTTGATTCTACAGTCCAAGCGATGTCCAACTCTGTTTCTGCATGACAGTCCTGGGCCCGATAGTGGCCTCTGAGGCCTGCAACACAATTATCTGTTCCAAGTAGAGTTAGTTCAGTAACTAGACAAACTGACTTGTCTGACTCCACAAACCAAACTCTCTCTGGCCTGGAGTTTGTAAATCCATCTCACTGTCTTGGAAGATCATCCTAGACACCTTGTTAACAGAGAAATAATCAACATTCAGGAGCGCCAGGTGATTTGGACTGGACTTCCTAACTGGAGGGTAAGCCGACAAGGATCAAGTGGGGCAATGCCACAGCAGTGGCAAATGTCCATCACCAGGGAGGTACAAGAAGTCTCATGGCAAGAAAGGTAAAAAATTCTTCTAGCCTGGGGAAAAAAACCTTTTACTTCAGCCTTATATTCCATTCACATTACAGGTGCAAACATATGACAGGCTGACTACCTGAGTCAGCAGCACCTGTGATTGAGGGAACAGTCTACACATCCTTTGCTGGAAGGAGTGGATGCTCCAGTGACTCTGCGCAATTACAGCATGATATATGCCTCTCTTCTGTCTGCTCCACAGAATCAGGCAGAAGGGATTCTGCTAATTTTCAAAGCACCAAACATGCCTAGGTGGTTGTTCGACCAGATCAAAAACTTCTGGTAGACATCTCATGGGCTCTTAAAGATAAACAATCCCATCAATGACCGATTTTGTGGCTAGACCAAAATCAAGCTCTTTGGCATCAACTCAACTCTCCATGCTTGGAGGAAAGGGGAAGGGTGTTTTTCTGCTAAGGGGACAGGACAACTTTCACTGAATCAAAAGGAACAATTGACATGCCATACACTGTCAAATCTTGGGCGAAAACTTCCTTCCCTCAGCCAGGGCATTGAAAATGGGTCATGGATGTGTATGCCACAGCATGACATTGACCCAAAACACATGGCCAAGGCAACAAAGGAGCGGCTCAAGAAGAAACACATTAAGGTCCTGGAGTGGCCTAGCCAGTCTTCAGACCTTAATTACATTAGAAAATATGTGGAGGGAGCGGAAGATTCGAGTTACCAAATGTCAGCCTCAAAACCTTAAAGTGGGATTCCACCCTAAAGTGGAACCTCCGCTGATCGGAACCCCCCCCCCCCCTCCGGTGTCACAATTGACACCTTTCAGGGGGGGAGGGGGGTGGAGATACCTGTCAAATACAGGTATTTTCACCCACTTCCGGGCATAGACTCCAACGGGAGTCTACGCCATTTCCTGCCCTGCCGCGCTGTCTGCTGGGACACACACGGGTCCCAGTGACAGCGCGGAGATTTCCGATTGCGCGGCTCGCGCATGCGCAGTAGGGAACCGGGAAGTGAAGCCGATTCGCTTTACTTCCTGATTCCCTCACCTCGAATGGCGGCGGCAGCAGCCGAGGCCCGAGCGGTCGATCGGCCTCGGCATCGCTGGAACCCAGGACAGGTGAGTGTCCATTTATTAAAAGTCAGCAGCTGTAGTATTTATAGCTGCTGGCTTTTAATATTTTTTTTTGGAATCCCTCTTTAATGACTTGGAAAGGATCTGCAAAAAGGAGAGCCAGGCTATGCCATTACCCCATTTTTTCCCTTACTCGAACAGGCTTGGCCACCAGGGAAAAAGAGGAAATCAGGCATGCTCAAAACAAGTACCCTCAAGAGCCATACAGCAATAAGAATACTAAAGCACAAGCTTTCTTCAGAAAGCACAGATCTGGAAGGAAAAATAGGATTTTTATAACAGCTTACCGCTTACAGCTTACAGCTTTGAAGTACATCGCAGGACACAGAGCCATAGTAGTTACTATGTGGGTTATAGGCCACCTTCAGGTGATGGACACTGGCATGCCCCAAGATAAAGTGCACTCCCTATATAACCACTCCCACTACTGGGAGTACCTCCGTTTTGTAGCAAAGCAATACACGTGTATACCAAATAAGGGGAGGGACCTCTGATGCAAAGAAAAGGATTTTACAGGCAAGCGTTTATAAAAATCCTATTTTCTTATCGTACATCACAGGACACAGAGCCATAGTAGTTACTATGTGGGATGTCCCATAGCAATGCCAACGGAAAGGGAGACAACAAAAGTAGGGCACCAAGAGACTAGAGGACTTTTACTGCAGCACACTGTACAGTACATCTACTTGATAGAATCTGGTAAATATAAGGACTGAAAACCAAGTTGCGGCCTTGCAGATGTGAGCCATGGAGGCATGGTGATGCACTGTCCAAGAAGCACTAACAGCCCTGGTGGGAGTGCGCTTTAATAAGAAAAGGAGGCATTTTCCTCTTTAAACCATAACCTTGAACAATCACTTGACTAATCCATTTCGAAATAGTAGATTTTGACTCTGCCGGTCCTCTTTTAGGACCGTCTGGCAACACAAAACATCCGTTTTACGAATCTGAGCAATCACTTTCAAATAGCTCTCACCACATCAAGAGAATGTAGTGACCAGTCTTCCACAGAACGAGGTTCTGGAAAAAATGAAGGCAGAACAATAACCTGGTTTAAATGAAAACCTGACACTACCTTCGGTAGGAATATAGGATGGAGGCCGCAATACAACTTCATCCTTATGAATAATCAAATATGGCTCTTTACAAGAAAGAGCAGCCAACTCCGATACTCTTCTTGCAGAAGATATGGCAACCAAGAAAACTATTTTCCTCATCAAGAGAACTAAGGGAATATCTTGTATTGTCTTAAAAGGCCGTTTTTGTAAAGCCGACAGGTCTAAATTTAGGTCCCAAGGGTTCAGAGGTGATCTAACTGGAGGATTAATCCGTGTTACCCCCTGAATAAAGTTACGAACCAGAGTGTGTGAAGCAAGGTCGTTGAAAAAACACTAAGGCCAACACCTGGCCTTTGATAGTACAAGGCCAGCTTAATTTCTAATCCCATCTGTAGGAATTAAAGGATCCTACCTATGACATATTTCCTGGGGTGCCAACCCCTGGATTCACACCAGGAGACATATGCCTTCCAGACTCTATAGTATATGACTCTGGCTTCCTAGCATTAACCAAAGTAGAAACTACTGAAGCTGACAGCCTATGGTCTTTCAGAATCGTTCAATTTAGCGTTTGTAAGGTAGGATGGAATATTGAACCTTGCGAGAGAAGGTCTGGCCACAGTGGTAGGACCCCCTACCGCCATCTTTATGATCTCGGAAAACCAAGATCTCCTGGGCCACAAGAATCACCTTTTCTAGGTGGTTTTCCAGGTAGCTGACTGTGGTGACTAAAGTTTGGTTTAAGCAGTCTACAGATTGAGCTATCAAGAGTAGATCATCTAAGTAGGCTAGTATTGTTATACCTTTGGCCCTTAACCTGGAAAAAAAAAAAAAAAGAAAAGAAAAAAAAAAAAAGAAGAGCAGCCAGGATCTTTGCAAACACTCGAGGTGCAGTAGCCAGTCCAAAAGGTAGAGCTACAAACTGAAAGTGACGATTTTCTACCTAGAAATCGCAGAAATTTCTGATGAGTGGGGAAAATCGGCACATGGAGATAAGCATCCTTGATGTTGATTGATGCCTGTAGGAAGGAGATTGCTGATCGGATTGACTCCATCCAAAAGAAACGAATGTTAAAAAAAACGGTTTAGATGTTTATATCTAAAATGGGTCTGACATCCGTTTGGTTTTGGAACTATGAACAGGTTTGAATGAAAACCCAAACCTTGCTCTTTCAAAGGAACCTCATATCACCCCTTGAGATAAGACATGAGCCAGAGCTAGAAAGACTGTTTTCACTGGATCTTTGGGAATGTTTGATCTGAGAAAACGAGGATACGGGAACTCTAGTTTGTAACCTAGAGAAAATCGAGACCACCTGGAGGCAGCTGCCCCTGGCGCTGAGGTAGTAAGTTTAAAAGTAAAATGTTTAAGTTTTTTCTTGGCCGGTAAAAGGGAACTTTTCCCATTAGAAATTCTTTAGCCATACTTATCCAGACGGTCGCCGAACAATCGTCCACCATGAAAATGGGAAACTGGCCAAAAGCGTTTTGCATGGCGCTTCGGCTGACCAAGTTTTTCAACCATAGGATTCTATGCACGTGTACCAACCCTAGCATAAGCCGTGAGGCCTGGAGAATAGAATGTCTCATAGCCTCTACTGCTAAACACAATGCTTCTGATATACCAGCCAAAATCCTGGGCCTGCTGATCAGGAATAACCTTGAGTACATCTGTAAATTGGTCCATTGAGGACTGAGATACTCCGATCGCTCAGGTTCTTATTTACAGAGGCTATAGCAGCATCAATTGCTGGAATCCCCCATTGTTTATAAAAGTCTTCCTCCATAGGAAAAAGTATAGATAACGTTTTTTAGGGAAAAATTGTTTACCTGGGTGTTGCCATTCAGAATACAACCACGCATGGATAGGAAAAGAATGTTCAGATTGGGGAGGCTTTAGTGAACCCAAAACCAGATGTGGGCTCATCAACTGACTGCACTGCTGCCAGTGAAAAAGTACAGGGGACCAACCTAGTGAGACTGTACTAACAATCTTTCCTGCGGACCTGGTATTTCTGTATCAGGTTCCTCAGATGCAGAGATGTTAGCTTCTTCCTGGTCTTTAGAAGGCATATCATCTTCTCTTGCTCCTCAGAATGAGGGTCCTGAGCAATGGACGGGGACTTGTTATGCTTAGCCCCAGTCTGGAATGCAAATAAACCATCAATTTTTTGCTCAGATTAAAACGGTTGAAGAAAAAACATCCTGGGTAATATACATAGGGGCTGCAGTGTCAAGAGCAGCTCTAACACTTGCCCCTCCTGATGGCTCACTCTGATCAGCCATATCACTCTCAGGGGATGAGAACATCTTTGAGATGCTTTTTGGCTGCCGTGTGACTGTAGGAGTCTTACTAGAGCCACCTTTTGGAGGCGTTTCTTAGCCCCCTTCCGCTCATAGCCCAATGCGGAAATCAGAGGTACTACCAGAAGGAATGCATCAACAATAGTCCAACATAATTGCTATTAATGCTCAGCCCGATGCTGTAAATGCGTCAAGGGGAATGCCTGTCACTAAACCTTTTAAAAACCACCTCCTGCTCCTCTGTCCCTCCAGCAGCATGGACACAATAGAGCCTTTTTTAAAAGCCTCCATTCCAGCACTGGATGTTGGATGTCCACGCAGCGCTAAGCCCTGCCCCTCCCCTTTTAAAAAAAAAAACACTTTTCCCATGCTGCTGACCCTATGGAGGACCCCAGGCAGGGCAGGCATGGCGAGGGGGGGGGGGAGCTCGAAATCGATGAGCAGCGTCCATTTTTTTAA
This sequence comes from Lithobates pipiens, assembly GCF_037356315.1. Taxonomy (NCBI): domain Eukaryota; kingdom Metazoa; phylum Chordata; class Amphibia; order Anura; family Ranidae; genus Lithobates; species Lithobates pipiens. Next base: position 370,377,173 of record NW_027507758.1, on the reverse strand, counting down.
ATTGCGCTTTTTCCTTTAAGAGGGGGAAAAAACAGCCTGCCCATGGGGCGTCTGGCGGGGGAGAGGACCCCCCCCCCCCCAGGCTTACCAGAGGACTTTGCTGCCAAAAGGAGGAAGAGCTTCTACTTCCTGGATCACATCGTGGCTTTCTGAGACGCTTGAGTCACGCAAGTGCTCAATACAGTCCCCAGTGGTGACTATATAGGCATGACAACATTTACAATTTTAAAGGAGACTTTCATAAGAATTTTGAAAATTTCTTAGAAAACTCCACTTACCTTTTCCCGCCATAGGGTTTTCTGTGGTAAACAAACCCAATCTTTACCCTTCACGGTGAGTTCCGATAAACCTTCGGCAACAGGGAACCCCACTACCCTGGGCCTGCAACAGCACCCTGCCAGTAAAACTTTATGGCCTCACTACCAAAAAGTACTGGATCCCAGGGTCCAGCTCTCTTAAAGAGAAGCATTCACAGGCAAAACCTAATTTCTTCAGATACGAGGCCGGGTACCATTCAATTCAGCCAAAACACACTTTGAATGGATCCGGTCAGCATGGCTAGCCCCATCAAGGGTTGCTCCAGTGGAGCTCAGCACAGAACATCTTTACTCGTGACCAACACCTTAGACACTGGCGGAAAAAAAAAACTGAGGTACTCCCACAGCGAGGAGGGTACTTTTTATTTTAGGGCGTGCCAGTGTCCAGCACCTGAAGGTGGCCTATTAAACCCACATAGTAAGTACTATGGCTCTGTGTCCCGTGATGTACGATAAGAAAGGTACTTTTTTCATAAAGCTTATATATTATGCCATATAATAAATTTATCCACTTACAATGTTATAACTTCAAACATCGGTAATTTGTCCGTTAAGCCACCTGCTTGAGTACAGTTTTTGAAAATATAAAGTAACCTTAAAAAAAAAAAATTGTATATTAAATTAACCCCTTGCCACCTAGGCCAAGTCCAACTTCTCCCCTACATTTAATTTTTTTGCGAAAAATATGTATGCAGAACCCTCAAACACCTTAGGGAATTAAATGGTGGTCACTGCAACTTTTTATGTCACATGATACTGGCGCAGCAATTTTTTCAAATGCTTTTTTATTGGAAAAAACAAACACATACTAAAGTTAGGCCAATTTTTTTGTATAACGTGAGAGACGTTACTCTAAGTAAACCGATACCCAACATGTCACGCTTTAAAAAAATTGCACACACTTGTGAAAAAGTGGCAAACTTCAATATTTAAAAATATCTATAGGCGATGCTTTAAAAAAAAAAAAAAAAAAAAAAAAAAAAAAAAAAAAAAAAAAAAAACTTTACAGGTTACATTTTTAGTTACAGAGTAGGTCTAGTGCTAGAATCATTGCTCACTTTTGCGGCAATACCTCGCATGTGGTGTGAACTAGGGTTGTCCCAATACCACTTTAGGACCGAGTACAAGTACAACACTCTTCCCTCCCCCCCAGTACTCGCTGATATCAATACTTTAAATGTCATGTGACAGTTTGACTGATGGCTGGCACTGACAGGTGGAATTTATAGGCACAGACAGGTGGCTGGCACAGATAGACCGGCACTGAAATGCCGCAATAAAGGACATGAGGAAAGGAATTTTGCAATGCTATGATGCCCATCTTGGAACACCTTGCACTCAGCAGGGGACATAGTGTTACACCCAGCCCAAACTATAAGGGCCGGGTGTAACAATATGTCCACTGCTGGCTTAATGCAGCCGAGTGCAGGGTGTACCAAGATAGACCTCGCTATGTTCAACCGCTGATGGCGACCGAATATGGCGGCTCCGGTCACTGATCCTGAAGGAAAACGCGGCTGTGTTCCCAAACATAACCTCTTTCTAATCCAAGTGTTGATATCTGACCCAGAAAGGTCTAAAGCCAAAAACTGGAAATGCTTCTCCCTCTGCGAACCTGAAGAGCCACAGTGAGACTACACAAGCTGTCTGGGGAGACTCTCTCTCTAGCACATGTTACATAACCTCCAATATAACAAAGGAGGTTGTCAGAAGACAGTGTGCAGAAATCACAGCAAAGGTCCAGAAAAGGAAAAAAGGGGGTTTCTACCTTACCTGGAGGTGTTCCAGTCATCTGTTGAAATTGAACCGATAACGTTGTCAAGTTCTGTAGAGTTTAGGCTTCATGCTACCAGCTCACTGTAACTGAGCTCCATCCCAATGTTCACATTTTTCCAGCATGTTGTGTGGGCTGCATGGCTTCTGTGTTCATCTGCATTAAATCAGAACATGCCCTAGACATGAGGACTGGAAAAGTGTAATACCCCATTTTTTTCCCCAGTCCCAGGATACTGCTGTGCAGAGAAATACATGAGGCTGATGGGGGAAATACTGACCTTGTATAATTGGATTTCAGCTTTGGGCAGAACCCCCCCCCCCCCCCCCCAAAAAAAAACCCCACACACACAGTCAAGTATACACTTCCTAAGTATTTCTTGTTAAAGCCGAAAAGGGAAAGCAGGACACGCATCTCATTACAAAAACTTATATATGTCAAAATGAGCCATTAAAAAAATAATTTGTCTTCCCAAAAATAATCTTTCTAATCCAAGGGTTGATATCTGACCCAGAAAGGTCTAATAAATAAGCCAGAAACTGGAAATGTTTCTCCCTCTGCGAACCTGAAAAGCCACAGTGAGACTACACAAGCTGTCTGGGGAGACTCTCTCTCTAGCACACGTTACATAACCTCCAACAATATAACGAAGGAGGTTGTCAGAAGACAGTGTGCAGAAATAACAGTAAAGGAAAAGGAAATGGGGGGGGTTTCTACCTTACCTGGAGATGTTCGTCATCTCTTGAAATTGAACCGATAAGGTCAAGTTCTGTAGAGTTCAGGCTTCATGCTACCAGCTCACTGTAACTGAGCTCCAGCCCAATGTTCACATTTTCCCAGCATGTTGTGTGGGCTGCATGGCTTCTGTGTTCATTTCCAAGAATTTAGAAACAGAAACACAAGTACAATTATCACTCACACAAGAGAAATAAATATGGTTAAACAAGAGAACACCTTTGATTAAAAATTATCCTGCAATGTTACCCACACAAGCTCCACGTTATATATATGTTTCTCTCTCTGCGAACCTGAACAGCCACAGTAAAGCCATGCCAGGCTGTCTGGGGAGAATCTTTCTAGCACACAATGCAAAAACCCCCAATACAGTGATATAATGGAGGCTAAATAAAGACAGTGTGCTGAAATGACAGTAAGAATAAATAATTGGGGGTGTAAAGGTAAGTTCTAAATGTAGCATTTCTTACCAGCAGAGGCCATTGAGGAGCCATCCCAGCTGAAAGAAAAGAAAAGAAAAAAAAAAAAACATAATTACAAAGTAACATGCCATATCATCTTTATCCATCCCGTGTCATATGAGAGAATATGAATAAAAAAAATTTATATATATATATATATATTTTTTTTTAATAATATAAAAAAAAAGGCAGGTTTAGGCTAATCAAAAATGAAGGCTGCACTAGGCCGAAAACTTATACCAAAAAATTCATTTAAAAAAAATATTTCTATTTTTATATACAATTCTAATAGTATTAGCAAAATTTCCATTTGGTGAACCTCTAGCACACATGAAACAGGAGATGGTCAGGGACTGCACACAGAGCTGCACAATTGTTAAAAAATAGTGATCTCGATTCAACCCCCCTGATGATCTCTATTGCAAAGTGTCAATTCTTTCATATAACAAGTGGAGACACTTAAATGAGAGACTATGCATACTAGCTCATTATGCCTTTGTCTTGCAGGTGTTAGCTCTCTCTCCTCCCCCCCCCCCCCCCCCCCCGTGGGTTTACAACCACTTTAATCCCATAGAAAATATGTGGAGGGAGCTGAAGGTTCAAGTTATCAATATAACAGCTTTGAAACCTTAATGACTTGGAGGATCTGCAAAAAGGAGTGGGACAAAGCCCCTTCTGAGATGTGTGCAAAACTGGTGACTAACTACAAGAGACATTTGACCTCCGGATTGCCAAGAGGGCTTTTGACACCAAGTCATGCTTTGTGTTGGTGTCAAATACTTATTTCACCCATTAAAATGCAAATTTATAACTTATGAAACGTGTTTTTTTTTTATTCCGTCGCTCACTGTTAAAATAAACCTACCATTACAGACGGATCCTCTTCGTCAGTGGGCAAACGTACAAAATCAGGATCAAAATACTGTATGGTAGCAGAATTTTCTTCCTTCCCATATTTGAGATGGCACATGAAGTCTAGCTCAAATAGAGGCTTTAAGGGCTTAGAGTCCCTAAACTTAGTCTAAGGGACAGATTTATCTGATCCAGGATTCTCCATGTCTAAGAGACCTGAAGGATTGTAAGGATGAAACCATATTACACGATGATAAAAACTCATGTATACAGCGGATTCTAAACTTGCTATAAAGCATGATACATTGCTGACACAAACGTTTACTATGAGTCCAAGAGCCTGGCTTTGCAATTACGTTGGATGAAAACCTCCGTAATGTGACTGGTGCAGAAAATGGGGTGATCAAACTTCTTCAAAAAAGATAGGGGTCTTGCTAGTCAGGTACAACCGGATATGTCAGCTTGTCTGCAGATATCAATGAAATAGGTGAAATACTCTTACCGACTGTGTTGGAGTCACACGGTCTTAAAGTGGGGTACCCCCTAAAAAAAAAAAATTAAAAGTCAGCAGCTACAAATACTGCAGCTGCTGGCTTTTAATAATCGGACACTTACCTGTCCCGGGTTCCAGCGATGCGGGGGAACGAAGCCCCCCCCCCCCCCCCCTCGCTCCCCGCTCCGCTCGCGGCGCCGTCATGCATACTGTGGGCACCCGGCTGTGGCTTCACAGCCGGGCACCCACTGCGCATGCGCAGGGCGCCGTGATACGCCGTACAGTCACCTGGGACACGTGACAGGTCCCAGGTGAATGTGCGGCGCGAGGGGAAGTGATGTCACCAGCCCGGGCAATGAAGAAGGCAGACTACGAGGGACCCCCTAGCAACCGGTATTTAGAGGTGAGTAAAAATTTTTATTTTTGCCAATTATTTTTTTTTGATTTTTTTAAAGAATTTTAAGTAGTTTTATTTTTTGGGGGGCAACTCCACTTTAAGACGGTTGAGTCGGATAGGCTTGGGGTCCTGACCTGGGACCAAAGGGTGAATCAGTGAGGGTCCGTCAAGATGGTAGGGAAACTCCACACAGCTGTAGACCATACGATGTATCTCGCAAAGGGATCTCTGGAGTGGTTCCTTGTCCAATTCAGACGTGACTCGATTGGCAGTTGCAACCCCAAACGAGGGGTGGAACATGGTATAGATTTTAAGCCAAAAAAAGAAAAGGAAAAAGAAAGCTCCACATGGTGCGGGTCAGACGGTCTTAACCGGCAGATTTATTTAAAAGTCAGATAATTAAATAAAAATTATGACTTGGTGATCACATAAAAGCAAAATAAAAATTAGTAATAAAAGAAATGTGGGGTGCCAAAAGCAGGCACCCCACATTGCTTTTATTACTAATTTTTATTTTGCTTTTATGTGATCACCAAGTCATAATTTTTATTTAATTATCTGACTTTTAAATAAATCTGCCGGTTAAGACCGTCTGACCCGCACCATGTGGAGCTTTCTTTTTCCTTTTCTTTTTTTGGCTTAAAATCTATACCATGTTCCACCCCTCGTTTGGGCTTGCAACTGCCAATCGAGTCACGTCTGAATTGGACAAGGAACCACCCCGGAGATCCCTTTGCGAGATACATCGTATGGTCTACAGCTGTGTGGAGTTTCCCTACCATCTTGACGGACCCTCACTGATTCACCCTTTGGTCCCAGGTCAGGACCCCAAGCCTATCCGACTCAACCGTCTTAAGACCGTGTGACTCCAACACAGTCGGTAAGAGTATTTCACCTATTTCATTGATATCTGCAGACAAGCTGACATATCCGGTTGTACCTGACTAGCAAGACCCCTATCTTTTTTGAAGAAGTTTGATCACCCCATTTTCTGCACCAGTCACATTACGGAGGTTTTCATCCATTGTAATTGGACTCTTCCCATGTGATTATGGACCTCTCTATTGACTACTTTCTTATTTCACTTTTTGTTTTTTTGTGTGTGTTTACCACATTCACCATTGTTGAAGCGCTACACTATTTTTTGTCCTAAATTGTTGAACTTTGTTTGTTTTAAGTGTTGGCAGCTGTTTCTTTTCGTTGGTTAGTCATAGCGCAGTGTTTTCCCCTTTTTTTGTTTCCTTTGGCTTTGCAATTACCAAATTTTTTCCTTACTCTAACAAGCTTGGCCACCAGGAAAAAAAAAACAAAAAACTAACAGTCATGCTCAATACAAATGACGGTGGGGCGGCCCTCGTTACTGGACGCCGTCATATAAATGGCCGCGACCCTGATCTCTAAAGAGCTGCAGACGCGGCTCTTTAACCATGTGATCAGCTGTGTCTAATCACAGCCAGCGGCATCTCCACACAGGGGAACATGTAGGAAAGTAATTAGGGCACTAATTAGTGCCCTGATTACAGTATAGTAAAAACAGGATTTTTAAAACAGCTTACCTGTAAAATCCTTTTCTTTGATGTACATCAGGGGACACAGAGCCGTAGTAGTTACTATGTGGGTTATATGGACCACGTGCCAGTGTTCATCACCTAAGGCAAGACATGTACTCCCTATATAACCCGTCCCACTACTGGGAGTCCTCAGGTTTTGTAGCCAAGCAATACAAGTGTATTGCAAGAAGGGAGGGGACCCCTGTGTTCCCTGATGTGCATCAAAGAAAAGGGTTTTACAGGCAAGCCATTTTAAAAATCCTGTTTTTTTTACATCAGGGGACACAGAGCCATAGTAGTTACTATGTGGGATAAAAAAAAAAAAAAAGGAAGGCGGCCAGAGGACTCATACTGCAGCCTGCAGTACACTGCGCTCGAAGGCAATATCCTCATGACCTTTAACATCGATTTGATAAAATCTAGTAAACGTATGAACTAAAGACCAAGTTGCGGCCTTACAGATCTGAGCCATAGAAGCCTTATGATGCACCACCCAAGAGGCACTAATCGCCCTGGTTGTGTGTGCTTTAACATGAAAAAGGAGGATTTTTTTTCTTTAAACCATAAGTCTAAATAATGACTTGACAAATCCATTGGGAAATAGTTTTTGATGCTGCCTGTCCTCTTTTTGGACCATCTGGCAGTACAAATAAATCTGTTTTGCGAACCTGAGCAGTGGCCTTTAAATACACTCTGACCGCTCTTACTACATCAAGGGAATGTAGTGCCTTCTCTTCCCTAGATTGAGGCTCAGGAAGGAAGAACAATATCTTGGTTTAAGTAAAAACCTGTCACCACCTTTGGTAGGAAATCAGGATGAGGACATACCACCTTATTCTTACGCATGATCAGATATGGCGCCTTACAGATCTGCTAGTTCCGATACTCTTCTAGCAGAAGAAATGGCAACCAGAAAGACTATCTTTCTAGTCAAAAGAACCAAGGGAATTCCACATAAAGGCTCAAAAGGCTTTTTCTGCAAAGCTGATAAGACCAAGTTTAAATCCTAAGGATTTAGAGGTGCCTTGATAGGGGTATTGATCCATGTTACCCCCTGAACAAAGCTACGCACTAGAGAGAAAAGCCAGAGGCCGTTGAAAAAATATTGACAAGGCCGAGATCTGGCCCTTGATAGTACTCAAGGCTCGCTTTATCTCTAATCCCATTTGCAGGAAATCAAGGATCCTACTTATGACATATTTCCTGGGGTGCCAACCCGTGGAACCACAGCAAGAAACATATGCCTTCCAGACTTAATAGTAAAATGATTCTGGAAGCCGGAATTAATCAAGGTAGACACTACCGAAGGAGACAACCCACGATTCCTTAGAATGTGGGTCTCAATAGCCAAACCATTAAATTTAGCGTCTAAGGTAGGATGGAATACCGGACCTTGAGCGAGAAGGTCTGGCCACAATGGCAGAGTCCAAGGGACTCCTAATGCCATTCTTTATGATCTCTGCAAACCAAGATCTTCTGGGCCACCAGAATCACCTCCTTTGTTCCTGCTTGATCCTGCAGAGAAGACGTGAAAGTAGCAGAACTGGAAGAAATGCATAGATCAGAGAAAACTGATCCCATGGGAAGACTAATGCGTCTGTTCCGCAAGCTAGCAGATCCCTTGTTCGACACAAAGTTGTCGACCTTGTTGCTGCATCTGGACGCGAACAGGTCCATGTCCTGAGTACCCCACCTCTGACATATTGCTAGGAAGATGTTGGGGTGAAGAGACCATTCCCCAGGAAATAATTGTTGGTGACTCAAGTAGTCCGCCTGCCAAATTTTCTGTTCCCGGAATGAATATTGCCGATAGGCAAGGAATGTTGTGTTCTGCCCAAGCCAGAACATGATTCACTTCTTTTTGGGCTGCACGACTCCTCGTGCCGCCCCCCCAGGTGATTGATGCAAGCCACAGATGTGGCATTGTCAGACTGAATCCTGACAGGACAATCCCTCAGTCTGACCATCCAGCACTTTAGAGCCAGACAAACTGCCCGAATCTCTAAAAATGTTAATAGGCAAGGTCCTCTTCAACTTGGATCATCTCCCATGGACAGAATCGTCTTCCAGTACTGTTCCCCAGCCTAGAAGGCTGGCATCTGTTGTCACCACTTTCCAGGAAACTGGTAGAAATGATTTTCCCTTTTGGAGGTTGCTGGATACCAACCAATTTAGGCTCTGACGCATGTCGGGAGCCAGGTCTATTGGAAAAACCAAAGGCCTGAACCTTTTTGTTCCAGGTCGACCGGATTGTGTTTTGTAGCAATCTTGAATGAAAGTGAGCGTAAGGAACGGTATCCAAGGATACCACAATTTTTCCCAACAAATTCATGCACAAGTGAATGAAAGGATTTCTCTTTGCTTTGATTAGTTGAATTAGTTCTATAATGGAACCAATTCTTGTCTAGGGTAGGGGTAGGAATACCTTTTTCTGTATGGTATCTATGACCAGACCCAAGTACTGTAATCTCCTTGATGGTTTTAAAAGGAGGATTTTTCTAGGTTGAGAACCCAACCTAGATATTCCAGGTAGTTTACAGTTGTGACCAGACTGTGGTTTAGACCTGAAACTGAATGATTAAAAGCAGATAGACTAAATAGACTAGGACCGTTATGCCTTGTGCCCTTACTCTGGCTAGAGGAGGTGCCAGAATTTTTGAGAACACCCGTGGCGCTGTGGCTAGACCAAATGGCAGGGCCACAAACTGAAAATGAAGAATTTATATTTCGAAGAGCAGAAATTTCTGGTGAGTGGGAAAAATTGGCACATGGAGATATGCATCTTTGATATCGATAGAAGCCAAAAAACTCCCCTCCTTGCAGGATGGCAACAACCGACCAGATTGACGCCATGCGAAAGGATCGGATGTTCAAGTGCCGATTCAGATCTAGAATAGGTCTTACTGCTCCGACCTCTGATATCACGGACTGGGATAATAGATGATCCAGCGCTAGAAGGAGAGCCTTCTTTTTCACTGGGTCTTTGGGAACATTTGACCTTAGGAAAAAAGGAGACAAAATCTCGGAACTTTAGATTGTAACCTAGAGGAACAGTGAAGCCATCCATCTGTCTTGACATTGTTCCTGCCAGATCCTTGAGAACTGCAGGAGCCTTCTCCCCACCCGAGTGAGCAGGGGCACCCCTTAATAAGGAGGCTTTAGCATTCTGCTTTGTGGGCTTTCTGCCCCAAGATATCTTCTGACCCTGGTACTGCCCTTCGGGTCTTCCCTTTGAACCTAACAGTTGAGGCCGTTGAGACTGCCTAGAGGCTGATGCCCCTGGCACAGGTGAGGAAGCTTAAAAAGGAGAAATGTTTGAATTTCTTATTTACTGGTAAAAGAGCTCTTGCCATTGATCTTTTGTAGGCATTTATCCAAACTGTCTCCAAATAGCCATTTACCATGAAAGGGGAAACTGGCCAAGAGCTTTTTACACGGGGCTTCGGCTGACCAACTTTTAAGCCATAGAACTCTGCTAGAATGCACTAGTCCAAGCATAAGCCATGAGGCTTGAATTATAGAATCTTTCATAGCATCTACTGTGAAACAGTGCGTCTGATAAACCAGCACATTGTTGGGCCTGTTCATCAGGCAGAATTTTAAGTGTCTCCTCAAACTGTTCCTCAATGGACTGGGATACACCAATTGCGGGAAGAATCAGCTGCGCTACTGAACCTGCTAAAGACATATGGCTTTTAGAAAGAAGCTTCAACTTTTTATCTGTTGGATCCTTTAACATTAGCGCATTATCCATTGGACATGTGATTCTTGTTCACTGAGGCAATTGCAGCATCAATCACTGGAACCCCCCCATTTCTTGTCATGTGAGTTTGATGGGCATTAACTGATGGCTGGCACTGAAATGCAGCAATAAATGACATGAGGAAAGGATTTTGCAATGCTGCAACGCCCATCCCGGTACACCTTGCACTCGGCCGCAGTAAGCAACAGTGGACATCTTGTTACACCAAGCTCCAACTATATGGGCTGGGTGTAACAAGATGTCCGCTGCTGACCAATTGCGGCTGAGTGCAGAGTACCAAGATGGGGCTTGATATGTTCAACCGCTGACAGCAACCGAATGCGATGGCTCTGGTCATCGATCCTGATGCAAAATGCGGCTGCGCCCCTGCCAGCTTACCTGTCAGTTACCACTGCTGAGGACTCACTCTGCACTCCACCTGCTGACTTCCAGTTTCACGCAGGCACCGACGCCACCACCCGCCTCTCCCTGGTAACTGATTAGGCATCTGGTGCATTTGTGCAAGTGCGAATGTTTGCTATCTGTCCTGATACTAGTATTGGTACAACCCTAGTTTGAACATCGTTTATATATGCTAAAACAAGTCCTGCTGGTCATAGTAGTAAGCTATGAAAACTAATGAAGGTGTTCTATATAATCAGGATGGTTCAGGAACTACTATTATATAGTTTATATATGGCACTTTCATTAGTTCTCCAATTTAACAAACATAAGGACTTATTATAATATAATCAGGACTGTTGGTAGCTTTATAGAGCACAGTGTAATTTTCATTTTTTATTTATGCATTCTGTAACAGCCTTGTACTTGACCAGTGAAATCTCAGCATTTACAGAACGCATGAATAAAAAATAAGTCTGCTGTCCAATAGATTTTTCACTAGACGTTTATTTGTTTGGGGGAATCTGATTGACTGACTGTATCCTGACTTGCAGGTTTTTAAGCACAATGCAATTGGCTGAAGATAACATTTTTCATTTCACACCATTTGGCTACACTGTGGGGGTTTATTCACTAAATGGTAAGGGTGCAACGGATCAAAAAACTCACGGACCGGATCTTGGATCAGAGTCACAGATCGGATCAGCAAGCAATTGAATTTGCAAAAACCTGTAAAAATTCCACAACCATATAGTCCCCACTGCAATATGCCTCTCCCCCATTGTAATGGCACGGTATGAAGGGATGGCTGTGACTGCAATTGTCACAGAGCTGTGGGCACTAGATGCAGCCCACAGCGCTGCTGCCATCCGATCTCACTCCTCCACTGTACAGATCTGTACAGAGGGGAGAGAGGAACCAGCGTCATGATGCCGGTTTGTTTACAAGTGATCGCTCTGTCATTTGACAGAACGATCACATTGTAAATGGCCGACGGGTGTACCAAGATGGCTGCCGCTCCGGTACTAGGCCGAAGCCGCGGCCTTTCCTAAGGCAGAGACCGCAGCGTGTGCCGACCCGTTCGGATCACGGATTGGTGACGATCCATTGCACCCCTACTAAATGGTGATGTGGGGGTTTATTCATGAAATAACTATCTGGCTCTGATACTAGCCAGTGCCTCACCAGCCACTGACCTCACTGCACCGCACGTCCCTGAACAGAAGAGTGCAATTCCCAGACACTGGAAATTAAGTTTGCACCATCTTGATCCTCCCTTCAGCCTGCCCATATTTTCTAAATATGCCACCGTCTCCTGCAAGCCAGGACAACGCAGGGTGAAAAAATGTCAGCACCAATATCCTAACCTTCCCTTCACAACCAGATGGGACATCAGTTACGCAGGTCTGACAGTTCTAAAACTGCTTTGGAAGGCAAAATTCAGCAGAAGATAGGGACACAGTCAAAACAGAAGACGACAGTACATTGCCGAGACCTAGCTACATTGGGGGGCATTTACCAGAGTTTAATCCTGGATGGTTAGACACAACTGAGGTTGAGGGGGGGAGGGGCTTTTAACTGCTTCCTGGTTTGTGTTCTCTGCTGAAGGCAATACCAATCATCTCTCAAGTAGTTCACTTGGCGGGGCATTTGGGAAAATAAAGGATGGCTTTTTATAGTAGAGGTGTGTAGCTATCAGAGTCCACAAAGGTTAACTTTTCATATTACATGGCAAAATACAGCCCTACTGAGCGACAATATATGTAGCACAGTTTTGTGATCCAGACACCCCTGTCATAAAGCACAGCCAGATTCTCAACCTCCACTGCATTAAATCAGAAAATGCCCTAGACATGAGGACTGGAAAAGTGTAATCCCCCATTTATTTCCCCAGGATACTGCTGTGCAGAGAAATACAGGAGGCTGATGGGAAACATACTGACCTTGTATAATTGGATTTCAGCTTCGGGCAGAACCCCCCCCCCCCCCCCCCCCCAAAAAAAAACCCACACACACAGTCAAGTATACACTTCCTAAGTATTTCTTGTTAAAGCCGAAAAGGGAAAGCAGGACACGCACTCATCTCATTACAAAAACTTATATATGTCAAAATGAGCCATTAAAAAAATAATTTGTCTTCCCAAAAATAATCTTTCTAATCCAAGGGTTGATATCTGACCCAGAAAGGTCTAATAAATAAGCCAGAAACTGGAAATGTTTCTCCCTCTGCGAACCTGAAAAGCCACAGTGAGACTACACAAGCTGTCTGGGGAGACTCTCTCTCTAGCACACGTTACATAACCTCCAACAATATAACGAAGGAGGTTGTCAGAAGACAGTGTGCAGAAATAACAGTAAGGCTAGGTTCACATTGCTGCGATGCGGGAACGCCGCGAATCCGCGGCGTTTTCCCGCATCGCATACCTCCCGCCGGCAGTTCACACTGCCCTATGCGGACGGCTGGGGGTGTCAATGTTATGTTAATGACACCCCCAGATCCGTCGGCATATCGCAGTGCGATCTGCCAACTCGCACAGGAATCTGATCGCATGGTGTGAACCCCCATGCGATCCGATTCCGTTGCGGACCCAAAAAAGGGTCCCGTGCGAGTTTGCTGCGGGACCGCTGCGAGTTCAGCCATACTATCTGTATGGCTGAACTCGCAGCGCTACGGAGATCGGATGTGATTTGCTGTGCGAATCACATCCGGTTCTCCCCCCGCAGCGGTGTGAACCCAGCCTAAAGGAAAAGGAAAAGGGGGGGGTTTCTACCTTACCTGGAGATGTTCGTCATCTCTTGAAATTGAACCGATAAGGTCAAGTTCTGTAGAGTTCAGGCTTCATGCTACCAGCTCACAGCTCCATCCCAATGTTCACATTTTCCCAGCATGTTGTGTGGGCTGCATGGCTTCTGTGTTCATTTCCAAGAATTTAGAAACAGAAACACAAGTACAATTATCACTCACACAACAGAAATAAATATGGTTAAACAAGAGAACACCTTTGATTAAAAATTATCCTGCAATGCTACCCACACAAGCTCCACACTATATATGTTTCTCTCTCTGCGAACCTGAACAGCCACAGTAAAGCCATGCCAGGCTGTCTGGGGAGAATCTTTCTAGCACACAATGCAAAAACCCCCAATACAGTGATATAATGGAGGCTAAATAAAGACAGTGTGCTGAAATGACAGTAAGAATAAGTTGGCGGTGTAAAGGAAAGTTCTAAATGTAGCATTTCTTACCAGCAGAGGCCATTGATGAGCCATCCCAGCTGAAAGAAAAAATATACAGTAAGTACAAAGTAACATGCCATATCACCCTTATCCATTCCGGAACAAAAAGGCAGATTTAGGCTCCGTGGCAAAGGTGGCAAAACCACTGGCATAGGCAACAGGATACCAGCAAAGGTAGGGTCCATCTCAACACTTGCAACTAGGGGTGCACTGAATGGAAACTTTGGTGCCGAAAGCAAAAATTAAGGATGCACTAGGCCCAAAATGACAGTTTTTAAAAATATTTATATACAATTGTATTATATTCGACTTTTTAAATATAACCACTTCAGCCCTGGAAGATTTTACCCGCTTCCCGACCAGAGCACTTTTTACAATTTGGCATTGCATTGCTTTAACTGACAATTGTGCAGTCGTGCAATGCTGTACCCAAACAAAATTTGTGTCTTTTTGCCACAAATAGAGCTTTCTTTTGGTGCCATTTGATCACCCCTGTGGTTTTTTTTTGCGCCATCAACGATAAAAGACTGACAACAAAAAAACCTGATGGGCACTGATTGGCAGCACTGATAAGAAGCTACTGATGGGCATTACTTGGTGGCACTGAGAGGCATTTAGAGGAGGACAGGCTGGCAGGTTTTGGCACCTTTCGATAATAAATGTGCCGATTATCAGCACAGACCCCCCTCTGACAGGGAGAGACACAGATCGCATCCACCTGTCAGCGTGAATGGAGGAAAGCCGTTTACCGGCACTTCTTGGTTCACGCTGTGGATTTTGCAGGGACCCTGTGAATCCACTGTGGGTTCCCACATCGCATGTCTCCAGGTGGCAGTTCACACTGCCCTACGCAAACTGCTAGGAGTGTCAGCGGTAAAGCGGCATTAAAAATATTACTGTCGTTTTAGTGGCGCTATTTGGCCATTAGCGGGGTGGTTTTTAAAGGGGGTTAAAACCGCTCGCAAAATGCCGCCGGAGTGGCGTTTTGCCGGCAGTATCGCAGCACTGCCCCATTGATTTCAATGGGGCAGCGGTGAGTTCACCGCTCTTAAACTGCTGGCAGGACTTTTTCTGATGCCCTACCAGCGCACCGATCCAGTGTGAAAGCCCTTAGGCTTTCACACTGGAGTGAATGGAACCGCTTTTTTCAGGTGCTATTACAGGCAATATTTTTAGCACTGTAGCGCCTGAAAAACACCTCCAGTGTGAAAGGGGTCTTAAAGCAGAGTTCCACCTAAAAATTGAACTTCCGCTTTAAGGGAAGTTCCAATGTGATATGCCACATTTGTAGTGTCATTTCTTTTGGGGGGGGGGGGGGGGGAGCGGATACCCTCTTTTTAGAGGATTTCAGTTACCACTTCCTCATGGCACCGGAAACAAGTTCACCTCTCCCCCTCCCTCTAGGGAAATCAATCTGGGACACGTTACAGTTCCCAGATTGCCCCTCCATCACGGCGCGCCACTCTCGCAGTGTGGGCCTGTCTGTGAAGCCAGTCAGGCACCCACAGTTACAAAGCTGGCGCCCCAGAGAGTAGGAGAGGAGCAGCAGGGCTTTGTTCCCCCACATTGCTGGACCCTGGGATGGGTAAGTGCCAGATTATTAAAAAAAGTCAGCAGCTGCAGTATTTGAGGCTGCCGACTTTAAAAAAAAAAAAAAAAGGGGGGGGGGGGGGTATTGTGCAAGTTTGGCTTGAAATTGCATCACATACGATTTGTATTACTGAAATCGCAAGCAATTTGCAAATCGCATCCGATCTCAGACAACGCAGCAGTGTGAACCAGCACTTAAAGTTAATGACACCCCCAAACCAGTTTGCATATTGCAGCGTGATCTACAAACTCAAACAGGAATCGGATTGCGTGGTTGGGGACACCCACGTGATCAGATTCTGCTGCGGGCCCAAAAAAAAAGGGGGTCCTGAGGGTTTGGTCCAAATGCGATGCAAATTCAGCCCTACAATTTGTATAGCTATTGTATCGCACGGACATAGCATGTGATTTGAACTGCAGTGCGAATCACATGCGATCTTGCACCACACAGCAGTGTGGACTGGCCCGCGCTATCGCAAGGTGCTCTGGCACAACTAATAACCAGGTACAATGTATCCAGCAGCAATCATTGCAGGTAATCACTGACTGCCACCTGCACCCACCACCAACCTACCATTAACATGTACAAGGCTCAGTGGCACAGCCAGCCACTCTCAGGTGGCAGAAACAACAGATTTCTGTCACCTGCGTGGACGCGGCCTAATAGACAATGCTGCAGTCAGTATGACATTTAGTGTTGTCACCCTGGAAGACAAAGTATTCTACTGACAGGATGACCACCTTTGTTATAGATAAGGAAGACAGTTCGATATATAAAATAAATCCCTATCTCCTGTAGTGTATATGACTTTTACACTTGGTCTGTGCTCGAATACACACATTCCTAAATATGACAGGATCTCTTTAAATCCCATTACAAGGCAGACCACGTGCGATGGAGGCAGCCTCACTAGTAATGGGAGGACAATGAATGACACCTATGAAGCCCAGCTATACAGAAGGTTAACCGGGCGTTCAGTGCACACAGCCTGGACATACACACACCTCTCCGGTTATACTATGTAGATATGCCACTATGTAGCTACTTCACCGATACTTCACCTCATGGACGCCGCGTGTCACAACTTCCTTCCCTCCACCACATAGACACCCAGCACTGCTCGCTGCAAGGCGGGGCTACGAGAGGAAGTTACGTCACCGAAAGGCGGAGCCGAGCATTGTGGGAGAGGCGGGACAGGCTGGAGAGGAGGAGGAGGGGTACAGTAGATTGTGTATTGTCACATGTGTAAAGCAAACACTATAAGGTTCAGTACAGACTTGTGTAGAGGAACTGCTAGTTTCCACACACTATTTAATAAAATAAGACATTAACCACTTGCTTACTGGGCACTTAAACACCCTTCCTGCCCAGACCAATTTTCAGCTTTCATTGCTCTCACAATTTGAATGACAATTACTCAAGCAACACTGTACTCAAATGAATTTTTTGTCCTTTTTTCCCCACAAATAGAGCTTTCTTTTGGTGGTATTTGATCACCTCTGGGGTTTTTATTTTTTGCGCTATAAATGAAACAAGACCGAAAATTTTGAAAAAAAAACGCATATTTCTTTGTTTCTGTGACAGAATTATGCAAATTATAAATTTTTCTTCATAAATTTTGACCACAATTTATACTGCTACATATATTTGGTAAAAATAACCCAAATTAGTGGATATTATTTGGTCTTTGTGAGTCCACAAGCTGTGGTGCGAATCATACAAAATTGATCACATCTGATGTACTGGTGGCCTATCTCGCTTCTTGTGACCCGAACAAGTCAGGAAAGTACAAATACCCCCCAAATGACCCCTTTTTGGAAAGTAGACATTCCAAGGTATTTAGTAAGAGGCATAGTGAGCTTTTTGATGTTGTCATTTTTTTCCCCACAATTCTTTGCAAAATTAAGATTTTTAATTTTGTTCCACAAAATTGTCATTGTAATAGGTTATTTTTCTCACATGGCATGTGTATACCACAAATGACACCCCCAAAATTCTGCTACTCCTCCTGAGTATTACAATATGTGTGGGACTTTTTCACAGCCTGGCCACATAGAGAGGCCCAACATGCAGGGAGCGCCATCAGGTGTTCTAGGAGCATAAATTACACATCTAACTTGTTGACTACCTATTACACTTTTGAAGGCCCTGGAGCACCAGGACAATGACACATGACACTGATGACAGATGGCACTGATACGTGGCAATGATGACACTTATACGTGGCACTGATGACAGATGGCACTTATACGTGGCACTGATGACAGATGGCACTTATACGTGGCACTGATGACACGTGGCACTAATACGTGGCACTGATGACAGATGGCACTAATACATGGCACTGATGACAGGTGGCACTAATACGTGGCACCGATGACGCGTGACACTGATGACAGATGGCACTGATAAGTGGCATTGATGACAAGTGACCCTGACAACAGATGGCATGTGACACTGACAGGTGGCACTGATGACAAATGGCACTGATACGTGGCACTGATGACAGATGGCACTATGTGGCACTGATGACACATGGCACTGATGACAGATGGCACTTATACGTGGCACTGATGACAGATGGCACTGGGGACAAATGGCACTGACAACAGGTGGCACTGGGGACAGATAGCACTAACAGGTGGCACTGGGGGCAGGTAGCACTGGGGAGGATGGCACTGGGGAGGATGACACTGGGGAGGATGGCATTAGGCGAGGATGGCACTGGGGAGGATGGTACTGGGGCGGATGGCACTGGGGGAGGATGGCACTGGGGGAGGATGGCACTGGGGCAGATGGCATATTTTTTTACTTTTTTTCACTTACGGCTGCTGCAGCCGTTCATCACTCCCTTCTCACACACTCTCTGTGTGAGAAGGGAGAGCGGCGCTGAGAGATGATCTCATATGTTTACATATGAGATCATCTCTCATTGGATAGGCCGATCACGCTGTAAATGGCCGATGTGATTGGCCGTTTACAGCGATCTGTGACTGGCTGTGTCTGAGGGACACGACCAGCACAGAACTTCCCCGATGCGCGCTCCCGGGAGCGTGCATTGCGGAAGTAAACAGGAGCACGTCTAGGGACGGCCTCCCGGCAGATGGCGTCCGCTCTGTAGCCGTCTTTCGGCTATAGGGCGGGTGCGAAGCGGTTAAAATTCCAGGAAAAGCATATTGTGCCCTGAGTATCAGTGTGCCCGCCGTGTATTTCTTCCAGATATGTGCAGTAATACAGACCATTCTGAGCGCCTCACTCTCCTTGTGTACAATGACTGGCCTTGTCTCCTCCCCTCCTGTAGATTTCTACAGGGAGCCTGTTTTGCCCCTCCCACAGCTCTGCTCTCTGCACAGGCTATTAGGGATGGGCTTGGGCCAGGGAGTCAGCACGGCGCTGCGCTATTAACAGGCAGTGAGACATTTCCCGATCTCTGCAGCCGCACATCGGGACAACATCTCACTGCCTGTGATCAGCGCTGTGCCGACTTCCTGGCGGGCTCTGCACATGGAGTGTGTGAGCACGCCAGAGCTCATCCTTAGGACCCTTTCACTCTGAGGCATTTTTTCAGGCGATACAGCGCTAAAAAAAGCATCTCCTTTCACTTGGTGCACTGACAGGATGGTAAAAAAAAGTCCTGCTAACAGCATCTTTGGAGCGGTGAAGGAGCGGTGTATTCACCGCTCTTACCCATTGAAATCAATGGGGCAGCGTCGCTGCAGCAGTGCTTTGCGGTGCTTTTCGGGGGCGGGTTTAAACCTTTTTTGGCCGCTAGAGGGGGTTAAAACCGCCCTGCTAGCAGGCGAATACAGCCGCTAAAACAACGGTAAAGCGGCGCAAAAAATATTGGCACTATACCTCCGACGCCCGATTGCCCTTGTGAAAGGGGCCTTACAGGCTATATACAGCACAGGGATGATTTCTCTGCTACTTTTATAAGGTAATATCTGGGTTTGAAAAGGCTTTTGATGCACACATAGTGGATATATATATAATTGGGCCCAAAGTGTTAATATTTTGTGTGGCCACCCTTATTTTCCAGGACTGCCTTAACCCTCTTGGGCATGGAGTTCACCAGAGCTTCACAGGTTGCCACTGGAGTCCTCTTCCACTCCTCCACGATAACATCACGGAGCTGGTGGTCGTTAGAGATCTTGTGCTCCTCCACCTTCTGTTTGAGGATGCCCCACAGATGCTCAATGGGGTTTAGGTCTGGAGACATGCTTGGCCAGTCCATCACATCTACCTTCAGCTTCTTTAGCAAGCCAGTGGGCATCTTGGAGGTGTGTTTTGGGTCGTTATGTTGGAATACTGCCCTGCAGCTCAGTCTCTGAAGGAAGGGGCTCATGCTCTGCTTCAGTATGTCACAGTACATGTTGGCATTCATGGTTCCTTCAATGAACTGTAGCTCCCCAGTGCCGGTGATGTATCAAATAGTGTCCGCCCTATACTGTGCTGGCTCAGTATGGAGGACAAGGAGAAACCAAACATCTCAGAAGATAAACGGCGCCTGTGCAGTGAGTCCAGGTTCAAGCCCCACCATCCAAGTGGACATAGAGTTAGAATAAAAAATAGCTGAGCGAAGCGAGGCCATGCCCGAAGCATGACGAGCGAAGCGAGCCCGTGAGGGACCCTGTTACTATGAGCAACCGTATGTCCACTTGGATGGTGGGGCTTCAACCTGGATTCAGTGCACAGGCACTGTTCTTCTTCAGAGACTTTCGGAGCCTCCTTCTCCTCCGTACCGCGCAAGCACTGCGCCTGCGCAGTACGGGGCGGACACTATTCGATGGCCGGACACTTTTTGACAGAACACTGCAGCACTCATGCAGCCCCAGACCATGACACTCCCACCACCATGCTTGACTGTAGGCAAGACACACTTGTCTTTGTACTCCTCACCACCTCACCGCCACACACGCTTGACACCATCTGAACCAAATAAATTTATTGTGGTCTCATCAGACCACAGGACATGGTTCCAGTAATCCATGTCCTTAGTCTGCTTGTCTTCAGCAAACTGTTTGGGGGCTTTTTTTAATCATCTTTAGAAGAGACTTCCTTCTGCGATGACAGCCATGCAGACCAATTTGATGCTGCAGTGTGCAATGTATGGTCTGAGCACCGACAGTCTGACCCACCCCCACCCCTTCAACCTCTGCAGCAATACTGACAGCACTCATACATCTATTTCCCAAGGACAACCTCTGGATATGACTCTGAGCATGTGCACTCAACTTCTTTGGACAATCATAGCGAGGCCTGTTCTGAGTGGAACCTGTCCTGTTAAACCGCTGTATGGTCTTGGCCACGGTGCTGCAGCTCAGTTTCAGGGTCTTGGCAATCTTCTTATAGCCTAGGCCAGGGGTCTCCAAACGATGGCCCTCCAGTTGTTCAGGATCTACAAGTCACATAATGTCTAGTCTTGTCTGTGAATGTCAGAGTTTTACAATGCCTCATAGGATGTGTAGTTCCACAACAGCTGAAGGGCCATAGTTTGGAGATCCCTGGCCTAGGCCATCTTTATGTAGGGCAACAATTTTCAGAGAGTTCTTTGCTATGAGGTGTCATGTTGATCTTCCAGTGACCAGTAGGAGAGCATAAGAGCAATAACACCAAATTTAACACTTTGGTATTCCCCATTCACACCTAAGACCTTGTAACACTAGTGAGTAACATGAAGGGAAAATGGCTAATTGGGCCCAATTTGGACATTTTTACTTAGGGGTTTACTCATTTTTGTTGCCAGCAGTTTAGATATTAATGGCTGTGTGTTGGGTTATTTTGAGGGGACAGCAAATTTGCAATGAAGGTCCTGCTGGAGGGGGTTTTGCTGGGATTCGATGAGCTCTCTCCACTGCAAACATGACAGAGAAAGCCTCCCTGCCATATTGATCAATGAGAAGTGACTCTAGGTATTCAGTGGGATTGTTACCTTCAGTTTTCTCTGGCAGCCCTATGAACCGGAGATTTCACCTTCTCAGTCTATTTTCCATTTCATCTTGATGTGCATGCAGTTGTTGGATTTGCCTTTGCATGTCTTCTGCAGTATGGCTTAAGGGGTGTAGTATGTCCTCTGCTGCTCCTATGCGGTTCTCTTCTTCTGTGACCTGGTCCTTCACTTTAGAAAGGTCTTGTCTAAGCAGGAATATATCGATCTTGACCTCATCAATCTTCGTAGTAAGTGTCCCCTGGAGAGTAGCTATGGCCTCCAGTACTTTGGCCGTGTGCACCCCCTGGTGTTCTGCTGCAGAGCACATGTCAGCACCATCTTGTTCTGCCTGGCCTTTATCCTGGTGTCTGTATTTTGCCAGCTTATCCACCGCATCCGTGGCTCTTTTGGGTGGCAACATGGTTGTCTGGCAGTAATGTTTTTAGGACTATTTTGGGAGCAGAATATCAGGAAGGATTTTCATCAAGAGGAGCTCACTATACCTGCTTCCTACTCCATTGCTATCCAGGCCACGCCCCCCCAGGGACAGCAAATTTACACTGTTATACAAGCTGTACACGCACAGATTTACATTTTAGCAAAGTGTCTTTTCTTCAGTGTTGTCACATGAAAAAATAGAATAAAATATTTACAAAAATTTGACAGGTGTACTCACTTGTATGAGATACTGTATATAAATTTTGGCTATCAAGAAATATATTTAAATTGGAGCTCCACCACTTATCTGCCTCCTACCACCCCCCCCCCCTTTGGTGCCACATTTGGCACCTTTCGGGGGGAAGGGGGTAACAGGCACCTGTTTTTTTTTTTTTTTTGACAGGTACCCACTCCCACATCAGGGTGATCCTTCCCTCCACTGGGCCATTCATAAAGCACAGCACGCTTTGCGCATGCACAGTAGGGACTCGGCTGAGAAGCTGCAAGGCTTCACTGCTGGTTTCCCTTACAGGCAATGGCAGGGGCAACACCCAAGAGCCAATGGAAACATCGGCTGGGTTATTAACATTGCTGGATTCCAGGATAGGTAAGTGTCCTAATGTTAAAAGTCAGCAGCTACAATATTTGTCAGAAGTCTTGTGAGCAGATAAGTTCCTCTGCTGACTTCTATTAGCCTTGTTCACAGCCATCTCTGGCCCTCTGTGTTTACGAACAATAGGAGAGGATGGGCTTCTATAGTCCTGTCTAGTTTCTGATACAATACCGTGAGTGAGCCATGTCCCCCGGGGGGTAGGAGGTGTGTTATTATAAATATCACCAGCTGAAAATGTCTGAAAAAAAGAAATCCAATGCAGCCACCACATCTAAGGATTGATAAGTTGCAATATACACTCACTGGCTATTTTATTAGGTACAACTGTTCTATTGCTTGGTAACACAAATTACTAATCAGCCAATAACATGGCAGCAACTCAATGCATTTAGGCATCTAAACGTGGTGAAGATGACTTGCCGAAGTTCAAACCAAGCATCGGAATGGGGAAGAAAGGGAATTTAATTGACATTGAACACAGCATGGTTGTTGGTGCCAGACTGGCTGGTTTGAGTATTTCGAAAACTGCTGATCTACTGGGATTTTCACGCACAACTATCTCTAGGGTTTACAAAGAATGGTCAGAAAAAGAGAAAATATCCAGTGAGTGGCAATTGTTTAAGGAAAATGCCTTGTTGCTGTCAGAGGAGAATGGGCAGACTGGTTCGAGATGATAGAAAGGCAACAGTAATTCAAATAACCACTCATTACAACCAAGGAATACAGAATACCATCTCTGAAACCACACCGGGTTCCACCCTGTCAGCTAAAAACAAAAAACTGAGACTACAATTCACACAGACTCCCTCCTTCCTTGTATGAATTGGATGGACTGGTGTCTTTATTCAACCTTACTAACTATGAAACTATGATTTCACTTGCGACATTCAGATGGTAGGGTCAAAATTTGGAGTAAACAACATAAAAGCATGGATCCCTCCTTCCTTGTATCAATGGTTCAGGCTGGTGGTGTAATGGTGTGGGGAACATTTTCTTGCCACACTTTGGGCCCCTTAGTACCAATTGAGTATTGTTTAAATGCCACGGCCTATCTGAATATTGTTGCTGATCATGTCCATCCCTTTATGACTACAGTGTACCCATCTTCTGATGGCTACTTTCAGCAGGATAAGGCACCATGGGGTTAATTCACTAATGCCGCATACACACGATCGAATTGTCCGGCAGACTTAGTCTGGCAAACAATCCGCTGGACTTTCTAATGAACGGACTTGGCCACACACGGACACTCTGAAAGTCTGTCGATTTCTAACGGATGACGTACAGCATGTACGATGGGACTAGAAAAAGGAAGTTCAATAGCCAGTAGCCAATAGCTACCTTCTCGTACTTGCTTCTGAGCATGCGTCATTCTTAGTCCGCCGGACTAGCACACTGACGAACTGATTTTTCCTACTTCTTGGTTCCTTCCTCATTTCCCCAATTCCCTCTCCCATTTTTTTATAAATGTCAGGATTTCCAGCTCTTCTACTTCTATCAAGGTTTTATATATCCTAAATATATTCCGACATTTTTTTTCGATGGTACATAGTCGCCCTATCAATGTAAGTCGCTCTATCAATGTAAGGAAGTTCTGCTATGAAGTATTTGAGCTGAAAATATCTCCATTCATTAATTTCCAGCACATCTTTTTTTTTTTTTATTCTTGTAAAGTGCAATTTTTCCCCCTTGTATTATATCACATAGTACATTTTCTTTTTTAATCCAATTCCCCCCATCAAACTTTTCCCCAGTGCAAATAAATAATTTTCCTTTAGTGCCATCAATGGTGAATTATATTTCCATTTATTTTTCTTGTGTAGTGCATCCCAAATTTTCAGAATTATCCGTGTCAGTGTGTGTGTATGTTCTCCCAATGTCCTATAGTTTGGTGGTATATTCCTCCCTAATTGTGTATTAGCCATTATGTGTTCTATATTTACCCACCTTTTCTCATTATTTGTTTTAGCCCATTCCACCTCGCGTGTTAACAGAATCGCCTCGTAGTATTTTTGAAAGTCAGGTACATTTAATTCCCCTTGGCTTTTTACTTTCTTTAGAGTTGCCAGAGAGATTCTAGGTTTCTTATTGTGCCATATTAATTAAGTGATTAAAGTTCTATGCTGGGGGTATATATATATGGGGAGCATCTGAAACTTGTACACGATCTTTGGAAGTGTTATCATCTTTAGGGCGTTAATCCGGCCCATCCATGATAAGGGGCGTGCTGCTATCCTTTTTATTTCTATTTTTATCTCCTCTAATAATGGGATATAGTTTGTTTGATATATTTCCTCTGGCAAAGCCGTTAATTTAATCCCAAGATATTTAATTTCCGTCCTCCTCCAAGGGAATGGATACTCTTGTAGACTCTGTTCCTCTTTCAATTTCATATTTATATTTAATATTTCAGATTTACGCAAGTATTAAAATTAGATAGATCGCCATATTCCTTTAATGCTTTCATAAGATTGGGCATTGTAATATAGATATATAGAACAATATATCATCTGCAAATGCAGCTAATTTACGCTCCTCTTCTACGACTTTGAAGCCCCCTATGTCCGCACCCCCCCGCACGGGACATCCCTGTCCCATTATTCATTCTAAAGGGGGGTGACAATGTTCCATTTACTTTCACCATGGCTGTAGAACCTTTATATAATGCTTGTATCCACTGCATCATCCTTGGGCCTGTCCCTATGCTCTCTAGAGTGCTTATCATGAATCTCCAGTCTACCCGGTCAAAAGCCTTTTCCGCATCTATCGACAGAAGTAGACCGGGGACTCTTCCTTCTTTTATTTTTTTAAGTAACAGAAGTGTTCTTACCCCATTAATTGTCCCCTCTCTCATTGGTACAAAGCCCACTTGATCAGGATGAACCAACTCCGTCATTAAATCTTTCATCCTTGTTGCTAGTATTTTGTGTCCGCGTTTAACAATGAGATAGGTCTATAGTTTGAAAACGCTTAGTACTATCTTTGCCTTCTTTTGCTATAATGGTAATTGATGCCAATAAGGCCTCTTTACTCATCTCATACCTTCTTCCCAATCCATTCATATATGTGCACAGTTTTGGGGTCAGGATTTCTTTGAACCTTTTTGAGTATAAAGTAGTGTATCCATCTGGCCATGGACTTTTTCCTGGTGCTGATTCTGTTAACGCCTGATTAATCTCCCCTGCGGTTATTGGTGTTTCTAGGGATATTGCTCTTTCCTCTGTTATCCGGTGGGATCCTAGCTTTTTTTAAATATTCTTTTATTCTTTATTTTTTCCCCTATTCCCATTGTCCTTTCTGATTTACCGAGTATAGTTGTTCATGAAAGTCTCGGAAGACCATTGCTATGTCCTTTGTATTATAGATCATTTACCCATTTTTATTTTGAATTTTTTTCTATGAAGTTCATTGATTTTTTTTTCTTAACATCCTTGCTAGGCACTTGCTATTTTTATTCCCCCATTGATATCTTTCCTTTAAGATTTTATTGAAGGTTTTCCTTATTTCGTGTTCTAATAGTTCCTTTAGTTCATCTCTTTTTATTACTAGTTCTTGTGACAGTTCCTGATTAAGGATGAGCCGAACACCCCCCTGTTCGGTTCGCACCAGAACCTGCGAACAGACCTAAACTTCGTGTAAACTTTAGAACCCTATTAAAGTCTATGGGACTCGAACGTTCACAATCTAAAGTGCTAATTTTAAAGGCTAATATGCAAGTTACTGTCCTAAAAAGTGTTTGGGGACCTGGGTCCTGCCCCAGGGGACATGGATCAATGCATAAAAAAGTTAATAATGATTAAAGTGAAACAATAAAAGTGTAATATTCCTTTAAATTTCATACCTGGGGGGTGTCTATAGTATGCCTGTGAAGAGGCGCATGTTTCCGTGCTTAGAACTGTCCCTGCACAAAGTGTCATTGCGCAAGGAAAAAAAGTCTTTTAAAATCACTTTCAATTGTCGGCTCCAGTAATACAATGAGTGTTCTCTGTATTACGGAGCACAATTCATTCATTGATAAAAAAATAAAAAAAAGCATGGGGGTTCCCCTAAATTCAATTACCAGGCCCTTCAGGTCTGGTATGGATATTAAGGGGAACCCTGTGTCAAAAAAAAAATTGACGTGGGGTTCCCCCTAAAAATCCATACCAGACCCTTTATCCGAGCACGCAACCTGGCAGGCCACAGGAAAATAGGGGGGGGGCGAGAGAGCGCCCCCCCTCCTGAACCGTACCAGGCCACATGCCCTCAACATTGGGAGGATGCTTTGGGGGTCTGTGACCCCTCAAAGCACCATGTCCCCATGTTGATGGGGACAAGGGCCTCATCCCCACAACCCTGGTCGGTGGTTGTGGGGGTCTGCGGGCGGGGGGCTTATCAGAATCTGGAAGCCCCCTTTAACAAGGGGACCCCCAGATCCCGGCCCCCCCTGTTTTAAATGGTAAGGGGGTACAAAAGTACCCCTACCATTTCACAAAGAAAGTGTAAAAATGGTTAAATAAGACAAACACACTTTTGAAAAATTCCTTTATTAAAAAAAAAAAAAAAAATAAAGATTCTAGCGTTACATCAGAGGGGGGTGGGGTCACCCATACGTCACTGGGGAACCCCATGGCTTCCCTCACCAGCGTCAGAGGGGGCGGGGGTCAGGTGACGGGTGGCCCCGCCCTCCTAATATAAGAAACGTCAGCACTGGGATCCCCGCAGTGTCTCCACAGTGGAGACAGAAGACGGATGCATGTATGGACAGTGCTGGAAAATCACCCGTCGCTGGATCAGATCAGCCATCGCTGGACCCCGAAGAGATGATCATCCATCGCTGGATAGCAAGAGTGGATTACCACCGCTGGAATCTTTTTATTTTATTTTTTTATTTTTAATAAAGGAATTTTTCAAACGTGTGTTTGTCTTATTTAACCATTTTTACACTTTCTTTGTGAAATGGTAGGGGTACTTATGTACCCCCTTACCATTTCAAACAGGGGGGGCGGGATCTGATAAGCCCCCCACCCGCAGACCCCCACAACCCTGGCCGGTTGATAATTTTTTGTGTCTTTGCTCTAATGGGTATATTTCTTCTATTCATTTTGCCCTCTTTTTTTATTCTTTCCTTCTTTCTCCTAGTTCCCATTGAGATCACGATTCCCCTTATGTAGGCTTTATGAGCCTCCCACAGGGTATCGTCCGCAATCTCACTGGTTCTGTTTAAATTAAAATATTGCTCTAATTCTTTTTTTATTATCTCCTCCCCTTGTTTATCTAGAAGATCTTCATTTAGCCTCCATGAATACGTTTGTATCTGAGTTTCTGGTATCGTTATTTTCATGGTCATTGTCGCATGGTCAGATAGTGTAGTTATTTCTATATTGGTGGAGACTACCAAGTCTAGCATTCTATGTTGTATCAGCCAATAGTTGATCCTAGTTAGGGATGGCCGAACTGTTCGCCCGGCGGCCGGTTCGCGGCGAATTTCGGCTGTTCGCGATTCGCATGATCGGCGGACTATTGCCGCTGTTGGCCTGGTGGACTTACGTGTTTACTGTGTGAAAGAACTTTGACCCATGATGACACATCCATCATGGGGTACAGGACAGCCAATTGAGACATTTCAGCACATGGACAATTGGACATTCCCCCTAACTTATAAATAGACCCGATCCGGCGGCCATTTTACATTCTTTCTTCTGCCACTATAGGGAGAGGTTGCAGTGTGGAGCAGGGAGAGACTGCAGTGACACAAATCGCTAGCTATTAGGTCCACAAAAGTCCTTTTAAGGACTGGTATATGTGTAGTACAGTATATAGGGTTCAGTGCACTGCTGTGCTGGTGATTGCAGCTGTCTTTTGTCAGTGTAGGGACAGGACGCTGTGTGCAGCAGGGACAGTCAGTTTAATCACTAGCTAGCTATTACTATTAGGTCCACAAAGGTCCTCTTAAGGACTGGTATAGGTGTTCAATATATAGGGTGCTGGTGCATTGCTGTGCTGCAGATGACTGCTGGTTTCTGCAGCAGTCTTTTATCAGTGTAGGGACTGAGGGACAGTCTGCAAATCACTAGCTACTAGGTCCACAAAGGTCCTTGTAAGGACTGGTATAGGTGTACAATATATAGGGTTGCGTGTGCAGGGCTGTGCTGCAGATTACTGCTGGTTTCTGCAGCAGTCTTTTATCAGTGTAGGGACTGAGGGACAGTCTGCAAATCACTAGCTACTAGATCCACAAAGGTCCTTGTAAGGACTGTTATAGGTGTACAATATATAGGGTTGTGGTGCACTGCTGCTGACTGCTGCCCTATTCTGCTCTATCTGCTGCCCTTCCACTCTATCACAGTGCTCTCTATCTCGGTGCTGGTGTCAATGCTCTATATCACAGTGCTGGTGTCAGTGCTCTATATCACGGTGCTAGTGGCAGTGCACTCTATCACGGTGCTGGTGTCAGTGCTCTATATCACGGTGCTGGTGTCAGTGTTCTATATCACGGTGCTGGTGTCAGTGCACTCTATCACGGTGCTGGTGTCAGTGCTCTCTATCTCGGTGCTGGTGTCAGTGCTCTATATCACGGTGCTGGTGTCAGTGCTCTCTATCACAGTGCTGGTGATTATCTCTTGCACCCTCTTAATAGCCTACCCTGACTTTTCCTCTCCTCCATTGCCTCCATGCGCTCCTGAGTCCTGAATTGTCAAAATTTCACAGATAAAAAAAGAATGCTTGTAGTTGTCGATCCCAGATTCACTTCATACATTGTTATGTCAGTGGCCATGTGGTGGGACTATGTGTGCACAGCTAGTAAGTATTTTGTGGCTGAAAATATGACCTGTAGGTTTTTAAGGTTCGCCTGCCATTGAAGTCAATGGGGCCCGGCGCGAACTTTGCGGTTCGCAAACTTTTGGCCGCGTTCGCGGTTCGCGTTCGTCCCGTCGGAAGTTCGTCCATCTCTAAGGAGGACATCCTTAGTTCCTTAGTACTTTGGGGTGGAGAAGTAGGAGGACATCCTCATTTCCTTAATACATTGGGGTGGAGAGTTAGGAGGTCATCCTTAGTGCCTCAGTACTTTGGGGTGGACTGATAAGAGGGCATCCTCGGTGCCGCAATACTTTGGGGTGGGGGGGTAGGAGGGTGTGACGAAACGTTCCTACACTCCGCTTGAGTGCTTATACCACTACCACTTCATATACCACTTCCTAAAAGTCTGAATATAGATATCAGATATTCTAACCGCTCCCAATTAATTAATTCATTAACACAGCACTTAAGGCAGCCCAGGTGACCAGACAGTCGGTCTCCAGAGGTCAATGTGATCAGCTCTTTCAATGATCATGTATTGTTCAGAATTAAACAAAACAAAATTAAATTAAACAAAATATCCTGGGAGATATTGTGAATAAATATTACTGTCCCATTTTAAGTAATCCAAGATATGTTTTCTAAATCATCCTGGCACAGGGTGACTTAGACATAAAAGGTGCATGAGGACCTGAAACAAAGGTTTTCTAACCTTACCAAGGGATTCTGGGTTCCATGGGCCCTCCCATCACAGAGGGCATCCTCAGTGCCTTATTACTCTGGGATGGAGAGGTAGGAGGGTATCCTCATTTCCTTAATACCTTGGTGTTGAGAGTTAGGAAGACATACTCAATGCCTCAGGGTGAAGGGGTAGGAGGGCATCCTCAGTACCTCAATTCATGGGGGTGGAAAGGAGAGAGGTAGGAGAACATCCTTAGTTCCGTAATACTTTGGGTTGGAGGGCACCCTCAGTGCCTTGTTACTATGGGGTGGAGGGGTAGGAGTGCATCCTCAGTACCTCGATACCTTGGGGTGGAGATGTAGGAGGACATCCTTAGTTCCTTAATACCTTGGGGTGGAGAGGTAGGAGGACATCCTCAATACTTGGGGGGGGGGGGGGGGGCAGGGTAGGAGGGCATTCTCAGTGCCTCAATACCTTGAGGTATTGTCAGGACCTGGGCTTGAACCTGGGACCTTTTCTGTGTCTGGCATTGATTCTTACCATTGAGCTATCTGGGATGCTGGACAGCTCCCTGCCTGATCTATTGGACAATCCTATCTGATCCATTTGACAACCCTACCTTGAGTCTTGATTACTCTTGAACATTGAACTCCTTTCTCCTCCCATGAATTTCCTATATAAGCCTTGTCTTAGCACTTCCTCTTTGCCTGGTTATTGTGCCTTCTCAGCCAGTGCCTTGCTCTTGTCTTCCCTGCTGCCATCCGTATTTGCTACCACTCGTGATTGACCCTTGGCTTGTTCCTTGACTACTCTACTGCCTGATCCCAATTTGCAACTACTCGTTACCGACCTTTTGGCTTGTTTACTGACCATGCTGCTGTTTAATCCTTATCTGCTCATCCGCTACTGGATCCCGGCTTGCTCACACCCTGGTGGGGCAAACCTGAGGACCACGACCTGGTACTAGCACGCAGCCAAATCCATATCCACCATCAGGAGCTCTGGTAAACACCCGATAGTACTTAGATTCCGCACCTCAGGTGAGCCTGTGTCATCTGCCAGAGTGACTGCCTGTGTACCTATCCTACTGTTTGGTGGTAGTCCTGCAACTGCTATAGCAATTGGTCTTCAAGCCTGACACTTGATCGTGACAGGTATAGAGGTAGGAGGGCATCCTTAGTGCCTTATTACTTTGGGGTGGAGGGGTAGGATGGCATGCTCCAATGCCTCAATACTTTGGTGTGGAGGGGTAGGAGGGCTTCCTCAGTACCTCAATACTATGGGGTGGAGGGGTAGGAGGGCATCCTCAGTGCCTTGATACCTTGGGGTGAAGGGGTAGGAGGGCATTGTCATTTCCTTAATAACTTGGGGTGGAGAGTTAGGAGGTCATCCTCAGTGCCTCAATACTTTGGGGCGGAGGGGTAGGAGGGCATCCTCAGTTCCTCGATAAATTGAGGTGCAGAGGTAGGAGGGCATCAGCAGTGCCTTATTACTTTGGGGTGGAGAGGTAGGAGGACATCCTCATTTCCTTAATATCTTGGGGTGGAGAGTTAGGAGGTCATCCTCGTGGCCTCAATACTTTGGATTGGAGGGGTAGGAGGGCATCCTCAGTGCCTCGATACTTTCGAGTGGAGGGGTAGGAGGGCTTCCTCAGTACATTGATATCTTGGGGTAGAGAGGTAGGAGGACATCCCCAGTTCCTTATTAACTTGGGGCAGAGAGGTAGGAGGACATCCTCAGTTACTTATTACCTTGGGGTGGAGAGTTAGGAGGGCATCCTCAGTGCCTCAATACTTTGGAGTAGAGGGGTAGGGGGGATTCCTCAGTGCCCCTCTACCTTGGGTTGGAGAGGTAGGAGGGCATCCTCAGTGCCTCAATACTTTAGGGTGGAAGGGTAGGATGGTATCCTCAGTGCCTTGATACCCTGGGGTTGAAAGTCAGGAGGGCATCCTCAGTGCCTCAATACTTTGGGGTGGAGAGGTAGGAGGACATCCTGATTTCCTTAATACCTTGGGGTGGAGTGTTAGAAGGGCATCCTCAGTGCCTCAATGCTTTGGGGTGGAGGGGTAGGAGTGCTTCCTCAGTGCCTCGATACCTTGGGGTGGAGAGGTAGGGGGGTTTCCTCAGTTCCTTAATACCATGGGGTGGACAGTTAGGAGGGCATCCTAAATGTCTCAATACTTTAGGGTGGAGGGGTAGGAAGGCATCCACAGTATCTCGATACCTTGGGGTAGAGAGGTAGGAGGGCATCCTCAGTACTTTGGGGTGGAGGGGTAGGAGGGATTCCTCAATGCCTGGATACCTTGAGGTGCAGAGGTAGGAGGGCATCCTCAGTGCCTCAATACTTTGAGGTGGAGGGGTAGGAGGGCATCCTCAGTGCCTTATTAGTTTGGGGTGGAGAGGTGGGAGGACATCCTCATTTCATTAATACACTGGGGTGGAGAGTTAGGCGGGCATCCTCGCGCCTTATTACTTTGGGGTGGAGAGGTAGGAGGACAGCCTCATTTCCTTAATACCTTGGGGTGGAGAGTAAGGAGGTGATCCTCAGTGCATCAATACTTTGGGATGGAGGGGTAGGAAGGCATCCTCAGTGCCTCAATACCTTGAGGTATAGAGGCA
The DNA here is from genome assembly GCF_037356315.1 of Lithobates pipiens. Taxonomy (NCBI): domain Eukaryota; kingdom Metazoa; phylum Chordata; class Amphibia; order Anura; family Ranidae; genus Lithobates; species Lithobates pipiens. The sequence continues at coordinate 370,344,561 of NW_027507758.1, read as the reverse complement.
GGAGGGCACCCTCAGTGCCTTATTACTTTGGGGTGGAGGAGTAGGAGGGCATCCTCAGTGCCTCAATACTTTGGGGTGGAGGGGTAGGGGGGCATCTTCAGTACCTCGATACCTTGAGGTGCATTGGTAGGAGGGCATCCTCAGTGCCTCAATACTTTAGGGTGGAAGGATAGGAGGGTATCCTCAGTGCCTTGATACCCTGGGGTTGAGAGTCAGGAGGGCATCCTCAGTGCCTCAATACTTTGGGGTGGAGAGGTAGGAGGACATCCTGATTTCCTCAATACCTTGGAGTGGTGTCAGGGCTGGCTTAGCCCTTCCTCCTCTGGGCTGGCCGCTCAGCTGTCGGCTAATTGCCAACTCTCTTCTCTCTCCACAGTTACCAGCTGTTTCCGATGATGCTCGTCTGGCGTGCCCATTTAAAGTCTTCCAGCTCATTTCTCCATTGCCTTCACGTTTGGTCACATCACTAGGAACCATCTCCTGCTGTTGTTTCAAGACTGGCTTGCTAACATCCCTCCTGGCTTCTATCCTGCTTGCAGTTGCTCTTCTTGGATCCCTGACGTCTGGACTGGCTGATTACCCGATCTGGTTTATGAACTTTGGACTGGCTGACTACCCGATCTGGCTACAGGACTCTGGCTTGCTTGACTACTCTTTTTCCTATTTACCTTTTTATTTTTATTAATAAACAAGTGTGATTTGATTGTACTTCTGTCTCTGTCTGTTTCATGGTTCCTGACAGTACGTGAAGGCCATGAATTCAGAAGATACAGTCAATCCACTTGTTGGTAATATTTTTTCCAGATTGGATGAGCAAGATCACGGCATGGATGAGTTTGCCTTGGTGTTACAAACGCTCCTGAATCGCACGGCCCACCTGGAATCTCCCACGGTGGCTGCTCCAGTACAACCTGAGTCGCAGGCCGTCCCTGCTGCTGCGCCAATCTCTGTGCAGGCACCCACTTCGAGTATTACCTCTATAAGAGGTATGTCTGGTTCTGCTCCGCTTTCCCAGCGATTTGGGGGCGATCCAGTTCAATGCAGAGGGTTTCTCAATTAGGTTGAGATTTACTTCGAAATGCTGCCCCAGGCGTTTCCCACGGACAGAAGCAAAGTAGGTTTCGTGATATCTTTGCTTTCTGAGAGAGCCTTGGCCTGGGCTAATCCTCTATGGGAGATGCAAAAACCCGTTGTCTTGAGTTACCCTCAGTTTGTGGCCTACTTTAAAAGGGTTTTTGACGTCCCCGCACGCTCCGCTTCTGCTGCCAAGTGCCTCATGTCCATCAAACAGAGTACGAGAACTGTTGCCGACTACGCCATTGAATCCTGTACTCTGGCAGCAGAAGTTGCTTGGAACAATGAGGCCCTCGGGGCTGCTTTTTCTCATGGTCTCTCGGATTCCATCAAGGATGAGATAGCAGCCCGAGATATACCCACTGAGCTGGAGAGCTTAATCTCGTTTGCCATCTTCATTGACTCCAGACTCAGAGAAAGACTTTCTCTTAAGGAGAGCTTGCAGAAGCCTCCTGTATGTTTGCCTCCGAGCTTTGTAGTCCCACCCATGCCTCCCTCACCTCCCATGACTCCTGGTACCGAGTTGGTCAGTGAAGATGAACCCATGCACCTGGGCTTCACGCGTCTCTCTGCGGATGAGAGAGCCTTTAGGAGGAGGGAGAGATTGTGCCTTTATTGTGGCCAGGCAGGTCACTTTTTGAAGTCTTGTCCTACCCGTCCAGGGAACGCCCGAACCTTGAGGTCCTGTCATGGACAGACCTTAGGTGGCTTTGTTTCGTCCCCAGTTATCCAGAAGCATAAGCCCCTGGTTTTGGTCATCCTTTCTTGGGCTGAGTCGTCCATCGAGATACAGGCTCTAATCGACTCTGGGGCTGCAGGCCTGTTCATTGATGCTACATTTGTTTCACAGCACTCGATTCCGCTGCAGCTGCGTGACACTCCACTTGCCATTGAGGCTCTTGACGGGAGACCTTTAAAGCCTGCCCATGTGACTCATGAGACGGTTCCGTTGTCCATGGCCGTAGGGGCTCTTCACCATGAGATAATCCAATTCCAAGTTATTTCCTCACCCAGATTTCCGCTGGTTATTGGTTATCCTTGGTTACAGAGGCACAACCCCTCTTTTGATTGGCTCCGTGCTGAGGTTATCTCCTGGTCACCACAATGCAGTGAGACATGCTTCCTGAAGGTATCCAAGGTCCTGTGCACCACTTCACTCCCATGCCTGCAGGAGGAGTACCGTGATTTTGGCGATGTCTTTGATAAAGGTCAAGCCGGTAGTTTGCCTCCACCCTGCCCTTATGATTGCGCAATTGACCTTCAACCTGGTGCCATACCTCCTCGGGTTTACCCTTTGTCAGGCTTGGAGGATAAGGCCATGGAGGAGTATGTTGCTCGAAGCACTTTCTCGAGGTTTCATCCGCAAATCCTTGTCTCCTGCTGGTGCTGGTTTCTTCTTTGTGAAAAAGAAGAGGGGTGAACTGAGATCTTGTATAGATTATAGGGGTCTCAATCGTGTCACGATTAAGAATGCCTATCAGATTCCATTGATTACTGAGTTATTTGACTGCCTCAAGGGAGCAACGGTTTTCACAAAGCTTGACCTGAGAGGGGCATACAATCTCGTGCGCATTAAGGAGGGCGACGAGTGGAAGACTGCGTTTAATACCAGAAAAGGCCATTATGAATACCTGGTAATGCCTTTTGGCCTTTGTAACACCCTGGCAGGAATTTATTAACGATGTCCTCCGAGATTTGTTGCAGTTGTGTGTGGTGGTTTATCTCGATGATATCTTCATATTTTCCAAGTCCCTGGAGAGCCACCACACAGATGTCTGTTGTGTACTTCAGAAACTAAGAGAGAACAATCTCTATTGTAAACTGGAGAAGTGCGAGTTCCATCGTGAACAGGTTACATTCCTGGGCCATGTCATTTCCACTGCTGGTTTTTCAATGGACCCAGAGAAACTTTCGGCAGTCCTACAGTGGCCTCGACCCATGGGTTTACTTCCTCTGCAGCGTTTCCTGGGCTTTGCCAACTACTATCGGAAGTTTATTCGTAACTTCTCGTCTCTGGTCAAGCCTCTGACTGATATGACCAGAAAGGACGGTAACCCACACAGTTGGTCTCCGGAGTCCATTAAGGCCTTTGAGAATTTCAAGGCTGCCTTTGTTTCTGCTCCTGTGTTGGCACATCCTGATCCTACGTTGCCTTTTATCCTAGAAGTTGATGCTTCTGAGACTGGAGTTGGCGCCCTTCTGTCTCAACGTCCTAACTCTGAGAGCGCTATGCATCCGTGTGGTTACTTTTCCAAGAAATTGTCACCTGCTGAGTGCAATTATGAGATTGGTGACAGAGAGCTGTTGGCGATCATTTTAGCCCTGAAAGAATGGAGACATCTCCTTGAAGGTACCACTGTGCCCGTTCTTATTCTTACTGACCATAAGAATCTTACATTCTTGTCTGAGGCTAAGCGACTCTCTCCCAGAAGGGCGCGATGGGCTCTTTTCTTGTCGAGCTTTAATTACATTGTCTCATTCTTACCTGGTAATAAGAATGTAAGGGCTGATTGCCTTGTCACGACAATTTTCCTCCACTTCCAAGTCGGAGTCGGTTCTGGTTCCTATGATTCCTCCTGATCGTATCTTGGCTACAGTTCGCACCAGTCTTACTTCTCCTTTGGGTGACAAAATTATTGCTGCTCAGGTCCATGCTCCTCCTGATAAACCTTGTGACCGCTGCTTTGTCCCAGAGAGTATCCATACTGCAGTGCTCCAGACATATCATTCTCCCAAGGCAGCTGGCCATCCTGGGAAGAATCAACTCATTTGGGCCATCTCCCAACAATTCTGGTGGCCTAGTCTACGGGCTGATGTTACTGCTTTCGTAGCTGCCTGTCCCGTGTGTGCTCAGAGTAAGACTCCATGACACCTTCCAGTGGGCCTCCTACAACCCATACCCAATGGAGAGAGGCCATGGACTAACCTGTCTATGGATTTCATTGTGGAATTGCCTAACTCCCAAGGCAACACTGTTATCCTTATGGTGGTTGACCGGTTCTCAAAGATGTGTCATTGTATTCCACTTAAGAAGTTGCCCACCTCTAAGGATCTGGCTTCCATTTTTGCTCGGGAGATCTTTCGCTTACATGGACTACCCAAGGTGATTGTCTCAGATAGGGGCAGTCAGTTTGTCTCCCGGTTCTGGCGAGCCTTTTGTGCACAGTTGGGAATCCAGCTTGCGTTCTCTTCTGTGTATCACCCGCAGTCTAATGGGGCCGCAGAACGAGCCAATCAGTCCTTGGAGCAATTTCTACGTTGCTATATTTCTGACTATCATAACAACTGGTCTGACCTATTACCTTGGGCAGAGTTTGCTCACAACAGTGCCTTGAATTCTGCCTCCCGATTGTCTCCATTTATGGCGAATTATGGTTTCCAACCTTCCATGTTGCCTGACTCGTTTGTTCCGCAGAGTATTCCTGCATTAGAGGAGCATCTCCGTGGTCTTCGTTCCACTTGGGTACAAGTTCAAGAGGCTTTGCGTCATGCTAATGATAGGTACAGACTCCATGCTGACCGCAGATGCGTGCCAGTGCCTTGCTACCAGGTTGGGGACATGGTCTGGCTGTCATCTAGTAACCTCCGGCTTCGTGTTCCCTCACTGAAGTTTGTACCTCGGTTTATTGGGCCTTTCCGTATCCTTCGCAGGATTAACCCAGTAGCTTACGCGTTGGAACTTCCTCCTAGTATGCGCATCTCAAATGTGTTTCATGTCTCCTTATTGAAACCGTTGGTCTGTAACTGATTTACCACCTCGGTGCCACGTCCTCACCCTATTCAGGTTAAGAACCATGAGGAGTACGAGTTACAATCCATTGTTGACTCCCGTAGGTTCCGTGGGTGCATACAGTACCTGGTACATTGGAAGGGGTACGGTCCGGAGGAACGCTCCTGGGTTTCATCCTCTGACGTACAAGCCCCGGTCCTCTTCCGCGAGTTCCATAGACGGTTTCCCCTCAAGCCCGGTGGCCCTCCGAGGGAGAGGGGTCATGGGGGGGTACTGTCAGGGCTGGCTTAGCCTTTCCTCCTCTGGGCTGGCCGCTCAGCTGTCGGCTGATTGCCAGCTCTCTTCTCTCTCCACAGTTGCCAGCTGTTTCCGATGATGCTTGTCTGGCCTGCCTATTTAAAGTCTTCCAGCTCATTTCTCCATTGCCTTCACGTTTGGTCACATCACTAGGAACCATCTCCTGCTGTTGTTTCAAGACTGGCTTGCTAACATCCCTCCTGGCTTCTATCCTGCTTGCAGTTGCTCTCCTTGGATCCCTGACGTCTGGACTGGCTGATTACCCGATCTGGTTTATGAATTTTGGACTGGCTGACTACCCGATCTGGCTACTGGACTCTGGCTTGCTTGACTACGCTTTTTCCTATTTACCTTTTTATTTTTATTAATAAACAAGTGTGATTTGATTGTACTTCTGTCTCTGTCTGTTTCATGGTTCCTGACAGGTGGAGAGTTAGAGGGGCATCCTCAGTGCCTCAATGCTTTGGGGTGGAGGGATAGGAGTGCTTCCTCAGTGCCTCAATACCTTGGGGGGGAGAGGTAGGAGGGTTTCCTCAGTTCCATAATACCATGGGGTGGACAGTTAGGAGGGCATCCTAAATGCCTCAATATTTTAGGGTGGAGGGGTAGGAAGGCATCCTCAGTATCTCGCTACCTTGGGGTGGAGAGGTAGGAGGGCATCCTCAGTACTTTGGGGTGGAGGGATAGGAGGGTTACTCAATGCCTGGATACCTTGAGGTGCAGAGGTAGGAGGGCATCCTCAGTGCCTCAATACTTTGGGGTGGAGGGGTAGGAGGGCATCCTCAGTGACTTATTAGTTTGGGGTGGAAAGGTGGGAGGACATCCTCATTTCATTAATACACTGGGGTGGAGAGTTAGGAGGGCATCCTCGTACCTCAATACTTTGGGGTGGATGGGTAGGAGGGTATCTCCAGCGCCTTATTACTTTGGGGTGGAGAGGTAGGAGGACAGCCTAATTTCCTTAATACCTTGGGGTGGAGAGTAAGGAGGTGATCCTCAGTGCCTAAATACTTTGGGATGGAGGGGTAGGAAGGCATCCTCAGTGCCTCAATACCTTGAGGTGTAGAGGCAGGAGGGCACCCTCAGTGCCTTATTACTTTGGGGTGGAGGAGTAGGAGGGCATCCTCAGTGCCTCAATACTTTGGGGTGGAGGGGTAGGGGGGCATCTTCAGTACCTCTTTACTTTGGGGTGGAGAGGTAGGAGGACATCTTAATTTCCTTAATACCTTGGGGTGGAGAGTTAGGAGAGCGTCCTCAGTTCCTTAATACCATGGAGTGGAGAGGTAGGAGGGCATCCTCAGTTCTTTTTTTTAAATCAAAATTTGTAATACACAAAGAAGTAAAAATATTTCCACTACTCAATAGGGATATACATTAACAAATTTTATTTCCAAACCTTTATCTACCCTTACCCTCCTTCTGCCCCACTCCTAGACTGTGGTAATTGTTCAATTTAGCAGTGATTACCGCATTTTTTTCATGCGGTAATTTACCACTAAGAATTGAATTGCTAAGAACAGAGACAGGAAGCTGGCTGCTGAGTCCTTAACAACGGATGATCATTAAAAAAAACATGCCGACAATTAATAAGAATGAAAAAAAACGGATGATCATTAAAAAAAACATGCTAACAATTAAAAAGAATGAAAAAAAAAAAAAAACAGCGTGAGGTCCCCCCCCATGTATACCATCTCCAGCATGTATAGAACATTCTGCAGAAAAAATGACATTGTTAACCACTTGCCGACCGCCGCACGACGATATACGTCGACAGAATGGCACGGGCAGGCATATGGGCGTACCTGTACGTCCCTGCCTTCCCGCGGGTGGGGGGCCCGATCGGGCCCCCCCCCCGGTGCCAGCGGCGGTCGGTATCCGTTCAGGAGTGATCCGGGATGAGGGGGCGGCCATTCATTCATGGCCACCCCCTCACGATCGCTCCTGACGAATGGAAGTGAAGCATTGTAATCTCTCCTCCGTGTCGGTATTTTTCGTTCCGGCACCGAGGAGAGAGGATCGGTGAGTTGCACCAACACGACACTACACAGTAGAACATGCCAGGCACACTCACACCCCCCCTTCACCCCCCGATCACCCCCCAATTACCCCTGCCCCCCCAGTCACAGTGACACCAATTGCATTTTTTTTTTTTTTGCATTGGTGTCATTTGTGACTGTAATAACTGTTAGGGCAGTTAGGGTTAGCCCCCTTTAGTTCTAAGGTACCCCCCTAACCCCCCCAATAAAGGTTTAACCCCGTGATCACCCCCCGTCGCTAGTGTCACTAAGGCTGGGTTCACATTGCAGCGGTTTATGAGAACGGATGTGATTCGCACCGCACTGCAGTGCAAATCACATCCGATCTCTGTGCGATTCGAGTTCAGCCATACAGATAGTATGGCTGAATTCGCGCCGCACCCGCCGCAAACTCGCACGGGACCCTTTTTTTGGTCCGCAGCAGAATCGGATCGCATGGGTGTTCACACCATGCGATCCGAGTTTGCAGATCGCACTGCGATATGCGAACTGATCTGGGGGTGTCATTAACATTTCACTGACACTCCCAGCAGTTCGCATAGGGCAGTGTGAACTGCCGCCCGGAGGCATGCAATGCGGGAACCCGCCGCGGATTCGTGGCGTTCCCGCATCGCTCCAGTGTGAACCCAGCCTAATAAGCGATCGTTTTTCTGATCGCTGTATTAGTGTCACAGGTGACGGTAGTTAGGCAGGTAGGTATTTAGGTTCGCCGCAGCTTTTTATAGCGCCAGGGACCCCCATATACTACCGCATAAAGCCCCCTGATTGCCCCCTAGTTAACCCTTTCACCAGTGATCACCATATAACTGTTACAGGTGACGCTGGTTGGTTAGTTATTTTTTTATAGTTTCAGGGCACCCGCCATTTATTACCTAGTCTCACTAGTGTACCCCTAAATTTAGGGGTGTCTACTTTCCAAAATGGGGTCATTTGGGGGGGGGGGGGGGGTTTGTGCCATCTTGGCATTTTATGGCCTTCAAAACTGTAATAGGTAGTGAGGAGTGAAGTCAAAAATGTACGCCCTTAGAAAGCCTGAAGGCGGTGCTCCCAAAAAGTCCCACATATGTAGTATCCCCGTACTCAGGAGAAGCAGCAGAATTTATTTTGGGGTGTCATTTCACATATGCCCATGGCATGCGTGAGCAATATATCATTTAGTGACAACTTTGTGAAAAAAAAAAAAAAAAGTTTGTAATTTTCCCGCAACTTGTGGCAAAATATAAAATATTCCATGGACTCAACATGCCTCTCAGCAAATAGCTTGGGGTGTCTACTTTCTAAAATGGGGTCATTTGTGGGGGTTTTGTGCCATATTGGCATTTTATGGCCTTCAAAACTGTGATAGGTAGTGAGGAGTGAAATTACAAATGTATGCCCTTAGAAATCCTGAAGGCGGTGCTTGGTTTCGGGGCCCCGTACGCGGCTAGGCTTCCAAAAAGTCAACCACATGTGGTATCCCCGTACTCAGGAGAAGCAGCAGAATGTATTTTGGGGTACAATTCCACATATAACCATGGCATGTGTGAGCAATATATCATTTAGTGACAACTTTGTGTAAAAAAAAAAAAAATTTTTTTTTTTGTCATTATTCAATCGCTTGAGGCAAAAAAATAAAATATTCAATGGGCTCAACATGCCTCTTATCAATTTCCTTAGGGTATCTACTTTCCAAAATGGGGTCATTTGGGGGGGTTTTGTACTGCCCTGCCATTTTAGCACCTCAAGAAATGAGATAGGCAGTCATAAACTAAAAGCTGCGTAAATTCCAGAAAACGTACCTTAGTTTGTAGATGTGACAACTTTTGCGCAAACCAATAAATATACAGTTATTGACTTTTTTTTTACCAAAGACATGTGGCTGAATACATTTTGGCCTAAATGAATGACTAAAATTGAGTTTATTGGATTTTTCTAATAACAAAAACTAGAAAATATCATTTTTTTTCAAAATTTGCGGTCTTTTTACATTTATATCGCAAAAAATAAAAATCGCAGAGTCAGTCAAATACCTTTAAAAGAAAGCTCTATTTGTGGGAAAAAAAGGACACAAATTTTGTTTGGGTACAACATTGCATGACCGCGCAATTACCAGTTGAAGCAGCGCAGTGCCAAATTGTAAAAAGACCTCTGGTCATTTACCAGCAAAATGGTCCGGTCTGAAAGTGGTTAAAGGAAAAAAAATGAATGAAATACATCATCATTTCCAGCAATAGAAAAATGTCAAAATAAACAGCGTGCCCCCACCCCCCCTCTGCAGGTAGGGGGCTTATCGGAATCCAGAAGCCCCGGATGCCCCCAAATCCTGCCCAAAAAAGTGTCAAAAAGTAATACAAACACAGAGACAGTTTTTGACTGCTTCCCGGCCCTTTCCTTAGCAACCAGCTATTTGTCAAAAAACAGCATAAGGGTCCCCATGATCCTCGCGCTGGTTTTTGACAAATATCACATGTGATACCACCAGCAAAACCCTGGTGGTAAATATCAAAGGTTTTTTTACTCTCTGGTCTGTTTGTGAATTGGAACTTTCAAACTGGTTTCTTGAACATGACAATGAGGTAACTGCACTCCAATGGCCTCCACAGGCACCAGATCTCAATCTAATAGAGCACCTTTGGGATGTGGTGGAATGGAAGATTTGCATCATGGATGTGCAGCAGTTAAATCTGCAGTAACTGCGTGATGCTAATATGGACCAAAATCTCTGAGTAATATTTCCAATACCTTGTTGAACCTGTGCCACTAGGAATTAAGGCAGTGCTGAAGGCAAAGGGGGTCCAACCAGGTACTAGCAATTTGCACCTAATAAAGTGCCGGTGAGTGTATATATACATACAGTAGTTGTAGTAGTAGTATATAGTCTTTTAGTGCGGGGGTCTCCAAACTTTCTAAAGAAAGGGCCAGTTTACTAGCCCTTTCAGCAGTAGCAGAAGCAGTGCAGCAGCATTCTCAGGGCTGTGAACAAGCGGCTGTTGCCCCTGAGGGCAGGCCATTTTCTGCAGAAGTTGTCCCTGAGTGATGATGTAGAGGCATTTCTTGCTATATTTGAGAGGAAGGCAGAGAGAGAAGGGTGGCCCCAGGACCAGTGGGCTGGCCTAATTGCTCCTTTCCTCACTGGAGATCCTCAAAAAGCCTACTTCAACCTACCGCGGGATGATGCTAAAGATTATCAAAAACTAAAGGCAGAAATGCTGGCTCGTTTGGGGGTGACTACGGCCGTTTGGGCCCAACGAGTGTACCAATGTCTGGATCGGTCACCACAGTCTCAAATGCATGACCTGGTGCAACTGGTAAAAAAATGGCTGCAGCCAAGTCTTGTCTGGCCCCCAAATTGTGGAGCAGGTCGTGCTGGACCGATACCTAAGGTCACTGCCAGACAACTGAAATGGTGGGTCAGCCATGGAGATCCCAAAACAGTGAACCTCCTTGTTGAAGTGGTGGAACGATATACAGTGGTGGAGAATCTGCTTTGCCCTACCAAGCACCAAGTGCCCAGTCTGCCACAACCTTTTTGATCGACTGTCGCCCTTCAAAAGCACGTTCCCTGGAGCCCTGGAACCAACAACCCGGAAGGTTCATTCCCAGGTTCACTTCACAAGAGTCACTCCCAGTACCTCCTCAGCGATCTGTTCCTGTTTGGAGAGGAGGGGATGTACAATGTTTGTGATGTCATTCTTGTGGCACTATCCGGGCACCCTGCCCATTGCAAGAGGAGCTCATGGAATGCGGGGTTCTTCGGAGGGGATCTTTTTATGCCATCTTTATATCCATAAAGTATGTACAACACATCTTGACCTTGGAGAGGGCAAATTTGAGTGTGAAGTCCAAGTGAACCACCTCCCTGTCCAGGCTTTGTTGGACATCAGAAGCATGGTAACCCTGGTTCATCCTAGAGTAATTGGGAGGTCCGGTAAGAAAAACTTTATGGGTTGTATGCATTCACGGGGACACTAGAGAGTACCCTCTCAACTCAGTGTCCATCTCCACAGCATGTGGCACTGGTACTCAAGAGGTGGGGGTGGTAAAGAACTTGGTACATGATGTTATCATTGGACGAGACTGTCCATTATTTGCAAAACTGTGGGGACAAGGAGAACTACCTGAACGGTCCAGAGACTGGGGAGAAACTAGTCCCTCTGGTCCTGCTGTTGAGGGGAATAACCCCTTGAAATGCCAAATGTTCTTAATGTGGATCCAGGTGATGAAAATGCTAATGATTTGGTTAATGGTGATAGAAGTAGTGCTGATACTGTTAAGGATGTCAAAATGAACGGTTCACAGACCTACCTGAACACGGGGGGGACCTTCCCCACTTCAGGTAATGCTGGGGAAAGAGGATGAGGAAGTGGCCTCTACCCCTGCCCTGCTGGATTTGGGTGCTCCCCAGGGGGCATTTGGTACTGCCCAGATGCAGGACCCCACTTTGGCCCGTGCAATGGAACAGGTTGTAGTTATAAATGGGGTTTCCCAAGAGCCAGGTGTGAATGAGCAATGGCCACACCTTGCAATATTTAATGAATTGCTTTATCGGGTTATCAAAGTGAGAAAAAATGTGGTAGAACAATTATTGGTAACAGTATGGACGCAAGGTCCTGGCCCTGGTTCATGACGATGTTTTAGGGGGACACCTGGGAGTTGAAAAGAGGAAGGCACGGATCACCGACCGGTTTTACTGGCCAGGTCTGAAAGCAGAGATAAGGAGATACTGTCCCTCTTGTCCCACCTGTCAGTTGACCGCTCCGGTGACCCACTTCCAGAGCCCTTTGGTCCCTCTGCCCATAATTGAGGTCCCGTTCGAGAGGATAGCCATGGATATAATGGGTCCCTTGGCAAAGTTGGCTTGAGGTCACTCTTACATACTGGTGATCCTCGACTATGCCACCCGATATCCTGAGGCGCTACCCCTGCGGAATACCTCCTCTAAGCCTATTGCCAGGGAATTATTCCAGTTTACAAGGACTGGTTTTCCAAAGTAAATACGCATGGACCAGGGCACCCCAGGGAATAACATTATGTCGAAGGTTATGGCTGATGTATGCAAACTGTTCCTGATTAAACAGCTGTGCACATCGGTATACCATCCCTAAACAGATGGGTTGGTAGAACGTTTTAGTAAGACCCTTAAGTCTATGCGCAAGAGAGCGGTACAAAGGGATGTGAAAGACTGGGACTGCCTGTTACCAGCTCTCCTGTTTGCTATCCGGGAAGTGCCCCAGGCCTCCACTAGGTTTTCGCCCTTTGAATTGGTATATGAGCGGAGACCTCACAAACTACTGGACTTTGTTTAAAGAGGAATGGGAAAATGAACCTATTCAGCATAAGAGTGTTCTTGAACATTTGCAAAAAGCCCAGGATTCTCAACGACGGGTCTATAATAGGGCTGCTAAAATAAGGAACTTCCAAGTGGGGGATTGAGTAGGAGTGTTGATTCTCACTGTGGAAAGTAAATTCTTGGCCAGGTGGCAACGCCCTTTTGAAGTTGTGGAAAAAGTGGGAGAGTTAAATTATAGAGTCCACCAGCCGGGCAAGAGGAAACCATAGACGGTTCTGTTCTTGGACCTCTCCTATTTTCAATCTACACCTCCTCCCTGGGTCAGCTGATAGCCTCCCATGGCTTCCAATACCACCTCTATGCTGACAACACCCAAATCTATTTCTCTACCGCTCAGCTCACTCCCTCTGTCTCCTCACATATCACTAATTTACTATCAGATATATCAGTCTGGATGTCACACCACTTCCTCAAACTCAATCTATCCAAAACCGAACTTATAATTTTTCCTCCCCCATATGCCCCTTCCCTTGATCTCTCTGTCAAAATCAATGCCACAATTATAAGCCCATTCCCACATGCCAAGGTTCTAGGTGTAGTCCTGGACTCTGAACTCCCCTTTAAGCACCACACCCAATCACTGTTCAAATCCTGCCGCCTCAACCTCCAACATCTCCAAAATATGCCCCTTTATAACCAATAACACAACAAAGCTCTTAATTCACTCGCTGGTCATCTCTCACCTTGACTACTGCAACTCCCTTCTCATTGGCTTACCTCTACATGGTCTATCACCTCTTCAATCCATCATGAATGCTGCTGCCAGACTCACCCACCTTACCAATCGCTCTGTGTCTGCTACCCCTCTCTCTCAATCCCTCCACTGGCTCCCGCTAGGCCAAAGAATTAAATTAAAAATACTAACAACTACTTGCAAAGCCCTCCACAATTTAGCCCCCAGCTGCATCACTAGCCTAGTCTCTAAATACCAACCTACTCATTCTCTTCGTTCCTCTCAAGACCTCCTGCTCTCTAGCTCCCTCGTCACCTTCTCCCATGCTCGCCTCCAGGACTTTTCCAAAGCCTCTCCAAACCTATGGAATGCCTTATCCCAATCTGGTCGCTTATCTCCTACTCTGTTAGCTTTTAGACGATCCCTGAAAACCCTTCTCTTCAGAGAAGCCTACCCTACCCACATCTAATAACTGTATTTTCATTTTCTCCATCATCCCCCCCCCCCCCACAGTTATTACCTTTTGTTTCCACTTGACCCTCCCTTCCAGATTGTAAGCTCTAAGGAGCAGGGCCCTCTGATACCTCCTGTATTGATTTGTATTGTAAGTGTACTGTCTGCCCTCATGTTGTAAAGCGATGCGGAAATTGTTGCCACTTTATAAATCCTGTATAATAATAATAATAATAATAATAATAATACCAGCTATAGAGGCTTGTGAGTCCAGTCCAAGGAGAATGGTCAGGGTTTCCATGGAGACCAGCTATGGTGATCTGTGAGGCCAATCAAGGGAAGGTGAGCAGGGTTTCCATGGACATTGTCAGGTTCCCTCCCAGAGGCTCAGACAATTGTTATAAGGAACAAAGTGGGCGGAGCTAAGACCAGTGCCACATGAAAACTAAATAATAAAACCCTTTATAAACACAATGGGGGACAAACAAGGCCATGTTTTACAGAAGTAGTAGACAAAATGTACAACAGATTTACCACAAGGTTCCAGCCTGTCAAGAAGGAAGTTCTGATCGCCCGGCTGTTTCCAGAAGTCCTACCCGCAGAATCCTCAGCAGAACAGCCAACCGTCGCACACTGGTGCACGTTAACGCAGGTGGGCGCACGTGGGTGCGCGGGGGCAAATACGGGCACACGCGGGTGCGCACTAACGTTAATGGGTGCACGTGGGTGAGCGGTAACTTTAATGAGTGAGCGAACACGCATGAGTATGCGTGCGTTCACCCTTGTGCGTGGGTGCGTGCAAGTGTGCACAGTAGGACGGATCTTTGCGCCAAAGGGGCTATTTAAAGAAACTTGTCACCTTGCTCTCTGCTGTCCGGTCTACAGTGTTCCTTAAAGACCTCCTGCTATTACCTTGTCCATTTACCTAATACCTGTTACCTGGCTTGCCTTTGACTACTCTCTGTTTGCTGCCTGCCACAGACCCTGGCTTGTCTTGACTATTCTTCTGTCTGCTGCTTTGGTACCGATCCTGCCCGCCTGTAAATGACCCGGCTTGCCTATGACAACGCCTTGCCTGCCGCCTTGGTACTGTTCCTGCCCGCCAGTGTTCAACCCGGCCTGCTTGAGATCCGCTGGTATCCTGATCTACAAGACACCTCCCTCTCTGATCTGGTTTGAGTGTTCCTGCTGCTCCTGCTCACCGCTGGTCCCAGTTCCAGCCCGCATTTGGATTCCTTATGCTTCTTGGAGTCCGGACCAGCCCTTGCATCTGTTACCTGTCAGGTACTTGTGCCCCTTCTGCACTCCTGAACCTCGGTCTGCTCTATCAGGGGTTCTTGAGCCAGAGGAATGCGAGAAGCTGCTCCCTGCATCCATGGGCTCAACCATTAGGTAGATGACAGTACCGGACAGCCATGTCTGAGCCCACGCAGGGAGCCTCTCCAATGGATGAAATTTGCCACCATCTTGTTGGACTTACCCAAGCTGTGAAGAATCGGCAAGAAGGTTACAACCGGCTAGAGGAACGAGTCCAGGCCCTGTCTGCACCTTCACCATCTTCATCTGGAACTTCCACTGCCCCCTCAGTAGAAATGCTGCTACCCGAGCCTAGGGTCCCCACACCCGAGAGGTTCTCAGGGGACTGACGTAAATTCAGGACTTTCCACAATGCTTGTGAGCTTTTCTTTGCTTTACAGCCCTGGACTTTTTCACTTGAATCTACTAAAGTGGGGTTTGTCATCTCTTTGCTGCTGAGAGAACCACAGTTATGGGCCGATCGCCTTCTGGAGCAGAAGCTTGCTTCTTTGAATGATGTGAACTCTTTTTTCCAAGCTATGTTTCAGCTCTACGAAGACCTGCAAATGACAGCCACTGCACTCCTTACAGCAGGGACGCAGGACTATGTATCAGAATTTAGGTGTTGGAGTTCCGATACCTACTGGAACAACGCTGCCCTGCATTATCAGTTTCACATGGGTCTTTCAGAGTCCCTGAAGGATGAACTGGTCCGAGTGGGTATTCCAGAGACTTTAGATGCCCTCATTAACCTATCCATCCAGATAGATATGCAACTAAGGGAGTGAAGATCTGAACGTTCTGCCGGTCCTTCTCGCCCAGTCTGGATGCTCCCTCGTGTACCCTCAGTTGGCCTCTCCTGCTCCGGTGACCTCTACTCCAGACTCCTCGGAGCCCATGCAGCTAGGCCTTCTGCGCCCTTCTCTTACACCTGAAGAACGGCAACGCAGACGAACTAACAACTTTTGCCTCTACTGTGGAGAACCTTGGCAAAATGCGAGGACCTGTCCTGCCAAGCTCCGTAAAGTGCTTTGCCACATCCTCCGTTCCTGTTTCCGCTCTGTCTAACAATGCTTCTCACCTGGCTGTTTCTGCTCTCTTACAGCTTCCAGGAGGGAATATCCAGGTCACTGCAATTATTGACTCCAGAGCCTGCAGCAGTTTCATGGACTTGACCTTTGCAACTAGACACCACATTCTGTCCAGACCTGGACTTGAACCTGGGACCTCAGCTGTGTCTGGCCATGAATCTTCTCTCTGAGCTATCTGAGATGCTGGACAGCTCCTTGTCAGATCCTTTTGACAACCCTGCCTTGTACCTTGATTTCAGCTGAACCTTGAACTCTTTGCTTCTCCCATGAACTTCTTGATATAAGCCATGTCTCTGCACTTCCTCCTTGCCAGAATATTGTGCTATCTCCAGCCTGTATCTCGCTCCCGTCTTCTCTGCTGCCGCTTATATTTGCTACTGCTCGTTATCGACCCTTGGCTTGTTCCACGACTACGCTTCTGCCTGATCCCAATCTGCAACAACTCGTTACCGACCTTTTGGCTTGCTTACTGACCACGCTTCTGTTTGATCCTTACCTGCTCATCCGCTACTGAACCCTGGCTTGCTCACCTCCTGGTGGGGCGATCCTGAGGACCGCGACCTGGTAGTAACACGCAGCTAAATCCATCTCTACCATCTGGAGCTCTGGTGAAAACCGGTTAGTACTTAGACTCCGCACCTCAGGTGAGCCTGTGTCATCTGCCAGGGTGACTGCCTGTGTTCCTATCCTGCTGGTTAGTGGTAGTCCTGCAACTGCTATAGCAATTGGTCTTCGAGCCTGACCCCTGATCGTGACAGAATATTCTGGCCCAAAACATGGAGGCCGCTATAGCAAATGCCGTGGCTCCGTTCAGGCAGCAAATTGCAGAGCTGCAGGAGTTCGGTGTCACTTACCAAGAAAAATTCTCCGTACTGGAAGGTGTGGTGAAGGAACAGCATGAAGAGATCCGTGCTCTAACAAAACAATTGCTGGTTCTACATTCCCGAGATGATACTAACGCACATATGCCTCACCCACCCAAGTTTAATGGCGACCGCCACCATTACAGAGGTTTTCTTAACCAGTGTCGCATCTATTTCCAAATGCGACCCACTGCATTCATTTCTGAAAGACAGAAGGTAATGTTTGTTATCAACCTCCTGACTGGGGAAGCTCTAGCCTGGCCTCCCCCTATATCGAACAAGACAGTGCCATGCTGAATAATTTCCAGACTTTCGAAGATGCAATGAATCAAGTTTTTGATGATCCCAACCGCTGCGCTACGGCTGAAGAAAAGTTGCATAGTTTACGACAGGGTAAACGCTCTGTTGCTGAATACACAGCTGAATTCAGACGCTGGATGGCAGATACCACTTGGAACCCAGCAGCGCAAAAAAGTCAGTTCCGCCAAGGCCTTTCTGAACAGGTAAAAGATGAGCTTGCCATAGTAGAGACTCCTAATGATCTTGAAGCCTTCATCCAACTATGTATCCGCGTTAATCAGAGGCTTACAGAAAGGAGGAAGGAGAGGCTGGGAATGTTTGTAAGTAATGGTGGCATGCGTTTCCCTGCTAGTCAATTTGTTCAGAAGGATCCAAGAGTTTCTCCAGATTCTGACACAGCTGAACCTATGCAGGTTGATGCAATTAAGAGATCCATTTCTTTTCAGGAGAAAGAAAGAAGACGTTCGGAGAATCTCTGTCTATATTGTGGAGACTCTGGGCATTATGCAGTTAACTGTCCTAACAAGGTTAGAAGAGCAATTGCGGCGACTGATGTGATCCTGCCTGAACAAATCAACTCTATTACCCAGTCTATCTCCCCATTGATTCTTGAAGAAAATAAAGTAAATTCTCCACTGTCTCATTTTGTCATCCCTATTAAACTTATTTCTGAGGGCCATGAAATCCCCTGCTCTGCTATGCTGGACTCTGGGGCTGGAGGAAACTTTATGGACATAGAGTTTGCCCACCGCAATAACATTCCAGCCAGAAATACATCTGCTCCTATTGAGATGGAGACGGTTGATGGTTCACCCTTATCCTCAGGACCTGTTACCCATAAAACAGTTCCTCTGGTAACCCAGTTTGAGGCTGATCATCGTGAGACCATCAGCTTTCAGTTGATTACATCACCCAAATTTCCCGTCATTTTGGGCATTCCTTGGTTTTCCACTCACAATCCCTCTATCAACTGGGGAACACGGACCATAGATTTCACATCTTCCCACTGCAAGGAACACTGTAGGGAATCTTACCAAACAAGTTCTCTGCTGGTCAAGGAATTGCAAGTCGGTGTGGTAACTACCCAGTCATATCACAACTTGCCTCCACAATACCATGCGTTCCGGGATGTCTGTGATAAGAAAAATGCAGATATATTACCTCCTCACCGCCCATACGATTGCCCCATTGAGCTGCTCCCAGGGGCTGAAATACCTTTCGGCCGCCTTTTTAATTTGTCAGAACCTGAATTAAAAGTGCTCAGGGAGTGGCTTGATGAAAATTTAGAGAAGGGTTTTATTATTATTATTATTATTATTTATTATTATACAGGTTTTATATAGCGCCAACAGTTTGCTCAGCGCTTTACAACATAAGGGCAGACATTACATTTACATTACAATTTGGCACAAGAGGAATAAGAGGGCCCTGCTCGTTAGAGCTTACAATCTAAAAAACAGACACTCAACATCTCATGCAGGAGCAGCCCTATTCTTTGTTGAAAAGAAAGACTCCACCTTGCGTCCATGCATTGATTACAGGCACATAAATAAGGTCACTATTAAAAACCGTTATCCACTCCCCTTGATCTTGGAAATGTTGGAAAGACTTCGTTCTGCCAAAGTGTTTACAAAACTTGACCTACGGGGGGCATATAACCTGGTCCGTATTCGTCCAGGAGACGAATGGAAAACCGCCTTTAGAACCAGATATGGACATTTCGAGTCCTTGGTCATGCCCTTTGGTCTCTGCAATGCCCCTGCAACCTTTCAACACTTCATAAATGATGTTTTTCGAGATCTGTTGGACCAATTTGTCATTGCTTATCTGCATGACATCCTTATCTTTTCCGATAACCTGGAAGAGCACCGCAGGCATGTTTGCACTGTCTTTGAAAGATTAAGGCAGAATCGACTTTATATCAAACTGGAGAAGTGTGAGTTTGAACAAGCCCAGATCCAGTTCTTAGGGTATATTATTTCTCCAGATGGAGTGAGCATGGACCCCGAGAAGATTAAAGCAGTGGTAGATTGGCCTGCCCCTGGAAACATTAAGGAAATCCAACGATTTATCGGGTTTGCCAACTTTTACAGAAAATTCATAAGGAACTTCTCTAAGGTGATAGCTCCAATTACCCAACTAACAAAGAAAGGGGTGCCCTTTGTGTGGTCATCTGAGGCACAGGCTGCTTTTGTAAAGTTAAAAACTCTTTTTACTTCTTCACCAGTATTGGTACATCCCAATCCTGAATTACCGTTTATAGTGGAAGTGGATGCTTCGGACTCTGCCGTGGGAGCTATCCTCTCTCAACGACGTGGTGAAAAGATGCAGCTTCATCCTTGCGCTTACTTCTCTCGTTTAATGTCTTCAGCCGAAAGAAATTATGATATTGGGAATAAGGAGTTACTGGCAATTAAGGAAGCATTTTCTGAATGGAGGCATTTGCTGGAAGGTGCTAAGCATCCTGTGACCGTTCTCACAGATCATAAGAATCTGGAATTCATTCGTTCTGCCAAGAGATTGTCTTCTAGACAAGCACGTTGGTCATTGTTCTTTTCCAGGTTCAATTTTATTATCTCATATCGACCTGGGTCAAGGAATGGTAAGGCTGATGCCTTATCACGAATGTTGTCTGGACCTCTCCAGGAAAACAACTCTGAATACACAGTCCTGCCTCAAAAGAACTTTCTAGGTGCCACAAGTTCTAAAGCACTCTTGAGTCTCCTCAAGGAAGGGTATGAGAATGACCCACTCCTCAAAAATCCTCCTATGGGCATCATCCTTGAGTACAAAAATGTCTTCTGGACTCAAGCACATCGCCTCTATGTACCTGAAGTTGCTCGGGTTGAAGTCCTTAAGTTGGTTCATGACTCCAAACTTGCTGGACATTTTGGAGTTTCTAAGACAGAGGAACTTTTATCCCGTTCCTTTTGGTGGCCTGGGTACAAAAGAGATGTCAAAGGTTATGTAGACTCGTGCCTGGTCTGTGCTCGCAATAAGACACCCCGAGCTTCTCCTTTGGGGTTGCTCCAGCCACTCCCTGTCCCATCAAGACCATGGGGATCAATTTCTATGGACTTTGTAGTCGATTTACCTCCCTCTAAAGAAATGACCACCATCTTGGTTGTTATTGATCGCTTCACGAAGATGGCTCACTTTATACCGGTCAAGGGGGTACCCTCTGCAGAACAAACTTCGGAGTTGATGGTTCGAGAAATCTTTAGACTACATGGAATTCCAGAAGATGTAGTTTATGACAGAGGAGTGCAATTCACTTCAAAATTTTGGAAAAGCTTTTGCTCAGCTCTAGGAGTAACAATTAATCTATCTTCTGCTTTTCATCCTCAGTCTAATGGTCAGACCGAGCGGACCAATCAAACGTTAGAGCAGTACCTACGATGTTTTGTTAATTATCTTCAGGATGACTGGGTGGACTATCTTCCTACAGCAGAGTTTGCTTATAACAATTCTAAACATAGCTCCACCTCTCAGACCCCTTTTTTCCTAAATACCGGGCATCATCCAGCTTTTATCCCTGATCTCCCTATCTCAACTCCACTTCCTGCTGTTACCAACAGATTAACTGCTTTACAGGAGATCCAGGATAAATTGATCGAGACTTTGAGGGAAGCTCAGGAAAGTTACAAAAAGGCTGCAGATAGACATCGCAGAGCACTTCCTACCTTTCATGTGGGTGATCAAGTTTGGTTATCTACTAAAAATCTGAAGGTTCATGTTCCATCTGCAAAGTTGGGACAAAAGTTTGTGGGACCTTTCCAGATCTTGGCCCAGATCAACCCAGTCGCCTTTCGCCTAAAACTTCCAGCCAGTATGAAGATTCACCCTGTGTTTCACATATCGCTACTCAAAACTTTTCACAAAAATACTTTTTCGGGAAGAATTCTTCCACCCCCTCCACCTGTTAAGGTACAGGGTGAAGAAGAATATGTGGTGGAGAAAATTCTTGATTCCAGGATTTATAGGAACAAATTGCAATATCTGGTTCAATGGGAAGGATATGGGCCAGAAGAAAATTCTTGGGAGCCTGAGCAGAATGTTCATGCTCCTAGATTAACAAGAGAATTCCACCAGAGGTTCCCTCACAAACCGGGCCCTAAGACGTCCAGTGGACGTCCTGGGAGGAGGGGAGTACTGTCAGGACCTGGACTTGAACCTGGGACCTCAGCTGTGTCTGGCAATGAATCTTCTCTCTGAGCTATCTGAGATGCTGGATAGTTCCTTGTCAGATCCTTTTGACAACCCTGCCTTGTACCTTGATTTCAGCTGAACCTTGAACTCTTTGCTCCTCCCATGAACTTCTTGATATAAGCCATGTCTCTGCACTTCCTCCTTGCCAGAATATTGTGCTATCTCCAGCCTGTATCTCACTCCCGTCTTCTCTGCTGCCGCTTATATTTGCTACTGCTCGTTATCGACCCTTGGCTTGTTCCACGACTACGCTTCTGCCTGATCCCAATCTGCAACAACTCGTTACCGACCTTTTGGCTTGCTTACTGACCACGCTTCTGTTTGATCCTTACCTGCTCATCCGCTACTGAACCCTGGCTTGCTCACCTCCTGGTGGGGCGATCCTGAGGACCGCGACCTGGTAGTAACACGCAGCTAAATCCATCTCTACCATCTGGAGCTCTGGTGAAAACCGGTTAGTACTTAGACTCCGCACCTCAGGTGAGCCTGTGTCATCTGCCAGGGTGACTGCCTGTGTTCCTATCCTGCTGGTTAGTGGTAGTCCTGCAACTGCTATAGCAATTGGTCTTCGAGCCTGACCCCTGATCGTGACAGAATATTCTGGCCCAAAACATGGAGGCCGCTATAGCAAATGCCGTGGCTCCGTTCAGGCAGCAAATTGCAGAGCTGCAGGAGTTCGGTGTCACTTACCAAGAAAAATTCTCCGTACTGGAAGGTGTGGTGAAGGAACAGCATGAAGAGATCCGTGCTCTAACAAAACAATTGCTGGTTCTACATTCCCGAGATGATACTAACGCACATATGCCTCACCCACCCAAGTTTAATGGCGACCGCCACCATTACAGAGGTTTTCTTAACCAGTGTCCCATCTATTTCCAAATGCGACCCACTGCATTCATTTCTGAAAGACAGAAGGTAATGTTTGTTATCAACCTCCTGACTGGGGAAGCTCTAGCCTGGCCTCCCCCTATATCGAACAAGACAGTGCCATGCTGAATAATTTCCAGACTTTCGAAGATGCAATGAATCAAGTTTTTGATGATCCCAACCGCTGCGCTACGGCTGAAGAAAAGTTGCATAGTTTACGACAGGGTAAACGCTCTGTTGCTGAATACACAGCTGAATTCAGACGCTGGATGGCAGATACCACTTGGAACCCAGCAGCGCAAAAAAGTCAGTTCCGCCAAGGCCTTTCTGAACAGGTAAAAGATGAGCTTGCCATAGTAGAGACTCCTAATGATCTTGAAGCCTTCATCCAACTATGTATCCGAGTTGATCAGAGGCTTACAGAAAGGAGGAAGGAGAGGCTGGGAATGTTTGTAAGTAATGGTGGCATGCGTTTCCCTGCTAGTCAATTTGTTCAGAAGGATCCAAGAGTTTCTCCAGATTCTGACACAGCTGAACCTATGCAGGTTGATGCAATTAAGAGATCCATTTCTTTTCAGGAGAAAGAAAGAAGACGTTCGGAGAATCTCTGTCTATATTGTGGAGACTCTGGGTATTACGCAGTTAACTGTCCTAACAAGGTTAGAAGAGCAATTGCGGCGACTGATGTGATCCTGCCTGAACAAATCAACTCTATTACCCAGTCTATCTCCCCATTGATTCTTGAAGAAAATAAAGTAAATTCTCCACTGTCTCATTTTGTCATCCCTATTAAACTTATTTCTGAGGGCCATGAAATCCCCTGCTCTGCTATGCTGGACTCTGGGGCTGGAGGAAACTTTATGGACATAGAGTTTGCCCACCGCAATAACATTCCAGCCAGAAATACATCTGCTCCTATTGAGATGGAGACGGTTGATGGTTCACCCTTATCCTCAGGACCTGTTACCCATAAAACAGTTCCTCTGGTAACCCAGTTTGAGGCTGATCATCGTGAGACCATCAGCTTTCAGTTGATTACATCACCCAAATTTCCCGTCATTTTGGGCATTCCTTGGTTTTCCACTCACAATCCCTCTATCAACTGGGGAACACGGACCATAGATTTCACATCTTCCCACTGCAAGGAACACTGTAGGGAATCTTACCAAACAAGTTCTCCGCTGGTCAAGGAATTGCAAGTCGGTGTGGTAACTACCCAGTCATATCACAACTTGCCTCCACAATACCATGCGTTCCGGGATGTCTGTGATAAGAAAAATGCAGATAAATTACCTCCTCACCGCCCATACGATTGCCCCATTGAGCTGCTCCCAGGGGCTGAAATACCTTTCGGCCGCCTTTTTAATTTGTCAGAACCTGAATTAAAAGTGCTCAGGGAGTGGCTTGATGAAAATTTAGAGAAGGGTTTTATTAGACACTCAACATCTCATGCAGGAGCAGCCCTATTCTTTGTTGAAAAGAAAGACTCCACCTTGCGTCCATGCATTGATTACAGGCACATAAATAAGGTCACTATTAAAAACCGTTATCCACTCCCCTTGATCTTGGAAATGTTGGAAAGACTTTGTTCTGCCAAAGTGTTTACAAAACTTGACCTACGGGGGGCATATAACCTGGTCCGTATTCGTCCAGGAGACGAATGGAAAACCGCCTTTAGAACCAGATATGGACATTTCGAGTCCTTGGTCATGCCCTTTGGTCTCTGCAATGCCCCTGCAACCTTTCAACACTTCATAAATGATGTTTTTTGAGATCTGTTGGACCAATTTGTCATTGCTTATCTGCATGACATCCTTATCTTTTCCGATAACCTGGAAGAGCACCGCAGGCATGTTTGCACTGTCTTTGAAAGATTAAGGCAGAATCGACTTTATATCAAACTGGAGAAGTGTGAGTTTGAACAAGCCCAGATCCAGTTCTTAGGGTATATTATTTCTCCAGATGGAGTGAGCATGGACCCCGAGAAGATTAAAGCAGTGGTAGATTGGCCTGCCCCTGGAAACATTAAGGAAATCCAACGATTTATCGGGTTTGCCAACTTTTACAGAAAATTCATAAGGAACTTCTCTAAAGTGATAGCTCCAATTACCCAACTAACAAAGAAAGGGGTGCCCTTTGTGTGGTCATCTGAGGCACAGGCTGCTTTTGTAAAGTTAAAAACTCTTTTTACTTCTTCACCAGTATTGGTACATCCCAATCCTGAATTACCGTTTATAGTGGAAGTGGATGCTTCGGACTCTGCCGTGGGAGCTATCCTCTCTCAACGACGTGGTGAAAAGATGCAGCTTCATCCTTGCGCTTACTTCTCTCGTTTAATGTCTTCAGCCGAAAGAAATTATGATATTGGGAATAAGGAGTTACTGGCAATTAAGGAAGCATTTTCTGAATGGAGGCATTTGCTGGAAGGTGCTAAGCATCCTGTGACCGTTCTCACAGATCATAAGAATCTGGAATTCATTTGTTCTGCCAAGAGATTTTTTTCTCTTAGACAAGCACGTTGGTCATTGTTCTTTTCCAGGTTCAATTTTATTATCTCATATCGACCTGGGTCAAGGAATGGTAAGGCTGATGCCTTATCACGAATGTTGTCTGGACCTCTCCAGGAAAACAACTCTGAATACACAGTCCTGCCTCAAAAGAACTTTCTAGGTGCCACAAGTTCTAAAGCACTCTTGAGTCTCCTCAAGGAAGGGTATGAGAATGACCCACTCCTCAAAAATCCTCCTATGGGCATCATCCTTGAGTACAAAAATGTCTTCTGGACTCAAGCACATCACCTCTATGTACCTGAAGTTGCTCGGGTTGAAGTCCTTAAGTTGGTTCATGACTCCAAACTTGCTGGACATTTTGGAGTTTCTAAGACAGAGGAACTTTTATCCCGTTCCTTTTGTTGGCCTGGGTACAAAAGAGATGTCAAAGGTTATGTAGACTCGTGCCTGGTCTGTGCTCGCAATAAGACACCCCGAGCTTCTCCTTTGGGGTTGCTCCAGCCACTCCCTGTCCCATCAAGACCATGGGGATCAATTTCTATGGACTTTGTAGTCGATTTACCTCCCTCTAAAGAAATGACCACCATCTTGGTTGTTATTGATCGCTTCACGAAGATGGCTCACTTTATACCGGTCAAGGGGGTACCCTCTGCAGAACAAACTTCGGAGTTGATGGTTCGAGAAATCTTTAGACTACATGGAATTCCAGAAGATGTAGTTTATGACAGAGGAGTGCAATTCACTTCAAAATTTTGGAAAAGCTTTTGCTCAGCTCTAGGAGTAACAATTAATCTATCTTCTGCTTTTCATCCTCAGTCTAATGGTCAGACCGAGCGGACCAATCAAACGTTAGAGCAGTACCTACGATGTTTTGTTAATTATCTTCAGGATGACTGGGTGGACTATCTTCCTACAGCAGAGTTTGCTTATAACAATTCTAAACATAGCTCCACCTCTCAGACCCCTTTTTTCCTAAATACCGGGCATCATCCAGCTTTTATCCCTGATCTCCCTATCTCAACTCCACTTCCTGCTGTTACCAACAGATTAACTGCTTTACAGGAGATCCAGGATAAATTGATCGAGACTTTGAGGGAAGCTCAGGAAAGTTACAAAAAGGCTGCAGATAGACATCGCAGAGCACTTCCTACCTTTCATGTGGGTGATCAAGTTTGGTTATCTACTAAAAATCTGAAGGTTCATGTTCCATCTGCAAAGTTGGGACAAAAGTTTGTGGGACCTTTCCAGATCTTGGCCCAGATCAACCCAGTCGCCTTTCGCCTAAAACTTCCAGCCAGTATGAAGATTCACCCTGTGTTTCACATATCGCTACTCAAAACTTTTCACAAAAATACTTTTTCGGGAAGAATTCTTCCACCCCCTCCACCTGTTAAGGTACAGGGTGAAGAAGAATATGTGGTGGAGAAAATTCTTGATTCCAGGATTTATAGGAACAAATTGCAATATCTGGTTCAATGGGAAGGATATGGGCCAGAAGAAAATTCTTGGGAGCCTGAGCAGAATGTTCATGCTCCTAGATTAACAAGAGAATTCCACCAGAGGTTCCCTCACAAACCGGGCCCTAAGACGTCCAGTGGACGTCCTGGGAGGAGGGGAGTACTGTCAGGACCTGGACTTGAACCTGGGACCTCAGCTGTGTCTGGCAATGAATCTTCTCTCTGAGCTATCTGAGATGCTGGATAGTTCCTTGTCAGATCCTTTTGACAACCCTGCCTTGTACCTTGATTTCAGCTGAACCTTGAACTCTTTGCTCCTCCCATGAACTTCTTGATATAAGCCATGTCTCTGCACTTCCTCCTTGCCAGAATATTGTGCTATCTCCAGCCTGTATCTCGCTCCCGTCTTCTCTGCTGCCGCTTATATTTGCTACTGCTCGTTATCGACCCTTGGCTTGTTCCACGACTACGCTTCTGCCTGATCCCAATCTGCAACAACTCGTTACCGACCTTTTGGCTTGCTTACTGACCACGCTTCTGTTTGATCCTTACCTGCTCATCCGCTACTGAACCCTGGCTTGCTCACCTCCTGGTGGGGCGATCCTGAGGACCGCGACCTGGTACTAACACGCAGCTAAATCCATCTCTACCATCTGGAGCTCTGGTGAAAACCGGTTAGTACATAGACTCCACACCTCAGGTGAGCCTGTGTCATCTGCCAGGGTGACTGCCTGTGTTCCTATCCTGCTGGTTAGTGGTAGTCCTGCAACTGCTATAGCAATTGGTCTTTGAGCCTGACCCCTGATCGTGACACATTCCTTTGTGGCCCAGAGCGAGAGGACTTTCAATTCATTTGGCCGATGGATCCGCTCTTAAATCTGGGCCAGTTACCCAGGAAACAATGCCTCTGCTAACCACCATCTCCAAGAACCATCAGGAACTGTTGTGCCTGGACATTATTGAATCCCCTTTATTTCTCATCATCCTAGGCATGCCCTGGCTGAGGGCTCATAACCCACAGATTGACTGGTCTACTGGGAGAATCAGCTTCCCTTCTCCCTACTGTAACCAACACAGCCTGTTAAAGACTGCTGAAGGTCCCTTGTCTTGATCATGTTTGGAAGCAGACAAGGAGATCCGCCAATCTGTTCCCGAAGTCTATCATGGTTTCCTGGATGTCTCCAAGAAAAAGGGTGCAGACACTCTTCCTCCTCACAGGCCATACGACTGCCCGACTGAGCTCCTCCCTGGAGCCAAAATCCCTTTTGGGAGAATCTTCCCTTTAACAGAGCTGGAGTTAGGCACCCTAAGGACTTACATTGACTATAACCCGGAAAAGGGGTTCATCCGGCCTTCTACCTCCCCTTCAGGAGCAGGAATCTTTTTTTCGTAGAGAAGAAGGACCACTCGCTACGCCCTTGCATAGATTATCGGGAGCTCAACAAAATTACGATCAAGAATCGGTATCCTCTACCCTTGGTACCTGAACTATTCCAAAGACTGGGGACAGCAGCAATATTCACTAAACTGGATCTTCGTGGGGCCTACAATTTAGTCTGCATCTGGAGTGGCGACGAGTGGAAGACTACCTTTTGCACCCGGTTCTGGCATTTTGAGTACCTAGTCATGCCCTTTGGACTGTGTAATGCCCCTGCCACATTCCAGCACTTTGTGAGTTATATTTTCAGAGACTACCTTGATCTATTCATTATCGTTGAATAATAATCGTTGGTCATCTGAAGCCCAGAAAGCCTTTGTGACCCTCAAGAACCTCATTACCTCTGCATCGGTCCTGAAGCATCCTGACCCGGCGTTACCTTACATTCTAGAGGTAGACGCTTCCGAGATTGTAGTAGGGGCAGTACTCTCTCAGAGACAAGGATCCATGGAAATGGATCCTTGTCTCTGCATTCCTTTTCCGTAAATTATCTGAAGCTGAGAGGAACTACGTTGTGGGTGTCAGGGAACTATTGGCCATCAAGTCGGCACTTGAAGAATGGCGGTACCTTCTGGAAGGAGCAGCACATCCAGTCCTTATCTACATTGACCACAAGAATCTTGAGTATCTGAAAGTCGCAAAGAGATTGAAAGCACGTCAGGCCAGATGGGCACTCTTCTTTACTTGATTTTCTTTCCACATCACCTACAGACCTAGGTCAAAAAACACCAAGCCAAATGCCCTTTCGAGAATGTTCAGCGAGTCCGAAGCCTTTTCACCCCCAGACACCATCCTGTCCCCAGGAAACGTCCTTTTGCTTCAGGAAGACTTGTTGGCCCAGATCAAACAAGCTTCTGTTTGTGCCTCTCCTCCACCTGATGTCATGCTGCAAGCAAGGGATGATCTGTTGTGGCATCAGGATAACATTTTTGTACCCCAGGAGGTACGAGTTGCTGTTCTTAGTGCCTGCCATGACCATGAGTTAGCCGGCCATTTCGAGGTGCACAAAACATCTGAACTGCTCTAGCGTATGTTTTGGTGTCCACAGTTATCGAAGGACTGCAGGAGTTACGTGGAGTCTTGCACTGTCTGCACTCAGAATAAGGGCAGCAGATCCTGGGGTCTGCTGAAGACTCTGCCCATTCCTGAAAGACCAAGGAGGATGATCTCCATGGATTTTATTGTCAAGCTGCCTCCTTCTGAAAACCACTCTACCATCTTTGTGGTTGTGGACAAACTTTCTAAAATGGCGCATTTTCTACCTATGAAGGGTACCCCTTCTGCTGCTGAAACGGCTAAGTACATGACACAGCCCGAGTCATATATACCTCTCTCACTGCGGCAAAATTAAACCCGACTCCGCCCACTTCTTAGTTATGCATTGGTTTAGGCGGCATTCACACCTGTGCCGTTTGAAGCATTTCAGCCATTACATGGCAATGCATAGCAACAGGAATCCCATTGTTTCCTATGGCGCCTCATTACAGGAGTGAAAAGCAAATTTTTTTTGCATCCTAGCAACATGGCAGGACATGGAGATTGCCAATTGGCAGTTTTTCAGCCAGGCTTCTGGGAAGCACTCACATGGCCTACACGTATGATAATAAATCTAATGAACATTTTACAAAGCTGTGAAGTTTGTTTTATATTTTCTGGGGCCCTTTGACGACATAGGAAATTTTCTGAAAACTGAAACACTGCCAGAGCTATTTTTTCTGGTTCTGCACACGTTTTTAAAAAAAAAATCAGTTTAGGCCTAAAGATTAGTGAAAACTTCCAAAACATTATGCATTTTTCTGAAGACACCCTAGAGAATAAAATAGTGGTGGTGCCTTTTTTTTATGCCAAATAATATTAGAGCAGTTTATCAAGTGCAACATTTCTGTAAAAAATACACTAGAGTTAAAGTATAACTAAAGGTAAAACTTTTTTTCTTTTTACCGTTTTCGATAGAGTGGAGAGGGTTTAGAACCCCGTCCGTTTTTATTGCTGTCTTTCCCCCTACTAGGGTGATTCATCCTCTATTTGTCCTGTTTACCATTCTCATTGACAGTGAAAGTAAAAGAATATCCCACATTTTGGGTTGTCCCCAGAATAGTAATAGAGGGGAAATCCTTTAATGGGGACACTAGTTCTGGTGAGCTGAGGGACCCCAAGGAATCCCCTTATTTTCAGGAATTTTATCTCACTTCCTGTTTGGCTATGGGACAGGAAGTGAAGAAAAATCTCCCCAATGGGACAAAGATGGCAAAAAAGTCCCATATGTGTTATTTTTTGTGACTGGTCCTCTGTAATGAGACATCAGGGTCTTTTATCCAAACTCCAGGATTTAATCACCTCAATACCAGAATGTTTCTTCATTGCCAAAAAAATTTGATTAGGTTGGGGTGTCTATTTTCCAAAAAAGGGCTTATTTTAGGGGTGTTTGTACAGTCCCGTCATTTTTATTTGATAGGTTTTATAACAGAATGTAAAGCAGTGGTCCCCAAACTTCGGCCTAATGTGGCCCTTTGTTGCCTATATCCAGCCCTTGGGTCGCCATTCTATCCGCTGCCACCAATGATGGAGAATCATTGCTCCCACTGACACAAATGATGGAGAACCATTCCTCCCACTAGCACCAATGATGGAGAACCAATTCTCCCACTGGCACCAATGATGGGGCACTATTCTTCCCACTGACACCAATGATGGAGAATAGACACGTGCATGACAAAAACATTTGTTTTGATTCGTTAAGTTAGTTATTTTGTTTAGTTAAATTTGGTTGATTCTCTCAATTCGTATTCAGAATGCGGATTCGGACAAATTTTTCTTTTTCTTTTTTTTTATTCGAAATGATCAAATCAATTAATTTTCGAGGCAGTCGAAACATAAATGTTATATTGTTTTAGATTCAAATGCAGCAAAGTGAACAAACAAAAGAAAAATCTTCATCAAATGATTACGACTCTTTAACCACTTCAATACGGGGCACTTAAACACCTTCCTGCCCAGACCAATTTTGAGCTTTCAGCGCTGTCGCACTTTGAATGACAATTGCGCGGTCATGCTACACTGTACCCAAATGAAATTTTTATCATTTTTTTCCCACAAATAGAGCTCTCTTTTGGTGGTATTTGATCACCTCTACGGTTTTTATTTTTTGCGCTACAAATAAAAAAAATACCGAAAATTTTGAAAAAAAAAATGTTTTCTCCTTCACTGATGGGCACTGATGGGGCTACACTGATGGGCACTGATAAGGCGGCACTGATGGGCACCAATGTGGCACCAATGAAGTGGCACTGATAGGCGGCACTGATGGGCGACACGGATGGGCGACACGAATGGGCGACACGGACGGATACTGATAGGTGGCACAAATTGGCACTGATAGCTGGCACGGATGGGCGGCACAGATGGGCATGGATAGGCGGCACAGATGGGCATGGATAGGCGGCACAGATGGGCATGGATGGGCATGGATAGGCAGCACAGGTGGGCACTGAAAGGCGGCACAGGTGGGCACTGATAGGCGGCACAGGTGGGCACTGATAGGCGGCACAGGTGGGCACTCATAGGCGGCATTGGTGTTATACTATAGTAATGGATGCCAATCAGTGCCAAACAATAATGCATGCCAATCAGTGATGCCCATTGTGGGCACTGATTGGCATCCATTATGGGCACTGATTGGCACCCATTGTGCTGACTGGCATCCCTGGTGGTCTAGGGAGGATTACCTTTTCCCTGGTGGTCTGGTGGCGTCCCTGGTGGTCCAGTGTGGGCATCCTCGGGGGGGCTGTGCTGATAATCGATCAGCACAGACCCCCCCTGTCAGAGGAGCAGCCGATCGGCTCTCCTCTACTCGCGTCTGACAGACGCGAGTGAGGGAAAGCCGATTACCAGCTCTTCCCATTTACACTGTGATCAGCCATGATTGGACATGGCTGATCACGTGGTAAAGAGTCTCCGTCGGAGACTCTTTACCGAGATCGTAGTTGCCGGGTGTCAGACTGACACCCCGCAACAACGATCGCCGTGATGCGCGCCCCCGGGGGCGCGCAGCGGCTCATAATCCTGATCACGTCATATGACGTCCGCTCAGGATTATGCAACCACTTTGCAGCCGTCAATTGCCTATAGGGCGGGCGGCAAGTGGTTAACCACTTGCCGACCGTCGCATGTACATTTACGTTGGCAGAATGGCACGGCTGGGAAATTGGGCGTACAGGTACGTCCCTTTAAATTTGCTGCCATGTGGTCACATGGGCGACCCTGCCAGGAGCTCCATAAATCGGATCACGGGTCCCGTGGACTCGATGTCCGCGGGGATACCTGTGATTGTCTCATGGAGCTGAAGATCAGGGAGATGCTAATGTAAACAAGCATCTCTCCGTTCTGCCTAGTGACACTGTCACTGATCATAGCTCCCTGTGATCGGGAGCTATGAACAGTGATATGTCACACGTAGCCACACCCCCTATCAGTTAGAATCACTCCCTAAGAAATACTTAACCCCTTCCTAGCCAGCTAGTGGTTAACCCCTTCACCGCCACTGTAATTTTTACAGTAATCAGTGCAATTTTATAGCACCGATCGCTGTAAAAATGACAATGGTCCCAAAAACCTGTCAAAATTGTCGGATAAGTCCGCCATAATGTCGCAGTCATGATAAAAATCGCAGATCACCGCCATTACTAGTAAAAAAAAAATATTAATAAAAATGCCATAAAACGAACCCCTATTCTGTAGACGCTATAAATTTTGTGCAAACCAATCAATAAACGCTTATTGCGATTTTTTTTCTTTTTTTTTTTTTTTTACCAAAAATATGTAGAAGAATATGTATCAGCCTAAACTGAGGAAAAAAATATTTTTTTTAATATAGTTTTTGGGGCTAATTATTATAGCAAAAAGTAAAAAATAATGCATTTTTTTTTCAAAATTGTCGCTCTATTTTTGTTTATAGCGCAAAAAATAAAAACTGCAGAGGTGATAAGATGCCACCTAAAGAAAGCTCTGTTTGTGGGGAAAAAAGGACGTCAATTTTGCTTGTGAGTAACTTTGCACGACCGTGCAATTGTCAGTTAAAGCGGCACATTCTTGAATCGCAAAATGTGCTCTGGTCTTAGGCCAGCAAAATGGTCTGGGGCTTAAGTGGTTAAATCACCTTTGGCCTAACAAAAACAGCGTTTTTTCGAAATGGTACTCTAATAACACACACAGTCTTTGATTTCAGCAATATGTGTAGTTAGAATTTGACTGGAGTTCAATGTAAAATTTGATTAGAATTTCAGAAATTCGGACACATTTTGTTACATTTCAACAATTTGTTTATATTGTAATTAATTCGGATATATCCGAATCTCCAAATAAAAAAATATTTGTCCGAATATTAATTCAATACGAAACTGACACCAATGATGGGGCACTTTTACTCCCACTGACACCAACAATGGAAAAGCATTCCTCCCACTGACACCAATGTTGGAGAACCATTCCTCCCACTGACACCAATGATGGGACACTATTCCTCCCACTGACCCCAATGATGGAGAACCATTCCTCCCATTGACCCCAATGATGGAGAACCATTCCTCCCACTGATACCAATGATGGGGCACTTTTACTCCCACTGACACTAATGTTGGAGAACCATTCCTCCCACTGACACCAATGATGAGACACTATTCCTTCCACTGACCCCAATGATGGAGAACCATTCCTCCCACTGACAACAATGATGGGGCACTATTCCTCGCATTAATACCATTGATGGGCATTGTTTACTTCCACTGACACCGGGGCATTTTCTACCCCACTGGCCCCACTAAAGCCTGAAGGACAGTAAACTGGCCCTTTGTTTAGAAAGTTTAAAAGACACCTGATGTAAGGGAAACAGGTTTTTTTTGTTTGTTTTTTTTGTTTTGTTTTTTCATTTTGGTTCTTTTTGATCTTACTATAAAAAGCTGATCTTACTATAAAATTATGGTATATAAAATTCAATAAAGATAAAAAAAAAAGTTCTAAAATGAATTTCTATCCAGTATTGTATGAAGATACTAAAGTGAAGATTGGAAGAGCTCATGGGATTCAGTGGCAGTGAATCAGCAAGTTTAGAGAGAGAGACTGGAGCTCAGTAGGTTGAGAAGTAATTGTAGAAAAAGTAAAGAAATTTGTTACAACTTGGGTTAGGAACTGTTCTAAGACTGTTGCCATAGGAGCATTGCTACACATGCAGATGTGGTGTCTTGCTGGATGTCTTTCCCTGCATGGCTGTCTACCTGTAGAAGTCTTGGAGACTGCCAATTAACATTTCAACTACCTAAGGGTGTCCTGGCCCTAAACCCTCTCTCCCACAGTTCTATTCAAGAGAAATAAAATCTCTTTCCATTCAAGATGTGTCTGGCGCCCACAAATCTATCTTGCATTACACCCACTATGCCTTACAACCCACTCTATACAGAAGGATGTCAGCAGCTCTTGAACTTGGAGGTTCTCATTAGATTAAAGGAGGCTTGGGATCTCCCTATAAACTAATCACTTTCTTTGTAGAATTCTCCTTTAACCACTTGACCACTGGGCACATAAACCCCCTTAATACCAGACCGATTTTCAGCTTTCGGTGCTCTCACATTTTGAATGACAATTACTCAGTCATGCAACACTGTACCTATTTGAATTTTTTTGTCCTTTTTTTCACACAAATAGAGCTTTCTTTTGGTAGTATTTAATCACCACTGGGTTTTTTTGTGCTATAAAAGAAAAAAGACTGAAAATTCTCTAAAAAATGCATTTTTCTTTGTTTCTGTTATAAAATTTTGCAAATGAGTAATTTTTCTTCATATATTTTGGCCAAAATGTAGTCCACAAGCTATGGTGCCAATTTCTGAAAATTGATCACACCTGAAGTACTGATGGCCTCATCTCATTTCTTGAGACCCTAACAAGCCAGGAAAGTACAAATACCCCCCAAATGACCCCTTTTTGGAAAGTAGACATTCCAAGGTATTTAGTAAGATGCATGGTGAGTTTTTTGAAGTTGTAATATTTTCCCACAATTCTTTGCAAAATCAAGATTTTCTTTTTTTTTTTTTTTCACAAAAATGTTATATTACCAGATTATTTCTCACACACAGCATATGCATAGCACAAATTACACCCCAAAACACATTCTACTACTCATCCTGAGTATGGTGATACCACATATGTGAGACTTTTACACAGCGTGGCCACATACAGAGGCCCAACATGCAGGGAGCGCCATCAGGCATTCTTGGAGCATAAAATTACACATATAATTTCTTGATTACCTCTTAGCCCTTGTACACACGGTCGGAGATTCCGACAACCAAATCCGTCGGAGTTATTCCGACGGATTAATTCCGGACGAGGTCGGGAAGTGATGTTGCATACACACGGTCGGACCAAGTTGTCGGAATTTCCGGTTGCCAAGAACGCGGTGACGTAAGCTGCGTATGGCGGGACCAGAAAAGGGAAGTTCAGCACCACGTCCAGCACCCTTTGGGCTCCTTCTGCTGATCTCGTGTGCATCACGTGTTAGTAGAAGTTTGGTGAGAGACGATTCGCGCTTTTCAGATTTGTGATTCAGTTCGCTACTGCTCTTCAGTTTCTGCTTGTCTTTGCGTATTTGATAATCAGTGCGTGTAGTCAGTAAGTATTTGTTTCTCATTGTGGACTATATCTTCTTGGTATAGTACGCTTTGATTTGCATTGCTTATTGTCTGCTTGCTTTTGCTATTCAGGTCGTTCTTTCAGGCAATGCTGTTTATCGGTGCTTTCTGTTGTCCGTTCTGACCAGCCGACCGTTTTGAAACCATGTTTCGTCTACGTACTCGTCGTAGAGTTTGTGCTGTGCAGGGGCTTCATGTTGGGGTTCTTACTTTGACACAAGCCCGGTCCATGAACAGGGAGGGGAGGCGTTTGTGGACCAAGAATTGGTTGCGCCAGCGTGACAAGTTCTCGCACATGCCTTTGCTCCGTGAGATCCGCGAGAATAATCCTGATGATTTCAGGAATTATCTCCAGATGACAGACCCCGTTTTTCACCGTCTGCTGGCTTTGCTGACCCCTTATTTCAGCAGGCAGGATACCTGCATGTGGCAAGCCATCACTCCGGAGCAGAGGCTTATCGCCACGTCACGCTACTTGGCGACAGGGAGAAGTCTTCAGGACCTCAAGTTCTCTACAGGCATCTCCCCCCAGACTCTGGGGATCATTATTCCAGAGACTTGTTCTGCCATCATTCAGGTCCTGCAGAAGGACTATATGAAGGTAAGTTTTCTCCTTTAACATCACATTCTATGTATTTCATGATTGCTAATGTCTTGCATTTCTTTCCTCCTTCCCTAATTACCATCATTGCAATATGCTCTAATTCATATACTCTGCCCCTTTGTCCTCATGCATATTTGCCTCACTAACTTCCCCACCATGCTCTTCTTGGCCCATAAAACTATATTCTAGTTACTTACCAATGTCTTTTGTCAGCTCCATAGTATTGCTTTCCCCTAAATACTCTACATGTCTACAAATGTGATGTGTGTACTTCAATTCATGCAGAGTGACATTTTTTTTTAGGTTGTGATGACTCTGATAAGGGGACCTTATACTTTAGGCTTTAAATACTCAGTTCCCAAAATGATCTTGACCAAAAATTTTGGTGTCTAATCTGCTTGCAATGTTGATTTGCAAAATTACTAATTTTTGGTCTTGTTTCACTCCACAGTGTCCTTCAACGCCACAGGAATGGCAGACTGTGGCCTCTCACTTTGCCAGTCGTTGGGACTTTCCCAATTGTGGAGGTGCAATTGATGGGAAGCAGGTCCGCATCGCCTCACCACCCAACTCGGGGTCGTACTATTTTAACTACAAGGGGTTTAATAGTATCGTGATGTTGGCGGTGGTGTCTGCGACCTATGACTTCTTGTATGTGGACGTGGGGCAAAATGGACGGATGTCGGATGGTGGAGTGTTCGCACGGACGGAGTTCTACTGGCGTCTCCAGAGTGGCAGTCTGGGCTTGCCACCCTCAGAGGAGAATCAGGAAGGACTCCTGTTCATCTTCGTCGCGGATGAGGCGTTTGCCCTGGCAAACCATCTGATGCGGCCTTTCTCGATGAGGACCCTCACCCCGGACCAGAGGATTTTTAATTTCCGGCTGTCCAGAGCCCGAAGAGTGGTGGAGAACATCTTTGGAATACTGGCCAGCCAGTTACGCCTTTTTTTAACGCCTATCCACATGGCGGAATACAAAATCAATCACATTGTGCTTGCCTGCTGTGTTCTTCACAATTTCCTAAAAAGACATTCTGCAAACTATGCGGTCTCAGTTGTCCAAGAAGCAGACTTGCTGGAAAATGAGAACCTCACGGGCCTTGAAGCTGCTCGTCCTGGCTTGCCCCCCCCAAAGCACCCGTGAGGTCAGAACCCAATACATGGACTACTTTGTGGGTAGGGGGGCCATTGATATGCCAGACAATGTCTGAGAGGCATTTTTGGGAATACATTTTTCATAGAAACTGCAATCTTTGTTTTCATTTACTGCTTGGTTTGGTTTTAGGTGTCTCCTAGGTAAATGTATGTTTTTTCTTGTTGTGTCTTTTTCAACAACAGTGCAAACCCAAGTTCTGAGCGAGATGAGGGGACAGTCTCTTCTTCAGATAATCTTATTATGTTGTGGGTCTGCTACACACACACACACCTTGTTTTTGTTAACTAATGCATGTAGTGCATTACTGACCAAAATCTTGCTCATTTTCAGCACCATGGCAGGAAAATGGCATGATTGTGAAAATGAACACATCACTGTGGGTGTTATTTACTAAAGGCACATCCACTATGCACTACAAGTGCACTGCAAAAGTACACCTGAAACTGCACTTGGAGTGCAAAGTGGAGTTACCTTTAGTAAATAACACCCATTGTCACCGAAAACAACAATTTTACTCCAAATACATATTTTGCGCAATGAAAAAGGAAGCCACACATTGTTGATAAATTTTTAATCAAAACACATTCACATGTGCGTTTAGAAAAGGGTTTTACAACAAACCAACAAATTGGGTGTATCAAAAACATTATTTCAGGTAATTTTTTTTTAACTTGGTGTTATTGTGTAAACAGGCATGTATTAAAGCGTAACATGCAGAACACAGGAACTTACAAAGTTCAACTTTGAAAAGTGAAGACAATATCAGACATGAGTATGTACAAACTGAGCTGATATTGCCTTCATCACATGGGGTGTCACCCCTTGAAAAGCCAAATTTGGAAGATGCACTCAGTGTGTCAACATGTGTTATCTCCCATCATGGGGGATACATGTACATGTTTTGGGGCTGCAACCCCTTCATCTCAGCCACTTTCCACA
This sequence comes from Lithobates pipiens, assembly GCF_037356315.1. NCBI lineage: Eukaryota > Metazoa > Chordata > Amphibia > Anura > Ranidae > Lithobates > Lithobates pipiens. The sequence goes on along the minus strand of NW_027507758.1, from coordinate 370,306,560 downwards.
AAACACGTACATTGATCCCCCATGATGGGAGATAGCACATGTTGACACACTGTGTGCATCTTCCAAATTTGGATTTTTTTAAAATACAAAAGTTGTGGTTTAAAAGCAAAAAAATAAAACCCTAGCTAGTTTGGGCTGTTTCACACTCTCCCCAAAACATCAATGATGTTCTTCATTTTATTTTTAACATCATTGATGTTTTGCTGTATATTTTCTAAATCCCGATTGCACCCCATTATCTCCCCAATCAGGATCTGGGCACTTTCACTGGTAAAATGGGATTCTTCTTCCACATCACCTACAAAACAAAGCAAAAAAACACACTATGTATTATAAATATGGTGACATACATTGAGGAGCTTACCAGAAGCTGTGTTCTCCGACACTCAGCTGTTGTGGTGACAATTTGACCAACTTCAACAATCTCTCCTTCCTCCTCCTCCTGCTCCTCTGCTTCTAGTTTTGGAATTTTGACTTCTTTGGGAGGGGTGTGGTCCCTGGTGTCCTCAGACTTCCCGAGTCTTCTCTCCCCTATGAGAATGGTAAAAAGGAATAATTAGCACACAGAGGGCAGAAATAGGAATATGAAACATTGCTTGGAAGTGTTGTACAATTGTGTTTTTTTGTCCGAGTTCAACGGTGAGAACATTATTGTGGACACTTTGTTAAGCTGGAATACTTACCTACAGAACGATGTTTCTTACGAACGAATGAAACCATGAACTTGAAAGTGGCCATTTTAAACTGCACAGCATGAAATAAAAGCTCATGGAGCAGTATGCAATACTGACAACTACTTACTTTTTTGAAGAACTGATCGTGCTCCCTCAGTTTCAGGTCTGACCAGCGTTTTCTCAGTTGATCCTTGGACAGGCGTACCCCAAAATTCTTCTGAAGACTCTTCACAACTTTATTCATGATCTTGGCTTTTCTGATATTTGGGTTTGGGTAAGGTCCATACTTCCCATCATAGTCGGTCCTGTTCAATATGTCCACCATCTCCAACATCTCTAAAAAAGACATATTTGAGGCCTTAAATCTTCTCTTCCTGGATCGGGACGTTTCAGGCTCTGGGCTTTCCTCGCCCTCCTCCTCGTTAGTGGAACTCTGATTGCGCACCTGCGTTCTCTCCGCCATGTGCTCTCCCCACTGCGCCAAAAGCGAAGGGGCGGGGAATAGTCTAGAAAGAACGCCAGGGACCGGCTGAGTTTCACGCATGCGCGTTGTATATAAAATGCAACATGCATGTGTCGTCCGTACGATCTGTGAACAGAGTGAGGAGCTGACGCGACAATCGTGCAAACGAAGGTAAAATTTTGAACTTGGTACATCACTAGACTAGACTGCTTCTATCTAGGCCGATGTTGGGACAAGATTAGGAGGGTTTATCATGGCATTATTAGCATTTTAGGGTTTGTCTTGTGTTGTGTCTTGCAGACAAGATGGATCCCTTCCAATACCCCAATTTTATGGGTCTATTCCTGGAAGTGTACAGGGAGCTGCCCTGCCTGGTGCAGATCAACAACCCGTTTTATCATGACCGAAGAAAGAGGAACGCAGCGCTGGAGAAACTTCTTTCTTTAGTGCGGATCATGGTCCCCACGGCAGACATAGCCTATGTGAAGAGGAAAATTGGTGCCATGAAGAGTACATATCTCAGGGAGAAAAAGAAGCACCTGGAGTCCCTGAGATCAGGAGATCCAGATGCCATTTACCCCAGGATGGTTTACTTCCAGAGGCTGCATTTTCTGGTAGACCAGGGGGAACCCAGGCCACCACTCTCCAGTCTCCCTGCTGAGGCTTCCAACGTCCAACCTGGGCCTTCCAGGCAGCAACATGTGGTGGGGCCCAGCTTGAGACAGGTATTGCATTGTTGAATAGGGATGAGCTTCGTGTTCGAGTCGAACGTACGTTCGACTCGAACATTGGCTGTTCGTGCGTTCGGCGAATTCCGAACGTTTTGGCCGTTCGCGTCAAAATTCGAGTGACGCGCGCGCGGACCATAATGCACTGCGTTGGCGCAGTGCATTGCTGCCCGATGATTGGCCAAGCATGCACTGTGACCCCGCATGCTTGGCCAATCGCAGCGCCGGCAGCGAGGAGAGCCATGATTGGCCACAGGCATCCTGCCTGTGGCCAATCATAGCTCAGGCTGTGTAGTGCACGCCCCACACTATATAAGGCCGCCTTTGAGGCGGCTTCGTGTAGTGTGTTACTTAGCATCTGAAGCAGTGGGTGTTCTGTGTACCTTCAACACAGTACACACCAATCGTTTTTGGCTGATTTCCTATCTTGCTGCTGTGTAGTGGTTGTTGTCTGTGCCCTGACTGCAGTATACACCACTATATTCACCTCACCTATATAGCTAGTGATCTAGCTTTAACCACTTAACAACTGCCCATTGCCGATTAACGGCTTCAGGGCGGTTGTTTAACTCTGAGAGGCCGTTAATTAACGGCCTCCCAGAATTCTGCTCTCGCGTGCCCCGAGGTGTGCGCACTCGAGAGCATCCGTGACCAAATGACGGAGTGATCACTTGGAAACAAACCGGCGTCATGTTATGACGCCGGTTCCTCCCTCCCCTCTCTGTACCGATCGGTACAGCGGAGGGGAAAGAGATCGGTGTCAGCAGCGATGTGGGCTGCATCTGCAGTGCCCACATCGCTGCTCACCGAATTTAACCCCTCAATTCCCTGCCAATACTCTGCAATACCAGTGCATACTCTGCAGTACCCTGCCATTACTCTGCAGTACCCCGCCATTACTCTGCAGTACCCCGCCATTACTCTGCAGTGCAGTACCCTGCCATTACTCTGCAGTACCCTGCCATTACTCTGCAGTACCCCCCATTACTCTGCAGTAACCCCCATTACTCTGCAGTAACCCCCATTACTCTGAAGTACCCCCTAATACTCTGCAGTACCCTGCCATTACTCTGCAGTACCCCCAATACTCTGCAGTACCCCCAATACTCTGCAGTACCCTGCCATTACTCTGTAGTACCCCCCAATACTCTGCAGTACCCTGCTATTACTCTGTAGTACCCCGCCAATACCCCGCCAATACTCTGTAATACCCTGCCATAAATTGCCATACCCAGCCATACTCAGAGATACCCAGCCATACTCGGTGATACCCTGAAATACCCAGCCATAGACGCCCCCCACCCCTCACCGCCCTCCGGTGCTTCTACCAACTCGCCAGTACGATCAAAGCCAGAATCTTTTTTTTATTTTTTATTTCAGGCTTCCCAGCCTAGAGGTGAGATGTGGGGTCATATTATATTTAAAGGAATATTTCACTTTTTTTTTTCACTTTAATCGTCATTAAAATCAGTGTTCCCGCCAAAACGGCAGTTTTTAAAACTTTTTTTTGCAGTGACCCATGTCCCCTGAGGCAGGAGGCAGGTCCCTAAACCCTTTTTAGGACACTATCTTGCATATTAGCCGTTAAAATTAGCACTTTCCAATTCGAACGTTCGAGTCCCATAGACTTCAATGGGGTTCTAACGTTCGTACCGAACGCGGGGGTCGTTCGCAAGTTCTGGTGCGAACCGAACCGGGGGGTGTTCGGCTCATCCCTATTGTTGAACATATTTTGTGTCATACATTTAATGATGTTATCTTGATGTTCTTATTGATCAGTAAGTTGTGATTTAACAAAGTGGTTTACATCTCAATAGACAGTAGTGACCAAAAATGATTGGGACGAGAATGAAAAATGCTGGGCTCAGAATGATAGTCTGTTCTATTTGGTAACATTCAATTTGCAACAGTCATGAGCTAAAAATGGTGTGATTGATGAGCAAAAAACTAAAACTATGTCCCATTTTCATACACAGGAAGACCTCAGCCGGGCGGAGGCTGTGGCAAGTGGCAGCCAGGAGGTCGAGCAACGCCCTCCTTCTCCTCCTCCTGCCACAACTACAGGAGCCCAGCCACAGCCTGGACGAACACCTGGTGGGAAGTCTGGTCTGACAGAAGATGCAGCCTCTTGAAGAACCATATCCTGGGGACATAGATGGCATCTGATTTTCCTGATCTCTAGGACTTCTGGACCAAACTTCTCTCCCTGAGATATGTACTCTTCAGGCCACCAATTTTTCTTTTTCTAATTAGTTCATGTCTGCCATGGGGGCCAAAGGCTTCGCCAAATTGACAAGTTAATCCAGCGTTGCCTTCCTCTTTTTAGTTGTTTGAGACCTAAATAAAGTTTTTTTAGGTTTGAAGAAATACTTGCATATGTGTTTTACTTCAAAAAGGCCAGTTTATTTATGAGCAGGCAGGTACATTTCAAAAATACAAAGTGAAATGAATAACAAGGGGTACCAACACTAAACAACCTCCTGTAAATTAAAAAAGAAAAACAAAATATAAAAAAGATAATAATGTTGTTGTGGTAAGTTTACACACAAAACACACCCCAAAAAATGCAAAGATGAGCAAACTGTCAAAAAAGGAGATGTTTATGAAAAAAAACAAACACAAAATTCACCCAAAAAAAAATAAACAAAAAATAAAATTGTGTAGATGTGACGATTTCAACAATTGTATTGCTGAAATTAGTAAAAAAAGAGTCAGGAAATACGTTTGGGAGAAGTGTGTGTGACTATGAGCATCAAAAGAAGTTCCTTCTTGCAGCATTGTAAAGAACAAGAGAATGCGCTTCAAGAAAGAATTTTTAACATTGCAACGTGACGAATGTGCTATATCGATTACGAGCAGTAGTTTTACCGGAGCGAGCGCTTCCGTGTCCGGATTGGATTGTGAGCATGCGTGGCACCTTGTCAGTCGGATTAGGCTACACATGATCAGAGTATGTCCGATCGGAGCATTTTGTCGTAAAATGTTACCGGCAAGTAGGAAACAGTCCGATGCAGACCACACACAGTCAGAATATCCGACAAACCGCTTCGATAGAAAACATTCTGTCGGAATCTCCGACCGTGTGTACAAGGGCTTACACTTTTGAAGGCCCTGGAGTACCAGGACAATGGAAATGCCCCAAAAATTACCCCATTTTGGAAAGAAAACAACCCAATGTATAATCTATGAGGCATATCGAGTCTTTTGAACATGTCATTTTTTTCTACAAGTTTTTGGAAAATGTGTAAAGAAAATGAAAACACATTTTATTTTTACACAATGTTGTCCATTTACACGATATTTCTAACACATAACATGTACATGGCAAAAATTACACCCCAAAATAGATTCTCCTACTCCTCCTGAGTATGACGATACCACATGTGTGAGACTTTTCCACAGCATGGTCACATACAGAGGAGCAACATGCAGGGAGCACCGTCAGGTGTTCTAGGGACATAAGTTTCAAATATAATTTGACTATCTATTACACTTTTGTGAGGCACTGTAGTGGCATGGATGAGCATGAATGGGGATAGATGAGCATTAATGGGGATGGATGAGCCATGGATGGGGATGGCTGAGCATGGATGGGTATGGCTGAGTATGGATGGGTATAGATGGGATGGCTGGGTACGGCTGAGTATGGCTGGGTATGACTGAGTACAATTGAGTATGGCTGAGTATGGCTGGGTATAGATGGGCACGGCTGAGTATGGATGGGTATGGCTAATTATGGATGGGGTGGAGGGGATGGCTGAGCATGGATGGATGGATGAGTATTGCTGAGCATGGATGGATGGATGAGTATTGCTGAGGATGGATGGATGGATGGATGGGTATGCAGAGTATGGATGGATGGGTATGCAGAGTATGGATGAGTATGCAGAGTATAGATGGGTATGGCTGGGTATGCAAAATATGTCTGGGTATGTCTGGGTATGCAGAGTATGGCTGGGTATGTCTGGGTATGTCTGGGTATGCAGAGTATGGCTGGGTATGTCTGGGTATGCAGAGTATGGCTGGGTATTCAGAGTATGCAGAGTACGGCTGGGTATGCAGAGTATGGCTGGGTATGGCTGGGTATGCAGAGTATGGCTGGGTATGGCTGGGTATGCAGGGTATGGCTGAGTATGCAGAGTATGGCTGGGTGAGCATGGATGGATGGATCTCTCACTAAGCAGCGCTGTGGGCACTACTCTCCGCTCACACTGGACGGAAAGGGGAGGGAGGAACCGGAAATCATGCTGTGATCCGTGATGCGCTCGGTGGTCACGGAAGTTCTCAGGTGCGCGCCCCAGGGGGCACGAGAGTGGAATTCTGGGAGGATGTCACTGTATGCCCACCCAGAGTTAACAAACCGCCATGTAGCCGTCATTCGGCTATGGGCCGGTTATTAAGTGGTTAATAGTGCATGGCAGGGGGTATGTCCTGTGCCTACATACTTTTGCTAATAGGTGTCCCTCATTCCCATCTCAAAAAGTTGGGAGGTATGTAAAAAGGTAAAAAAAAAGATCCTAAAATCCTGAATACACACACCAAATAAAGAACATCAAGTAGAGCACTCAGTGATATACTGTGCCTTATGAAAGTATTCGGCCCCCTTGAACTTTTCAACCTTTTGCCACATTTCAGGCTTCAAACATAAAGATATAAAATTTTAATTTTTTGTGAAGAATCATCAACAAGTGGGACACAATTGTGAAGTGGAACAAAATCTATTGGATATTTTAAACTTTTTTAGCAAATAAAAAACTGAAGTGGGGCGAGCAAAATTATTCGGCCCCTTTACTTTCAGTGCAGCAAACTCACTCCAGAAGTTCAGCGAGGATCTCTGAATGATCCAATGTTGTCCTAAATGACTAATGGTGATAAATAGAATCCACCTGTGTGTAATCAAGTCTCTGTATAAATGCACCTGCTCTGTGATAGTCTCAGGGTTCTGTTGAAAGCGCAGAGAGCATCATGAAGATCAATGCACACACCAGGCAGGTCCGTAATACTGTTGTGGAGAAGTTTAAAGCCGGATTTGGATACAAAAAGATTTCCCAAGCTTTAAACATCCCAAGGAGCACTGTGCAAGCGATCATTTTGAAATGAAGAAAAATTGAAGAAGTATCAGACCACTGCAAATCTACCAAGACCTGGCCGTCCCTCTAAACTTTCAGCTCAGACAAGGAGAAGACTGATCAGAGATGCAGCCAAGAGGCCCATGATCACTCTGGATGAACTGCAGAGAACTACAGCTGAGGTGGGAGTCTGTCCATAGGACAACAATCAGTCATACACTGCACAAATCTGGCCTTTATGGAAGAGTGGCAAGAAGAAAGCCATTTCTCAAAGATATCCATAAAAAGTCTTGTCTAAAGTTTGCCACAAGCCACCTGGGAGACACACCAAACATGTGGAAGAAGGTGCTCTGGTCAGATGAAACCAAAATCAAACTTTTTGCCCACAATGCAAAACGATATGTTTGGCGTAAAAGCAACACAGCTCATCAACCTCAACACACCATCCCCACTGTCAAACATGGTGGTGGCAGCATCATGGTTTGGGCCTGCTTTTCTTCAGCAGCGACAGGGAAGATGGTTAAAATTGAGGGGAAGATGGATGCAGCCAAATACAGGACCATTCTGGATGAAAACCTGTTGGAGTCTGCAAAAGACCTGAAACTGGGATGGAGATTTATCTTCCAACAAGACAATGATCCCAAACATACAGCAAAATCTACAAAGGAATGGTTCACAAATAAACGTATCCAGGTGTTAGAATGGCCAAGTCAAAGTCCAGACCTGAATCCAATCGAGAATCTGTGGAAAGAGCTGAAAACTGCTGTTCACAAACGCTCTCCATCCAACCTCACTGAGCTCGAGCTGTTTTGCAAGGAAGAATGGGCAAGAATTTCAGTCTCTCGATGTGCAAAACTAATAGAGACATACCCCAAGCGACTTGCAGCTGTAATCGCAGCAAAAGGTGGCTCTACAAAGTATTAACGCAAGGGGGCCGAATAATTTTGCACGCCCCACTTTTCATTTTTTTATTAGTTAAAAAAGTTTCAAAAATTCAATAGATTTCGTTCCACTTCACAATTGTGTCCCACTTGTTGGTGATTCTTCACAAAAAATAAACATTTTATATCTTTATGTTTGAAGCCTGAAATGTGGCAAAAGGTTGAAAAGTTCAAGGGGGCCAAATACTTTCGCAAGGCACTGTACAGTATATAGTCCATACAAGTGCATAATCAGCAAAGATCTCTGCAAACCACCTGAATTTTGGAACCTTTGGCCAAAAAAAAACATATAGGCAGGTGTAACGACATATTTTCTGACCCATCACAGTTTGCTGCAGAAGTGACGTACCATCGCCACCATCTTGCTACACCCCACACTCGTCCACAGTAAGGATACACTAAGAAGGGGGAAAGCGGACATCTTGTTACACCCACTGGAATTTTGTATTTTACACATATTTATAATGGTAAAGTGAGTTTATATAGTGAAATACAGGACTTAGAACTCCGTCTGACTGCTTAGATGTTGAATTTTAAGAGCAGCGGCAACCCTGCTCATCTCACAGGTTTGCTAATCTCACAGAAGTTCGCTGCTTTTAAAATTCAACATCTAAGCAGTCAGACTTACAACTCCTGTATTTCACTATATAAACTGACTGTGTTTTTATACATATGTGTAAAATGCAAAACTCTGGGGGGGCGTATGTAACAAGATGTCTGCTTTCCCCCTTCTTAGCCCTTGTACACACGGTCGGAGAGTCCGACAACCAAATCCGTCGGAGGTCCGGAAGTGATGTTGCATACACACGGTCGGACCAAGTTGTCGGAAAATCCGATTGTACATAACGTGATGACGTTATTTAGTTATGACGGGACCACGTTCAGGCTAGTAGCCAATAGCTTTGGTCTAGGAATTTGATCTGAGCATGCCTGGCACTTTGTCCGTTGGAGTAGGCTACACATGATCGGAGTATGTCCGATCGGACCATTTGTCTGAAAATTTTACCGGCAAGTTGGAAAAGTTGGTCCGTCGGATATTCAGACAGAAACAGTCCGATACACACCACACACAGTCGGAATATCTGACAAAACGGTCCGATAGGAAAGATTCCGACGGAATCTCCGACCGTGTGCACAAGGGCTTAGTGTATCCTTATTGTGGACCAGTGTGACGTGTAGCAAGATGGCGGCGACTTCCGTAGCAAACTGCGATGGGTCGCTGAATATGTCATTACACAGTCAAACGGCAAATAACTAGTCATTACCATTTCCTGTGATCTCCCTACAGCTGATTATTTCTCCAATTACTGACTTGCAATGCCTTGTTCTGCACTGTTTCCATGTGGAGGTGACCATCTTGGTAGAGGCAGGGGTCTGCTTCCTCATGTTAGCGCCTCCAGCAAGAAAAGTGAGAAGAACACTAGTGACATCACTAAATCTCACTCCAAACCTCCAAAGACTAGCAGTCAGATCCAGCAGTGCCTTAGATCTCCCACTGTAGATATATAGCTGTAGCAATATGGACTAAAACCATAAAGTACAGTGATCCTCCAATATATCCACACATCGCAGGTCTCTCTAGTGCTCAGTGCTATTAAGTGACATCATATTTGTGAGCCAAACAAGATGGATTGTGAGAGGAGTAGTCGCTCAGGCTCATAATGGCTTTGCATGTTTATGCGCCTGGATTACATTTCCCAGGGATCTTCGCTGCCATCTGGCAGGTTGTTGGGAGTAGCTATAAAATAAGCAAAAGCCAGCCCAACACTCTCTTCCACTTGGGCCTGATGTAAAATGGCCTTCTCCGTGCATGGAAAGAGGAGTTGTGGCCTACCACATATTCCAATCTGGATCAGAGGGGCCTAGCTCTGCTGCTGTTCATCTGATATCCCTCCAGCACCACTCCAGTCGCCTGCTTACCAGTATACCGAGCTTCACATCGGGAGATCGATACTGGGGATCCGCTGCACGAGTGTCGCTACATGAGATACTGTCCGGTAGACATCGAATCAGCCTGGGGTAATCGCCCAACCTTTACAAATCCTTTATCATGGTTCCACTGGGACACTTTGCACAGACATCCTTACCTTAGGAATCCTTTACTGAATTTGCTTTGAACACAGTGCATAGACACCTTTAGTTTTCCTCTTCACAAGGAACCTATGGCTTCTTACCGCACCATACTAGATTACAGTTAATGAGCTCCTACATGCCGGGAAGACCATCAGATCTGCAACAGGGACATTACTGTCATTACTGTTAAATAGTTAGTAAGGTTGAATAAAGACACCAGTCCATCCAGTTCAACCTGAGTGAGTGTCTATAATTGTCCCTATCCCTCTACATTGCACACTCTCATCGGTCCCTGCCCTCAAGGAGCCCACAATCCAAGGTCCCCATTCATATACTAGGGCCAATTTTGGACAGAAGCCAATTAACCTACCAGCATGTCTTTGGAGTGTGGGAGGAACCCTGAGTACCCGGATGAAACCCACGCAGGCACAGGGAGAACATGCAAACTCCAGGCAGGTAGTGTCATGGTTTGGATTCAAACCAGTGACCCTTTTTACTGCTAGGTGAGAGTGCTACCCACTACACCACAGTGCCGCCCTGTTATACGGGCCCTTATACCATCAGCTTTAAGTCTGACCTCTCTTTAGGGTAACAGTTATAGGCCGGTCAAGGACTCCCTTATTAGAAGTGTGTCAGAGTATTCAGTTAGCTGTGTTTATCCTTACAGGTGCTAGCAGTACTTGATCAATCCAGTGTCCATAATATACTGTTTACTTGATAATATATTGCTTTGTGTTATTTGGAGGAACTCCTTTGCTGAGTTGGCACTGTTGCCTAAAAACGCAGCAGATCTATTGCCTCCTATTTGTGACAATATCCTGTTAAGTCTGTTAGAGTAAACATTATCAGAACATAAATACTCAGAGTTGTCTGATTTATTACTTTAAGGTGGTACAAGGATGTCGGAACCCAGAGTGTCAGGTATGTTGGAATGTTCACTAGGTAATGGCAGTGCAGATGAGCAGGTAATTCCAAGCAGTCCCTCAGGGGGCCGTGCTACACAGCTATGAGGAATTAGGCACAGGAGTGCCTAGGCACACTCACATACCAGGAAGGGCTATCTTTCAAGAGGAATTGAAGACAGAGGGTACATTTTAGGGTAGAATTTAGGCACAATTAACATTTATATTAGCTTCCTATAACAGTAAATCCTCAGTATTTCAGTTCAGGTCCCCTCTAAAATCTCTTTGCATTCCTTCATCTTCACCCTTCTGATACACACAGCTCACTAGGGAGACAAACTCCATAGCAATAGCAGCTTCAGCATACCTGTTATATCATCTGTACGGTGCTGTTTGGTTCACAGCAATTTGACTCCAATTCTCTCAATTATCCAAAGAGGGAGAAACGAAAAAACACCATCCTCTCGTTCCCACAAAATAAATGTCTCTAAAAGTGTAATACTGTCAAATTCGTATTGTTGGTGTCAGTGGAAGAAATAATGCCTCAAGGGCTGAATAAAGGGAAGCAAAGGGCCACAGTTTGGAGACCACTGTTTTGGAGGGATGGCGATGATTTGCGTTTGTTTAAAAGAAGGGTTATGTAATTATTCTATCACTAGATGGCAGCAAAACACAAACAAAAGATGTGATTTAGTAAAGGAGAAATGTTTACCTTTATTCTGCAGTGTTAGGCTGGGTTCACACCTGATTCGGATGTGGCTCACAGCAAGGGGTCTGGTGCATCCCTGTTCTCTGTTTCAGGGACGAATCAGGCCCAAATTTTTGTCTGAATTCGGACCTGAAACAGAGCCAAACAAACACAGGACCCTAGTGCAATCCGCCACAGCTGCCCCAGAGATGTGTGAACCAGCTCTATTGAGAGCTTTTCACAGTCTCCTGTCATGCGAATTGAATGCGGTAAACCCAGCCAGGGACCTTGCATGTGCCATGAAGTTTTATTTTTTCCTGTATTTTCAGTGTTATGTAGGAACTGCATGTTAAAAATAATAATATAGAAGGTTAAATAGTTTACGATGGAGAAATGATAAATAGTTGTGTTGTATTTCAAATAAAATGCGTCCCATGAAAGTAAAGGATATAAAGAATACATTTGGATGTTGATATTTCCAGAAAAAGGTGACCGCACTGTTAAATAAAATGACTATTCCATTTTCCCTCTATCAAACATTTATATCTGATTGTCAAACATTTATTTCTGATTAAGCAGATATATTGGATGGATATTTTGTCCGAAGTTGTATTGTGTAACAGCTGTACTGCTAGTGATAATATGCTATTTACACCTCCAGGTGGGAAGATTGCTATCTTGGCCTTCGAAGACCTGGTCCCCTAAAGAGCCACTGGAAGTGACAAGTCTATGTGAACATCTATTCTGCATCTCAATAATTTCCACCAGAAACTTATATAGAACGTCAAACAAAGTCGGATAGCTACGTCCCACCCATCTTATGCCATATAAATTGTATTAGATCTCCCAGCCAGTTAGATCAATACTTTTGAAACCAGCACTATTGGGGTTATTTACTAAAGGAAAATCTACTTTGCACTGAAAGTGCACTTGGAAGTAAAGTCGCTATAGATCTGAGGGGGACATACAAGGAAAATAAAAAAAAACAGCATTTTAGCTTGCATATGATTGGATGATAAAATCAGCAGAGCTTCCACTCATTTTAGATCTACCCGTTAAATATAGAGTGACTGCACTTCCAAGTGCAAAGTGGGTTTGCCTTTTGTAAATAACCCCCTATGTCTGAAGCGGATCAAGCATGGCCAGAACAGCAGCTGCTTGGGCACCACATGCTTGACCAGACATAGTTTCATAGTTAGTTAGGTTGAATAAAGACACCAGTCCATCCAGTTCAACCTGAGTGAGTGTCTACAATTGTCCCTATCCCTGTACATTGCACACTCACATCAGAGCCCACAATCCAAGGTCCCCATTCATATACTAGGGCCAATTTTGGACAGAGGCCAATTAACCTACCTGCATGTCTTTGGATCGTTGGAGGAAACCGGAGTACCTGGAGGAAACCCATGCAGGCACAGGGAGAACATGCAAACTCCAGCAGGTAGTGTCGTGGTTGGGATTTGAACCAGCGATGCTTCTTACTGCTAGGTGAGAGTGCTAACCACTACACCACTGTTCCGCCCCCTGACATATGACAACCTATCATGAAGTCCGTTGGCAACTGCACTTGAAAGACCCACATCATAGAAAAAGGTGGACTTCTCCTTGCTCCTCATCCGGGATCTCCAACCCTACTATACCTCCAGTCCTCTCAAAAATCTGCACTGAGAGGAATGAGGGTATAGCATTAGGTGTCTCAAGTACTTGCAGCCAATCTGCTAGCAGTACACCACCAATTGATTTTAGCAGGCAAATTTCCCTACCCAGTTGCTGAACCGTAAAAAGAAATTCGATCCCAGCCATTCCCATGCTCAGTGTCTAAATGCTAGCTTGGCAAAATTGCTATATTTTTTATATAATATTTCACAGCAGGGCCTGTTCCTGAGCCCAACAAGAGTAACTGTGGGGTGTTACAGTGTTCTAGCACCACCAAAACCAAAGGCCCAATTTTTCTGCCCCTTTTTAACAGGGCCATGTAATTACAATTTTTAATATAATATTTCACAGCAGGGCCAGTTCCTGCACCCAACAAGAGTAACTGTGAGGGGTCACAGTGTTCTGGCACCACCAACACCTAAGGCCCAATTTTTCTGCAGAGTATATAGGGCAGGCCGTATAGTATATATACTGCTGTTCAGAGTATATAGTGCCTGGGAGTCTGGAGGATCCCCACGCCTTTTTTTTTATTTTGGTGTGGGGTTCCCCTTAACCACTTTAATACAGGGCACTTTCGCACCTTCCTGCCCAGGCCAATTTTCAGCTTTCAGTGCTGTCATATTTTTAAATGACAATTGCGTGGTCATGCTACACTGTACCCAAACTAAATTTTTATCATTTTTTTCCCACAAATAGAGCTTTCTTTTGGTGATATTTGATCACCTCTGCTGTTTTGAATTTTTTGCTAAACGAATAGAAAAAGACCGGCATTTTTTTTTAAGTTTTTCTTTGTTTTTGTTATAAAATGTTGTAAATAAGTAAGTTTTCTCCTTCACTGATGGGCACTGATAAGCTGCACTGATGGGCACTGATAAGGTGGCCCCGATGAGGTGGCACCAATGAGAATGGCACTGATGGGCACTGATAAACAGCACTGATGGGCACTCATAGGTGGCACTGGTGGGCACTTATAGGCGACACTGCTGGGTACTTATGGGTCGCACTGATAGACAGCACTACTGGGCACTGATAAGCGGCACTGAAAGGCGGCATTGATGCGCACTGATGGCTGGAGCTGGATTTCACTGATCGGCATCACTGGTGGCACTGGCAGGCATTTTTCATTGGCACTGATTGGCAGCTTCCTGGGCATGGATTGGCAGCTGCCTGGGCACTGATTGGCATTTCCCTGGTGGTCTAGGATGGCATACCTGGTGGTGCAGTGTGGTGGCCATCCCTAGTGGTCCTGGCCGCATCCTGGTGGTCCTGGGTGGGCTTCGAGGGGGGGCTGTGCTGATAAACAATCAGGACAGAACACCCCCATCAGGAGAGCAGCCGATCGGCTCTCCTCTACTTGCGCCTGTCAGAGGCAAGTGAGGAAAAGCCGATCAACGGCTCTTCCTGTTTACATTGTGATCAGCCATGATTGGACATGGCTGATCACATGGTAAAAAGTCTCTGTCAGAGACTCTTTACCTAGATTGGAGTTGCAATGTGTCAGACTGACACACTGCAACAACGATCGCCGCGATGCGCGCCCTGGGGGCACATAGTGGCTTGATATTCTAAGAAACATCATATGACGTCAGGTCAGGATATCGCAACCACTTTGCCATCATCATTTTGCTATATGGCAGGCGGCAAGTGGTTAATATCCATACCAGACCTGAAGGGCCTGGTATGGATTTTGGGGGCACATCCACACCATTTTTTGGGTATTTTTGGCAAGGGGTTCGCCTTAATATTCATATCAGACCCAAAGGGCCTGGTAATGGACTGGTGGGGGAACCCCTGCCGTTTTTTTCAATGATTTTTATCTATATTGCCGGGATCCAACAATACATCCGCGAGCAGTTTTAAATTAAATTTTTTACTTAAGAAATGTAATTTTGTTGTGGTACTGTTCTAAAAATGGGAAAGATGCGCTACTTTACAGGCAGATGTCCCCTGGGGCAGGACCCAGGTCCCAAAACACTTTTTATGGAAATAATTTGCATATAAGCCTTTAAAATTAGCACTTCTGTTTTTTCATGTTCACGTCCCATAGACTTTAACGTTGTTCGCGCGTTCGCACACATTTTTAGCCTGTTCCGGTTTGGTTCACAGCAGAACGTGCGGGGGACGTTCGGCTCATCCCTGCTCATAATTAACAAAGTGGCTTGCACCCCTTTCAGAAAGGTATGGTGTCTGGGGACTTGGGGTTCATTGACAGAGGTGCTGGAAGACAGGGAGGTTCACGGCCAGGCGTACACGGGGAGGCAATGTTTGGGGTGTTGGAAGACAGGAAGGTTCAGAGTCAGGGGTTCAGGGAAGTGTGCTGTCATGGATGCTGGAAGGCAGGAAGGTTAAGAGTTTGCGGTAATGAAAAGTAGGACAATTCAGAATAAGGGGTGTTCAGTGGTAGTGGTGTTGGGAAAATGTCAGGGTGCAGAGTACCTGCATTACTGAATTTTTCATACGCCTGAGTATAAAAGCTGTCTACTCATGAGCCTAATAGGAAGCTTCTCTGAGGGCCACTCAATACGATGTAGGCTGCTGGACTGCATCACCGGCTGATCTAAGATAAGCTTAGTTAGCATGGGGAGTGGGGTCATTAGAAGGAAGTTATTTGAAAGTATAGTTAAGCCGCGTACACACGTAGCCGTCTGTCCGACGTACTTAGTCTGGCGGACTTCCCGCCAGACTGTACGTCGGACTTTCCGAACGGGCTACTTGCCCACACACGGCACTTTTTCAGCGGACTAATACGGCGACTAAGTCCGCCGTACTATCCGCCCTACTTTTAAAATGAACGGACTCGCCCACACACGCGGAGGAAAGTCTGCTCATTTCGAGCGCGTCTCCAGGTAGGCGGGGCCCGCGAAGGAGATATCGCTGGCCCCGCCGCCTGGTATGGACTTAAAGGGGAACCCCAACGCCGAAAAAAATCGGCGTGGGGTCCCCCCAGGTCCACATCAGACCCTTGTCCGAGCACGCTACCCGGCCGGCCAGGAAAGGGGGGGACGAGCGAGCGCCCCCCCTCCTAAGCCGTACCAGGCCGCATGCCCTCAACATGGGGGGTGCCTTGGGGAAGGGGGGCCGCGCGCCCCCCCCACCCCAAAGCACCTTGTCCCCATGTTGATGAGGACAAGGGCCTCTTCCCGACAACCCTGGCCGTTGGTCGTCGGGGTCTGCGGGCGGGGGGCTTATCGGAATCCGGGAGCCCCCTTTAATAAGGGGGCCCCGGATACCGGACCCCCACCCTATGTGAATGAGTATGGGGTACAATGTACCCCTACCCATTCACCTGTAAAATAAAGTACAAAAAAAACACAACACACAAGATAAAATAGTTTATTGCACAGCTCCGGGGGTCTTCCGTCTTCGGGGGTCTTCTCGCCGGACTCCTCTATCTTCTTGTAGCTCTTTTACTAGCGGAGGAGCCCGGCTTTCTTCCTCGCCGCCGGCCTCTTCTTCCGACTTCGGGGGTCTTGTCCCCCTCTTCGGTTCTTCTGCTGGGCCACCGCGCCTTCTTCTAGCTCTTTTACAGGCGGTGGCCCGGTCTTCTGTCGCCGCTGCCTTCCGTTCTTCTGTTCTTCTCTTCTTCTTCAGAAGATGTTGCCTCGCCGAGTCCTCCGCTCACAATGACGGGGACCGGGCACGCGGCGACTTATATAGGGACAAGGGGCGGGGTCTTCGGTGGATGTCACATGGGTTGATGTCACATGGTGACCCCGCCCCCTTACGATGTCACAGTCCTGGAGGATGCTGGGACTGTCACCATGTGACATCAACCCATGTGACATCCACCGAAGACCCCGCCCCTTGTCCCTATATAAGTCGCTGCGTGCCCGGTCCCCGTCATTGTGAGCGGAGGACTCGGCGAGGCAACATCTGAAGAAGAAGAACAGAAGAACGGAAGGCGGCGACAGAAGACCGGGCCACCGCCTGTAAAAGAGCTAGAAGAAGGCGCGGTGGCCCGGCAGAAGAACCGAAGAGGGGGACAAGACCCCCGAAGTCGGAAGAAGAGGGCAGCGGCGAGGAAGAAAGCCGGGCTCCTCCGCTAGTAAAAGAGCTAGAAGAAGATAGCGGAGGAGTCCGGCGAGAAGACCCCCGGAGCTGTGCAATAAACTATTTTATCTTGTGTGTTGTGTTTTTTTTGTACTTTATTTTACAGGTGAATGGGTAGGGGTACATTGTACCCCATACTCATTCACATAGGGTGGGGGGGCCGGTATCCGGGGGCCCCCTTATTAAAGGGGGCTCCCGGATTCCAATAAGCCCCCCGCCCGCAGACCCCGACAACCAACGGCCAGGGTTGTCGGGAAGAGGCCTTTGTCCTCATCAATATGGGGACAAGGTGCTTTGTGGTGGGGGGGCCGCGCGGCCCCCCCTTTCCTGGCCGGCCGTGTAGCTTGCTCGGACAAGGGTCTGATGTGGACCTGGGGGGACCCCCACCTACCTGGAGACCCACTCGAAATGAGCGGACTTTTCGGGAAAAGTCCGCTCATTTCAAAAGTACGGCGGACTGGCATACACACGACCGGATTGCCCGCCGAAATGCGAGTCCGGCGGTAAGATTGGAGTGTAAAACTACCTTCTAAGTCCGCCGTACTTTCGGGTCAAAAAAGTATGCCGGAGGCTACACACGGGGGGATCGTCCGGCGGACTTGAGTTTGCCGGACTTTTCCACCCGCTTGTTTGATCGTGTGTACGCGGCATTAGCCTTTAGGCCTTCTTCAGACCTTTGCATTGTGGGCCATTCATTTAAAATGGTTCCCCAGTGCACAAGAACAGTGGGTGCCAAATGACTCACTTCTACTGCAACACGCCACAGTGCAGTGCTTTCCATTGTGGTACGCCTCATTAAAAACAATATACAAGTCTGTTGTTTTTTTTTTTGCCATTTACTGGCAGCCCATTCTTGAATAAATGTCTGCCTTAAAGAAGAACTAAGCCCATCAATACACAAATATCCTCCCTAATCTGTAACCTTCCTCAAAAGTACAGACACCTTCTCCCTGTCTTTTTTCGGGTTTGTGGACTTCAGCCATCAGGAGTGGCCTAACAGAATAACATAACTCCTGCACACAGGCGTTCATTTTCTGAATGTCATATATAGAATCGCGTTGATTTAATTAAATATATAGCTAAAAGGTAAAACTCTTTTTTTTTGGCTTTAGATAGAGTAGAGAGGGATTAGAACACCTGGCAATTTTTGTTGTAGTCTATGCCCCTGTTAGGAAGATTCGCCTTTGCTATTTATCCTGTTTACCATCATGGAAAGAAAATCCCAAATTTTGGGTTGATGCTGGAACAGCAATAGAGTGGAAATCTTCCAATGGGGACACTAGTAGACACTTTGCTGGGATTTCCTCTCACTTCCTGTTTTAGCTATGGGAAACCTCCCCAATGGGACAGAGGTGGCAAAGAAAAACAAAAACCTACAGGGGTTATAACCCTCCTTTACTCTATCCAAAAAAATAAGTTCAACCTTTAACTTTAACCCTTTTGCTGCCAGATCCGTATGATGTACGGACCTGACAGCGGTGGGTATCACACACAATCTGGTGGCTGCTTCTCTTCTCCCCTTCTTGCTGTGAGCTGGAAAGCGACATCTGTGACATCACTTTCAGGTCAGCATCTAGGTGTCCCCAGCTAGCTCAGGCAGGAAGGAATGTTTTGCAATGTGACCTGCATTGCAAAACATTCAGTGGAGTCCAAAGGAGACATGCACACCTGCACATCTCAATAGAACCTGTCGCAAAAAAATGAAAAAAATAAACTAAAATTTTTTTTTAATTGCATTTGCAAAAAATTAAGTTACACCCAAGCACAAAAAATCCCCTCGTGGGCAGCACACCTCTGGCTCTGAGATGACTCCCCCCACCTCCTCTCTCCTTCTCCACCTCCGGCCAGCAGCAGAGAGAGAGAAAGACCAGCCAGGCACACCGGAGTGACGAGTCACCAGGATCCAGCCTGTGCCCATTGCTGCCCAGTCAGTGCCAGTGAGTCCCGACTCCCAGGGTTGCCGCCGCTGACTACTCCCGCTGCCCGCAGCCGCTACAGGGGAGCGGAGCACATTGCCTGGCCGACTTCTTTAGTCCAATTCTCCTCCTGAGCCTCCTCCTGCCCACGAGGGCTGCAAGTTTTGAACTGCCACTGCGCCAAACTTCCAGGTCCAGGTTAGTGTTTGTTCATGTGGCAGCAAATATCATTCATGACAGTGATACAGCAACTTGCTGGCAAATTTTTGTTTAGTCACTATTCAATTATTAACCACTTAAGCCCCGGACCATTTTGCTGGACAAAGACCCGAGCACATTTTGTGATTCGGCACTGCGTTGCTTTAACTGACAATTGCACGGTTGTGCGACGTGGCTCCCAAACAAATTTGATGTCCTTTTTATCCTCACAAATAGAGTTTTCTTTTGGTGGTATTTGATCACGTCTGCGGTTTTTATTTTTGGCCCTATAAACAAAAAGAAAGTGTCAGATTTAAATTTCTTTCTATAATAAATATCCCCAAAAAATATATAAAAAAATTTTTTTTCTCAGTTTAGGCCGCTACATATTTTTCTACATATTTTTGGTAAAAAAAAAAAAATCGCAATAAGCGTCTATTGATTGGTTTGCGCAAAAGTTATAGGCTTTTTTATTATTCATTTTTTTACCAGTAATGGAGGCAGTCTGCAATTTTCATTGGGACTGCGACATTATGGCGGACACGTCGGACAATTTTGACACATTTTTGGGCCCGTTGGCATTTTTACAGCGATCAGCGCTATAAAAATGCACAGATTATCCGCGATCCTATTCATGGTGCTCCCGGGCAGGGTCGCGCGGCGCGCACGTGACCACACGGCGGTAAATTCAAAGGGACATACATCTGACGAAGTAAATGTACAGACGGCAGTCAGCAAGTGGTTAAAATCTGCAGACGCTCCATTTCTGTGATTACACCTGCTACATACTCTACATCAAAAAATAACTGCACTTTTTTTTAGTGGTGTGTTTGTCTTGTGTACATGTTCCTTTTTTGGTAAAAAAAAGAGTATTTTTATTACAAGGACAATATCACTAAAAGCCTTCTTAAAAGCCTTAGACCCTTATGCCTCGTACACACGATCGTACTTTCCGGCAGACTTGGTCCGGGGGACCGGAATCTGTCGGACAATATGATCGCGTGTGGGCTCCAGCGGACTAAATAAAACATGTTTCAAATCTATCCGACAGACTAAAAATCGGGAAAACCGTTCGTCTGTCTGCTAGTCCGACGGACCAAATACGACGCAAGGGCAGCCATTGGCTACTGGCTATTGAACTTCCTTGTTTAGTCCCGTTTACATCATCACGTTTAAAATGAACGGACTTTCGAACTGACTTAGTCCGGTCGTGTGTGGCCAATTCCATTTCGTTCAGAAAGTTCCTCGGACCTCCGCCGAAAGTCTGTCGGGAAGACCGTCGGACCTAGCCCGGTCATGTGTATGTGGCATTAGAGCCTTAGACCATAGTGAAATAGTTTGACCCCTTTCACACTGCCGGATTTTTTCAGGCGCTACAGCGCTAAAAAATCACCTGAAAAAAGCGGCTCCATTCACTCCAGTGTGAAAGCCTGAAGGAGAGCCGTTGTATGCACCGCTCCTTCACCGCTCCAAAGATGCGGCTTGCAGGAGTTTTTTAACGTCCTGCAAGCATACTGCTCCAGTGTGAAAGCACTCTTTCACACTGGATTAACAGAAACGGCTCTTTACAGGCGCTATTTCACATGCGACACTGCACCCAAACAAAATTGACATCCTTTTTCCCCATAAATAGAGCTTTCTTTTGGTGGTATTTGATCACCTCTGCGGTTTTTATTTTTTGCGCTACAAAAAACAAAACAAAAAAAGAGTGACAATTTAGAAAAAAAGCTATATTTTGTACTTTTTGCAATAATAAAAATGCCCATTTAAAAAATAAATAAATAAATAAAAAGCTAATTTTGTTTAGGCCGATATTTATTCTACATACTTCTGGAAAAAGAAAATTCGCAATAAGCGTATATTGATTGGTTTGCGCAGAAGTTATAGCGTCTACAAAATAGGAGATAGATTTATAGCATTTTTATTATTATTATTATTTTTTTTTTACTAGTAATGGTGGTGATCTGCGATTTTTATAGGGACTGTGACATTATGGCGGACACATCAAACACTTTTGACACATTTTTGGGACCATTGTCATTTATACAGTGATCAGTGCTATAAAAATACCAGATTACTGTAAAAATGTCACTGGCAGTGAAGGAGTTAACATTAGGGGACGATCAAGGGGTTAATGTGTTCCCTGTGTGTATGTTCTAACAAGAGTTACAGCTACAGTGCTTATGAGTGCCCTACAGTGCCCATGAGTGAGTGCCCATCAGTGCCCTACAGTGCACATCAGTGAGTGCTCATCAGTGCTCTACAATGCCATCAGTGAGTGCCCATCAGTGCTACTAAAGTGCCCATTAGTGCCACTACAGTGCCCAATTGTGCCCATCAGTAAGTGCTTATCAGTGCCCACCTTATCAATGGATTCTCATCAGTGCCGTAAAAAAAAATAAGTTTTCATTTTCTTTCCACATTTTCCAAAAACTTGTGAAAAATGACAAGTTCAAAATGCTCATCATGCCTCATAGAATATATGTTGAGGTGTTTGCCTTTTAAAATGGGGTAATTTTGTGGGCATTTCCATTGTCCTGGTGCTCCAGGGCCTTACAAAGTGTAATAGGTATTTAGGAAATTAGGTGCTCCCTGCATGTTGGACCTCTGTATGTGGCCAGGATGTGTATAAGTCTCATACACGTGGTATCTACATACTCAGGTCTCAGGATGAGTAGCAGAATGTATTTTGGGGTGTAGTTGCAAGTATGCATATGTTGTGTTAGAGAAATAACCTGTGAATATGACAATTTTGTGAAAACTAAAAATCTTAATTTTGCACAGAATTGTGGCAACTTGAAAAAACTCCCCATGCCTCTTACTAAATACCTTGGAATGTCTGCTTTCCAAAAAGTGGTATTTTGGGGGGGTATTTGTACAGTCCTGGCTCGTTAAGCCCTGTACACACTATGAGAAAATCAAACAATTGGCCAGTTTTCCTCAATGTTTCACATCAAGTCGGAACCGGGGATAGAAATAATGCACAAAACTTTGCGTACAACAAAGGCTTTTTTTTGTTATTTTTTGTTTCTGATCATGCTCAGTCTTTCGTACCTGCTATTTCTCATACGAAAATCGTACGAAAATGGTCCATTCTGTTCCCATACAAGAAAAATGATGGCGTTTTTCCCTTCAGAAATTTTCGTTCATAATTGGCTGTCAAAAGTTGTGTACACACTTTTAGAAAATTGTACAATCGTTCCTTGGACAAAAATGTTCGCCAGATTTTCTTTATGGGCCATTCGTTTCTCAAGAAATGAGAGAGGCCATCAGTATATCAGGTGTGATCAATTTTCAATGAAACACTAGCTTGCAGACTCTCTGAGTTTTATTGCTGTGGAGCTCTGTGGTGTGTTGGTAAACACTTTATATTACAAGTTGGCTTGCCCATTTCATACATCAGTCAATATGTTTGGATCATCACTATAGGATCATTCACACATCGGGAAACTGGTACTAAGATGGGTAGCAGCAGGGATGAACAGGGGCCATTGACCTCTAAATCAAAGAAGATAAAGTGATTGTGCCATTTTCTAGACTTATGGAAAACAACTTATACATGCATTACAGCAGTGACTGGTAACTATCATAGGGCATATTGTACTCTGAGTAGGCGCGTGTTTGTAATTGGTCATGGTGGTGAAGGTGATATCAAAATCCACATATCTAGCGAAAGTCACAAAAATGCTGATCGGGCTGCAAAACAAAGTGGGATACTTTCCAAATTCATGATTCCCACGAATGACACGTATACATGACCGGACTTTCTGGCAGAAAAGGTCCAATGGAATAATTCCGTCGAATATTACGTTCGTGTGTGGGCTCCAGCTGACTTTTTTCTTTAAAAAAACTCAGACGGACCTAGAAATAGAACATGTTTCAAATCTGTCCGATGCGTTCGTCTGTGTGCTAGTCCAACGGGCCAAAAACGACACATGCTCTGAAGCAAGTACAAGATGGAAGCGCTCGGTGTGGTAAAACTAGCGGTCGTATTGAAGCTAGCACATTCCTCACGCTGCTAATTCTGTGATCTTTTAATACAGCGCATTCTTTTCTTCTTTAGAATGCTAGAAGAATTAATTTGTTTTGCTGCTCATATTCACACAGACTTCTCACAAGCTTCTTTCTTCATTATTTATCCTCATCTAATGACTAATATTCTAGTTTTTAAAAGCCCAATCTCCATATATAATGTTTCCAATTATTTTTTATACTCAACTTTTATAATTTTTTATTTCATCAATATTTATTTTAGAATTACTTAAAAATTATTTTCTAGTGATCTCCATATAATTAGTTTTATTTGAGTTTCAAGTTACCACAATATTATTATCTTGTATTTTTTATTAACCTTAAGGAGGTTGGTGTCCCTTTTTACTGTAATTTGACATAGGGAGTTATTTACGAAAGGCAAAATCATTTTGCACTCCGTTGCTGTGGATCCGAGGGGGACATGCAAGGCAAATAAAAAACAGCATTTTAGCTTCCACATGATTGGATGATAAAATCAGCAGAGCTTCCCTCAGATTTACATCGACTGCACTTCCAAGTGCACTTGCAGTGCAATTTCAAGTGCACTTTACACTTGTAGTTCACACTTGTAGTGCAAAGTGGATTTGCCTTTCGTAAATAACCCCCATAGTCTTTTTGAAATGTACCTGCCTACTCACAAACAAACTGTCCTTTTTGAATAAAAACACATAGAAAAGTATTTCGTGAAAATAAAATATCCATTTATTCTGGTTAACAAAATAAAGAGGAAGGCAACACTGGAGAAACTTTTGGAATCTGTCAAGCTTTTTGGCCCCCAGGGCACACATCAAGTCAGTGGAAAACAAAATTGGGATCTTTAGGAGTCCACATAATCAGGAGCACAATCTGGTCAAGGAATCCCAGAGATCAGGACAAGCAGCAGATGACATATCTGTCCCCAGGCTGTGGTATTACAACAGCCTGCGTCTTCTGTCAGACCAGACTGAACCCAGGCCATCACTTTCTTCTCTTCACTGCAGCCTTCCCTCCATGCTTCCCTACAGCCTTTCTTGGAGGCTGTGCCTCTGTTGGTGGACTTGTGGCAGGAGGAGGAGGAGGGACTTGCTCATATATATGGCTGTTTTCAGTGAGCTGGCCCCTCAACCCCTGAGCAAAAATTCTCTCACAGAGGAGGTGTTGGCCCTTCTCCAATTCCCCTAACCTGGTGGCCAGATTGCAGCCATAGGCCTGTTCAGCATTGGGGGGGCTTCTCAGGAACTGGCTGGCTTCCCAAATGAAAGCAAGTGATGCCTCCTCTGTCATTGCTACCTTCCTGGGCCTTTTGGTGGTAATGTGGAGGGGAGGCACCTGTGATTGTGTGAGGCTCCTACTGGGCCCAGCCACCTCCTGGCTGCCACTGGCCACAGCCTCCTCCTGCCTGCCACTGGTCATGGCCTCCTCCTGGCTGCCAGTGGGCACGGCCTCCTCCTGGCTGCCAGAGGGCACAACCTCCTACTGGCTGAGGCTTTCCAGACCCTCCTCCTGGCTGAGCTCACCCTGTGTATAAAAAAAGGAACATAGTTGTAGTTTTTGCTTCATCGGTCACACACAATTTTCAGCTCATGACTTGCAAATTGAATGTTAATAAATAGAAAAGGTTATCATTCTGACCCCAGCATTTTTCAAGCTGGTCACCAACATTTTTGGCCACTACTGTCTAGTGATATGTATACATAATTTTTGGTATAAAATCATTGATTTCTAAGCAATTATAACATCTTAGTTAACATCATTAATATTAGGACAATCAATATTTCTAAAAACTAATATACCTGGCTCCAGCTGGGTGCCTCCACTTCCTCAAGGATTGAAGGGCCGGTTGTTCCTGGGAAGCCTCTGCTGCAGTGGAGGGAAGGCTGCAGGGAAGGGTCGAAAGAGATTGCCTCGCTTTAGTCTGGTTGTCCAGAAACCACAGTTTATGGAAGTACCACAGCTTGGGGACATAAACATTATCTGCTGCTGCTCCTGATCTGAGGGAAGCCTGGATCTTCTTGTGCTCCCACCTGTACATGTTCCTCGAGATCCCAATTATATTTTCCAAAAACTTGATGTTTGCTTCAGGGACCAGAGTCTTGCAGAAGTGTCTACAGTTTTGCCTTCCTTGCTTGCTTATTATAATACAAACTGTGTTTGACCTCCCACAAATTCCTCATCTCTCTATACTTGTCAATATAAATGCTCAAAAATGGTGCTCTTTAAACAGATTCATTTTTTCTGTAAGACAATACACAAGACAAAAACACTAATGTCAGTCCAAACTCTCATTATTAGCTTATCCCAATATAGGGCGCACACACACACACACACAAATCGAACGTACGACGTGTGTTAGCTTGATATGATAAAAACAAGAATGTCAATTGAAACTAGCCCAATATAGGCCTCAATCTGAACCTAGTTCAGATATTACCTTAATTTAGCACGCTCGTCACTGCCGTTTGCCTGACACAAATCGGACATTCGCCTGCGTCGCCCGCCACTGACATTCTTTTTGACGATTATTCCCTTCTCTCTTCAGTGCACAGTAGGAGTGTATTGATAAAAATGGTGGAGACACATTGTGGAAGTAGCGCGGAGCAAAGCCTGGAGCCACAAACATCTGAAATCAAGGAGGAGATTGAAGGCCACCAACATGGCCTTTGAGGAAATGGTAGAGATGGCGGGGATTTAAAGGAGGGAGGATTATGATGGGAAACATGGTCCATACAATCTGAATAGAAGAAAGGACGACATCATGTCAACTGTGGTCAGCACCCTGGAGCAGAAGTTTGGGGTTACGCCAGACAAAAAAGCAGTTGAGGAAGCGATGATCCAACATAAAACTGAGGGAGCTGGATCAAACATCAAGAAGGAGCTTCAATAAAGTAAGTACTTGTCGTGTGTTCCTATAATAATAATTAACTTGTATTGCTGCTCCATGTGCTTTTCTTTACTATTGTATAGTTTGAAATAGCTACGTTCATGTTCGTGGGCAGTTTGTTTGTAGAAAACATTGTTTGTAGAAACATTGTTTGTAGGAAACATTGTTCTGGTACTGGGTTACAGTGGGGCAAAAAAGTATTTAGTCAGCCACCAATTGTGCAAGTTCTCCCACTTAAAAAGATGAGAGAGGCCTGTAATTGTCATCCGAGGTATACCTCAACTATGAGAGACAAAATGTGAAACAAATCCAGACAATCACATTGTCTGATTTTTGACTGTTTGAGGTTTTGGATAAGTGTCTTTTATCTTTTATACTGATAACAAGTTCAAACAGGTGCCCTTAATACAGGTAATGAGTGGAGGGCCGAGGAGCCTCTTAAAGAAGAAGATACAGGTCTGTGAGAGCCAGAAATCTTGCTTGTTTGTAGGTGATCAAATACTTATTTTCCACCATAATTTGCAAATAAATTCTTTCAGAAATCAGACAATGTGATTGTCTGGATTTGTTTCCATATTTTGTCTCTCATAGTTGAGATATACCTTTGATGACAATTTGAGTGGGAGAACTTGCACAATTGGTGGCTGACTAAATACTTTTTTGCCCCACTGTATACCTACATTTTGGTCATGATAATCTGTGTTATTAAAAGAAGTTTAGGATATTGTTGTGTAGATGTCTTGGAAACTAGAATGAATTGCAAACTTGATTCAGTGGAATGTAAGGAGAGGACACTCAGCAGCTGTTTACACATATGGACTCATTAGTGTGAGACACCAGAGAACATTTTTTAGGGTAACCCACACAGGTGCTCCAGGGGATACTTGGGGTGTCTCCATCTGTGAAACTTGCCCCAAAAAGGTAAGTATTGCCGTTTGTTTAAAAGGGAATTTGAATCATGTCTTCAACTTGGATCTCTTCCCAAACAGACAATAGTACACCACTTCTAAGCAATGTTTCATATTCCTATTTCTGTATGCTAAGTATACATTTTGTTTCATTCTCATAGGGGAGAAAAGACTCAGACAACAGGATCCCAGGGACCCCCAACCTTGCCAGCCTGAATGGCAATTAAGCCCCACCCCCCTGAGGATGTGGAGGAAGGAGAGCTTTAGGAAGTGGGCGACATGGGCACCCCACCAGGTGAGTGTCTGACACCCCAGCTTCAGGTAATCTATGTATGCCTACATATTTCTAAACACAATATTTTACATAAATTTTAGGTGATGTTCTGGTTGTGGAAGGGGAAGCGGTGGACCCATTTACAAGCGACAGCGCCCAAAGACTCATTGTGCAGATCATGGCCTGGAATGGGGAGATCAATGCAATGCGCAAACTCCTGGACATCATGCAGCAAGAAATGAAGAACATGATCAATGTTTTGGGGAGAATCAAATCCCTTTTTCTCTAAAATGAAATCGATCATGTTCTTCATTTCCTTTTTAGATGACAACATTCTGTGATTTTAAGTTTTTTAAATTTTAAAAGCCAAATTTTGAAGATGCACGCATTTTGTGGGTGCAACCCCTTCCTCATAACGCTAGTAGGTGAGAGAAAGGGATTGAACCCACAAAACACGTCCATTGATCCCCCATGATGGAAGATAGCACATGTTGACATTACCCATTTGGACTCCAAATCTGTGTGCATCTTCAAAATTTGGCTTTTACAGGGGTGACATCACCTCATCTGATGAAGGCAATATCAAGACATTTTTGACACTATAATGTCTGATATTGCCTTTAAGTTTTATACGTTAAACTTTGTAAGTTCCAGAGTTGTGTATGTTATGTTTTAAAACATGCCTGTTTCTAAAAATAAAAATAAAAATAAAATAAAATAATTTAATGCTGAAAAATAAAAATTTTTGTGAAAACAAAATAAAATAAATAAAAATTATATTGAGTAAAAAATCTAAAACCCCCCAAAAAATTGTGAAAAAGCAAAAATAGTGTTTAACCAGATTTTAAAAACGCACATGTGTGAATGTGCACAGAGAAAACATTGTAAAAGACAACAATGTATGGCTTCTTCTTTTAATACTCAATACCAGTTTTGTAAGTCATATTGCAGTTATAGTGACAATGGGGATTATTTACTAAAGGGAAATCCACTTGGCACTACAAGTGCACTAGGAGAACCTAGGAGACAGCCAAAAAGAAAAGCAAGCAAGAAATCAAACTCTAGATTTTAGCAACAATTTTTTTTTTTAATTAAGATACATTTTAAACATTTTCTGGCATTGCAATGGCCCCCTATCCATAAATGAATTAAATTACCATTCAGTATTGGCAGGGGGCAGGCCTCCCATATAAGCTGGGGTCACATGCTGCTAAGGGATTCTGACTGTGCAGGAAAAGAGATAATGGAGTTTTAGGTAGCTGTGGCAGGGCCACGTGGGGGGGGCGTGCCGAGCATGGAGGAGCTGCTAGGATGTATTCCTGGATAAAGATCTTTACTATGGAGTTGGTGTCAAGCTGCTGTGACCGGGGAACACAGGACTTGCAATTTGGAGAAGATCTGTGAAGAAGAAGCAACAGTAGGACTGATGAGAGTAGAACAAAGTTCTGTGACCAGGGAACACAGAACTTGCCCTTTGTAGAAGTTCAGTGTGAAAGAAGCAAAAGGAGAGAATAGTGCAGAATGCAGTGGCCAGAGAACGCAGCGTATGCAGTTATGGACTGGCTGGGAACAGTAGTCCACTTATTACCATGTGCCAGGCCGTTGGGGAGAGGTACCGTGCATCTCTGGCCTGGTAAAGCACTCTGGTAATACCTTCCAAGAGACTGTGTAGCTACCAAATTCACTGAGCCACCAGGGAAAGGTAGTGACTTATTGATTTGCTGAAGCAGCACCATTCAAGAGATTTTACCACAGTAACAAAGTACAGCCAGCACACTGGGGTTATTCAGAGTGATCCCCTTTTTGTTCTACTGGAAGTGATGATACAGGAGTCTAACAGTTTTGCAGCCAAGGATTTGTACAAGAGGAGTTTGAGGTAGTGATAGTCTTCAGTAGTCAGTGCAGAGGAGGAAGAAGAGTAATAGTCTGCAGTGGAGATATGCAGGAGAACAGAGTAATAGTCTGCAGTGGAGATATGCAGGAGAACACACTGTGAATGTTAGAAGTGCATCATTTTCAGGGGAAAAAGTTGCTAATCAATGTTCTACAAATGCGATGACAATTCAATAAGTGCTATGGGCATCCGCATATATTCCTTTAACCCAACGAAGTTGTATCCCGCAATAAATGCAACAAAACTACGCAAATGACTGCTCATTGTCTCAGAGGTGATAGATGGGGCTCTGGCAGCAGGGTGATTTGGTGGATGTTATTAACTCGTAGCAACCTACCGCTACATATACATTGATTTGCATTTTAATGAGTGAAATAAGTATTTGATCCCCTATCAATCAGCAAGATTTCTGGCTCCCAGGTGCCTTCTATAAAGGTAACGAGCTGAGATTAGAGCACTCTCTTAAAGGGAGTGCTCATAATCTCAGTGTGTTACGTGTTTGGAGGTCGAGGAGTGCTGCCTATGACCCCAAGAACACCATCCCCACCGTCAAACATGGAGCTGGAAACATTATGCTATGGAGGTATTCTGCTAAAGGGACAGAACAACTTCAGTGGATCAAAGGGACGATGGACAGGGCCATGTACCATCAAATCTTGGGTGAGAACTCAGCCAGGGCATTGAAAATGGGTCGTGGGTGGGTATTCCAGCATGACAATGACCCAAAATACATGGCCAAGACAACAAAGGAGTGGCTCAAGAAGAAGCACATTAAGGTCCTGGAGTGGCCTAGCCAGACTCCAGATCTTAATCTCATTGAAAATATGTGGAGGGAGCTGAAGGGTCGAGTTACCAAACATCAGCCTCGAAACTTTAATGACTTGGAGAGAATCTGAAAAGAGGAGTGGGACAAAATCCCTCCTGAGATGTGTGTAAACCTGATGGCCAACTACAAGAAACATCTGACTTCTGTGGTACTAAGTCATGTTTTGCGAAGGGGTCAAATACTTATTTCACTCATGAAAATGCAAATCATTTCAAATGTTTTATTAAAGCGTTTTTCTGGATTTTTTTTTGTTGCTGTTATTTTGTCAATAGGGAGGGAGGGAGAGAGAAATGCTTCCACACTTCTCCTTTAAACAGGAGTTGCTCACGGGTGATTAGGGTGTGCCCAGGCACAACTAGCACACCCTGTGCGCACACATATGATGTCTCCCATCACTAATAACTTATTTAGACTCTCTTCGGTAGTTCACTAACATGTAGGAGCCACAGATAAGTTATTAGTAAAAGAATACATCCTGTGCTGGGAGATAGTTGCCTGTATGTGTGAAGATTGCTACAGATTAGAGAAGAAAAGCACTGTCATTAAATTACCCCCTGGGACCCCCCTGTCGATCATCTGTCCATCCACCAGCCCTGCACTTACCCCATCCAGGTCCTGGGCCCCTACATCTACTCCTCTGCATCTACCCCCTGCTCCAAGCCAATACAAATCGCTTCTCCTCTTGGGCAATCGGGTCTTAAGACCCACTTCCTGATTGACTGGGAGGCATAGCGGGAAGACCATATTGAATATTAAATCGTTATTGTCACAAGTGGGTGGGCACTGCACACCGAGCTCACCCTTTTTTGAAGCAAATTAGATCTTCAGGCTCTAATCACGTGCTTAAAAAAAAAATCTATGCGTCTGACACCCTGCATGTAGATTAGGGCTGAGCACATGGATTAGGGGGCTGGCGCCCCTAATGGAGTGGCTGCTACTGGCTGGGTCTGTTCTGTGGGTAGTGTACAGTCTTTACCATAAGTAAAATGGTTTCTGCTGCAGCTTACGTGAACAGTGTCATCTCCAGCTTACACCATCTCAATGCTTCCTCACCACTGTGCCTGAACCCACCTTTCACCACTATGCTGAAATTTGCACAGAAAACAATCACATTGATGTAGATAATGTTATAGTATCTATAGGTGTAAAAAACAAAACAAAAACTTATAGTGTGAGATATACAGATCCTAACTTTCTACAGAAATGTTAGTTTCTTGATTTTCTGGCCTCTGTGCCTTCTGAGATACTGACTTTGAACAAACAGCCCGACCGCAAAGTCAAATTAAAGCCAAAACCCCCATATCTGTCTTCCAAATTTTACTTAGTACACTATAAAAGTATTGAAGCCTTTCGATAAGCATACACATCCAGACAACTAGCATTATCAAAAGTAGAGTTCAGCAACTACAAATTGTATGTATTTTCTTACTAAAGGGTTATTTAATACATGTATGAGGGCAGGGCTGGCCCAAGACATTGTGCTGCCCGGGTCCAAGAATAAAAATATATTTTTTTTTGTCATACTTACCTGTAAAATCCTTTCCTTTGAGTACATCATGGGACACAAATTTATGCTAAAATTCATTACCTGCTGGATTATACTTCATTTCCAGGTGAATGGACACTGGTAGACCAAAGGTCTTTAGACAGGAAGTGATCCCCTATATAACTCCTCCCATACAGGAAGTACTTCAGTTTTGTAGCAAGCACTGAATCCTCAAAAAGAGGGGAGGGACCTCTGTGTCCCATGATGTACTCAAAGAAAAGGATTTCACAGGTAAGTATGATGAAAAAATCCTATTTTCTTTTTCATACATCATGGGACACAGAGTTAGGCTATATTCATCACCTGCAGGGACGTCCCAGAGCAATAACCTTGAGGGGAGGGAGACACCCTGCCAAACAATAGCCATCTGACTTTATACTGCAGCCTGCAGTACACTGAGGCCGAAAGCCGAATCCTCAGCTGCTTGAACATCCACTTGATAAAATTTTGTGAATGTATGCACTGAAGACCAGGTAGCAGCCTTACAGGAGGTTCTTACACCCCTGGTAGAATGAGCTCTCACCCTAAAGGGAGGAGCTTTACGTTTCAGACCATAGGCCTGAATGACCAATTGACAGACCCAATTGGCAATGGAAGCTGCCTGCCCCTTTTTGGGTCCTTTGAGTAAAACAAAAATGGAGTCTGATCCTCGGATCTCCGCAGATCTAGACAAATGAACCTTGACTGCCCGGACAACATCCAAAGAATGCAGTAGTTTCTCTTCCTCCGAATGAGGCTGAAAGAAAAAAGAAGGCAAAATAATATCCTGATTTAAATGAAAGGCTGACACCACTTTGGGCACAAAGGATGGATCAGGTCATAACACGACCCTGTTCTGGTGAAGGATCAAGTATGTTTGCCTGCACGAAAGGGCCGCCAACTCTGACACCCTTGAAGCCGAGGTGATGGCCATCAGGAAGGCTAACTTGAGTGACAGCAAGTCTAATGGAATTTCCTTGATAGACTCAAATTATAGTTTCTGTAACACAGACAGCACCAAGTTCAAGCCCCAAGGACACATAGGTGACTTAATGGGGGAAGTAAGTGAGTTGCCCCCTGCATAAAGGATCAGACCAGTGAATGGGAGGCTAAAGGCCTTTGGAAGAATACTGGTAGAGCCAAAACTTGACCTCTGATTGTACTCAAAGCCAATTTGATTTCCACAGCTGACTATAGAAAAGAGAGAAGTCTCCCAATCACGTATTTCTGAGGGTGCCATTTTTGGGCTTCACACCAATCAATACAAGTCATCCCGACCTTATGATAGATCTTCCTAGTTTTTCTAGAATTCACTAGGGTAGACACCACTGGTCCTGAGATGCCATGGTCCTTCAACCCCCTGGCTTCAACAGCCATGCCCTCAAATTTAGAGACTGTAAATTGGGGTGGAATAATAGGACATTGAGACAGTAGATCGGGGTGATGTGGAAACGTCCATGGCCCGTCTATTGTTAGTCTCACAACCTTCGGGAACCAGGGCCTTCTGGCCAGGCTGGTGCCACCAGAATGACTGGAACTCCCTCTCTCTGAATCCTGCGCAACAAATGTGGGAGGAGAGGGATCAGCGAGAAAGCATAAACCAGGGAGTACTGGCTCCATGGAACTACCAGAGCATCTGCTCTGATTGCCAGAGGATCTCTTGTTGTGGACACAAACTGCTGTAGTTTGTTGTTGAACCTGGATGCCAGTAGGTCGACCTCTGGCCATCCTCAACATTGGTAAATTTCCTGGAACTCCCTTGGGTGTAGGAACCATTCCCCTGGGCAGATCTGCTGGCAGCTAAGATAATCTGCTTTTAAGTTCTCTACTCCCGGGATATGGGCGGGAGTAGAGAATGATGGAGGATGATGCCGATAAAATCTGCACATGTCCCTCTGCCCAGGCTAGTATGTGGTTCTCCTCCTTCAGAGCTGAATGACTCGTGGTACCGCCTTGGTGGTTTATATAGGCCACTGCAGTGGCCTTGTCGGACTTAACCCTGATAGGGCAGTCCTGAAGCTCCGCCGCCCAGGGCTGTAGGGCTAGACGTACTGGCCATAATTCCAAGACAGCCTAAGAGACTGGCATCTCTAGTCAGTACTCTCCAAGGGAAAGATCTTCCCTTTCGCAGGTTCTGATCCTGCAACCACCAGTTTAGGCTTAAGCATGCCTGAGGATATAAGAACATTGGATAATCCAGGACTTGTCCTCTCCTGTTCCAAGCCAACAAGATGTCTTGTTGTAGAGCCCTGGAATGGAACTGGGCATAGGCACCGCCTAGAAAGAGGACACCATCCTTCGTAGAGGACTCATACAGAGCCGAATGGAAGATTGTCTGGTGTCCCTTATCTGATGCACCTGATCTTTCAGGGCACAGATCCTTGTGGTGGGAAGAATACTCTTGCTTGGACCGTATCTAGAATCAGACCTAAATACTTTAGACTTTGAGCTGGTCTCAAGGTTGACTTTTCGGTATTTATGATCCAACTTAAGCTTTCCAAATACCTCACTGCGCATGTTATGCTCTGTTCTAGAGTCTGTAGTGAGTGATCTCTGAGCAGGAGGTTGTTCAGATGATACCCGGTCACCAGGATCCCTTTGGCCCTTAAAAGATCCAGTACTGGTGCTAGGACCTTTGTGAACACTGGGGAGCTGTAGCAGGCCTGAAGGGTAGAGCCACAAAGTGAAAATGACATTCCTCTACTGCAAGTCGCAAGAACCTCTGATGAGGCTGAAAGATAGGTACGTGTAAATACAAGTCCTTTAAATCAATGGAGGCTAGAAAGTCTACCATCTGGAGTGAGGCTATTACTGAGGGGACAGACTCCATCTGAAAGGACGGAATCAGTAGATAATGGTTCAGAGATCTTAGGTCCAAAATGGGCCTTGTGTCCCTTTTTTGAACTGTAAATAGGTTTGCGTAAAACCCAGCGCCCCTTTTAGGTAAAGGAACCTCTACAATTACTCCTTGATGCACTATATGATGTAGTGCTTGAACCAATAAGTCTCTTTTTGGAGGATGCGAGGGAACGCTGGATCTTAAAAACCCTGAGGGGGAAATCCCCCACAACTCCAGCTTATAATCACGGGATATAGTCTTTGTCAGGTGAGTATATGGAGATCGAGATACTAAGAGGGCTCCCCTTGCGGCTAAGTGCAGCACATTCTTGAAGTTGGGAACAGGAAGCACAGTGCCCAAAGAAGCACGGTTGGCCGGGTGCTTGCTTGCAGTTCGATGAGCTCAGCCGCTGAAGGATGGCCGGAGCAGACAGAACAGAAATTGCTGTGTTCAGATGAATGGAGAAACCAGGAGCCAGGCCAGGGGTGATACACAGATAGATCAGTCCAGAGAATACACAGGGGCGAGCCAAGGTCAAACACAGGTAGGGCCCAGATACAAGCCGAAGGTCAAGCCGGGAGATCAGAAAGCAGAAGCAAAGTCCAAGAGCAGATCAATCGTTCATTGATATTTACTATGCTGTTAGGTTTGTGTATATTCTGCTTATATGAAATAAAAATTCTTGTGATTGTTCTCTTTTTCCTTTTTAGTGTCAAAATTATTTTCTGTTATATTCTATTCCTCTGATGAAGCCAATGTTTTGGTGAGACTAGTAGGGAAGAATTGACCTGCTACTACCATTCAACATCTTTTGTGTCGGTCAACAGAATAACTGTATAGTAGGCCATTTCTATACTGTGGTTCTAATTTTTGTATTGTTTGGTTTTTAAACTTTATATAATTAAAATTTGATATTTTTTACTATACTATTTGTGTTTAATTGTCATTGGCACCGTTATAATCCCCTTCCCTATGCTATTTATTTCACCAGCTGGATATCTTCTTGTCACAATTGCTTGGAAGCAGACTCATCTGCCAGGCCATCCACAGAATCCTGAGCTTTAAGCTCTTCCCCATCCTCAACCCATTCCTGCTCCAGACTAGGAGGCTCCGGGTAGGGGGACCTTGCCATCCTGAGGGATGGAGGCAATCATGCCAGCAATCCTGTACCCTAATCCGGATAGGGCCGAGGACAGTTGACTGTAGGCACAATCCTAGATAGGCGCAGTGGCTCAGATCAGAAGCCTCTGGTCCTTCAGCGGATACAACACTAGGGATACGACTAGGTTCATCAGGAACTACTGATGACATAGCTGTGCCCTTCCCTGTAGTGTTAGTCCCGCTATTCTCTTTTGAAGACATTTACTAGCCACAAAAAGGGAGTACCTGGGTGTAGTAATAACACACCTCAGAAGGCCCTTTAACCACTTCAGCCCCGGAAGGATTTACCCCCTTCCTGACCAGAGCACTTTTTGCGATTTGGCACTCCGCGGTCGTGCAACGTTACACCAAAACAAAATTTATGTCCTTTTCTTCCCCACAAATAGAGCTTTCTTTTGGTGGTATTTGATCATCTCTGCCTTTTTTTATTTTTTTTGCGCTCTAGACAAAAAAAAGAGCGACAATTTTGAAAAAAAAGCAATTTTTTTTTACTTTTTGATATAATAAATATCCCCCAAAAATATATAAAAAAAACTATTTTTTTTCCTCAGTTTAGGCTATGTATTCTTAGATATTTTTGGTAAAAAAAAACACTGTGGCGGACACATTGGACACTTTTGACACCATTTTGGAGCCATTTTCATTTATACAGCCATCAGTGCTATAAAAATTCACTGATTACTGTATAAATGACACTGGCAGGGAAGGGGTTAAACACCAGGGGGCAATCAAGGGGTTAAGTGTGTCCTAGGGATTGATTATAACTGTGGGGGGATGAGCTCACTACAACATGACAGAGATCACTGCTTCCGAATATAGGGAGCAGTAGATCTCTGTCATGTTGCTAGGCAGAACATGGAAATGCCTTGTTTACATCTCCCCATTCTGCTGCTCCGTGACATGATCGCGAGACACGGCGAACATTGAGCAAGTGCCCAAATCAAAGGGGACGTACAGGTTAGACTATTTGCTCCCCTCTGCCTTTGTGCCAACGTATATCAGCATGCAGTGGTTGGCAAGTGGTTAATAGGGCTCACCAAGCCCCTATGCAAGCACCTTTAGCCTGCCAAGCAACACCTGGTGACGTATGTGACCCGGGTAAGGAGAAATTAATCTCTGCATGTGCCTGGTTCAGAGCCCGCTCTGTGTCCATCCATCCATCCATCTTCTTTTCCTGAACGCATGCCGGTGTTCTGCCAAAAACTGTCCCCCATTGGATAGTGTCTGCCCCGTACTGCGCAGGCGCAGCGCTTGCACAGTACAAAGGACAAGGAGACTCCGAAAGTCTCTGAAGATGAACGCCGCCTGCGCACTTGCTAGTACCTTCTGCCCTGAGTCCAGATTCAAGCCCCACCATGCAAGCGGACATACAGTAGCACTTAACAGGGCCCCTCGTGGGCTCGCTTCACCTGACACGATTCGGTCGGCAATTTTTTATTCTAACTCTATGTCCACTTGGATGGTGGGGCTTGAACCTGAACTCAGTACGCAGGCGCCGTTCATCTTCGGAGACCTTCGGTGTTTCCTTGTCCTCTGTACTGCCGAAGCG
The DNA here is from genome assembly GCF_037356315.1 of Lithobates pipiens. NCBI lineage: Eukaryota > Metazoa > Chordata > Amphibia > Anura > Ranidae > Lithobates > Lithobates pipiens. The sequence continues at coordinate 370,269,334 of NW_027507758.1, read as the reverse complement.
CAATACAGGGCGGACAGTATCCGATGGGGACAGTAATGGACACAACACAACACCGCTCATCTGTCCATCCATTTACTTGTAACTCATGCAGGAAGCAGAGAGGGGGGGTCACCCGCCATCCACGTTTCCTCCTGTACTCATCCGGCATCTAAAAGGGGGGGCTGCACCGCCCGCTTCTCCCGGTGCAAACACTGGGCGTCATGAGGGGGGCACCCGCCATCCACCAACCCACTCCTCTGGGCTCAAATTGGTTTTCTGCAGGGCCGTCCGCTCATCCTCCATATCTGCCTTACTGTGAGGGGGGCCATCCATCCATCCATCCACCCACTCCTGGCTCACGTCGGCGTCATCTGCAGGGCCGCCTCATTGTCCACTCACTCCTCCTCCTGAGCTCACGCCAGCATCGGGAGGGTTGTTCACCCACCATCCCAGGGTCACGCTGGCAGCAAGGAGGGGGGGGGGCGCTGTCCTCCATTTTCTCCTGGGGTCACAGTGGCAGCATGGGGGGGGGGGCAGTCCACCATTTCTCCTGGGGTCATGCTGGCAGCATGGGGGGGTAGTCCACCATTTCTACCATAGGTAAGTATTGATGTATATCAAACATAAGAAGGCTCCAGATAGTGTAAAACCTTAATTTTTAATTGTATTAAAATATATAAAAAACACACTTACAAACGCAGAGTAAGTCAGGCCTTAAGTTTGCTGCACTGGCCGGACGCACACACAAACAAACCCGTCCTCCCTGGATCGTACGCAGACACGAGGTGATGTCAGCACGTTGCTCCTCCCTACGTGTTTTGTAATAGGTTACATCATCCAGGGGCCTCAATCGTTCATGTCTAGTCAGCATGTCTTATCATAAGTGTGGTCCAGTCTTAGTGGGTTTCAGGTTCAGCATGGTTCGCTCTTGGCATGTGCTGTCATAGCATGTTCAGGCAGGGCGGGTTGGTCCAGCGTGTTCCTGTAACAGCGAGTCTGCCATTTCAGAGGCATCATAGTGATCATGCCATAGCATGTGCTGTCACAACGGGTGCTCTCATAGCTATTCTGTCATAGCGGGTGCTATCACAGCAGGGTGCAGTCTCAGCGGGTTCAGTCATATGTATTCAGTCACAGTGTGTTCCATCATAGCGTGTTCAGTCACAGAGGTTATACCATAGCATGTACCATAGCATATACCATAGCAAAGTTTGCCCGGTCAGAGGCAGGGTTCAGCACACTCCCAGCTCCTTCTGTTCCAGAATTTCTGCAGGCAAGTCAACAGCTGCTTAGTCCATCAGCCTCTTTTAAGCCTTCTGGTTTAATAGTTCTGAGCCAAGTAATGTTCATTGTCAGGGGCTGGGTGGGAATCACTCATCCAGTGTTCAGACAGCCCCTGCTGGAAGTTTTTTCAGGCCTGCACATGGGCCTCATCACCATCTCGTCTCAGTCGGTTCGTGTGTAGTATCTTGGTTCAGCAGACAGTCATACTTTCATTGCCGATCAAGTTGGTGGTGGCAGTAATTCCTAAGAGGGTTTGGTCTGGTTCTTCACCTTCATTCTATAGGTGGTGGGTTGGCCCTCTGGGGTGTCCAATGGCTAGTTCCGATATTGTTTCATTTGGCTGCCCTCTTTTCTGTGGGATCTTTTTTTTTTAAATACTCGTCCAGGGATTTCATGATTTCAGCACTTGCTAAAGTTCACAAGTACACAAGCTGACATCACCTATGCTTGAAGAAAGATATTGGTGCAGATGTCATTTCACTGTTAGCCCTTGTACACACGGTCGGAGATTCCGTTGGAATGTGTCCGATCTGAGTGTTTTGTCGGATATTCCGACTGTGTGTGGTCTGCATCGGACTGTTTCCGTCGGAATATCCGTCGGACCAACTTTTCCAACTTGCCGGAAATATTTTCCGACAAAATGCTCCGATCAGACATACTCCAATCATGTGTAGAGAATTCCGATCGGACAAAGTGCCACGCATGCTCAGATCAAATTCCTACACCAAAGCTATTGGCTACTAGCGTGAACATAGTCCCATCGTAACAAAATAACATCATCACGTCGGATTTTCCGTCAACTTTGTCCGACCGTGTGTATACAACAGTTTCGGACAAAATCCGACGGATTTGGTTGTCGGAATCTCCGACCGTGTGTACAAGGGCTTAGGCTTACCCTTGGGCCAAGGCAGTCTTTGCTTTGCAAAACCTGTTTTGCCAGCTCTCCATTGGCACTGGGGTACCTGCAGGGGGGGGGGGGTCTGGGGTCAATTCATTCAGTTGATTTCCTGTACCCTGAATACCCCGGTTTTCCGCCCAAGGATCTACAGTCTCTCTCAGGGTGGGTGCCGAGCCAACGTTGATTACGAGGTTGCCTGGGGTTCTGCTCAGGTACATGAGACCTTTCATTGTTGCCCCGACCCCCAGCCTGTTTAAAAAAGGGGAGCTTACAGTTACTTCCCTAGTTCAAGTCTCCAACTCGGTGGTCAGGTCACTAGCAGGGTCACGACCCGATTGAATCATGTGGGACCAGTGTTCTGTGTGTCTGGCATGGTTTCTCCATGTTTAACAATGCTTTTTGCTATAGCGGATTGGCCTTATCTGCCAATTCCATCAAACATATCCTTTAGATATCCAGCTCTTCAGACTTCTGTCATTTGTCCATTTTTACAACTCACCTTCTCACTTCCCCGTACCAAGTATGGGTAGGCCAGAGGTTGGGGGAATATCACAGGGCTACTTCATTGGTGTCCATTGTGAGTTGTTTGATCTTCACTGCCATTATATTTACAGGGGCTCCTCGGGCCAGCCCTTGCTCCTTTTCCCCCACGCATCCTCTTATCTCAAGCGGTTCGTTCTCATGTGTGGGGGTGTTCTCGGGCATCATGCTCAAGCCAATCATTCACGGGACATTTGTTTGGGTTCTGGGCAGTTACGCAGGTTCAATAGGGGGTTCCTTCTTATCACCAACTCAGGAGACAGTGGTTTGCCTCCGGGCGTAGCAGACGCATACCGGATACATATACTGTAGCCATCCGGGGGCACGCTACTCTACTAAACGGATTGTTGCCTACCCATCATAGTTTCTATCACACCTAAACGTGTCTTTTTGGCCTCTTTTCAGGCATACTGACCAGCTACACCAAGGCACACCTCAGGCCTTGGTTGTTAGGGTATCGCATTTCCAAGTTTGAAGACTCTGACTACAAACTTCGTAAACACCCACAGCTAGCCCAAAAACTCCCCTGTGTGGTCACCGCACACAGGTGTCCAGCCTCTAGCTAGCTTGACCGATTGTAACAATCACTGGGACACCCCACAATAATAATAAAGGGGTTTCACTTACCCGTCCAGACACACGGCAGATTAGAAACTAAGACCCCAATCTTCACCCTTCATTGCGGTATCCTGTCACTTGAGGACCTTCAAAAACTGGAAACCCTTTTCATGTTTAGGGTTTACTCCCTTGGACCTGTACAGTACCCTGCAGAAATGCCTTAGCACTGTAGTGTCCAGGATTCCACTTCGCAGGGTCCAGCGCCCAGAGGCCACATTACAGGCAAAACCTTGCAGGATCTAAGCATATAAAGCCTTGTGTCAAATGGATCCGATCGGTAAATCCCTTGATTCATTTAAGAACCATTTAAGGGCCCCGGCTATGGAATGCTCTACCAATCAACATCCGCCTGGAAGAAAATCACCTGGCTTTTAGGAAAAAACTCAAGACCTTCTTCTTTTAGCAGATGATCAAAGCTCGCCACAGCGCCTAGAGGCGATTCAGCTCACATTGCGCGCTATACAAGTATTTCATTCATTCATTCAACCATTTGTGGGACTAGAGACCTGAAGCTCAGAGAGCTCAAACAACCGTGCCATCGACCTTGCACACACTGGTAAAAAAAACTGAAGTACTTCCTGTGTGGGAGGGGTTATATAGGTGATCACTTCCTGTCTAAAAGCCTTTGGTCTACCAGTGTCCATTCACCTGGAGATGAAGTATAACCCAGCAGGTAATGAATATTAACTTAACTCTGTGTCCCATGATGTATGGTAAAGAAATGCTGCCCACTATACAAAAAAAAATAAAAAAATCACCCCCACATCCATTATTTTATTTCATGATAATTAAAATGTAAATTTTGTTTATCAGGAGGTAAGATTTACATGCAACAGGATCATGTCTATATGCAAAATTATATAATATAACATTATGTTCAATTCCAAGGGGTGAGCTAGTGCAGTGTAGGGGTGGGCTAGGACAGTATATAGACAGGCTAGAGTAGTATATAGACAGAGTAGGGCAGTATAGGGGCAAGCGAAGCAGCATGGGGTAGTTGTCTTCATGGCACACAAAACTGCTGGAAAAAAAAATCTTGTCAATTTGCTGGGTAAATAGAAGGAAAGGCAGCCTTGGTTCAATTTACTGCCCCTCTCAAAGTGCCGCCTGGGTACACTGGACCCACTGTGACCCATGGTAGGGCCGGCCCTATATGGGGGTAACCATGCAGTATTTCTATATTACATAAGCAGACATTGCTTCCTGCTTTGCAGGACCACGCAGCGGTTGTGGTCGTGTCGTGGTTGGAGGTAGAGGGTAAACTGTCACCACTAAGGTGCCAACCACCTTATTATCAAGGACCACAGTGAGTACCTGAAGCAAGTACCGGAGCAGTATTGTCACCAACCGGGATCAGTGAAGAATCAGGCGGGTATCAAGCCAGGGACCCAGCCAGCAGAAGTGATGCTTGCAGAGAAGCCTTGTGCGTCAAGCCAGGGGCCGAGAAGGCCAGTGGGGTGAAGCTTGAGAAGTATCTTGAGAGCCAAGCTAGGGACCCAGCAGAGAGGCAGGGTGACGCTTGAGAAAAATACTACTGTGAAGATTGGAGGAGCTCAAGGGATTCAGTGGCAGTGAATCAACTAGTTTAGTGAGAGACCAGGAGCTCAGTGGGCTGAAGAACTACAAGAAGTGATTGTAGTGGAAGTAAAGCAACTCTTACACTTTGTGTTGGAACTGTTAAAGATTATTGCCATAGGAGACAGAATTTCTACACATGCAGATGTGGTGTCTTGCTGATTGCCTTTCCCTGCATGTCTGTCCTCCTGTTAAAGTCTTGGAGTCTGCCAATTAATCTTGCAACTACCAAAGGGTGTCCTGGCCCTAACCCTCTCTCCCAAAGTTCCATTAAGAGAAATAAAATCTTTTTTGTATTCAAGAAGTGTCTGGCGCCCAATGAATCTAACTGCTTTGCACACACCATGCCTCACAACCCACCATATACAGTAGGATGTCAGCTATCTCTAGCCCTGGAGGTTCTCATTAGACAGAAGGAGGCCTGGGACCTTGCTACATTTACATGTGAAAATATTTTTTTTGCTAGAACATTACACAGAACCCCCACCAATATTATATATATTTTTTTAAAGCAGAGGCCCTAGAGATTAAAATAGTGGGTGTTGCAAATTTTATGTAACACAGTATTTGCGCAGCGGTTTTTCAAATACACTGTAATAAATTTGAATGCACAAGACACAATATAATACCCAATTGTTTAGTAAAATATAAAAGATTATGTAAATAGATACCAAACATGTCAGTTTTTTAAATTGCACGTGCCAATAAAATGGCGACAACCTACGTACATTATAAGTCATAGATGGCCCTTTAAAAGCCTTTACAGGTTACAGGAGGGAGAGCCCGGGAGAGCTATGGAAAGGAGGAGGACATTCCCTCCCGTCGCTTGTAAAAGCAATCCAGTATCTAATTGGGTGTTGACTTGGCCTCCAAACTCTCCAGATTTCAAACCAATCAACATTTGTGGGATGTGCTGGAAAAAAGGGTTGGATCCATAGATGCCCTACTTCGCAAATTACAGATCTTAACAGAAAAGTAGGGCCAAAGCTCTTTTGGCTCTACTTCTCCTGTGGGTCACAAGAGTGTATTTATTTCTGCACTCTGTCAGCTGACACTGGACTAAAGTCCACTATTGGCTGACGTCACTCAGCTAGTCCAGACTCTGGAGAGATTCCAACTTTAATGTCAGAATCCACCCAGATGCCTGACCAGCAGCTGGTTCAGCCCCTCAATGTGTCACTGAGAGCCTGAGGCAGCTGCACCTGCCCCCTCCACAGCCCAATGCTCCAGTGAGCACTGGAGGGGCAGAGCAGAGAGCCAGCAACTGACCTCAATTATTTCTGCCACAGCTTTAGTATATCTTTTAATGCTTTCCACATCTGTCAAGATGATTTTCCCTTCCTACTGGCTTGTAGTCAGACCTTGTGTATATGCTTTTTGTTATCTAGGGGTTATATTAAAGTAGAGCTAAATGTAAAAACTAAAAATTGTAAATAGGCAGGCTTTTTTTATTGCAGAAAAGATATGCAATGTCTCTTCTGTAATAAAGTACGTGTACATGCCTGTTCACAGTCCTCTACAGAATATACACTGAGCTGCGAATGTGTACATTCTCAGGCAGGAATGATGTCATGCCACACAAAACAACCCAAGACAGACAACCAGAAGAACCCAGGGAGATGTTGCTTCTGAGGGACCTCACAGGCATTAGACTGTTGGAACTACTGTAAACTATATTGTAAAAAGTATTGGGATGCCTGCCTTTACACGCACATGAACTTTAATGGCATCCCAGTCTTAGTCCATAGGGTTCAATATTGAGTTCGCCCACCCTTTGCAGCTGTAACAACTTCAACTCTTCTGGGAAGGCTGCCCACAAGGTTTAGGAGTGTGTCTATTGGAATGTTTGACCATTCTTCTAGAACCCATTGAGGCGGCACAGTGGTGTAGTGGTTAGCACTCTCGCCTAGCAGTAAAAAAGGTCACTGGTTCAAATCCCAACCATGACACTACCTGCCTGGAGTTTGCATGTTCTCCCTGTGCCTGCGTGGGTTTCCTCCGGGTACTCTGGTTTCCTCCCACACTCCAAAGACATGCAGGTAGGTTAATTGGCTTCTGTCTAAAATTGGCCCTAGTATACAACTGGGGATCTTGGATTGTGGCTCCTTGAGGGTAGGGACCAATGTGAGTGTGCAATGTAAAGGGATAGGGACAATTGTAGACACTCACTCAGGTTGAACTGGATGGACTGATGTCTTTATTCAACCTTACTAACTATGTAACTATCTATGTAACTATTTGTGAGGTCAAGCTCTGATGTTGGACTAGAAGGCCTAGTTTGCAATCTCTGCTCTATTTCATCCCAAAGGTGTTCTGTCGGGTTGAGGTGCAGGCCAGTAAAGTTCCTCCACCCCAAACTCGCTCATCCATATATCTTTATGGACCTTGCTTTCATGGTGTGGGGTTGTTTTTCAGGGGTTGGGCTTGATCCCTTAGTTCCAGTGAAGGGAACTTTTAAGGTGTCAGCATACCAAGACATTTTGGACAATTTCATGCTCCCAACTTTGTGGGAACAGTTTGGGGTTGGCCTTTTCCTGTTCCAACATGACTGCACACCAGTGCACAAAGCAAGGTCCATAACGACATGGATGTTGTCTATTGTCTCACTTGCCCTATGTGTGGTGAACCAATAAGACCTTCCATAGCTGATTTAGTGTGCATAGAAACTTCATAGAACAAGGACGATTATAGTGTCCATAGAATTTATTTTTTTTTAAACCCATAGGTGTTCCACTATACTTCTAAAGGTGTGGATGTTGGAAGCTATCCCCTTCGTAAGCTCTGTGAGAGGGAAATGTTCTGGATTGATACACTAAACCTACAGTATCTCCCAGTTGTTTAAACAAAAGCTTTGAGCTCCCTTCTACATTATAAATTGTTTACTGTGAACACATACAGATATACTGTATACAAAGGTTCCTTCCCTTTAGCTATGTTTTTTCGTGCAGATTTTATTATTTTTACCCATATACTGTTTTACATGCATAATTTTAATTTAGTTCTCATGTACATCTTAAAGCATTTTTAACCTTTTAGGCTTATTATTTATTATCTATTATTTTTACTCAACTTTGATAGTGATGCTTTCCATCTATTCACTTATCCATCATTTATGTATTGGTATGACTTTGGTCTTATACACTTGCCTATTTTTGATAGGTGTGGCTTTGTATTAATTTTTTTTTATTGACCATCAAGATTTGCATATTGTTTTTATTCATAGTATTCTGAATTGCCATATTGTTTCTTTTTTAACTGTAGCCATTATTGATTATTTCTTCTTCTCTCTCATTTGTTACAATGTGTAAAAATATGTATTTTAGTACTCTTACTACCTCTGGTGGTTCCTTTGGAGTAGTGCTATTCCTATTGCCATATACAGTTAATCAAAGATCCAGGATACACATCATTTTTTAACATTCTTCTATTTAATAATATATTTGATTTGGTATTGTCCCATATTCATATGTATTTCTTTTTTTCCATGTTTGATGTGTTTGTTTTAACAATACACTAATTTTTTTCCCCTCTTACCACATCTATCATTCCCGTTGCTCCCACCAAATATGTTTTGAAGTCTTCTCCTTGTATGCCGGTGTTCAGGCTTAAAAAAGAGGCATTTTAGCTGAGAAATGTGTTACCTTTTTATCCCTGTAGTTCTCTGTTCCAGGCGGTTGTGCTTGCAGTGCAGAGAGCTGTATGTCTGTGTACGTGCAGTGAGCTGGTAAAGCCGATGGCTAGTATCAGACCCAGATACACACAAGTTACATACATCTCAATCATTAGAATGAGAGCAATAATTCTAATACTAGACCTCCTCTGTAACTCTAAACATGTAACCTGTAAAAAATGTTACAGCGTCGCCTATGGAGATTTTTAAGTATAGAAGTTTGGCGCCATTCCACAAGTGGTGTGCAATTTTAAAGGGTGACATGTTAGGTATCTATTTACTCTGCGTAACACAATCTTTCACATTATACAAAAAATCAGGCTAACTTTAGTGCTTTTTCTTTTTATTCATGAAACAGTTTCTTTAAAAAACAAAACAAAAACAAAAAAGTGTTTGAAAAATTGCTGCGCAAACACTGTGTGACAAACAGTTGCAATGACTTCTTAAAAAAAAAAGAAAAAAAAAGAAGATTATTTATTATATATATATATATATATATATATATATATATATATATATATATATATATATATCACAGTGCCTTGCAAAAGTATTCACCCCCTTGGCTTTTTACCCATTCTGTTACAGGACAGCCTATTACAGCCTTTGGTTATTTTTTTAATCTGAATTATATGTGATGGATCAGAACACAATAGTCTAAGATGGTGAAGTAAAATTAGAAATATATATACATAAAACTATGGAGGAAGGTGCTCTGGTCTCATGAGACTAAAGTTTTACTTTTTGGCCATCAAAGAAAACGCTGTCTGGTGCAAACCCAATACATTACATTATCCAAAGAACACCATTCCCAAAGTGAAACACTGTGGCAGCATCATGCTGTGGGGTTGTTTTTCAGCAGTCAGGACTGGGAAACTGGTCAGAGTTGAAGGAAAGATGCATGGTGCTAAATACAGGGATATTTTGAGCAAAACTTAAAACTTCCAACCAGTAATTTCACAGTAAATAGATAAATAATAAATTATGTTATAACATATAGCATATAAATATATGATTAAGGCCTCTTTCACACTGACGATCTGTTCAGGTCCGCCTGTCAGTTTTTTAGGCGGACCTGAACGGAGGCTCCATAGACCTCTATGGAGCGTCGGATGTCAGCGGTGACATGTCCGCTGACATCCGATGTGCTCCGATCCGAAAAAGTGTGACGGAGAAAAAACCTACTTTTCCATCCGCCTGAGGATCATATCAGGTGACAACAGACTCTATGGTCCGTCGTCATCCAAACCCCCATAGGGGAGAGTGGCACTCTGACAGGTCCGTCCCCGCACAGTGTGCAGAGACGGACCTGTCATCTTCCTGCTCAGCAGGGATCGACGGAGCGATCCCTGCCGAGCAAGCGGATGTTCACGGGGCGGATTATCACAGATCCATCCCATGTGAAAGGATACTTAGTTTGATTAAAATGGTACCTTTTCAACAGCAGCATATTCTCATTCTCCCTCTTAACTATGAGAAAAACATAGGATTATGGGTAAATCTTATACCCTATACTATGACACTGCAGTGAGAGACGTGCCTCTGACAAGAAGTGAAGAGAAGCACTGTGAGAGGAGAGGCTCATCCTCTCAGTCTGCTGCAAACGGAGTGTGACAGCTCTGCCTCACCTGCCTCCCCTGACTGCATGTCTCTGTACCTCCTGTGCTTGTGCTCTGCTCTTGGCTCTTTTCTCTATCTACACTTATTATTTAATTATTTAATTTTTCAATTGCGCACAGAAAAGTCAAACAGTTTACAAATAAAGGCAGGTCATTGGAAATTATCAAGAAAGAATACAAGCAGAATACAAGAATACAATACGGTAACCAGACTGACGCTATCGATAAGAAACAGGCACAGGGTGGTGTAAACACAGTAACATTTGTAACAAAGAAGATGCCCAGAGCAACATTGGATACAGAGAAGATGGTTACCATTGTAGTGAGAACATTAAAGCGGTTGTTCACCCTAAAGGGGAAGTTCCGCTAATCTGATCCCTCCCCCCCCTCCGGTGCCACAATCGGCACCTTTCAGGGGGGAGGGGAGTGCAGTTACCTGGATAATCCAGGTATCTGCACCCACTTCCGGGCAGACCACCGCAGACCCCCACAGACGCACCCCCCCCCCCATTGTGTTCTGGAAACACACAGTTCCCAGAGACACAGCGGGGGACCATAAGAGACGCGCAGCGCGACTCGCGCATGCGCAGTAGGGAACCAGGCAGTGAAGCTGTAATAGAGGATGGTGGCGGGGGCAGCAGCGAGACGAGCGATCGCTCGTCATCTGCCGCCGACATTGCTGGACCCTGGGACAGGTAAGTGTGCTTTTATTAAAAGTCAGCAGCTGCAATATTAGTAGCTGCTGGCTTTTAATATTTTTATTTTAGGTGCAGAACCACTTTAACGCATACACTAACGTGAGCTAAACATTCTTTAGAGTTCCCATCATGGAAAGTCAGCAAAGGAAACATTGGCAACTATGAGACTGAGGTAATCCGGGTAAGGGCAGACAGGGTGTAGTTCCACAGCACTGAAGTATCTGTACATAGGACGACAATAAGCCGTACGCTCCATAAAGCAGTTTATGATCAGCAATGACAGACAAGAGAGGGGGGAAGAGAACAGGAGGGTCAAGAAAGCAGAAAAGGGCAAGGACGGGGGGGGGGGGGGAGAGAACCAGAGAGAGGGGAGGCAGAAGACAGAGAAAAGACAAGGGGAACAGGAGTGAGGGCCCAAGAGTGGTAAGATGGGGCAGTGGTAAGATGAGGTTGGACTCACTGCGGTGGGGAGAATTAGTTCACATATGCAATACTTATGAACCGGTGCTGCTGGCGAATGTGCTCCCTTCCTAGGCTGGATGTCCTTTTTTAACTTGTAAGTGGATGATTTTTTTTGTTTGTCTTTAATAACATTGATTTTAATGCTGACATCACTCGTTCACCCCAGCAAGATGTTCATTATCCTCAGATTGTTCACGGTCTATTACAATTGACTGTTTATTGGGACCCTTTTCCATTACCTCATCAGTACACAAGTTAGCGCAACAGTTTACTTTTTCAGTTTTCAACGAAGGACAATCCAGTTTGTGTGATAGATATTTTGTACCAAATCGTTCTCGCTATTCATACACTGATTGAAGGCAAACACCTAAAAAGTTTCAATTGTAGATAGAAAAAAGGAATAAAAAAGAGAAATGCTAAGCACTTGTCATGCCAGTAGAAACAAAGTGAACATTTGAAAGGAGTTCCGGGGTCACAGCACACACTTCCATTTTTTCACATTAACATTGTAATTACAATACAAACAATAGTTATATTTGGCTATCCAAAATAATCTTCCATGAAAAAAGTAATTTTAACTTACCTGTAAATTCCACATCTTGGTGTACAGTAGGAGACACAAAGTATTCATAGACCCTGGGTTTTAGGCTTGTACCTTCAGGTGATTGGACACTGGCAAAGCTTCCGAGGACTGCTCCCTGTACACCTGTACATCTGTACACCACTGTGAGGCCTCCATTTTGGAGCAAAAAAATGTAGAGTAACGATATAATGAAAGGGAGGATGGCCTGTATTCTGTACTGTACTCCAAGATATAGAATTTACTGGCATGTCAAAAATCCTCTTACCTTAATCATGCAGTACAGGACACAGGCAAAGTATTCATAGACCCTGAGACAATTCCAAGCAATGAATGAGAAAGGTAGGCAACAACTAAGCAAACCGAACTATGCCAACAGGCCTAACAACAAGGGTCAAAAGACCTGGTTTCAGAGTGCCATTGCCAGAACCGTGTAGCCAAAAACTGCATTTGAAGATTGGACACCCTCACACCCACCTCATGAAACTTTGAAAGGATATGAACAGAGGACCAGGCAGTGGCCTTACACAGCTGGCCTGCAGGGTCCTGGTGCTTGAATGCCCAGGAAGCTCCAAATCTGGTGGAATGGGCATGTCATAGCACAGGAGGATGTCTCAGGCATGAGACAACCTTGCCATTGTGAAGAATAAGGAATAGCTCCTTAGGAGAGAGACGCCAATTCAAAAATACATTTGACAGGCTTGATATGGATAGCAACCAAAAAGGCTACTTTGCATCTAAGGGAATACCCCTGATGGGTTCAAAGGGTGGTTTCTGCAGGGCAGAGAGAATAAAGCTGAGATCCCAAGAAAGCAGAGGGTGCTGCAAGAAGGGTTTTATAAGAGATACACCTTGAATAAAGGTTTTTTACAAGGGAGAGCGAAGCCAGAAGTCTTTAAAAAAAGAATGGACAAGGCTGAAATCTGTAATTTTAGCGTGCTCAAGGCCACGTTCTTGTCAAGACCTGATTGTATAAAGACCAAAATGTGAGACACAAAATAATTGGGGGATTGAATTGCCTCTGTTCACACCAGGCAAAAAATGTAAAGGTACGATAGTAGATCTTTCTGGATACAGCTTTTTGTGTTTTCAGCAAAGTAGGAATATCAGACTCAGAAACACAGCTCTCTTAATATTTGCACTTGCCATGCTGTTAAAACCAGAGAGACTGAGAAGCAGGATGGAATAGAGGGCCCTAAGACAGCAGATGCTTTACAGTTTCTCCTCTGCTGTTTGCTTTCAATTTCTAAGGACTACATATTCCATGGCACCTTGCTGTCTGCAAGATGTGATTCCTGTACTGACCTCACCTCCTGAAACATCTCCGCACACAGCACCTCTGTAGTTCAGAGGGCAGACTCTGTGAATTCTGTGACACAGCCCTACCTACACACAGGGCATAGTGAATACGTGTTACAGAACTCAAGGAAGCAAATGTGTGGGGATCTCCCAAATTAAGGCAGTATTAAACCCAAAATCAAACATTTATTAAATTGCAGCTTACCAATCCTTAGATGTGATGGCTGCATTTGTTTATGTTTTTTAGGATTTTTTATTTTATTTTTTACCTGGTAATCAATCCAGTACATCCTGCTTTTCAAAAGAACAAGCTCTCCTGCACATGTAGCAGTTATAGGTGTAGCGTTACTCCCGTGGAACCGCTTGGTGTGATGGGTTTTCTATTCTGCCCCAAATCTTTAAGCTGCTCTCCACTGACACCAGTGCAACTTAAACATTAGTATGCCACCATTCTATAACAACACACAGAGAAAAGGCCACAATCAACTTGATAGTAGATTAATTAGACATATTATGGCAGTGCTTGAATCAGTAAACAGGCAATTGAACATATTTAAAGCAGAACTCCATTAGTACACCCCTACACAAAACACTAAACTGTTATTACATTTGTGAAATTCCTTACCATTGAAGAAAAATGTAATTAAATTTTCAGGAAGTCCTCTCTGTAATTAAAAATTCAGCATTTATTCTGCCAAGGAGGAGCGGTTACAACAGTAATTACATCATATCCTCTCCTATCTCTTTACAGGAAAAGGAACAACATTTACCATGAATCTTTGGGAACTGCAGTGAATGCAGGTAGGTATATTAGGCCTGTACATGTTAAATTTGAACTCCCACTCCCCTCATTCTCAGCCACACTGCTGAGCACAACACAGACAGCGAGGTAAAATTCTTATAATTGTAAATTGTAAAGCATGCATATGCAAAATGTTTAGTTCATTCTACACAGTCTAGTTTCATTAATTCTCTCCCCCTCCAGCCAGAACAGCAGATAAGATATGATAAGATATGTATGGTGTATATGAGCACATCCCTAGCCGCACCACAGAAAGAGAGAGCTGCTTTACATCAGTAACATCAGCAACACGGTATCATGAGAAAATACAAACATATGCAGCGCTACCTTATTAATCAATAATTGTGGAACCCTCTAATGTATGGAAATTTCAATAAACTTCAATATTACCACAATACCGGTTTCTGTGATACATAACTTCACATATAATACACAGCAAACTGAAAACAGGACAAAAAATAAGCAGTTATGGTGCAATAATTCCAGCGATATGTGATTTCACATGTAATACACTTGAAATGTAGAATAAGATGAACATTTTTTCAAACTTAGCAAGGGTGGTGGAAAATTAACTTCAAATGCAATAATTCACATAATAATAGTAACAAGAACATATACAGTGTCTTAAAAAAAGTATTCATACCCCTTGAAAAGTTCCAGATTTGGTCATGTTTCAACCAAAAATTTAATCTTATTTTATTGGGATTTTATGTGATGGATCAACACAAAGTGTGAAGTGGAAATGAAATTATAAATGGTTTTCAACATTTTTTTACAAATAATTTTCTAAAGAGTGTGAAGTGCATTTGTATTCAGCCCCCCTGAGTAAACACTTTGTAGAACCCCCTTTTACTGCAAATATAGCTGCAAGTCTTTTTTGGGGATGTTCCTACCAGCTTTGCACATCTAGAGAGTGAAAGTTTTGCCCATTCTTCTTTGCAAAATAGCTCAAGCTCTGTCAGATTGGATTGACAGCATGTGTGAACAGCAATTTTCAAGTCTTGCCACAGATTCTCAATTGGATTTAGGTCTGGACTTTCACTTGGGCCATTCTAACAAGAATATGCTTTGATCTAAACCATTTAATTGTAGCTCTGGCTGTATGCTTAGGGTCATTGTCCTGCTGGAAGGTGAACCTCCGCCCCAGTCTCAGGTCTTTTGCAGACTCTAATGCCGCGTACACATGACCAGACTTTCTGGCAGTCTAGGTCTGACGGCATCAGTTCATCGGACAATGCGATCGTGTGTGGGCTAGTCCGATCTTTTTAAAAAAAAATAAAAAATCACAGACCTAGAAATAAAACATGTTTCAAATCTATCCGACAGACTAAAAACCGTTCGCCTGTGTGCTAGTCCGACAAACCAAATACGATGCAAGGACAGCTATTGGCTACTGGCTATTGAACTTCCTTGTTTAGTCCGTCTTGCGTCATCACGTTCAAACTGAACTGACTTTTGAACAGACTTAGTCCATTTGTGTTTGTGTGTGTGTGTGTTGAAGTTACGCATCACAGAGACCGGTATTGTGGTAATATTAAAGTTTATTGAGATTACCATACATTAGAGGGATCCACCATTATTATTAAGTTATTGATTATTAAGTTACAGCTACACATTTTTATTTGTGGCATTAACAAACATCAACAGATTTCAGTTGTGCCTCACCAGTCATCATCCCTTTAGCTTGTGTTTAATAGTTGTTCGGTCCTGCCCACAGCTGAT
This sequence comes from Lithobates pipiens, assembly GCF_037356315.1. Classification (NCBI taxonomy): domain Eukaryota; kingdom Metazoa; phylum Chordata; class Amphibia; order Anura; family Ranidae; genus Lithobates; species Lithobates pipiens. The sequence goes on along the minus strand of NW_027507758.1, from coordinate 370,253,588 downwards.
CTTTACCCTGCAAGTAGTTATATTACCTGGCAGTTTCACACGCACTGAACGGCTCTTACAAGACTTGCTATCTGCTGCATATGAAACTGTTTCACAGGCAGCAGGTTACACACAGATGCAGCCTTTCTGAGCATCCCAGGGGGGCTGTCATTTTTAGGACAAGGTCTGTACCGACTCCATGGGCGGTACAGACAGGGACAGACATACATCCCTGCTTGCTGTAGATAGAACTACAAAAGTTTTTGCCCAGAGTTCTCCTTTAAAGATGCTGTACTGGTTTGTAAAGTCCCATGCAGATATGCTGCCATTAATGAAGGTTTCACACCAAAGACCAATCATCAAGAAAGCGGTGACGTACAACATGTATGACAGGACTAGAAAAAGAAACTTCAATAGCCAGTAGCCAATAGCTTCCGTCTTGTACTTGCTTCAGATCATGTGTCGTTTTTGGTACCTCGGAACAGCGTACAGACGAGCGGTTTTCCCGATAGGAATTTGTTCCGTCTGAAAAATTTAGAACATGTTCTCTTTCTAGATCCATCAGAATTTGACGTAAAAAGTCCAATGGGGTATACACACGACCGGAATATATGATGAAAAGCTCCGCTTGTGTGTGTATGGTATAAGTGTTTGCTAGAAACAAACAGGGGAAATACCTTTTCTGACACTGCATCTGTGCGGTCACATGATCCCCCTGTGCTGGCCAGCCTCGATCTTTGCTGAGAAGTGGGAGGGGCTGAGATTCCCCTGAGATTCTCTGGCCCTCCTGCTTCTCTCCATAGAGCGAGGCTGGCCAGCACAGGGGAATTATGTGATCACACGACTGCAGTGTCAATTAATAGGGGAAAATACCTTTTCTAACAAACACATTTTCATTAATGCAGCATATCTGCATGGGATTCCTTTCCTATGTGCTGCATTATGCAGCTGAATAGAGGTGGGAGGGGCAGGGAGGAAAGCCATCTTATGATGACAGGGAGGGAGGTGGGAGAGACTGTCAGAGGAGAGAACATTGCTGTGGATGATGAGGCACATAAACTGACAGCAGCAGTCTGGGCTCAGCAGCCATGATTATCATTCTCAGCAGAGGCAGGGGAAATAAGGAACTGGCAGGATCAACCAGGTTTATTACAAGATAGGATGGGAAGAATTACACAGCACAAGCACTGTGCTTTTATTCATGAAGGAACGGGACCTTGTTTTTTTTTTTTTTTTCAGGTTTACAAACACTTTAAGGTGAACACTGGCCTAAATTATGGCAATTAACTATAATAAAGTTAAACCAAGTTTTAGCTGGTATAAATAGTGGGAAATATAACATTAACTAAAAAAAAAAAGCCATCAAGTGCACTATTCATAGTGGGTGGGTGTATTTATTCCTGGCAAAGGGTACCCCTGAAGATGGCTACAAAATACCTAGTGCCTATTTTAGCAGTACTAAGCTGGCGCCCATCTGTAAGTTGGTGCACATAAAGCTTTCCCTTTAAAACTGTACTCAGTGGAAGGCTGGTGGGCTGTTAAGTAGAGAACAGTCTCCCTTGGTGTTAACTGTGGGTAGTAAGGGATTAGGGCTTGGCAATTCTGTTCACCACTCCTGGTATGCAATGGATTTGTCCAATAAGCCTAGTGGCCAGCTGTCCCAGAAAGCTCAGGCCTCATGATCAGGTACTCTCTGCTGTGGGCACACATGGCAACAGGTCTCCCTAGTTTGTGTCCCAACATACAGTGGCTCAGTCTCTCAGCTCCCTGGGTGCTTAGAAGAGCTCAGTCTCTTGCTGGTGTAGGCCCACACAAATCCATTTTCTGCCTGCACAATGCAGTTACAGCATGTCCATCCTTTCTCTGCTGTAGTGTACAGACCCGTGTACCAGGATCCTTGATTCTGTAGTTTCATCCAAAAGGGAGGGGGTGAGCAGCTAGCTGTATCATGAGTCCTCCTCCCTGTAAGAATCCCCACCACTACTGCCAGAAGGGAGGGGCTGCTCCACAGCACAGCGGGAGGAGAAGGGAGAGCGAGCGAGCAGGCGCACACACAGCCTACAGCTGCTCCGCTCTGCCAATTCTTACAGCAAAGGGGGCGGGGGGTTAGCAGGCGGAGGATCACACGTGTCAGTGGGCACCTGGCTACATAGATGAAATATGCTCATTCATCCAGAGTGGGGGTGCTCTAAATACAGGAGGTGTGTTACAGGCCAGGTTACCAGGTGAAAAAGTCTAAAAGAGAAACCTCATACAGCCACCATATCTAATGATTAGTAAGCTGCAGGAAAATTATATTTTTGGTTTTGGGTTTAATATCGCTATACGTTTACAAACCTCAAGACCAATCAGATTAGGAGTAGGTTTGAAATAACTAAAATACAGTGTGTATACAGGGGGTCACCAGGTTACAAACAAGATAGGGACTGTAGGTTTGTTCTTAAGTTGAATCTGTTTGTAAGTCGGAACAGGTACATTTTTTAAGTGTAGCTCCAGCCAAAAAATCAATTTTTAAGCTTTTTGGATAACATAGGGAAGGGTTATCATCCCTGTAACATTTGTTTAGCTGTCTGTGCCCCTGTACAGAAGATTTCACCTCACTTTCTGTCCCAATGATAATTGGATTTTGAAAATTTTGGGCTGTTAGGGAAACAAGGATTGGTGATAAAGCATCAGTGGAGACACCTTTTTCCCCATATTAACTCTTACAGGAGAGAATTTCCCTTCCTAGGGGTAGATTTCCTCTTACTTCCTGTTATCTCACTCCATTTGTAAGTAGGAGTCGTTTGTAAGTTGGATGTTTGTAAGTAGGGGACCCCTGTATATGATTTTACATTTTGACCATTGGTACTGTTTAAATGTTGAAAACACAAAGTCAAAAGTATAAACTACATGTAAACAAAAACAGTTTATTTAACCTACAGCATATTGTCAAACATTATTACATAGATTATTATTTTACCAAGAGCAAATTTATAATTTTCTGGATAAACAGGGTACATTCAGTTAATATATTTGGTTTATCCCCAAAAGACAGATTAGCTTCAGATGAAAGAACCAACAGCTGCTCATTCCAGTTGTATTAAGTACAAAGACATTTTTATTGCAGAAAGATCATAGAAGTAGGTACATACAAGCTATCCCCTGCATTATTGCACATGTACACGAGTTGGTCTCTGTTCATGGGTAAGAAATAAAGCTCAGTCAGCCACAATAAATATGGCTATAGAAAGCTAAAAATAAATGAATACATACATCAGCTTGTTTGTGCCAAGCAGAGTTCTATGGAGCCCTATTTAAAGTGCCATCCCCAAACAGTAACTATAACTTATATATACTAAGTACACATGTGATGACAGCAGCATAGAGACCCAAAAGCCCCAAATGTGTGAGCCGCTCAGGCCCTCAGAAGTGGTGCAAATCCTCAATGTACACCGCTGTAAGTGCTGGTCTGGGAGACTGCTCATCCCGTCTCCTGTAATCACTGGGTATTAGAACGGTCTCCCTTTAGCTGCACATATAGACTAGCCTTTTTCAAATGTGCTGCCTTGAGGTTTCTTCAGGGGTGGCTTGGCAAAATGCCTAACTATTGCCCCAAAATTGTATACAAGCCGGTGGCTGTATGGAACCTGCCTTTTAGTTACACAAAGCCACAGGTTTTAATTGTACACCAATAAAACCTTCTAGCTGCCAACCTCCGAATGACAATTGCATCATCAGTTCATAAGGAGGATGTCAGTTGCCTGTATATCATCCTTGTTTGGTCCTCCCTTGCCTCTCTCTTTCAGCTTTAGGATTTCATTAGCTAAGTGATGGAGAAAAACTGAGAGAGAAGAGAAACACTTTATAACTAGTCAGTACTGGTATTTGCTTTAAAATAATAAATAACCTCCAACATTAGGTGTCCTACCTATATTGATGTTGCATTATTATTATTATTATTATTAGAATCGTTTTTAGTATGGGGAGCCTTACGACTGTCCTTGATTTTGGAGGGTACCTCAAGATTGTCCATAATTTTAAAGGGTGCCTTGATTGAAAAAAAGTTTGAGAAACACTGATCTAGACAATCCACCTGATCAATGTGTTAGTGGCAACCTCAGCCTGGACTCCTGGGGGTGTGGCCTGGTTGGAGTCCACGCTGAGTTGGCCACTAACACATTGATCAGATTTGAGGGATTGTCTAGATGTATGGCTAAAGGGAGAACGTTTTCATACCCAGAAGTATAGAGGCTACCATTTAAGATGTCTCCTTCTTAAAATGCTAGTTGTCTGGATGTCCTGCTGACCATGTCAGTGAATCAGTGACTTGGAACATGCATATAGAAAAGGAGTTTTTTTATTTCAAATTTTCTGGTCTGCTTTTTTCAGTTCAGTGTCAGTCAGCAATAGCCAGAAAACATAATTTTTAGGAGGTGGTCAATAATCGCAGCCCCTAAATTCCTCCAGTGACAGGTGTACCATAAAATAAATGTCAAGAGCAGGAAATGTCCAGGTGTACATACCTTTACATCAGGTTTTGGGAACCCGTAACAATCCAGCTGTTTTCTACGTGATCCATCTTGTGTACAATATAGTGAAATACAGTGGCCTTTCCAAAAGTAATTTTTTTTATATACCCCTTTCCTACTGTAAACCAACAACTTTTCAAGGAAAAACTATTATATGGTGCTAATGAAACCCGCTTCTTAGTCACAAATTTAAATATAAATACACTTCTAGTATTTAACACATAGGAAAACCTACTTTTTATGTGTGAAATTTTGAAGACCTATGCCCTTTATTACTGAAGATATAGCTGAAAAGGTGAAATTAGACATCTTTTGTTACAGCTATAACAAGAATTAAGCAACACATCTGTTTAGTGGTATAATAGTCAAATTTAACTTTCTACAGAAATGAATAGGTCTAAATCGCAGGACTAAAGAACCTTTTGACCAAAAGCTGTATCTGCAGATGATTGGACAGCCCCCTGGGAAAATTTTGAAAAGGTATCAACAGACAACCAGGTGGTGGCCTTCTGCTGGCCATATATTATACAATTTTCTTAGTCAATATGCTTTAGATACCTGCCTGATTGCATATGAATTGAAAGTGTTTAGGTTTGACCTCATATTATATGGTTTTGGTAAATCTAAAGGAAAATTGCACAAGGGAATTGTATAACGTATGCCCAGCTTTACAAAGCTGAGTAACAGAGCCTTGATGATGAAATTCCCATCAATTTGGTGGAGTAAGCATGTAATAGAGCAGGAGGAGCCTTGTGTTTTTATTTGTTTTAGAGTGTCAGCGCTTGAGATAAATTGTCATATTAATCTAGAAATTGTGTAGTTTGAAGCAGGTTATCCCTTACGAGGACCAGTAGATGTAGCTTTGAGGTAGACTTTGATGGCTCCGACTACATTCAAGCAGTTAAGCGCAATTTACTTTGGGTGCTTTGGAGTGACACAGAGGTAAGGACTATGTCTTCATTGAGGTGGAAGATTGACACCATCTTAGGAGAAAACAAAGATCTTGGATGCAAGACAACCCTTTTCCTTGTGGAGAATGAGGAACATTCCTTGATAAGAGAGGGCTACTATTTTACAGATGTAATAGCCACCAAGAAAGCCATTTTGCAAAAAAAAAGGTCATCCAAGGATATTCCATGTTGGGATCATAGGGTGGTTTTCTTCAGAGTGGAGAGAACCAGATTGAAACCCCAAAGAAGCATAAAGTACTGTAAAGTAGGTCTAATCCAAGATACACTTTGCTGAAGGTTTTTTTTTTTTTTACATGGAAGAGCAAGGTCAGAGGTTTTTGAAAAAGAGAAAACTAAAACTTCCCTAAGCCCAGGTTCTGGTCGAATCCTGATTGTAGGAAGGTCAGAAGCTGAAACTGAAATGCCTGTGTTCACACCAGGCAAAGAAGGCTATCCATATAAAATATTAGATCTTTCTGGAAGTGGTTTTCCTTGCATTTAGCAATGTAGGAATGCCATATTCAGAAACCCCTCTGTCCCTCAAGACTTGGGCTACAACAGCCATGCGATTAAAGCCAGTGACTGAGAAGCACAATGGAACAGGGGGCCCAGAGATAACAGGTCTGGTCTGTTAAGAGGCCAGGGGTTGTCTCCTAGCAGAGCTTGCAATGTCAATGTTAGAGGATCTTTGGTACTGGCCCCAAGAGGTCACTTGTCTTTATAGCTATGGGCCAGAATATTTATGTCTGGAGTCCTCCATCTGTTGCTTTACCAGGTTGAAGATGTAGGGGTGAAAGGTCCATTCCCCTTAGTCAAGGCAATGACGGCTGAGGTAATCCCCCTTACAGTTATCCACTCCTGGGAAGTGGAAAGTGTTTCTCCATCCATGAGTTTACAGTGCAGAGCCATGGAGTTGTCAAATTATACCTCAATTGGGTGTCTGAAAAATGAAGGTCCAGTAGTGCAGAGCCATTCCTATTTATTCGAGTGCCAAGAAGTTACTGGGGAGCTTTGCTTCCTGTGGTGACCATGTTCCATGAACTGTGAGGGAATGCAACACCCATCCTCAGCATGAGGTATTGGCATCTGTTATCACCTTCTGATATTGTTCCAGAGACAACTTCCCAATTGTCAAGGTTTGGTTGGAAAGCCACCAAGCTAGGAAATTTCTCTCTTGCCTGGATAAGAGTATGGGCAGGTTGAGAGATGGCACAAGCTTGTATAATGCGAACAGGATTTCTTACGGAAAATATCACAGAGGAGCATCTTTGATCTCAAGTGTGAGTTCAGAGAAAAGAAAAAATGCAGTTTGTTTCCTGCAAGGAAGGCTTTTGCTTGGGCTGTGTCTAGAATTAGGCTCAAATACTCCCAGTTAAGGGGAGTTTGGAGGGCAAATTTTTAGAAGCCGATAACCCAATCGAAAGCCTGAAGTATCTGAATGATCCTGTGAGCATTTGCAGATAGCTTAAAGGGAGAAGAGTCTATTAGGTGGTCTTCTAGATAACCTTTGACCTGATGTCTCTGAGCTCTTAGAAGCGCAAGAAGACGTGCAAGTACCTTAGTGAATACTCTGAGAGAAGAGCACAGGCCAAATGGTGGTAGAACTGGAAATTATTTTCTCCTACTGCAAAGTGCAGAAAACCATGCCGAAGAGGAGGATAAATGGGAATATGCAAATAGGCATCTTGGATTCCTCTCATCTCAGAGAGGCAATAACTGACCTTGTAGATTCCATGAGAAATTTCTCTAGAGGCACTGGAATTACTAGCCACTGGGACAATGGATGATTAAGAGCATTCTGCAAATCTTACTTTTGGATTTTGTTTAGTTTGATGGAAAAAAATTGTGAGGGAGTAGAGTCTGGAATTCTATATTGTATCCCTTTAATCACACAGATGGGCAAACTGTAACATATGTTACCCTGCTTGGAGTAAAGGTCTCCTTTCAGTGGGAAGAGGGCTTGGGGGAGGACTTGGTAGATTCCTTGTTCCAAATCTTGAGCCAAAAAGAAGAGCTGAATTTTGGTTCAGAAGTTGAAGCTTGGGTAGAACTTTGAGGAGTGCTGCGGTTTGAGGAGGTAGAAACCCCTGAGTGGGGGGCTTCAGAAGCTTTTGCTGTGGCCTTGAGTCACAAGATTCTGTGCATGTGAATAGAATTCAAAGCCTTTCTTGACATTTGTATCATAATTTATTCTAGGGCATCAAGACAAGATAACAAAGCAGAAGTAAATTGCTGTAATTAAACTGCAGTCCTGGAATACAGGATCGTGTTAATCATTGCCCTTCTCCAGTTAGCTGCAGTTTGACAAACTGCAGCAATAGGTCGTTGCAGAGGTGGGGCTGTGAGTAAATTGATCCTTTACCAGTGTCTCAAACTTTTGATCAGCAGAATCTTTAAATGAAAGCACAACTTTAATAGGTAAAGTGAGATGTTTGTTTAAAGGATTAGCTCACCTTCTGGAACATGTTACATGTTCCAGCTCCCTGAGCCCACTCTCATTGTGACAGCGGGTCGGGGATCCTATCCCTGTGCCGGCTGTCACAATTAAAAAGCAATGTGGGGCTCTGCCCACACAGCCGCATCATTCATTCACAGCTTCCTGTGAATGCACAAACTACAAGTACTGTCAGGCATTGTGGCTGAAGCGTTGTAGTTCTGACTGAACTGTGAGGTCGCTGATGAGTGGCCTTATAGTACATTCACAAGCTCTACGGCTTGTAAACAGTCAGCCTGTATGAAGGTATGGACTGAAAGCTCTAGGGCTTGTCTGCAGGAGTTGTACATTGCACCCCTGATCTCAAGTGCAATGCCTTCCATGCTTAGTGAAAAAATACATTTTTAGTACCCAAGGATGCATGGCAAGATGGAGGAAAATCAAGTGTCATAATGCAGACTTTTTCAACCAGCAGAAGTGAGCATATCAACTTTAGCAAGCATACTGTAGGAAACCATAACATTAGGTGTATAGGATCCTAAGGGGTGAGAAATCTTCTGCAACCTCCTCTAACACCATATCCAGGTTCTCTTTATTCCCTTGTTTGTCTGCCTCTTCCAGGGCCGGCATATCAAAATCTTCCTCAGGTAGAGATGGTGGAGCTAGAGAAGGAGCCTGGTACAATTGAGCTCTTGCCAGTGATGGCTGTAATAAAGCAGTTAGTTACCCAAGAAATGTAACAGTTGCAGAAACATCTGCCTTAAGCCCCTTTCACATGGGGCTGATCCATTAGATAGGCTCCGCTATCTCAGTGGGAATCGCTCCGTTTATCCCCGCCGAGCAGGCGGATAACAGGTCCATCTCTGCTCACTGTGTTGAGATGGACCTGTCAGAGCCCGATCTCTTCTATGGGGAGATCAGATGACAACAAACCGCCTGTCTGTTTTCATCCGATTCGATGGACAGATGGTGAACATATCGGCATGCGTCAGCTTTGGGTTTCAGCTGTGATATCTGAATGATGCCTGCTGCTAGAGACATCATTCAGATATCTTTTTTCAGCCGGCGATTCCCTACACCATAAGAATGATCATAGCAGCTGTTCAGTCGCTTGATCAGTTTAAAGACGACGAGTCAGAGAAGGAAACCGCTGGCGCCAGATGCTGACGATAGAGATTTCCAGCGGACCAGATTCTCTATGATCGTTCGGAGGGCAGGCGCGATGTTATGACGTTATGCTAGACCTTTGCATTTGAAAAAATGGCGCCGCCTCGGGTCGGAAGCCGAGATCTTTTATTTTTTTATTTCAGGCTTCCCAGCCTAGAGGTCAGATGTGGGAACTTATTGACACCATCTCTCACTGAAAAGAGGATCTGTCATGCTTATTCCTATTACCAGGGATGGAATAAAAGTGATAAAAAAACTGTAAAGTGTCCCTGTGTGCTTGCATGCAGAAGCGAACGCATAGGTAAGTCACGCCCACATATGTAAATGGTGTTGAAACCACACGTGAGGTATCACCGCAAACGTTAGAGCGAGAACAAGAATTTTAGCCCCAGACCTCCTCTGTAATTTAAGACACGTAACCAGTAAACATTTTTAAAGCGTTGCCTATGGGGATTTATAAGTACAAAAGTTTGCCGCCATTCCACCAGCGTGTGCAATTTTGAAGTGGGACGTTAGGTATCTATTTACTTGCCGTAACATCATCGTTCACATTATGCAAACAAATTGGGCTAACTTTAGTATTTTTTTTTTTAAAACGAGTTTGAAAAGTTGCTGCGCAAATCCTGTGCGAGATAAAAAGTTGCAACGATGGCCATTTTATTCTGCTAAAAAACATATATAATGTTTGGGGGTTCTATGTAATTTTCTAGAAAAAAAGAATTATGATTTTTACATGTAGGAGAGAAACGTCAGAATTGGCCTGGTAGGAAAGTGGTTAAGTAGATCATTGTTGTGTGTCTGAGTTAGAGTTAGAATTGGATATAGAGAGTGTATAAAGATAAGATAAAGTCTCTGGAGCAAAGGAAACATCACCACTAAGTTTGAATGTTTTACAGATTTTCAGCAAACTGAAGGTTTGCCTGAACTTTTTCCATGGTTCCCAATGCGGATGATTTTCCCCATTGCTATGGTTTAGGGTATTCCTCAAGTATTCAGTGAGCAGGGTGCAAAAAACAGAGTATGCGTATATGAGGAGTACACAGCAACCTGTGGGTGGTCACCCTGTAGCAAAGTCCTTATGGCAAACAGATGTGAGGAAGCTCCTGAATACCTTAAACGTGCTCTGGGTGGAAGGAGCGGTAAAGTGTGCAACCTGTGGTATGATGTTAAAACTGGTCTTCCACCTGAGTGGTTGAGTTTTAGAGCCACATTTGAAAAGTTTAACATTGTATCCGTTTCATACATTCCCAGTTTCCTGATAGTTTTAACATATAAAACGCACACCATGTAGGGTAGTGTAAAGCATGTAATTAAAATTTTTTGTCTTGTACTTGATGTGGAGCTACAGTAACGGTGTTATAAACAGGCTGACTGTCCTACCTATCCATGGTGCTGGTTCCTATATAAGGGCAAACTTAATCTAATCATGATGGGCATGCCCCCGGAGGGGTCTTCAGTTCCCGGGTTCCATAGGAATGAGCCACAGCCCTAGACCTGTGTAACCCCCTACAGTTAACTACATGTGTTGCACCAAGTGCCAAGGTGAGCACCCAAGCATGATCCAGTCCTCAAAGCAACACTACAGGCTGTCCCTGCAGCATAGTGATTGGGTACAGCTCCCAGGGATTTACAGAGGCTGTACTGCTTCTATTTTTGTATTCAGAGACATTGAGGAGTTTGTTTAAAGATTTGATCAAAGATTCAGACTCAAATAATAAAATAGTGTCAGTAAAGGCTAACTATTTCTAAAAATGTCTCCTTTATCCCTCCTACCTATTCGGCACACCCAGTCTAAAAAGAGATCTGTGTATTTAACTTTTTTACTCCAATCCAGTTCTATGATTCAGTAGTTCACCTGCTGAATAGGTGGAAGGCATGAGAAGGAAACATTTAAGAATAGCCACAGTTAACGTCAGCTTTCACTTTAAGCGAAGTGTAATTTTACACAAAGTTATAAGAGGTCCATCACCTTAAGACACTAGCAAAAAACAGAGGACTTTATGAGTGGACTATGGTTATAGCAGGATGGCCAGAAGGTAGCTGAAGGTACCAGCCTTTCATTTAGGATCTATAAATATTAAGCCTGTATAAGATGGCACATTGGGGTTGATTTGCTAAAGGCAAATCCAATTTGCACTGCAAGTGCAGTCGTGTAGATCTGAGGGGGACATGCAAGGAAAATAAAAAAAACTGAATTTTTGCTTGTACATGATTGGATGATAAAATCTGTAGAGCTTTCCCTCAGATCTAAAGTGACTGCACTTCCAAGTGCACTTGTAGTGCAAAGTGGATTTGCCTTTAGTAAATCAACCCCATTGTTTGTAGTGGGAAAGTGTTAGAACTTTTTACATTTCCTCAATGGGCCCTCAGAGAGAAATAAGAACAGAACAGTCATTTTCACCCTTCCACAAGGCTATCCAAAATAATAATAATAAAAAAAAAAAAAAAAAAGGGTAAATGGATGGACTTGATCTTTAATATGGGCATTGCATGGCAGACAATCTGAGAGATAGGTTGCCACCAGCTTACAGTTAATGAATTAGAAGGGAAAAATAGGAATAAACAATTTTTTCAATCCAATTTGAAATTCTGATGGCTGGTGCTTATATATTTTGTGTGTGTACAATGTTCAGGTTACCACTTACTTGGAAATTGGGCTCTTTTCCACTTTTGATCCAAGTTCTGAATGTACTTGTAGTCACTGACACTAGTGGTCAGGATAAAATTTGTGAACTCAGAGTGCACACGGGTTTAGTTTTCCTCTAAAAAGGCCCAGGAGAAACCTAGAGCACTATTTTGCATAATAGATTCTTTTGGATTTATTTTGTGGTTTTGGTTTCTATACATGGAATTCCACTTGCTTATTTAAGATAAGCTCCTTTAGCTTTAGGTGAATTACCTGCCCTAAATCCCCTACTTTGAGGCCATCATATTGTAAATTACAGGTCTTTGGCTGTCTAATTCAGATTTTCATCAGAAGGAGCTTACTGGAAACACTCGCTTCACATCCAAGCAGAGAGAGCAGACAAAGCATTAGATAATGGAGTTTGTTTATTTAGAAAATATGGAAAAAAAAAAAAAAAAAAAAAGCAGACTCCAGCAGTGCTGACATTGACAACCATTCATTGTTTAATTTTTGAGTCTGCACATTATTTAAAAAAAAAAAAATACAGCAGTAAACTGATTTTTACAGCTAAGCTGGTCTTTCCTTTAGTTTCTATATATGAATCTTAGTGACTCCAAGAAACTACTATAACTATTGTATCAAATCCCTTATGTTTGACTGTATATGAAGCCAAGTTATCAGTGTTTGCCAGGAGGTCTCTGAAATCAAAATGGTGAAGGTCATGGTAAAAAGAACAGGTGTAGCATATTTTACTTTCAAGATACCTTAAGGCTCGGTTCACACAGGGGCGACTTGTCCAGGCGACTTAGCCGCCTGACAAGTCGTGCTCCGTTCTGTACTATGGAACCGTTCTAATAGGAGCGACTCAAGTCGCTCAGACTTAGAAAAAAGGTTCCTGTACTATTTTTGGGGCGACTTCAAGCGACTTGCATTGACTTCTATACAGAAGTCGTTTTGCAAGTCGCCGCTGAAGTCGAGTGCAGGGCGCGTCTGTGAGTCGCGCTGCAAGTCGCGCCACCCCTGTGTGAACCGAGCCTTACTCTTTTGTCCATATTCTTATGAATTAGCATAACACAACTTTTGAGTTATGAATCAAAACTTGTACATTTATTCCAAAACGGACTTGACCAGTTAAAATCATGTTCTAGTGATACAAACTGAAATCAAATTTAAAGCAGTGCACGTGACCACTATCCATATGAAACCAAATAAATGTCTATTATGGGATACAAATTCTCTGACTTGCTAAAAGAAAACTTAACATTTTTGGCATTGGAAAAAGCAGTACAAATATTTGCCCCTCTTTATTGTCATAATCCAATCAACCGCACTGACAGATTCCTGAAGAAAGTGGGCTGACCCCAATAACTAGAGTGGCAAAACAGCAGTATCTTGTTGGTTTAAAATATGCATCCTTGTGGTGTATTCTACTGACACAAAAGTAGAGTCAGTCTGTGCAGAGATAATTTAAAGAACTTTTTTTTTTTTTCTTTAGAAAATTCAAGTTACAAAATAGTGCATGCAAAGCTGTGGGGTTGATTTACTAAAACTGAGTGCAAAATCTGGTGCAGCTGTGCATGGTAGCCAACCAGCTTCTAGGTTCAACTTGCTCAAATAAGCTTTGACAAAAAAATGGAAGCAAATTGGTTTCCTTGCATAGCTGAACCAGATTTTGCACTCTCCAGCTTTAGTAAATGAACCCCTGCGTCTCTCTTGCGCGTATTTGCAGAAGATCTACCATCTGCTGCAATGGCATAGTACAGTACCTGGGATTCTCAATGACCTCCTGGCTTCAGCCCTGCTGCCTGAACAAGTCAGCATTTAGGCCAGCCACATCTCTCTCCTAGTATGTGGAAAGAAATCTGCTCTGTTACACACCCAGTTTCTGAAAAGCATAAATAAAAATTAGTTCCAACACAGAACTTCTGGTGAGGGAATGATACACCAAGTAGCACTTCCCACAAATGGTCATCACCTCCCACTAATGCTAATGAACAGACTAGGCATGGTGACATACTTCAAAAGTGCAACATAGACATTAATGTGCCTGCATACACAATTTTTTTACTTGAGAAGGAAAGGCTTCTAATCCTGTGCTCTTCAACCTAATAATCCATTAAATGGGTAAGGTTTACTAAGTACAGCTGCTCTCCCAAAGAGATTACCAACAAGGTCTGGATTGCAATCTGTAATGGAAGATAAGAAGGGAAAAAAAACAAGGGAAGCACTCCCGTAGTGTAAAACCTTTTATTTTGACACAATTAAACAATCTTTTTAAGATGCACTCACGTTTCCAGTTTTTACACTGCGAAAGGCATTTTGTTGTTACTGGATCAATGTGAGTGCATATTAAACAATCTTTTTTATTGTGTCAAAATAAAAGGACGTTTTACGCTAGGGGAGCGCTTCTTTTTTTTCCCCCCTTCTTATCTACAATGTTTTACTTGCAATTTCAAGATATTTTAGTTCTGCTTTTAAGTTAGACCAATAAGACCATAGCTTTGTATGCTACCAAATTACCATATACTTAATGCAGTACTGGTCTCAGTCATGAGGCTGTAATTAGGAGGGAGTTAGACATAATTATGTCAAACCCTTTAAATCCAAACAGAAAACTTAAATGGATGGATGGATGGATGTAAGTAATGATTTCCATGCAGGATATTGAGGTTTATATGCCACCTGCTTTGCCATTGGATTACCAAGCACATAGTAATGTCAAACAATTGTGGGTTGTTCCTTAAAAGAGAATTGATAATGAATTTGAACAAAGTTTGATTTTAAAGACATTATAAACAGTCACTAGCAGTATTATAGGTATAAAATATTGTACTGCACACACACATATTTATATATATATTAAATGTAGATGTCACCAGGTTCATACAACTTCTATCCATGGTAATCTAGTATGGTGGCAGTTTTCTGTGAATACAGTTTTTTTATTTTAAAAATGTTACAGCTACAAAAATGCTTTATGAATATATAGATTCACAACATTTAAAAGAAACACCTCTAGATAGACTGGGTGTTGTCGTGTTTCCAGAAACCATAAATTAGTGCTCCAAGGTATTGTAACTGACTAATATGCTCCAGCAAGCACAGGCTAGGACGCCTCCAGAAAATGGAAAATAGTTCTACATCAAAAACTTCTTTTCCATGCCTGGGTGGGCAGCAGCTGCCCATTTTAGCTCTAATGTACAAGAACTTGGTGAAAAAGCGCTTTGGCGTTTTAACTGTTAACCGTATAATGCTTTCATAACACATCTTTATGCCTCCATTTAAAAAAAGACAATGGGATGGTCTGTTTTTCAGTTTTACCATTATATTTATTTGCTACCTCACCAGATTTACTTTAAATTGTTTTTTTTTTTGTTTTTTTTTATGTTATAAGTATTGAACCCTTGAGAAATAGTACAGGACTAAATAAAGGATTAAACGAATGACACTGTGTTTTTAACCTATAATACCAAAGCAACTTTAAAACAGAATTAACGGTTTGTTTTCATGGCCAATCTTCAAAGCATGGTGTCCAGTTCTCTCAGCAGAAGCACAAGTGAAATAATTAGCATGGTTATTTCCATTTTATATATATATATATATATATATATATATATATATATATATATATATATATATATATATATATACATACATACCTTTTGCTATCTGAAGAATAAGATGGAGAAGGTCTTGTAAGAGGTTTCTTTTGCTCACAGTTATCTGGCAAAATCAGTTTTACCACTTGTAAGGAGTATGAACAGTGTTAGAATTAGTACAAGCTCCTGTAAGACCCCGTTAACGTAGGATTGAGCCTGCAAATTCTCATTTTAGGAGAAATGCGTACAGCAAGTTACAAGAAGCTTTCAAAAAGCCCTTAAAGTGAACCTGTGTTCAGTGCAGAGAAAAGAAAAACAAACATTTACTTAAACTTTCATTCCAGCACCACATACTCTTGGCTTTCCTCCCACCTTTCAGCTATTGTGATCCATGTATAGTGGCTTAGACAGAACAGCTCTCTGAGCATTGAGGGAGGAGGCAGAAGTTGCGTGAACTCTTCATCACTAGTCTGGAAGTGTTGAACGTTCATCTAAATGAGAGTGCCGCAGCCTGCTAACAGTCCTTTAAAGCTGTATCCTATGTGAACTAGGCTTACTGGAGGAACAATGTGCCTATAAAGCTTGTATTTGGTCATCGTTAAATACTTGAAAACCTACATTAAAAAGTATAAATATATTTGGAAAAAAAATCATGTATGTGTCAGAAACAATAAATGCAAGTTAAAAGTGGTCACTGCAATATGTTTCCCTAATTGCACACATCTATAGGAGTTAAAACATGTATATTAATCAGATCAAGTCATGGCTGAACGAAAAAAAATCAAAAAATAAATAAAACAAAAAATAAATCGATCTTCTCAGGATGTACAACTGAAACTGTATTTCCATGGAAATGGTTTCATCTTTTACTTGTCAAAGAGATGTTTTGAAATAACTTAAACAAGTTTCAATAATCAGAATTGAAAAACTTCTGGAAGTAGAACAGTGGAAACGATTAACTTTGAAATTTGATTGCCTAATGCTCCATATGATAACCGCGTAATCTGCAGCATATTGCAGTGGCTGTCTCCTTAAGTATATTTGGAATTGGATGTAGACGCAGAATGCAATTAAGTCCATAGCACCCAACAAGCTGTTTTTTTTTTTCATAAAAGAATATACATGGAAAAGGAAGGTGGGATAAAAAAAAACAAAAAAAAAAAACTGTAGAATATTCAAACATAAAACAGCCTGACCCTCGATGTACTGACAAGAAGATCAGCGTCGTAGAACTTGGTTTCTATGATGACGTTACCACTGAAAAGGAAGCAATAAAGCAAAAAACACTGTTAGATTAAAGAGAGGGGAAAAAAAACCCACAACTTAAAAAGTAACTCCACTTTTGTTAAGAAAAAAACAAAAACAAAAAACAAAAAGCAAAAACAATCCCCACTGGGTGATGTGGATTGTAACAAACCTTGTAGCGGTGTCCCACCTGTTGTATGTTCTTAAGAAAAAGCTGTATGCTCCATTCTGTCCTTGGTATAATGATTTCTGAATGGGAGTGTTTGAAGTACGAGCGATCGAATGAGGAAAGTTTCAGTATCTGCATCCCTTTAGAACTAATTAACCCCTAGGGAGCAACTCAGCAAAAATATAAACCCTTTTGCAAAGGATGCCTAAATGTATACTTGCATCTTAATGCAGACTTCTGCGAAAATCAGTGAGACAATCAAACAAGCAGGAAATGGCTTTTCTGGGGAAGTTCTGTACAACCATGGTGTACAAAAGAGCTCCAGGTTGCCATATTGCATTGAATCTTAGAAAAATTACAACAGCTAAAGATTGAAAAGGGAAGGCAATTCCTAAAGTTGTTCTAAAGCCTTAAGGTTTTTGTACTTCATGTTTATGTAATGTATATTTATTTTTTTCTTGCTCTGTTGCAAGCCTAAGGTGACCTTGGGTGTCTTAAAGGCACCTACAATTAAAATGTATTATTAACCTTATTGCATTCCCTCGATCCTGCGCTGTGCACAAGAACAGTGGCTCTCTCCCTCCACACAGGACAGATTGTTAGCAGGGGAGCCATTGGTTCCTGCAGCCGTCAATCAAATCATTTGATTGAGGTAAAGCTCCGCTGTCTTTGTGTATAGATGCAGGCAGTGGCATTCAGGAGCAAGTCTGCACGAGTACCCTCCCCCCTAGCCCTAGCAAGCTGCTTGCTAGGGGGTAGTTGAAAGGAAAGAGGAGCCAGGAGTGCCAGTGGAGGGGGGGGGGGGGGCTAGAAGAGGAGGATCAGGGCTGCTCTGTGCAAAACCATTGCACAGAGCAAGCAAGTATAACATTTTTGTTAAAAATACACATCTAAAGTTTAAAATCACAATATGGTTTGTGTAGCCATTTTATATGCTATATTATTATTTTTGGTATCTTTTTCACAGAAGTGGAGTTACTGTTTAAAATGCCCTATGCTATGCACAATAAACTTATACACAGTAAAATGGCAACAATAAATGGGACTTTTAAAAGGTACCCTCACACATACAAGACATATGTTGGTGTCAAACTGGGCAACTCCAGCAGCTTACATTTAGGGTTATACACAAATATTTTTACATTGAAAAAAATTTAATAATTAATATGTGGTAAAATTACTGCAACTATCACTATATCACACTTGTGGGTGAATTTTCATGAATGTAGTGGTGCATTGCCCATTTATTTTCAATGGGCCCTCAAGGTATGTTCAGGGGCCCAAAAACATACAACCTAATTTTTTCCAATGATCACTTATGCGTTTAAGAGCAAGTCTGCTTGTTTATACTTATGTGCATAATTGACATATCACTGACAATACATAATGCACATATACAATGCGTTGTACTATACGT
The DNA here is from genome assembly GCF_037356315.1 of Lithobates pipiens. NCBI lineage: Eukaryota > Metazoa > Chordata > Amphibia > Anura > Ranidae > Lithobates > Lithobates pipiens. Next base: position 370,235,491 of record NW_027507758.1, on the reverse strand, counting down.
TAAAACACACATGATAATGCGTGCAAAACAGTGTGAATGCAGTCTAAAATGTAGATTCAAGTCTGCAAAGACTGACTAAAAGCAATGTAGTCTCAAGCTGACTTCTAATGTTATCTCTGCAGTCACTGCTATCTGCACAATTAAAAAAAACAAAAAACAAAAAAAAACAGGATTTTTTTTTGTTACACGCCTTAAAATCCCATTTTCGGAGTACACTGAGGGACAAGCCTCTATTTCTAACCTTGACCAACAGGATTTCATAGCGCCACCTATACTAGGCTGAAAAAAACACTTGCCACTGCCTACGGGCAGCCCTCACTTGTATAAAGCCTGCTCTCTGCTATAGGCAAGCCAGTTTAAGAGCAATGTGAAAAGTAAAAAAAAAGTCAATGGGGGGTGGGTTCTGTGTCCTTCAATGATACATCGACAAGCAGTATAACGTAGAAAAAAAAAGGAGGGGTGGGTGCTGTGTCGGTCGGTGAATTACAGAGAAAAGGATTTTACACTGAGTACAAAAGATCCTATTTTCTCTTATATTCACCGACCGACACAGCTCCTCTTTGTAACTAAATGGGATGTCCCCAAGCAGTGCCAAACGAGGGGCAGTAAAAAAAACAGCATAAAAAAATAAAAAATACTTCGTCCACCATGGCAAGTGGGAACTAGTGAAACTAAACCTACACAAAAACAGCAGTGTGTGGAAAAACTCCACCATATAACCGGGTATCCTCAGCAGGAGTGTTCCCCAAGACCGCAACATTGCGGAGGTAACGCAACAGAGCATTAACAAAACAGTACTGCGTTTTTTACCGAAAAAACTCAATTGCAACTAAACGGCCGTCTGCAAAACTTTGCGGCCAAAACCAGCATCCGCCGATGCACTGACGTCTACCTTGTAGAACTTGGTAAACGTATGGACAGACGACCAGATCGCCACCTTACACACCTGAGCGACAGACGCTTGGTGTCGGAAGGCCCAAGACATTCCAATTGCTCGTGTAGAGTGGGCCGTGACTGGAAAGGGGGGCACCTGCCCTTTCAAGGCGTAGACTTGGACTACAATCTGTCTGATCCTCCTGGAAATGGTGGCAGACGAGACCGCCATGCCTTTCTTAGGACCAGCCACCGAAACAAACCTTGAGTCTGACTTCCGAAAGGAAGCTGTAGCAGACAAGTACACCTTCAGAACCCTAACCACATCGAGAGGGGTCCTTCGGCTTAGGACACAATGATGGCAATACAATGTCCTCATTGATATGAAAAGCCGAAACCACTTTTGGTAGAAAGGACAGTTGCGGACGAAACACCACCTTATCCCTGTGGGTGGCCAGATAAGGTGACTTGCATGACAAGGCAGCTAATTTCGAAACCCTCCTGGCCAATGTGATGGCCACTAGAAAGACCACTTTCTGTGAAAGGGTTAACAAGGGAATCTCCCTGATCTTCTCAAACGGCGGCTTCTGAAGCGCCGACAACACCAGGTTCAAATCCCACGGAGGTAACGGAGGACGCACCGGAGGGACTACATGTCGTACCCCCTGAACAAAGGTACTCATTAATGAGTGAGACGCCAGGGGTCGCTGGAAAAAAACAGCCAAAGCTGAAATTTGCCCCTTGATGGTGCTCAATGCCAACTTCTGGTCTACACCTTGCTGAAGAAACAGCAGGATCCTGGATATAGAGAAAGAGCGTGGTTGCCACCCTTTCTCCTCACACATGGAGATATAGGTCTTCCAAGTACGATGGTATGTCTTTCTGGAAGAAGATTTCCGCGCCCTCAACATAGTTGACCAAGTCCGACAGACCCCGGTTCCTCAATACCTGGCTTTCAACAGCCATGCCTTTAAAGCCAGCGATGGTAAAGCAGGGTGAAAGATTTGACCTTGAGATAGGAGGTCCTCCCGCAACGGCAGTCGCCAGGGAGCGTTTGCCACCAGACGCACCAGGTCTGCATACCAAGCCCACTGAGGCCGATCTGTGGCAACCAGGATCACCTAGATCCCCTCAGCTTCCACTCTGCGCAGCAGGCGTGGCAACAGTTTTAGTGGAGGAAAAGCGTAGATCAGCTGGAACTGATCCCACGGAGCCACCAGCGCGTCTGACGCGTCTGCCCACGGATCTCTGGTCTTGGACACGAATCTCGGTACCTTCCGATTGAGACGGGAGGCCAATAGATCCACATCTGGTGTTCCCCACCTCAGGCACAGCAGCCTGAACATCTCCGGATGCAATGCCCATTCTCCTGGGTCCAGCATCTGTCAACTCAGATAGTCCGTCTGTCAATTTTCCACCCCTGGGATGTAAATGGCCGACAAGGCCGGTACGTGTTGCTCTGCCCACCAAAGTATGTGAGCGACCTCCCGAGCAGCGGCTGAGCTTCTTGTTCCTCCTTGGTGATGTATGTACGGCACAGCTGTGGCGTTGTCTGACTGTATTCTGATCGGACGCCCTTGAAGACTCATCGACCATGTGTGGAGGCACAGCCTGATCGCTTTCAATTCAAGCAGATTGATCCGCAACTTGGATTCTTCTGCTGACCAGAGGCCCTGAGCCGACTGAATCTCCATCACTCCACCCCAGCCGGACAGACTGGCGTCTGTAGTGATCACTGTCCATGTCAGAGGAAGGAAGGAAGGAACGATTTCCCGGACTGAATCGCCGGGGACCTCAACCACCAGATCAGGGAGTCCCTGTCAGGTTAGCTCTCCTGGATCTGTGGATCCAGGGACAACGGAGATTTGTTCCACTGCATCAAAATCTCCTTCTGCAGGACTCTGGTGTGGAACTGGGCATAAGGTACTGCCTCGAAGGAGGCCACCATGAGCCCCAGTACTCGCATGCAAAAGCGAAGCGACTACCACTTGCTGCTCATCAGTAGATTGACTGCCGATCTGAGAGTCCTTAATTTGTCTGAGGGGAGAAAAACCCTCGCTCCCTGGAGTCCAACAGTAACCCCAGGTACTCCAGATGCTGAGTCGGTACAACCACCGACTCTTTAGGTTCAACAGCCACCCAAATTGTTGCAGGGTCTGCAAGGTGATCGCCACATCCTCTAATTCTGAGGCAGAAGAAGCTCTCAGGAGATCGTCTAGGTAACCCATGATCGCGATCCCGCGTTCTCAGCAACGCCAATACTGGAGCCAGTACTTTGGTAAAGACACGGGGGGCTGATGCCAGGCCAAAAGGGAGAGCCACAAACTGGTAGTGGGCTTCCCCGACTGCCAAAACGTAGAAATTCTTGATGCCGAAGGCATATGGGTATGTGCAGGTAAGCATCCTGAATGTCCAAGGACGCCAGGAAGTCCCTTTGATGGAGTGCAGCGACTACTGAGCGAACTGATTCCATTCTGAACCTCTGCACTTTTGCAAAGCGATTGAGGGCCTTCAAGTCCAAGATTGGACGTACCCCTTGCTTCTTGGGAACCACAAACAGATTTGAGTAGAACCCCTGGAAGCGCTCCAATTCCGGAACCGGTACAATCACCCCCCTGATTCAGCAAGTCCCTCACCGCCCCTAACAGGGCCTCCCGGCGAACCGGAGACACGGGTATGCTGGAGGGGAAGAATCTGTTTGGCGGCCAAGAGAAAAACTATCTTGTAGCCTGTGGAAATCAGATCACAGACCCATTGGATGGATAACCGGGAGGTCCCCCCGGGCTGCAAACTCCTGAAGACGACCCCCCCACCCGAAAAGTGGGTGGGGCAAACCTTCATGCGGTAGCTTTTTTGTTCGCAGGCTTGTTATGCTTGCGGCTCCAGGGACGCTTCTGACCATCCGGGGTCGTTTTGCCGAAGCACCGCGTGGACGAAAAAGCCGCTTGTGAGCGGACAAAGAGGGCTCCTTAGCCTCCAAAGAGCCGTTCGTCAAGGAAGGGAAGATCCGTCAGGGCTTTCTTGGATGCCTGGTCAGCAGACCAGCATTTCAGCCAAATGAGGAGCCTCAGCACTACAGCTGACACTGAAGCCTTGGATAACAGGGGGAGAGTATCCAGGGCCGCGTCACAAAACGTACCTAAGGCCATGCACTAGTTAGTCTGCTAGTTCCACGCAGACAGGGGAGTCGCTCTGCTCTCCAAATTCGCGGTGCAAACGTTTTGCCCACTCAGTGTCTGCGACACCAGTGCGGATGCCAGTACAGGTCGCACGGCTGACCCCACAACCGTAAACAAGGAACGAGCCACCGTCTCGGCCTTCCTGTCCATGGGATCCTTGAATGCAGGAGCCCTCTCAACCGGGATCGTGGTTACGTTATTTATTCGAGATACTGGTGGGTCCACGACCGGAGGAGCCGACCACTTTTTGAGAAGGCTTTCCTCAAAGGAGTAACGCACCGCCAAATTTTTGGCTACCGAAAAGGTCAGTTGCGGGCTGCCCCATTCCCTGTAGGTGAATTTGTCAAAATAAGTTAAATACGGGAACACCTTAGCTGAACGTGCTGGCTTGCGGGACCCAAAGGGGACCGGTACATCAGCAGAGGAATCCGCTGGCTCCTGAATCTTCAGGGTATCACGCACAGCTGTGATAAGTGCTCCAATAAATGCCTTGTCGCGCCCGGACCCGAACGGGGAATCATCCTCACTGTCCGAACGGTCCTGGTCAGCCACGTCTGAGGTCAGAACAGGGGTCTCCAGCCGCAGCAGGGCCCGAGTCTGCATCAGAGCTCTCCCCAGAGGAGGGGGGGGGGGGCACGGGCCTCTTACTTGCACCTTTCCTTGATATTTATCACTAGAAAGAATATAATAAACCATAAATTAAGTTTAGTCCCAAGTGAAAAATGTAATAAAAATAGATAATAATGAAACCCCAAAAGAGATGATGGTGATAAAATATTGCAGCCACAAATCAAAGGTGAGTCACATCAGACTCCCCTCACTGCAAAGGTTAACCAACATTCCAGTATAAGCCTTAAAACAAGTGAAGATTTCACCTTATGGTGTACTTCAGATGGACATCCAGATATGAAAATCAGAACGTACAGGATAGTGCAAAACTTAGCTTGTAGCAGAGAGCTCAGCTTCTCTTGAAGCTCAAAAAGAGGCTCCTGCTGCCCAACCCTTTCACTGCCAGGTCTGTATGCCGTACAGACCTACAGAAGTGCCCGCAGGTGGCCAAGTCCGTACGGACCTCATTTCTCCCTCTGCTATAAGCTCATCGTCACTTCAATGACCATAAACTTATGTCAGAATTGTTCAGCAGAATCTGATGAACAATTCCCCCTCAGTACCGATTACCCCCTCCACCTGAACCAACCCCCCCCCCCCAAACCGTATCCCTGCAGCTACCATCATTAGATGGCATTCCTCTGCCGCATGAGATGTCTCTCCCCCCCCCCCCCCCCACTAATCCCACATTCCTTATCAATCACCGCTCAGAACGGCATCCCTCCTGCAGCTTCTGCCTGCACTGAGCTCCGGTGAGTGGCGGGGAGAGGGATGGAGCGGTGAAGTTGGGGCTTGTTAAACATGTGTTTACCAAGGCCCCCCCCCCCGTAGTAGAGTGGGAGCAGGCAGCGATCACTACAGATCACTCCTATATGTCCCACTGACAGCTGATCTTAGTAAACCGCAAGTTTTATTATGTATCAGACTGTCATTTTATGAATAAATTAGGAATCTCTATACAGATTCATGATTCATTCAAGTAAAGTGCGACAGAGAAAAGGGACCATCTCCAGTACCTTTCTCAGTCTCAAAAAGAGAGATATGGGGGTCTGCTTAGACCTCTGATATCTCACCAAAGACCCCCCCCCCCCCCCAAGAAAAAAAAAAAAACGCATTAAAAAGGCAACCCCCTCCAGGTCCACCCCCACTCTGCCCCACCCCTCCACGGTGGCAGCCTTGTTCACACAGGGCAAACACAGTGTACCTTTACAGGGGGGTTCTGTGTATCTCTGTGCAAGCAGTCTCATTGATGTCATTTGGGATGTAGCAACTGCACGAACAGAGCCGTTGCTTCTAATTTTATATCCATATAGGTCTGTATGCATGAACCTGAGCTCACACTGTCTGACATTCGTATGGGTAGGAGTACATGCCCCCCGAATGAAGATTGGGAACAGCAGCTATACCTGTGCAGCCGCTGCATCTCAACTGACATAAATGGGACTGCCTGTGCAGGGATGCAGTATGTGCTTTCAGGAAATGTCTAGTTTGAGGGGTCTTTTCAAATTCTGAAATCTTGAAGTGAAAATGGTAACCTCCAGATTTTTAGATTAAATTGTTATTTACAGTTTTGCGTACCTTCAGGTTTTCACCATTTCACAAAAGGGTGCAAATTAAAATGTACAAATATTTGTTATTTATTAACTCAATAGAGTTTTAACTTTTATATTTACTAGGAATTTAGAAGGAATTTTGTATATTTTGCCTTGTATGAATCCACTATTTTAGTGTATTTTTCGCGAAAATATTGTTTTGATAAAAATTTGCGCAAATATCGTGGTGCCTTCTTTTTATTCTACTGGCCATATGCTTTCAGAAAATGCATGGTTTGGGCAGTCTTTTACAAATTCTGAAAGCTGTAAAACAAAAAAGAAAATCCTCCAGATCACTTTGTCTCAAATCGGCGCAATTTAAAATTTACAAATATTTGTTATTTTTTACTCAATACAGGTTAAGCTTTTAGATTTAGTAGGAATTTAGCAGGGATTTTGTAAATTTCCCTGTGTTTGTATCTGTTAATAATGATTTTAGTGCATTTTTTGCGAAAATATTACTTTGGTCAACATTTGCGTAAATATTGTGGGGCCTTAAAAATCAGTAGCACCTTCTTTTTATGCTACTGGTCCTATGCTTTCAGAAAATATGGTTTGGGAGGTCTTTAAACTCTGAAAGCTGTAAGGGAACAATGAAAACCTTTTTTTTAGAGAAATGTGGTTATTTACATTTTTGTGTACGTTCAGTTCTCACCATTTTGCAAAAAGGCGTAATTAATAAATAACAAATATTTGTATTTTTTTAAACTCAATACAGGTTAAGATTTTAAATTTAGTAGGAATTTTGTAAAAAATGTACTGTTTATCTGCTAATAATGATTTTAATGAATTTTGAAAAAAATGCAAAAATGGCCAGGCCACCTGAGTGTAAAAATGGGGACTTGCAAGCAAAAGGGTTAACGGCATACGCCTGAACAATCGTCTGCTGAATCCAACAGGAAATGGCGGCAGAGAAGGCCGCCATACTTTTTCTCATAACCTCCGTGAGCACAAAGAGTTGGCCCTCAAGAAGCAGCCATTGCAGATAAGTACACACAATCCGCTCGACCACGTCCAAGGAGTGCAAAGCAACCTCCTGAACTCAAGAAAGGAAGGACAATGGCCTCATTCATGTGGAGATCGGACATCACCTTTGGTAGTTAAGAAGGGGACGGGAAAAACAAAACAAAAAAAACACCTTATCCTTGTGCGAAATCAGGTAAGGAGGCTTACAGGATAAAGCCACCAATTCCAACACCCCCCAAGTTGGCCACCAGGTTTGCACACGTGAGATACAGGCAATTATCTCCCAGCACAGGATGTCTTCTTTTACTAATAACTTATCTGTGGCTCCTACATGTTAGTGAACTACTGAAGAGTGTCTAAATAAGTTATTAGTGATGGGAGACATCATACGCGTGCGCACAGGGGGTGCCAGTTGTGCCTGGGCACACCCTAATCACCTGTGAGCGACTCCTGTTTAAAGGAGAAGTGTGGAAGCATTTCTCTCTTCCTCTGGATCTGACAAAGAAATGATCAGTCTATAATTTTAAAGAAAGTTTTATTTTAACAGTGAGTGACTGATTCGCATTTTAATGAGTGAAATAAGTATTTGACCCCTTTCGCAAAACATGACTTACTACTTGGTGGCAAAACCCTTGGTAGCAACCACAGAGGTCAGATGTTTCTTGTAGTTGGCCATCAGGTTTACACACATCTCAGGAGGTATTTTGTCCAACTCCTCTTTACAGATCTTCTCCAGGTCATTAAGGTTTCGAGGCTGATGTTTGGCAACTCGAACCTTCAGCGTCCTCAACATATTTTCTATGGGATTAAGGTCTAGAGACTGCCCAGACCATTCCAGGGTCTTAATGTGCTTCTTCTTGAGCCACTCCTTTGTTGCCTTGGCCATGTGTTTTGGGTCATTGTCATGCTGGAATACCCATCCACCATTTTCAATGCCCTGGATGAGGGAAGGAGGTTCTCACCCTAGATTTGACAGTACATGGTCCCGTCCATCGCCCCTTTGATGCAGTGAAATTGTCCTGTCCCCTTAGCAGAACCCCCCAAACCATAATGCTTCCACCTCCATGTTTGATGGTGGAATGGTGTTCCTAGGGTCATAGGCAGCATTCCTCCTCCAAACATCGCGAGTTGAGTTGATGCCAGAGCTCAATTTTGGTCTCATCTGACCACAACACTTTCACCCAGTTCTCCTCTGAATCATTCAGATGTTCATTAGCAAGCTTCAGACGGGCCTGTACATGTGCTTTCTTGAGCTGGGAATCCTTGCGGGTGCTGCAGGATTTCAGTCCTTCACGACGTAGTGTGTTACCAATTGTTTTTAAAAGAATTCTCCCATAGAGTCCTGGGACGATTTCTTATCCTTCTCATGATCTTTGAAACTCCACGAGGTGGGATCTTGCATGGAGCCCCAGACTGAGGGAGATTGACAGTTATTTTGTGTTTCTTCCATTTGCAAATAATCGCACCAACTGTTGTCACCCTCTCACCAAGCTGCTTGCCGATGGTCTTGTAGCCCATTCCAGCATTGTGTAGGTCTACAATCTTGTTCCTGACATCCTTGGACAGCTCTTTGTTTTTTTTTAGTTAGATTGCTTCTGTGGACAGGTGTCTTATACAGGTAAGAAGCGGAGATTAGGAGCACTCCCTTTAAGAGAGTGCTCCTAATCTCAGCTTGTTACCTGTATAGAAGACACCAGGGAGCCAGAAAACTTGCTGAATGATAGGGGATCAAATACTTGTCAAGACAAGACTGCTCATTGGAGGAGAGCAAGCCAAGTTCCCAGCACAGCTAGAGAACTGACCACAATGTGTCCTAATGCCTAGTGTGGTCAATGCCTAGTGGTAACTGGCAGGAACCCCAGGGATTTCACACAAAGGAAGCAATACGAAGAGAACAGGATACTTTTTCATCCAAAGTACATTGTACAATGGGCACATATCAGGAATATGAAATGCTGGGGTAACAAACACTTTAAGGCAAGCTTTTGGCCGATGACTTGCTGATGAAAGGCCAGACAACTGAGCCACCAAGAAGGTACAAAGATGGACCCCTAAGGCCTAAAAAAAAAAAAAAAAAAAAAAAAAAACTGTATAGGCCTTTCAGGTTCAGTATCTTCCAGGAGGTAGACTTGCAAGCCTTCAACATCATGGGAATTACCAAGCCAGACTACACCCTGTCCCTCAGAACCTGGCTGTCAATAGCCATGTTGTCAAAGCCAGAGACAGTAAAAACAGGGTGGAAGACTGAACCCTGGGACAGGAGGTCCTCCAGAAGAGGTAATCACCAAGGGAGTGTCTGCGTCCTGCTGTACTATGTTGATGTACCACGCATGACCAGAATACCTTCAACTTCTATCCTGTGCAGCAAACGGGGAAACAGCTTTAGGGAAGGAAAGGCTAAAATGAGATACTAGTCCCACGGTGCCACCATTGCATCCGCCAAAGGATCATGCATTCTCGCCACACATTTCAGAACCTTCCGGTTGAAGCAGTCTGAACCAGACTTCTTGGCATTCGAGATTCATCCGAAGTTCTGTAGGGAGTGTAAGGTTACCTCAACACTGTCTATCAAGGCCTAGTAAGTCTCTGCACACAGGACCAAATCATTCAGGTAACCAATCAATCCCTCGTTGTCTCAGCAGGGCAAGAATCGGGCCAAAGCCTTGATAATTTGATAATGTACCAGAGAATGGAGGCCAGACCAAAGAGAAGCACCACAAACTCATGATGCGCATCCCAGATTACAAAGCGTAGGACACACCGATGTCCCTTACAGATGGGAATGTGCAGGTATTCGTCCTTGGTGTCTATGGGAGGCCAGAAAATCCCACTGATGAATTTAGGCCACCACAGAGTAAATGGATTCCATCCTGTACTTCTGAACCCGCACAAAGGAATTCAAGACCTTGAGGTCCAGGATTGGGCAAACCATGTCACTCTTTGGAACCTTAAACAGACTAGTGTAAAATCACCCAAACCGCTCCGACTTAGGCACCAGGACAATCAATCCCCGAAGAAGCAGATCCTGTACTACCCCATACAGGGCCTGCAGGCACAATGGCGAGAGATGAAAATTGGAGGGAAAGAATCTTTCCAGGTAAAAAGGAATGGAATTCTATTTTGCAACCGGAGACTTTTACATCGTGGACCCACTTGTTGGGGATGAGGGAGGTCCATGAGCCCGAGAACCAGTGAAGGCGACCTGCATCCTGGACCACAAGAGGAAAATGGGGGTTAAACCAACCATCAGACCCGCAACATGGTTACCAGGGAAGGCTCCCCTCTCGACCGAGGGCCCAGAGAAAGTTAGGGAAGTTAGGTTAAGGTAGGAGGCAGAGGCACAGATAAGAAGGACAGAAGGGACATCAGAGGTGACGAGGAACGGAGGGACCTTGCAGGACCGACCATCCCTGGGAGTACCAGCACCCCACACCGCATCTGGGGAGTGAAGGTGGGAAGGCATCTACTTACCAGTCTACCCAAAAAGAAAAAGGCACTGCTCCAGGTAATCCCCGATACCTTGAGACCAAAAAAATAAAGAAATCCACAAAAAAGCGAAAGGAAAACCAGCGCCAGCATATTCAGCCCTCCCAACCTAAAAAAAAAAAACAGGGTGTGTGGCCTGCAGCAGGAATATACATGGAGACAAAACTGATATGGTTGCAAAATTTGAATTGTCCAGGGCAATAAATTCCTATACCACTGGCCTTGACATATTAGGATTGTCAAAGGCCGGTAGTATAGGGATTTATTGAGCTGGACATTTATTCACATTAATAACATTCCAATAAGCCTCCCATGCTGGTGCTCGCCACCGTACACACTGGAAGAAGAAATAACGAACGGCTGCACATCACCGCAGAACAGTTCTATAATTTATTATAGAAGGAATTGGGAATTATAGAAGAGTCCCACAGTATGCAGTCATTCATCAATTCTACTTACCAGTCCAGCGGAGCATGCGGGTATGGCTGCCATTAAAGCTCCTCCTCGCCACTAAAGTGGGGGGCTGACAGACAGGGTAACAATGTGACAGACCCCAGCGCCTGGTTATGTGTGTCACTGCAAGACATTTTATTTGCTGGCAGCCCTCTTCCAAGATGGGAGTTGCCCAGCCGAACCAGCGCATAGCTAAAGGTCTGCGGGTGCTTTTTGGCCAGACTGGGGTGACCACTGGATCTAGGATTATCCAGCCTGGTTATTGATAGAAGATCTCTGTAGAAAAAAAAATCCAAAAAAACAAACAAACAAAAAAAAGCAGAATAAAAACAGCCTGTGGAACCACAGGTCCCAGAAGGCAACCTGGTCCTAAATCCTTCACACTAGACAGAATGACTGGCTTGCTTATAGCAGAGAGCGGGTTTTATACCAGTGAGGACTGACCATAGGAGGTGGCAGTTTTTTTTCAAATGTTTTATTTAACCAAAAGACATGATCCATAGCGTCATAGCAGTAAGAATCACAGAACACATGCCAAGTTTTTTTCTGCCTACTGTACTACTTATGTAGGTGGCGCTATAAAACCCTGTTGGTCAAGATAAAGAAGAAAGGCTGTGTCAATCAATGAGCATAAGAGAGACAACCACTGGAAGGAAAATCTTTGTTTGTATATAGCTTTATAAAACTATGGGGACAGGCACATTAACTGACAAAAACTGCAATAGGGTTAAAGAGCTCCCCTATAGCCATTAATACACAGAATTATTCCCTGCTTGGACAAAATTAACCGCTTCGCGCCCGCCCTATATCCAAAAGACGGCTACAGAGCAGATGCTAACTGCCAGGAGGCTGTCCCTGGACTTCCTCCTGTCTACTTCCCTAATGCGAGCATCGGGGAAGTTCTGTGTTGCCCGTGTCCCTCGGACACAGCCAATCACAGTTCGTGCTAAATGGCCAATCACAGTGGCCATTTAGCACTCGATCGGGCTATCATCTCTCATCGCCGGCTCCCCTCCTCACACAGAGACAGCATGTGAGGAGGAAGAGCTTCCATGCTGCAGCTGCAGCATCTGTGACTGTGAACACACACACACATACACACACATGCCCACCTGTCCCCTGCGCCATCTATCAGTGCCATTTATCCCCAGTGCGACCTATCAGTGCCATCTGTCCCCAGTGCCACCTAACAGTGTCATCTGTTCCCAGTACCACCTGTCCCCAGTGCCACCTATCCGTGCCACCTGTCCCCAGTGCCACCTGTCCCCAGTGCTGCCCATCCCTAGTGCCACGTGTCCCTAGTGCCATGTATTACCAGTGCCACCTGTCAGTGTCACGTGTCATCAGTGCCACGCATTAGTGCCATCTGTCGTCAGGTGTCATCAGTGCCACGTATTAGTGCCATCTGTCATCAGTGGCACATCAGTATCACGTGTCATCAGTGCCACGTATTAGTGCCATCTGTCATCAGTGTCACGTGCCATCAGTGCCATGTATCAGTGCCACGTGTCATAGGCCTGGTGCTTCAGGGCCTTCAAAAGTGTAATAGGTAGACAACAATTTAGATGTTTAATTTATGCTCCTAGAACACGTGATGGCGCTCCCTGCATGTTGGGCCTCTCTAAGTGTCCAGGCTGTGAAAAAGTCACACACGTGGTATCGTAATACTCAGGAGGAGCAGCATAATTGAATTTGGGGTGTCATTTGTGCTATACACATGCCATGTGAGAGAAATAACCTATTACAATGACAATTTTGTGGAAAAAATAAAAAAACAGAAAAAATAAAAAAAATCTTCATTTTGCAAAGAATTGTGGGAAAAAAATGACAACACCAACAACCTCACTATGACTCTTACTAAATACCTTGGAATGTCTACTTTCCAAAAAGGGGTCATTTGGGGGGTATTTGTACTTTCCTGGCTTGTTCCGGTCGCAAGAAATGAGATAGGCCACCAGTACATCAGATGTGATCAATTTTGTATGATTCGCACCACACCTTGTAGACTCTCTAACTTTCACAAAGACCAAATAATATTCACTTATTTGGGTTATAAAAATATGTAGCAGTATAAATTATGGCCAAAATTTACGAAGGAAAATTAATAATTTGCATAATTTTATCACAGAAACAAAGAAAAATGCTTTTTTTCAAAATTTTCGGTCTTTTTTCATTTATAGCGCAAAAAATAAAAAACCCAGGAGGTGATCAAATAGCACCAAAAGAAAGCTCTATTTGTGGGGAAAAAAAAAAGGACAAAAAATTAATTTGGGTACAGTGCTGCATGACTGAGTAATTGTCATTCAAATTGTGAGAGCACGGAAAGCTGAAAATTGGTCTGGGCAGGAGGGGTGTTTAAGTGCCTAGTAGGCAAGTGGTTAAGCATGTTCAATAAGGAAAAGTGTAAAAATGTGGATAGGAATTGCACAGATGTAAACTAAGTAATCAAAACAGCAGCTGGCAGTTACAAAACAGAACATTTGTGTATAAATAAAAAAAAACAAATTGTCGCTCTAAAATAGGAGATGATAAAACCGAAAAGCTGAGTTAGGCCCCTTTCACACTGACGATCCGTTCAGGCCCGCCTGTCAGTTTTTCAGGCGGACCTGAACGGGTGCTCCATAGAGCTCTATGGAGCGTCGGATGTCAGCGGTGACATGTCCGCTGACATCCAACCCGCTCCGATCCGAAAAAGTGTGACGGAGGAAAAAGCTATTTTTCCATCCGTCTGCGGATCGGATCGGGTGACGACGGGCACTGCGGTCCGTCGTCATCCGATCTCCCATAGGGGAGAGCGGCGCTGTGACAGGTCCGTCCCTGCGCAGTGTGCAGAGACGGAGCTGTCATCTCCCTGCTCAGCGGGGATCGGCGGAGTGATCCCCGCTGAGCAAACGGACATCCACGGGGCGGATCAGAACTGATCCGCCCCGTGTGAAAGGACCCTTAGACTTACCGGTAATTCCTTTTCTGGGCGTCTTCCAGGACAGCCCATGAGACCTAGGGCTTCTCCTACCAGGGCAGGAAACACATTAACCCCCACCAGATAAAAGGGCAGTCCTCCAGGCCCCATGTCAGTATTCTCGTGAACCATAGGATGCCCCCTGTAAAACATATGCATAATCCACATAACTTCAAGACAAAACCAGGTGGGAACCGGCTGTCCTGGAAGACTCTCAGAAAAGGAGTTACCGGTAAGTAGATCAGCTTTTCCCTAAGTGTCTTCCAGGACAGACCATGAGATGAGTCAGAACTTACCAGTCTAGGGAGGGACAACTGTATGAAAGAGTTTACGACCAAATGCCTGGTCCTGAGCAGATAGGAGAGCCAGGCGATAATGTTTAATGAAGGTCGAAAAACTGGACCATGTGGCAGCCCTGCAAAATAAAAAAAATTCCGATGAGGCTCCAGCCATCTCAGCCCAAGACGCAGACAAGGCTCTTGTTGAGTTTGCAGTGACAAAAAGGCAGAAGAACTTCCCCAATTTTGTAAATTTCTGAAATAGCTTGCTTTATCCATCTAGCCAAGGTGGCTTTAGATGCACTCTTTCCCTTGTGTGCTTCTGAAAAGAGGACAAAGAAGGCATCTGTTTTTCTAAAAGTCTAAAGCTCAAGGTAGACGAGAAGAATTCTTCCAACATCTAAAAAACAATTTTCTTTCTTGGTCGCCCTTTGGCAAACTACAAAAAGGTTGGCAGTCCTGGGATCTGTGGAATGCACTGGTCACTTTAGGCAGAAATCCAGGATCAGTTTTCAAAACAACCCGATCCTCAAAAATTGTGAGGAAAGGCTTCCTCACTGATAGGGCCTGTAACTCACTTACCCTAAGGGTTGAGGTAACTGCCACAAGAAAAAAATGTTTTTAATGTAACTCAACTGAAACATCCTCTAGGGGCTCAAAAGGGAATTCTACCAGAGTTTGAAGCATCAGGGACAGGTCCCAGGTTGGACAACTAACCACTACGGGTCTAGACCTAGAAATTGATTTGAAGAATCTACCTATAGTGGGATTTTCCAAGAGAGAAAATTGTAGAAAACCACCGACAGCTGCCGCCTGTACCTTTAAGGTACTAACTGTACTAAAGGTACAGTTATCTTGTCGAAACCCTCTTGAAAAAATTCCAATATTGAAGGAACATCATGAGTTAATTTTTGATTTTCAGATAACCATGAGTTAAAGTTCATCCAAACCTTGGAATATGGCTCTAGTGACCATTTTTCTGCAATTTACCAGGGTCTTGACTACTTTGTCAGAGAACTCCAGAGAAAAGAACCTCTCTGTCTTGCAATTGTTCTACGAACAGGTCCGCTTCGGGACATCCCCATCTGTCGGTGAGTTCTGCAAAGATTTCGGGATGAAGGGACCAATTGTCTCAACATACCCGGTAGCAGCTGAGATAATCTCCCAGACAGTTTTGTGTCCCCTTCAGGTGCACTGCTGTAACTGAGGCTAGATTCCCTTCTGCCCATGATAAAATCTCCTGGACAATAGATTGAAGTATCCGACTCCTCGAACCCCTCTGTTTGTTGAGGTACACAACCATAGAGATATTGTCAGATAGAATCTGGAGATTGTGACCTCCAATTTCCATCTGAAATGCCTGCAAGGCTCTCTGAACCCGCTAGAAGCTCTTTCTGATTCGATGAAGCGCTTACTTCCCTTGAGGACCATTCTCCCTGAGCCATTGTGTTGCTGAGGTGGGCTCCCCATCCCCAGGAACTCGCATACATTGTGATCCGCTGGGATATAGGAATGGACCATGGTAGACCTCATTAGGTGCATCCACCCCAAGGTTCTTTTTACTCTGGAGGGTAACAAGACCCTTGATTCCAGGGAACTTAGGCCTCCGTTCCAGTACCTTAGTAGAAACAGCTGTAATGGGCGTTGATGAAATCTTGCCCATGGCACTGCAGGAAAGCAAGAGGTCATCAGACCCACTGCTCTTGAAACCTCTTTTAGTGAGACCGACCGATTGGTCTGTAAGGCTGACATTGTTTGCATCATTTTTGAGACCTTCTCCTGTGGGAGAAAAAGCTTTTGGTCTACTGAGCAAAATTCGTACCCCAGGTATGACACTTTCTGGGCCGGAATTAAGGAAGACTTCTCTATGTTTATTTTTTATTTT
Source organism: Lithobates pipiens (assembly GCF_037356315.1). NCBI lineage: Eukaryota > Metazoa > Chordata > Amphibia > Anura > Ranidae > Lithobates > Lithobates pipiens. Next base: position 370,219,211 of record NW_027507758.1, on the reverse strand, counting down.
TGAAAAGATTTATTACTTTTTCACATAACAGGTACATACAAGACCCAATGGGAAACAAAAACAAAAAAAAACACATTTACATCTTTTCAGTATTGACTCTTCCTCCTCCTTCCAAACCCTTATTCAGAGAAAAATTCTAAATAATAATAAGGCCACCTTTTCTCAATAAGAGCCAATGGTACGTTTAAATATGTCAGATAATTACATACATGTTAAAAAACCCATTGCAGGTGCCTTCTATTAGGTATCACTCAATCTGCCACCATAGTTTCACTATTCACCCAACTGCCCCACACTTTATCAAATTTTTGTGGTATGCCCCTGATAATGTATGCAGCCTTGTTAAAAGGTGCAGCCCTATTAACCAAACCCTTTCACGCTGATATAGATGGAGGATTAGGCTTTTTCCATGATAACACTATCATTTTCCTAGCGTAATAGATTAGGATTGACAGCAAAGTACGAGTTACTCTCTTTGGGGCTAGATTGTCCACCAGTCCCAAAAGGCACACCTCTATTGTGGGCTGTATAGGAATGGCTGTTACTTCTGCTATACATTCTGCAATCCACTTCCAAAATACTTGAATGTTTGCCGATTTCATGCATATCTTTTGGAATTGTGCAGTAAGGAAACTGCACCACCAGCAACCAGGTGACTGGGTAGGGAACATATTAGCCAATCTAGCTGGAGTAAGATATATGCGATGCAGGAAGTTAAATTGAATGAGTTGGTCTCTAGAAGAGACCGATCTAATAAAATTAATGTCCGATAGATCGTCCCAGTAATCCCCATCCATCTGGGGGAACACCTTACCCCATACCGCCCTACATTTTGCAAGGAGAACTCCTCCCTCACCGAACAGTTGTTTATATATTGTAGACAAGGCCTTGTCCAAAGTGTCCTACCTCAGTAAAGACTCAACATCACTCATTTTCAGGGTAATACCAATATCTCCAAATTGGGCACTGTATGCATGTCTGAGCTGAAGATAACGAAACGAGTGTTGGGAAGATTAAACTTAGTTTTTAGGGCATCAAACTGTAGAAGTTTCCCACCACCATGTCTTTCAGCATCTTAATACCAAATTTAGTCCAGATGATTGGATCAGGGTGCTCATAGAAGTGTGTTAATTTAGGATTCTTACAAAGTGGTGCGTGAGCGAAATCTCAGAAGCGCTACCCATCTTGGTCACTGCTACCCATGCCCTACTGATTGCATGCATGGATATCGTGAGTCTATATGGAGCTCTGACACCCCGATATGGGAGATGTGTCAGGGCCTCATACAAACCAACAGCCGCCTCTAGTCTATTGGCAGGGTCATTCTCAGGTATAGTAAACCACCCATGTATGAATATTAGCTGACCCGCTAAGAAATATCTGTGGAAGTCTGGGACTGCCAATCCCCCTCATTTCCACGGCCCTGACACTGGAAAGTCATTATGAGCTGATCTATTCTTTTGAATATATATCTCGCTATCCAAACAGGGGAATTCTGAAATATATATAAAAATAGAGGTAAAAATTTAATTTTCACTAAGTTCACCCTACCAATGAGTGTTAGAGGTAAATTATGCCATGCCTGTAGTCTGGATTTTAGTTTAGTCAAAAGTGGATCGACATTCAAAGCAATAAAGTCTGATATGGAGTTGGAGCTATATAACCCCCAGATATTTGATCACCTCTACCCTCAGCAAGGGACAATCTGCGGGAATCTTACATCTGGGGGATGGCGTGAGTGAGAGAATCTGGAGTGAGAGAATCTGGAATTTTCCCCAGTTGACTTTCAGACCCAAAAAGCGAGAAAAGGAATTTAGGATGTCTAAAGCTGCCGACAGGGAATTCTTGAAGTCTCACAATTCTTTGTTTCTTAACCAGCCTAGAGACTGAAGGAACTCCTCTACAGTCCGGAGATCCGCTAATAACTTTTGGTATGACTCCGCCACCACTAGGAGGTCGTCCAGGTAAGGGATAATAGTTATCGCCTTTAACCTTAGCGGAGCCAGCGCCTCCCCTTGTAAAAATGCGTGGGGCTGAGGACAGACCGAAGTGGAGGGCTTTAAATTGAAAGTGCAGAATCTCTGTTCCCATCTTGACCGCTAGTCTCAAGAATCTTTGGAAGGCTGGATAAATAGGGATGTACAGATAGGCATCCCTCAAATGGCCAAAAATGGCCATGAAGCAGTTTGGGTAAAGCAGGTTTTTAATTGAGAATGCAGTCTCCATATGAAAGTGCTTGTACCTGATCGAATGGTTTAGAGACCAGAGGTTCAGAATAAGCCAAAATTTTCCCGACAGCTTTCCGATGACAAATATATGGGGATAAAATGACTGCTGCCCACTGTGGGAGAAAAGCCCTCAATCTTCCTCCCACTGGGAGACACGAGACACTGTGGCTTGGCGGGTTGTTGATGAGGGTTAAACAAGACGACCTCTCTACCTCTGCCCTGTCCAATGTTTTTTGGGCCTATTGTCCCTTTCTCTAGGTCCTTGCTGCCTAATTTGGCCACAAAATGTTTTTCTGGCGGTCAGCTTTTTCTTATTCTCTAGAAAGGCCTTTTTTCTATTGGCCATGCGTTCCAGCACCTCTTGCAGACATGGGCCAAAAATATGATAGCCTGTTAAGGGAAGATCATATAGGCGCAACTTTGAGGCAGCGTCGCCTGACCAGGTTTTAAGCCATGGGCTTCTTCAGCTTGAATTTACTAAGGCCGAGGTTCTACTTGTCAATCTTACCGACTCTGCGGAAGAATCGACCAAAGACCCCACTGCACGAAAGAGGAGAGGGAAAGATTTCAGAATTTGTTCTCTAGAGGTACCTGGCAACAAATGTGTTTGTATTTGTGTCAACCATACTTCTAAATTTCTGGCTACACAAGTGGAGGCCAGGGCTGATTTAAGATTCCCAATGGCTGAATCCCAGGCTCTGTGAAGAAGGATATCTAATTTTATCCATTGGATCCCTAAGCGTGCCCATATCGTCAAACGCTAGGTCCGAGTTTTTTTAAAATTTTGAAAGAGGCGTGTCTAATTTAGGATTTTTGTTCCATGGCTGTGCTGTGTCCTCTTCAAATGGAAACCTTCTTTTTAAGTTACTGGAAAAGAAAGGTTCTCTCTCTGGATTTTTCCCACTCCAGCTTGATAGTATCAAGAAAGGAACTATGCACGGGAAAAAACTCTAGCCTTTTTTTTAAGCAAACCCTTGTACATAAGGTCGTGTTGTACATTCTCCTCTTCTATATCAAGTGTTGTATAGATAGCCTTTAATAAGTCATCTACATCTTCCAATGATAACTTATAACTCAAGCCCCTTGTGGATTCTCTATCCCTGGGCCCTGTATCTGACCCTGATTCTTCCAAAGAAGAATGGGCAGATCCGGCTTCAGCCTCAGAGTCTTCACTCTACGCATTCTGCTGTGGATCGCTAGGACCGGTTGAAGTCCTAACTGGTGATGGACCCTCTGAGGGGACTTGAATCTTGTCAACTAGAGTTTTAAATAAGCTAAACGTAGACGTAAGCTCATCTCTATCAGAAGTCAGCATTTTCTGACAGGAGACAACCGGGTCATTTTTAAAGTGGAAGTAAAATACCCTATTGTTTTCAGCCAAGGAAGCTGCCATCTTTGGCTCTGTTTAATCTTCAACTGCCATGGTGCTGCACATGCGATTCGTTAGGACACCAGCCATTGGATGGTTTGGTAGTTTGGCTGAGAGCACAGCCAATGTGCAGTTAGCATTCCCGGCATGCCTTTTTTTTAACTGTTTAAATCCATGGGTTTACTTCCACTTTAACTAAGCTATCTATGCAGGTGCGGCAAATTGCTTTGGTCCATGAGGAGCTCAAGTTGTTTCCGCAAACCGCACATTTCCTTTTTGGTGGCTGAGCTTGAGCCTCCTGAGTCTTGGCCTGCAAAAGAATAAAATGACCCCAATAAATTTTATGCCACATACACTCCATAACACCCCGTGCAGGGGAAAAGGAAAATGTGTCCCCTTCACCTAGTCCCTACTTGTTACAAGGGGAAGGACACTCACAGGATGTGCAAGCAAGTAAATACACTTCAGGCTTACCTGTGAGGTGCTGGTGTTTGCGATACCTGCACAGGCAGTGGAAGCAGGCCCAGAGGACTCCATCCCGCCCCTGTAGTGGTCCGCAGCCTCTTCTGGGTTTCACTGTTTTTAAAAACCACCAGCCTCCCAATTTGCCATGTTTAGAGATCGGAACTAGAATCTCCTGCGCCCGCTGATGACGTCATGCGCCCTGGAAGTGACCCCGCCAGGTACTTCCTGTGGGCCAGCTTGGAACGCAAGTTCCGCCACTCCCCACGCACGGCTTCCTCTCTTCCATTGCACATTCCAGCCAGGCTGTGCAGCAAAGAAAACAAGCTGACTACCGCCATGCAGCTCGTGGGCAGGAGTTCAGATGAACACCGCAGTGCTGGCATTCCACAGGCACTGAGAAGTAGGGACAGCAGCCACAAACCTACTCCCCCAGTGGATGTGCTGCTCTGGGACCCAAGAAGAAGGTAGGAATACCACCCCATCGCCACAGAAGCCACATTCATGAGACTTAGGGGAACCAGTTCCAGGAAACATGTTGTCCCCCCCTGTCCGGAGGAAACATGAATACTGACACGGGGCCTGGGGGACCGCCCTTTCATCTGATGGGGGTTAACGTGTTTCCTGTCCTGGTAGGAGAAGCCCTAGGTCTCCTGGGCTGTCCTGAAAGACGCTTAGAGAAATACAAAATTAAATATACAGTGATAAATCCATGATAATATCTAAATATCATCAGGTCTTGGTGTTGGTAAATGATTGAATACCAAAAGTGCACCTTCCACCGTGATTAAAAAAAAAAAAAAAAAAGGCTGTGCCCTTACCAGATGACTAGACTCCACATTATAGGAGCCTAGTAAAGCGTGGATTGGTATAATGCATACGATCCATCCCTTGGATATAAACAGCATGATGGAAGTATCAACACAAGTGGCTACTCTTTGTTTCTCACACCCAAGTATGATAAAAGAAAGGAGAATGCCGCCAACATAGCATAAAACTGTGATGATTTATTGTGCTAGCATAAGTCCAAATAGACAAGGATAAAAAAAAGTTTCCAAAGTAAAAAACAATCTGAAGATCACATAGGAACTAGTGTGGTGAGAGTAAGCATAGTCTCCACCCTACTAGTTTAGTCATAACTAATGCCATCGGGGGTGTGAAGTTCATGCCAGAAGCCATGCTATTTAAAAGGCCCACAGCGGAAAGAGCACAGCTGATCGGATGCTTTAATCACCACATATGGCCATTATTGGGCAAAAAGAAAAAATACTGCTAGGGGGAGTTACTCCTGCTTAGTTTATGCTTAGTCTCACCATGCTAGTTCCCATGTGATCTGTTTTTTACTTTGGAAACTTTTTATGCTTGTATGTTTGGACTTATGCCATCTCAATAAACACGGTATTATGCTATGTTGCCGTTCTTCTTTTATCATACTTGGGAGAGAGAAACAGAGCAGCCACTTGGGTTGATACTTCCTTCATCCTGTTATATCCAAAGGACAGATCATATGCATTATACCAAGCCACCCTTGACTAGAGTCCACGTTATTGGAGCCTAGTAATCTGGTAAGGGGAAAGCCTTTTTTATCACAGAGGCAGATGCACTTTTGGTGTTCAATTGTTTACCATCACCAAGACATTAATATTTAAAGAACATTTTATCTACAATGGATTTTTTTCACGGATTTGTTCTCATGGACTTATCACTGTATATATAATTTGTATTTTGGTTTTATCACTTCCTATTTTAGCGCGGCAATATGTTTTTTGTTTTTTTACAAAATGAACCATGCCATTCCATTTTTGTAAATTTCAGTACCTGGTCTGCTATCCAATGGAGATCAACTCTATAGGTTAAAACAAAATACTGAAAAATACCTCCTTACTATACTTACGTTAAAACATTAGCAGGCATCATTTGAGACTCTGGAGCAGCTTCTATCATGGACTGCCATGTGTTAACAGAATTGGGCATCACAAAACCAAACTCAAAAGACCATTCTGCAAAACAAAGAATACAACATTGAAACAAAAACTGAACATATAAAAGTAAAACCAAAAAAGCTGGAACTTCCATTTACGTCAAATAAGGATTTTTGCCTTACCTATAAAAATACTTTTCTTCGAGTACAGTACTGGACATAGGCTTCCATTAATCAAGACCAAGGGTTATATGTTGCCAACTTCAGGTGAGCAATCTGGCAAATATTACTGTAAGGACTGTCCATATAATCCCATCCCATCACACTCCCAGAAATCAAGTTTGTTTTAGCAAGCAATACATGGATATGCTAAGACAAGAGGGGAGGGTGTCCTGTTTCTTGTACTCTAATCCAAGAAAACGGTTTAACAGGCAATTCAAAAACCCTTCCTTCTTAATCCTACAGTACAGGTCAAAGGCTTCCATTAATCAAGACCATGGGAACAAGATATACAACTGAGGGATGGGCAATACAGCAAACAAGCCAACAGGCCCAAAATAAGGAAATCAGATTCCCAACTCAAAAGTGACTTGAAGCACCTTACAGCCTAAGCTGGCGTTAGCGGAGGCCTGAACATCCACCTGGTAAAATGTAAACTAGTGGACAGAGGACTAGGCGGTGGGCTTGCAAATCTGACAATCATACACGGATTGTTGAAAAGCCCAAGAGGTACCACCTAAACGAACAAAGTAAGCCTAATTCAAGCAGCCAAGAAAGGATTTGTAGAGGGAGGGTGTATAACAGCTGCAATTAATGCCACAGGGTCACCAGGGGGAATTGTGCAGTTTGTTTGAAAAGCAGCCTCTCTCTTTTCTCCCTACCTTTCCTTCTTCTGTTCCCCATCTTTTCACTCTTCTTTGTAATCTCTCTCATTGCTAACAAATACTGCTGCCCCCCCCCCGTAGAAGGGGGTAGTGGGAGAAGGGCTTGCCCTCCGTAAACGATAAAGGAACGAGTCGCTTGGTACTGGAGCCAGTCTCGATACCATTCCCTACACTTTTTCCTTCCTTTCTTGTGTTTTTATAAGTATAATGTGATGGTTTGCCCTTCGGTTTCATATTCATGCTTTGTAGCCCCTGCGAGGGCACACAAGGAGCAGATTGTAGTCTCTTGTTTATTCCTGTTTATTCAAAATTTTCAATAAACATATTGAAACAGAAACGCAGCCTTTCTTCATAAAAAGCATCCTGTACTACTGGAGAAACTGAATCCCATACACTGGTCCAGAAGGTGGAGACAGCGTTAACTTCATACAGATGTGTACTCTGCCCCCCAGAACTTTAAATGGTTTCTTTTAGCTTGTGAGAGATCACAAGCAACTTCTATCCTCTTGGAGGAGTGCTCAGAATTCACCTTCTGCTTCATTTAAGGAAGCAATGCTGCCATACAGTACATGTGAGAGGACAAAGTCGCAGTCTCCATCAGTGCAGAAACTTTCCTCAGCCGATCTGCCATAGAGGCAGAAAATTCCTCTCTAGTTAAAAAAAAAAATGGAATGATGATAAGTATTCAACACAGTGTGGAGACCAAGGACCAAAAGTATTTAAAGCAGATTTTTTATTGGAGACCTCATCATGGCCCTGTGCCCAGGGTTTGCTGGCCCACCCCCTGATCCCATATTCCTTGTGTCCAACATCCATCATGAGGGTTAGGGGATCCTGAGGGGTAGTCACAATCTGTTTGTGGAGCAGATGGGGTGCAGTCATCCTATGTCTCATGACTGAAGGATGTTGGATAAACTGGTGACAGCTGACATTTTAGCAGGGTAGTGTTAGATCTGAAATGCGCCCTTTCTTTGAAAAGCATTTGCTCATGATGGTGCCCAAGGCTCAAGGAAGGCCGTGGAACCATCTACAAGGAAAGGACTGTACACACAGAGGAGACCATGGCACGTCTGAATGTGTAGGAGGGGATGAGAAAAAAAAACTCCCCAGCTGTGAAGAAAGTGTTGCATGCCATGCCATGACACTGCTCTCAGCCTAGGAAAATCTTGCCACCTACACATATGTGCAAAAGGCAGAGGCCTGTAGACAACACCCAGAAAAATGGTAGGTGGGCACTGGGTGAAAAGGTAGCTTTGGAAAGGGGGGAGGTTGCACCGAGTTACTGCCCTGGACCTGTAGAGCACCCTGCAGCTAACTGCACCTTCTGTACAAAGAGTGAAGCCAAACGCGAGTCCAGTGCCAGAGGCAACATTACAAAGCAGCCCTGCATCTTCAATGAGGCAGGGTGCAAGTAGGGGTCCCAGAGGCACTGCCAAGGGGTCACCAATATGGAAGATGCAAGAACTAGCCACAGTAGATTTAGATGCAGCTAGGTGGAAAAAGAACAGCATCTTCCCAATCTTCCAGGTAGAAATCAGAATTATAAGCCAGAATCCTGTTCTTAGTAGAGAGAGAGAGATCATCCATCACCCAATAAGTTATATGGACGGTCTTAAAAGCTTTATCTGCCAGTGTCCTCACTTGTAGGTGACAGCATTTAATCCATAGTCTTGATTATTGGCACTTTGTGTCCTGTAATGATTTATATGTATAGAAGCAAATCCTCTCCCCTATTGTTCCAAGAACTGAGTTCTTGTATATGCCTGTAGTCATGCTGTGATTGGACACAGGCAACTGATAGAAAGTCAGTGGGATTGGCACTGTACTATGTGATTGCTATGATCAATCTCAGCACTACAGAAGGGAAACACAGCCTACAGCTAACAGCCACGTGTCACTTATTGGCTAGTGATCGGTGTCATGGTTATGCAGTAATCTTTGTCTGTCAGCTTACCTCTCCTTTTGTGTTCACCTTTAGAGGCCAGCCACCCTCATCGGACTGCTTATATATCACTCAGCATAGCTCCACCTCAGCATCTAATTAGGGACACTACATTAACCTGTGCATTGCAAGCCTACCTTGCTGATCAACCATTGTGTATTCATTGTGTTTGGCTTCCTGGTTTCTGCTTGGAGTGTGCTCTTCGATTGTCTCTGTTAACGACCCTGACGCGTTCACGACTATTCCTGTCTGCTCGTGACCCCGACCTTTTGGCGTGTTCCCGACTATCCCTGTTTGCCTGTGACCCTGAACATTTGGCATGTACTCTGTTCCTGTCTGCTAGTCGCCCTGACCTCTGCCTTACCCCTTTACTATCCTTGTTGTTCCAGCCTGCTGCTTCCTTCTCCTGTAGTCAACCGTGAGCGCAAGCTGCGAGACCCTAGGGGCCACGACCTGGAGCCAGACTGCAGCTAGATGCTCTGGTGAACACCTGCTAGCTCTTAGCCCACATACACATGGTCGGAGATTTTGCCTGTCGGATTTAGTCCGACGGATTGTATCCGAAACTGTTGCATACACATGGTCGGGCCAAGTTTGCGAAAAATCCGATCTTTCAGAACGTGATGACGTAATTTTGTTACGATGGGACTACATTCAGGCTAGTAGCCAATAGCTTTGATGTAGGAATTTGATCTGAGCATGCGTGGCACTTGGTCCGATGAAAATGCTCTACACATGATCGGATTAGGTCCGTCCGGCCCAGTTGGTCGGGAAATATTTCCAACATGTTGGAAAATTGGGTCGGACGGAGATTCGGACGGAATCAGTCCAATGCATACCACACACAGTCGGATTATCTGACGACACGGTCCGATAAGACTCATTCCGACAGATTCTCCGACCGTGTGTACAAGGGCTAAGACTCCGCACTCTGGGGAATCTATGCTCTAGCTCCCACTGGGATCTGTGTTAGTGATCCAGTAGACCTGCTTCCTGAACCTCCCTGGGTACTATCCACAGCAGTCAGTCATAGGGTCCACTATCTTAGCGGTGCACTTCTGACTCCTACGGAGTGAATCTGTCATCTGGTCTCAGGTGACCTGACAATCAGATAGCACGGTTCGATCTCATACACTACATGGTGTATGAGAGGAAGAAAACATCCTGACCACCAGTGCAATAAAGTACTGTGTACAGTTAAAATAATAATATCCACCCCTCTACAGTCAGTTCCAACTATTCTGACCTGTATACCAATCCCTCTCCTCCTGATCTCTGTGTATTACCTGTACATTTAATGCACCTAGCGCTAAGTTTTAACCCCTAGAAATCCGACATGTTTCTACATTTCCAAAACATTTGTGTGTGTGGGGGGGGGGGGGTAGGGGCGTCAGATCATCTTGAGGCGTCTACTTTCCAAAAAGGGGCCATTTCCAGGGTTTTCATACTCACTTTAATTTGCTGTTGTATATTAGTGAGAAAGAGAATTTTTTTTTTTTTTTTTTTAAATCCCCCGCCCCATATTATATATATATATAAAAAACAAGAAAAACACCAACAAAATAAAGCGATCACATATTATCTTATAAAAAGAAGAAGATTAAATGTAGTGCCAGGGTTCTAACTTAAATTCACTGTACACAAAATGCAATTAATGATCAATGCATTTCGTGAGGCCTCATTCTGATGGGTGCTGATACCCATAGTATGAATGTGAGCCTTGCTGACTTTAAAAAGATTAATATTTTTGAGAACAGCATGAACTTCATTTAGTTCAATCATACCTTCTAAACACTGTCCTTTAAAGTAAACTTTCTGTTCTAGTCGGAAATTCTCCATCTCTTCTTCAGATGCAAAATTTATCTCTCTGGACACAGATTTACACTTCAAGATTTTTTTGGGAACACGAGCTAAAGAAAGAAAAAACCAAAATAGTGCTGCATCAATAAATGCTAAAACACTTGAGATCAAATGTAGGCCTGCAGTTATTGTAAAATACAATTTAGATAACATTTGCAAAATTTGTATGATGGGTGAACCAGGCCTACGTGCTGAACACATAAGGCCTTATGCACACTGAGCATTCAGACCCTGGTGCATGGGGTTCCAGTGTTTAGCCAGAGGGTACAGGTGTGCTGTCCAGCCCTGCTGCTGGCAGCCTGCTAACTCAATGGTGCACTCAACAGTACATCCATTAGGGCAGTATGCATCCAAGGGTTCTGAGCATTCATCGCAAAGTGCATAATACCCTAAACAGAAGTACCACGGGGTTCTCAGTCTAGCCCTGTTCAGCAGCTGTCAAGAGAATTTGACAGGCTGCTCTTCACCCATACTAATTGCCAGAGTCCTATGCACCAAGACTAAACACGCAGTGTGCGAGGGGCTCAATAAACTAGTGTTCCCTTAAAACCAATTAATACATGGGGATTTGAGGAAGGAACACACACACACACACACACACACACACACACACACCCTTTTTATCCATGGGGGAAAAAAAAAAAAAAAAAAAAAAGGGAGGAGGAGAATTCTACCCAATATAGATTATGAACTGTATATGCAGCTTGATATATGGTTTTGACTCCACAACAGGGTTACATTAAATCGGGGGGGGGGGGGGGGGGGGGAGTGGAAGAGATAAGGGGGAAAAGAAGGGGGGGATGGGGGGGTACAATGGGGTGCATATAACCTGGTCCAAGTGTGGACAACCTTGTTAAATCGGGAGGCTTGTCTACAAGTGGTAACCAAAAGGGCACCCTTCCTGTCCCAGATATTCGATCCATATGGACAGGCCTCCCCTCCAAATATGGAAGGGGGTAGGGTTTTCATTAGCTGTAGATCCAGAGTCATTGTATACATGGTTCCCATAATGTAAACATCATAAATGAACTCGGAATACCTGGGTCCGTCAGAAACCTGTTGACCGTCTAGGTAGTTTGAAAGGTGGACATTAGGTACACTGAAGTTGTATCACAGCAAAAACACATAACAATCATAATGAAGAGAAAAAGAGAAGGGAAAAAAAAAAAAGGGGGGGGGGGGGAGTAGTAGGATAAGAAAGCTAGAGAAGGGGGAGAAAGTGTGTGGGACGGGTCTCACCGGATTAGTTGATGCAATGGGTCCACTTTAAGTAGAACCTGTAGATGTTGAGGGATGGTTCGCCTGGACACGGCTCCCAATGGAAAGATCTGCTAGAGCAAGTAGTGCTACATCTAGACTAGATGAGACCATAGTTGTGTCTTGTACATGGGCTCTCCAGGCTGTCCATGTAAGGTCAAATCTCTTGCGGGTATCCCTGCAAGTGGCGAGCCAACTCTCTGCTTCCATGATCTCCCCCACCTTCCTCAACCAGTCAGTCTCGCTTGGAATGTGCCAGCTCTTACAGTGTATTGGTATTGGGCATTTTGCTGCATTGAGGAGGTGGGGGAGAGCACTTTGTTTAGATCGAGACAGGGGCATGGGAGGGACGTGAAGCAGAAAGCGTTTTGGCAGAGCCCGCATATCTATGCCCAGGCAGTCTGAAATGTGTTTGCATACCATAGCTCAAAACGTTGTCAGCACAGGGCACTCCCACCAAAATGTGGAGGAATGCGTCTTTCATTCCACATCCCCTCCAACATCTATCGCAAGCAGTAGGGAAAATTCTAGCCAGGATAGTAGGTAACCTGTACCATCTCGATACAATTTTATAGTTGTTTTCTTGGGTCTTGGAGTCTATTGAACTCAAGTGAGTCAGGCGTTATAGGTGGTGGAGCTGTTTCTTTGTGAATTCAAGTTGGAGGTCTCTTTCCCACTCTTTGACAGGTGCTTAGGGCTGGGTGTTGATGCCTCTAGCATCCCATATAGTGCTGAGATCATATGGGGCAAGGGGTCTGTAGTTGCCCACATACTTTCAAATTCTGTTAGTGTGTTTCTGATCTGTGCTTGTCTGTTGCATTTGGCTATGAAGGTCTCTAACTGGCAGTGTCTCCAGAAATTAAAAGGGAAGCTGCCATATCGTTCTCGTAAGGTGGAGAGCGGTGTCAACGAGCCCCCCTCTGTAAATCTTGCCAGACTAACAATCCCGTCGCTTGTCCATGTTCCAAATGAGACTACCGTATATACTCGAGTATAGGCCGACCCGAATATAAGCCGAGGCCCCCAATTTACCCCCAAAAAACTGGAAAACTTATTGACTCGTGTATAAGCCGAGGGTGAGACATGGCTGTCCATCCCTGTGTGTCCGTCCATCCCTGTGTGTGTGTCCGTCCATCCATCCCTGTGTGTGTGTCCATCCATCCATCCATCCCTGTGTGTCCATCCATCCATCCCTGTGTGTCCGTCCATCCATCCCTGTGTGTGTATCCATCCATCCCTGTGTGTGTGTGTGTGTGTGTGTGTGTATTCATCCATCCATCCATCCCTGTGTGTGTGTGTGTATCCATCCATCCATCCATCCCTGTGTGTGTGTGTGTGTGTGTGTATCCATCCATCCATCCCTGTGTGTGTGTGTGTGTGTATCCATCCATCCATGTGTGTGTGTGTGTGTGTGTGTGTGTGTGTGTGTGTGTGTGTGTGTGTGTGTGTGTGTGTGTGTGTGTGTGTGTGTGTGTGTGTGTGTGTGTGTCCGTGCAGCCTTGTGTGTGTGTCCAGCCTACCTGTGTCCCAAGCCTCCGTCCCGAGCCGCCGTCGTCCCGAGCCTCCTCTGTCCCGAGCCTCCTCTGTCCCGTGCCTCCTCTGTCCCGTGCCTCCTCTGTCCCGTGCCTCCTCCGTCCCGTGCCTCCTCCGTCCCGTGTCGTGCCGATGGATCGCCGCTCTTCTCGGCGGCCATTCTACGATTCAAAAGCTGCGCCTCCGTCCTCCGCCTGTGATAGGCGGAACACTCAATTTCCCAGCAGCCTGTGTTCCGCCTATCACGGACATCCTCTCATACTCGTCCGTAGTATGAGAATGAACGGATGTCCGTGATAGGCGGAACACTGACTGCTGGGAAATTCAGTGTTCCGCCTATCACAGGCGGAGGCGGAGAAGGAGGCGCGGCTTTTGAATTTTAATGTCCGCCGTCTGTCTGCTCGATACGCTGATCGAGCAGTCAGACAGCGGTGACTCGAGTATAAGCCGAGGGGGCACTTTCAGCCTCAAAAAAGAGGCTGAAAATCTCGGCTTATACTCGAGTATATACGGTATTTGTTGACCTGGAGGAAATCACGGGTATCCGCCCACTGGTTCCAGTGGAGATGTCCGCGGAGCCAGAGCTAAGCGTGCATTCATTCTGTCCCATATTTTCAGGGAGTGTATCGTCAATGGGGAGACCTAGTCAGAAAGCCCTCTGTGCATGGGACAGGTCCCGGCCTGCCATTATTTTCTCCATTGGAACCCAAAACTTAAGGGGTGTATGGAACTTCCAATTCAGGATGCGCTGTAGAGCAATCACCTGATAGTATTGGGATATGTTGGGTATGCCCAATCCCCCCTTTAGTTTAGATCTCTGTAGCTTCGCAATAGCAAGACGTAGCTTCTTGCCGCCCCACACAAACTTAATAAAGAGGCTGCGCAAGTCATTAAAGAAGCGCTTTGGTATATGTATTCGTATCATTTGCAAGAGGAAAAAGATGGGGGGCAGTATAGTCAGTCATTTTTAAAATGTTCGTCCGGCCTACCCATGTAAAAAGTGTCTTGTCCCACGCTAATAAATCTTGGGAGATCTTTTTGAGTAAGGGGATGTAGATGTGTGAATATAGGGAGTCCAGACCATGAGCTGGACGCCTAGGTATTAAATAGAGGGTGTGGACCACGTGAAAGGGAAAGATCCCTTTAGGAAGGCTGTTAGGGTTGGGGGGACAGTGATCGGCAAAATCTCTGACTTGGTGTAGTTTATCCAGAAATTTGATAACTCTCCATATGCTGTCAGTTCTCCCATCAGGTTCGGCAAGGAGACCAGGGGGTGCACCGTGTGGAATATGTCATCTGCCTAAGCAAAGTTTGTGTTCATGGGAGCAGCCTGTACTCACCTGATGTCTGGATTGGCTCTGACCCTCTGTAGTAGTGGTTCTAGGACCAGCATGAACAGAAGGGGCGAGAGCGGGCACCCCTGTCCTATGCCATTCCAGATGGGGGAACGTTGTAGAGAGGTCACCATTTATTTTAAACTGGGTGGTGGGAGACACAAAGTGTCAAAATCCACTGCAGCATACGTGGGCCCAAACCAGTACCTGAACGCTGTGGTTCGAGGAAGTCCCAGTCCATGCGATCGAATGCCTTCTCCGCATTCGTGGACAGAATTAGGTATGGAGGCATCAGATCGCGTGTACGCACCCAGTGGACAAGCTGGAGGGCTCCATTAGAATTGTCCCTAGCCTCCCGTCCCACTATGAAGCCCGTCTGGTCCGCGTGCATCAGTTCGGGTAGTAAATGTTTTAAGCGGTTGGCGAGAATCTTAGAAAATCTTTTAGGTTCGTGTTTAGCAGGGAAATTGGGCGATAGCTGTGCGGTTGGGTGGGATCTTTTCCCTCTTTTTGGGGCACTGTAATGTGCGCCAACAAAGTCTCCCATGGGTGGTGTTAAATTGGTTGCTAGGGAGTTGAGGAGGGTGCAGAGGGGGCCCTGTAGTGTATCAAACAATTTTAGGTAGTAGGCCCCGGTGAAGCCGTCAGGCCCAGGGCATTTGCCAGTCGGCAGGGACTTAATTGTGGACAGTAGTTCATGTGTGGTAATTGGGTGTTTTAGATCAGTTGCTTGTTCTATTGAGGAGAGATAAGTTGCTATTCTGGATTATTTAAGAGCTACATCGGCAGGAGAGGAGGCAGAGTCCAGATTGTACAAGGTCGCATAATAGTCACGAAACATAGATACTGTTTTTGTTGCGTGGTGAGCTGGTGTTCTGTAATTTATGCACATGTGCTAGGAGTCTATTTTTTTTTAAACAGAGAGTTTGGGCCAATAGCCTGCCACATTTGTTGTCATGTTCGTAGTAGGTATGGGCCATGTAGTTTATGGTTTATTTTGCGGTCTAGTAATTTTGAGAAAAGATGTCTTAGCTCACTCCAGCGTCGGAACTCCTCGGGGTCCGAAATTCGTTTATGGCTGAGCTCAGCACTTTGTAATGCCTGCAGTACTCTCTGGGAGTCTACCTGCCTCTCCTTTTTACGTTTAGTTCCCAAGGCAATAAGGGTGCCACAGACAACTGCTTTGTGACCTTCCCATAGAATGCCATCACTGACCTCCCCGTTGGCATTTTCTGTTAAGTAATGAGTCTCCTGTATCCCTGCCACAACCCCCAGGTTGTCCAGCAGATTCTCATTTAGTTTCCAGGTCCTTGCTTTAGCTAGGGCTTGGGTTAGTGAGAGTGTCACTGGTGCATGGTAAGAAATCGTGATCTGGTCTATGGTCACCCCCAGTAATAAATCCAGGGTACCCTGATCCACCAGTAACAGGTCAATTCTAGTGTACACCTTGCGGACACTAGAATAGTAGTTATAGTCCCTCTCAGAGGCATGCAGTGCTCTCCAGCAGTCCACCAAGGTATTCCCCTGGAGAGTCTTCTGGAAATGTCGCAAGAAGGTGTGGGAATGTGCTGATCTGCTCGCTGAGGTGTCTATCTCAGGGTCAGGGCTGACGTTGAAATCCCCTCCTAGGATTATTCTACCCTCCCAAAAGTCTGCCAGCTTGGAGAGGGTTTGGTCAATGAATGCGAGTTGTTGAACATTAGGAGCGTATAGTGTAGCAAATGTGTATGTTTGTCCCATTATGGTGCCCTTCAGGAACACGTAGCGTCCCTGGGAACCTACTCTATGATCAGAGGGTTGAAATTGGCAGTTTTTATGTATCGCTATGGCCATTTTTCCTGCAAAAACAGCACCTGTGCCCCCAGTCTTCTCAATTCTAGCCACAACCTGTCCCATTTGTTAGGGGAGCACATGCCATGTACATTATATGACACTACCTTAATTGTAGCCATGTTGCATCAGAGGGGGTTGTCCAGGCGACCATCCCAAATCTGTGAAGTCCGGTGAGAGCAAGTGCGGTTCCACTTTCTAAGAAAAAAAAGAGGTAAGATGGGAAATGGAGAGACAAAGGAGGGGGAGATAAGAGAGGGGAAGAGAGAATTAGCATAACCTAAAATAAACAAAACATCTTATAGTGTGGGTCCACTAGAGCCTCATAGGCCATAAGTGGTTTTACCCTGAACTGTTTGCCCAACTCCTGTATCTCCCCAAATATAGGGGAGTCACCCGAGTGTGGTAAAGTGCCCATATTTGGGCTAACACCCAATACAGGTAGACCTACGTGGGAGTCCTGATCGTACATGGAAAGCCAGGAAGATCCTGCTCCCCACAGAAGCAAAAGCGGTAGTTGCCCGGGGGGGGGGGGGGGGGGTTAATGTTTGGCAAGGTCCTAAAGAAACCAGGGTGCCTAAAAATGCACTGGAACGGTGATGTCCTGTAACTAATAGCCTTATTGGCTATTTGCCTTTTTTGCATATGTTGTAGCAAGCTAAAAGAGGCAAAAAAAACAAAAAAGGGGGCTTCAGATGGGGTATCTGGGTTGCACATTACTGGTGCTTGCCTATCTGAGGATACCATTTTTTAGTCAGTGGGCAAGTCTAGAGGCTGTCACAGGTGTTTCCCTGAGGATGTGGTGATGCATATGGGCCTTTCAGTCCCCTGCGATGGATTCCTGCCTCGCAGTTGTAGAACGTTTGTGGTTCCGTGAGTTCCGGTTGAATCAGACCTGCTGGTACCGTTCAGATATCCATGAAGAACATCCAGTGGGGAAAATCTACAGGTTCCAGGTTCAGCTGTGACAGGAAACGAGGGAGGTCATCTTTAGTGTGCAGAGTGGTAGAGCCATCTCTTCCTGCATGGAGGCTGAAAGGGAACCCCCACCTGTAGGTGATGCCTGCTATGCACAGGGATTCCAGGAGGGGTTTTAATGCTCTGCACTGCATCAGAGTGCTTTGGGACACGTCCTGATAGAAATTAAAGTGGGGTCGTTTGCACATAACCAGCATTAATTGATCTTTAACTGTGTATTTGTGCAGTTTGGAGATTAAATCGCGTGGATAGTCTGCATCTTGTGGGGGGGTGGGGGGGGAGGTCAAAGGGCCCTGTGTGCCCTATCAATTTCAACTGCTTCTTTAGAGAGGATGCCTAGGAGTTCCTTGAATATGTCTTGCAGTGTGGGGACAATGTCCTTAGCTCCGGTTGCCTCTGGTAACCCCATTATGCTTATATTGGACCTGAGGCTGCAGTTCTCATAATCATCAAGCTGTGAGATTAGAGTCTCTATTTGGTGGTCTTGGGCTGCGCACTTGTCCCTGAGCTGGGTGATGGCTGGCAATGCTTCCTCCGCAGTCTAGTGTCTCTAGCCTGTTGCCTAGCTGAGTAGTGTCAGTTTTCAGCTGCTCTATGTCCTGTTTAAAGGCCTTTTCAACCCTGGTGGCAAAACAGTCCAGGTCTTCTCTGGTAGGGAGAGACCATATGTGCTGCTTTAGATCCCTGTCCTCCACCAGCTCCGAGACATCTGATCCCTGATCTAGTGAGGCCCGAGGAGCCTGGGGATTCAGGGGGGGGGGGGCAATGTCTCTTACAGTTTGTGGAGTTTGGATGGAGGACGAAGCAGGTTGTGGCTGTGCTTGTGTCACCGCTGCAGCGTCCATCCCGCGGCCCATTCCTGACCACCATTTTAGGTGTCCTGCCACACGGCTGCCCTCCGCCTCCGAAATATGCTCCTATGGAGCCGATGCCGCGAGGGTCCCCTATTTCTTGAGGAGGCTCTCCCCTGCTGGGCCATACCGCTGGGGTCCAAATATCCGCCGATCAGGCAGTTTTAGCTGCTGAGGAGCTCTGGGAGATCTGTTATGTCCAAGCCATGCCCCATATTTATTTCAATACGTGGACTGCCTATAAAGTTCCACCCAGGCCAGTTTCTTACTTCGAGACCTATTTAGGGATGTTGGCATTCATGTGATGGGTGTAAACACTTGGGATTTTTGTTGTAGTGTATAGGTAATGTGTCAGTTTTTTCTCTGTTCTGTCACAGATTTTTGTTCACCTCCTGTCCCAGAGATACAGTGTAAAGTAAAAGTTGATGTCTCCAAAGTGATAGGAGAAGTCCCTTCTCAAGCTGGCCATATACAGATTGAAATTCACCCACTTCAGCGGGGACTTTCGATCAGCGTTTGGGCATCCCTGCTTGACATAAGTTGGAACAGGCACAGATGGAGGACTTATCTTAAAATAATCAGGTCCCAGGCAGAACTCTTGATGTACTCGTTTCTCAACAGAAGCTACCTTCAGCAGGAATATATCATATCCTGTCTGATGACAAAGAGTGCACTGAGCCCTCCAGTGATGACTCCTGCCTATCATGCAGGAAATTAGGGGACCCAGATGCAAAAACCTCTACCCTCAATGTGAAGACCACTGGGTGAGGAGAGGCAGATGTCAAAGCATTGTTTCCAAGGAAGACACTACAGTTGAGAAGAATACTATCAGAGTTATCCAGCAAAGGGACCAGGTCACTGATACTGTCCCAAGGAGGATTTGCAAACCTTTCTGTGGATGAAGGTTCTGCAACATCTTGGTGATGTCTATGGGAGTCCAACTCAGGAAACTGACTTATCAAGAGATTTTTTGAAAGGGAGATTGTTCTGGGGAAACAGACTTAAGCCCTGGGTAAAAAGGAGACCCTGGTAAGAGGGGTCCCCTTCGGACAGGTAACAGAGACCACCCTTTCACCCAAAGGGACAAGCCAGGGACTTTATGGTCCACAGTGACCAGCTGGATGTCTCATCCTAGGCCAAGGCTCCCCACCTTAGACGGGGAGGTTGAAAAGAGCAAGAGCCAACAACAGAACAGAAGACTATGTTAAGAGGCTGTTCCCTTAACAACCTACAGACCCCAGAAGGGGAAGAAGAGGGAAATTTAGTGACGAATAACAAAGGGTGCAATCATACAAAAGTTGGATACTTTTTAAGCAAGGATTTAGGTCGAACAGCTTCATGCAGGAAGTGAAGTCTAAGCGTCCTGACTTCGAGCCTTATGGGCTGAGTGGGCTCTCACAGCCGATGAGTACTCACTGTCAAAGTAGATCGGGCGGGATTCCTCTGATCCCACAGACTTCTTGTGTTGAGATGGGAGCACACTCAGGCAACTCTTGCTAATCACGGTGTCAACAGCAGGACCAAAGGAAAGACTTTTCTCAAAAGGTTAACAAGGTCAGATGCACTTGGATATGGCATCATGTCCCTGCCATGCAGCCAAAGGCTCTACGCATCTGTATGGGCATCAGTCCCACGTGAAACAAATGTTTAGATGTTGGCAATAAGTCATCACAGCTAAAAGCACAATTCTCCAAACGTAACAGAAAATGTAGCGCTGAAATATCTAAAATATAACAAATATAAATCTCACTTAAACCCTATTAAATCAATAATATAAGGACCTACTAAAGGACAGCACACACATAAATGTCATGCTACCTAGTAGGAGAAAAATCTATATGTAAACAAGTGCAAAAAAGTCCAACTAAACATGATAAGTGCAATAAATCCAGATATTCCGTTGACTCAAGCCGTGGACAGCCTTCAGACAATAACCAAGATTTTGCAGAAAAAGGTGGGTACTCTTACCGGAGGTGATGGACACAAAGTACTCTACAGTAAATGTGTCATACAGGCTTATGTGCGTCACAAATGATTCATGTACGCTGGATCATAGGTCATCATCAGAACAGCCAGGTATCCTCTCAGTTAGCCAACCTCAGGATCGAGGAGTCAAGGTATGGGATTCCACAGGACACAAGGAATTCCTCGCTGTATCTCGGAGGTTCCAGTGTGAAGTTGCTCCAAACGGTTTCACCGAAGACCAAAAAATATAAACACAATGCCTCGCATAGTGTAATTCCACCGTTTGAAGGTTTATCTATAAAAAAACAATTAACATAAAAAATGACATCCAAGAATTCCGATATTAATAAAAACCGGAAGTGCCAAGGAATTTGTAAATCAGTGAAAAATTTGATGTTCAAAACACATCATTACTATAAATAACAGATATCCACGCGAATATAATTAATCTTGCATGCAGTGCGTCATCTAAATTGGACAAAAAGAGTGCATAATCCTTCTATTATGCCCACTAGAGAATCGCAACCAGCCTCCCTTCCGCTGGCGTGCGTTTCAGGGGAAAGGAAGCAGACCATTGTTTGCACTCCAAACCTCTATTTGAAACCGGAAGTGGACCTGCGCCACCTCTGGTTATCACATTAGCGCGAGCGTTCACAAGGGAGGAACGCAAACCTTATGTTTGCGTTCCAAGCCTCTACTTGAAACTGGAAGTGGTCATACGCCACTTCCGGTTATCGTGTTTCTGCCGAGAGTGGTTAAAGAGGAATCAGTAAACAAACCAAACCTCGTTAACACATCAGAAATGGTCAAAGAACCTATAGGGTCTTTATGAGTAACCAAATACCTAATACAAACCCAAAAACCTGATTGAAGAATGGGCATAGTGCCTAAATAAAAGTAATTAAAAAAAGAAAAAAAAAAAAAAAAGGAAGAAGGAGACGGTAAAAAATTAGTAAAAAAATTTAGAAAAAAAAAATGAAAAAAAAAAAAAAAGTGTCCTGCAGAACCTACAAAACACCACCGCTGAAAAGGCGAAAAAATTGAGTTCATACTGAAACCAATATACAATTCCACCTAAAGCGGCACTCCAACTCCACAAAGTCTACATTTGTTTTTAGTGGATCAAAAGAAAAATTTACTTTCATATTGATCCACTTTACATTCAAAAAATCATAAGTATTAGTACCGTAAAGTATTTGGACGTCGCAACGGTGACACCTTTAACCTAAAATAAGCTGAAATATATCAACCCTTACTCAAGAGGACTACACTATTAATACCATAAAGTATTTAAATGTGGCAACTGTGAAATTTTTAACCCAAAATAAGCTGGAATTTATAAACCCATACTCACAAAGACTACACGAGCAACAACTAAGTGTCGAGGTGCCACTCACCCCCGGTCAATGAAACTATTGATATCCCAATCAATGTTCATGCCATGGGGCGAGTAGCACCTCAGCTCATAAATCAAATACGTTTCCAAACGGGAAACGCCCCTAATCCTAGGTTCACCCCGCCAGTGAGGGACAAAATTTGTCAATCACTTGGAATAACGTGCCTTTAGGATCTCTATCGTGGCACTCTAAATAATGGCGGGGGACAGCATGCTTGTCACAGCCATTCTTAATTTTGCCAATATGTTCATTGACACGCACGGAAAAAGTCCTCTTCGTGCGGCCAACATATTGTTTGTTGCATGGACATGTGATCAAATATACTATATATTTGGTCGCACATGTTGTAAAGTGTCTCTTTTTGTATGTCCGTGCTGTCACACTAGATACAAAAGTGTCGGTTTTACGCCTTATGATGTTGTGCGCACACACATTACACTTTTTACAAGGGAAAAAGCCTTTACAGTTAAAGAAGAGTGTTGGTTTAGTTGGAGGATCTACTGTATTGGGAGCAATTTCCCCCCTTACAGACTGAGCTCCCCTAAAAGTAATACCCGTCCTATCTGACAGGATGGGTCCCAGCACTCTGGCCTTTCCAACCAGTCTCTTTTTAACCCACCGAACACCTCCTCCCATTCCATTAGCGTTTTTAAAAATCTGGTCCTTCGAGATTTAAGTGCACTGCCGAAAAAACGTGTCCATCAGGACCCATCGATTGTAGCTGGCTAAAATCCCTCTGTGACAGAAAGGACCTTATTGTTCGACCAGCAGATAAAAGGTGGGGGCATAGTAGTTTTAGACAAGGCTGACTATGTCACTCAGATGAAAAATTGTTGGAAGATCGCACTACCTACAGGGTTCTTCCAAGCGACCACACAACTGTTTACAAAACAGCTCTCAAATCTTTAGTTGATGAGGGCCTTTCACTTAAGATTTTGAATAAGAAAGAGCATGACTTCTTGGTCCCGACAGCTCCAAGAATTCCTGTGATATACTATCTTCCAAAAGTACATAAAAATCCAATTAACCCCCCAGGACGACCGATAGTAAGCGGTATAGATTCTGTCACAGCAAGGATCGGCAAATACATCGACTTTTATTTGCAACCTTTGGTTAAGACCATACCCTCCTATCTTAAGGATACAAGAGATACCATCAGGTTACTTGAGGGTGTGGAATACCAAGATAATCTCCTTCTAGTGACGGCTGATGTATCAGCCCTATATACATCGATCCCTTTGGATCTGGGTCTGATTGCAGTTGAACACTTTTTGAACAAAGGTTCCCCTTTACCCCCTATACATAAGAACTATATTATGGACCTGTTAAAATTTGCAACGGAACATAATTATTTTTGCTTCCAGAACGTTTTTTACTCCCAAATTAAGGGAGTGGCTATGGGGGCTAAATATGGCCCCAGTTTAGCCAATTTATTTATGGCCCAATGGGAGGAGGATGTCATCTATGCTCATGCGCGACCTGAATTGGTCCTATGGGCCAGGTTCATAGACGACATCCTCCTCCTGTGGAAAGGGGACCATGTGTCATTACAGTCATTCATGACGGAATTAAATACCAATAGTAGAGGTATTATCCTTACCTTTGAGGCAAGTGTTAGCTCCATAAATTTTTTAGATCTCGAGATTTCAGTTATCAATCATGAATTAGTCTCACGTACCCATTTTAAGACTACCGACCGGAATGGTTACATTCCGGTCGATAGCTGTCACCACTACCAATGGTTAAGATCTGTTCCCAAGGGACAATTTATGAGTCTAAAGCCCCATACACACGATCGGACTTTGTACAAACTTTCCCGTGGACTTTTGTACAAAGGGCGTGGTCCACAAGTTTGCATTGCATACACACGGTCGGACTTTTTGACAACAAACACGAATGTAATGATGTCACAACGTACTGACGCCGCTTCAAAAGAGGACGTTCAATGACTCCAGCGCCACCTTTGGTGAACTTCTGTATTGTAGTCTGATCTTTTGCATTGGTTCTGAGGATGCGTGTTGTACCTTGTACAAAAGTCCGATGCTTTTGCGTACACACGGTCGGACTTTGCTCCATCGGACTTTTGTTGCCAGAAAGTTTGTCCGTTCGCACAGCCAACAAAAGTCCGATGAAAACAGAAAAAGTTTGTCCGATGGAGCGTACACACAGTCGGATGTTGCTCCAAAACAGCTAATTTGCATGTTTGTTGTCAAAAAGTCCGACCGTTTGTACGGGCCTTTAGACGTAATTGTTCGAGAATGGAGGATTTTGTTGCCCAGTCCCCTGTATTGAAACAAAGATATTTGGAGAAAGGGTACAGATCTAACACCTTGGATAGAGATATTCAGGCAGTACAACTTATGGATAGGAGGTCTTTGTTGTCAGACAAACCGCGAACCAAAGAAGACCACTTTAGATGGGTTTTTTTTACGACCTTCTCTATCCAACACAAAGAAATTGGAAAGATACTTAATAGGCACTGGAAAGTGTTATGCGATGATAGGGCAGCTATTACTTTTAGGGGAGCTCGGTCTGTAAGGGGGGAAATTGCTCCCAATACGGTAGATCCTCCAACTAAACCAACACTCTTCTTTAACTGTAAAGGCCTTTTCCCTTGTAAAAAGTGTAATGTGTGTGCGCACAACATCATAAGACGTAAAACCGACACTTTTGTATCTAGTGTGACAGCACGGACATACAAAATGACACTTTACAACATGTGCGACCAAATATATAGTATATTTGATCACATGTCCATGCAACAAACAATATGTTGGCCGCACGAAGAGGACTTTTCCCGTGCGTGTCAATGAACATATTGGCAAAATTAAGAATGGCTGTGACAAGCATACTGTCCACCGCCATTAGACTGCCACGATAGAGATCCTAAAGGCACGTTATTCCAAGTGATTGACAAATTTGTCCCTCACTGGCGGGGTGAACCTAGGATTAGGGGCGTTTCCCGTTTGGAAACGTATTGGATTTATGAGCTGAGGTGCTACTCGCCCCATGGCATGAACATTGATTGGGATATCAATAGTTTCATTGACCGGGGGTGAGTGGCACCTCGACTCTTAGTTGTTGCCCGTGTAGTCTTTTTGAGTAAGGGTTGATATATTCCAGCTTATTTTGGGTTAAAAATGTCACAGTTGCGACGTTTAAATACTTTATGGTATTAATAGTGTAGTCCTCTTGAGTAAGGGTTGATATATTTCAGCTTATTTCAGGTTAAAGGTGTCACGTTGCGACGTCCAAATACTTTACGGGTACTAATACCTACGATTTTTTAAATGTAAAGTGGATCAATATGAAAGTAACATTTTTCTTTTGATCCACTAAAAACAAATGTAGACTTTGTGGAGTTGGAGTGCCGCTTTAGGTGGAATTGTATATTGGTTTCAGTATGAACTCAATTTTTTCGCCTTTTCAGCGGTGGTGTTTTGTAGGTTCTGCAGGACACTTTTTTTCATTTTTTTTTCTAAATTTTTTACTAATTTTTTACCGTCTCCTTTTTTTTTTTTTAATTACTTTTATTTAGGCACTATGCCCATTCTTCGATCAGGTTTTTGGGTTTGTATTAGGTATTTGGTTACTCATAAAGACCCTATAGTTTCTTTGACCATTTCTGGTGTGTTAACGAGGTTTGGTTTGTTTACTAATTCCTCTTTAACCACTCTCGGCGGAAACACGATAACCGGAAGTGGCGTATGACCACTTCCAGTTTCAAGTAGAGGCTTGGAACGCAAACATAAGGTTTGCGTTCCTCCCTTGTGAACGCTCGCGCTAATGTGATAACCGGAGGTGGCGCAGGTCCACTTCCGGTTTCAAATAGAGGTTTGGAGTGCAAACAATGGTCTGCTTCCTTTCCCCTGAAACACAGGCCAGTGGAAGGGAGGCTGGTTGCGATTCTCTAGTGGGCATAATAGAAGGATTATGCACTCTTTTTGTCCAATTTAGATGACGCACTGCATGCAAGATTAATTATATTCGCGTGGATATCTGTTATTTATAGTAATGATGTGTTTTGAACATCAAATTTTTCACTGATTTACAAATTCCTTGGCACTTCCGGTTTTTATTAATATCGGTGGAACGCACGTGCGGCCGCCATTTTTAAAATTCCGTGCCATCATTTTACATTCGATTGGTTAATTTTTTATGTTCCTTGCATAGAAACGGATGGAGTCTCATTGTTGCAAGGGGAGTATGATGCTGGATAAAGGGGCATCATTGCGAATAATAACCATAATGTTGGGCGTATACACATTGTGGTTAATGGAGGAGAAGTTGGAGGAGGTGTTCCATTCCAGGTGTAAGTCATTCTCTAATTAAGTTGAGAGATTCTCTCTCTCTCTCTACATACATACACACACATACATATATACATATATACACACACACACACACACACACACACACACACACACAGTGCCTTGCGAAAGTATTCGGCCCCCTTGAACTTTTCAACCTTTTGCCACATTTCAGGCTTCAAACATAAAGATATAAAATTTAAATTTTTTGTGAAGAATCACCAACAAGTGGGACACAATTGTGAAGTGGAACAAAATCTATTGGATAATTTAAACTTTTTTAGCAAATAAAAAAACTGAAAAGTGGTGCGTGCAAAATTATTCGGCCCCTTTACTTTCAGTGCAGCAAACTCACTCCAGAAGTTCAGCGAGGATCTCTGAATGATCCAATGTTGTCCTAAATGACTGATGGTGATAAATAGAATCCACCTGTGTGTAATCAAGTCTCTGTATAAATGAACCTGCTCTGTGATAGTCTCAGGGTTCTGTTGAAAGCACAGAGAGCATCAGGAAGACCAAGGAACACACCAGGCAGGCCCGTAATACTGTTGGAGAAGTTTAAAGCCGTATTTGGATACAAAAAGATTTCCCAAGCGTTAAACATCCCAAGGAGCACTGTGCAAGTGATCATTTTGAAATGGGAGTATCAGACCACTGCAAATCTACCAAGACCTGGTCGTCCCTCTAAACTTTCAGCTCAGACAAGGAGAAGACTGATCAGAGATGCAGCCAAGAGGCTCATGATCACTCTGGATGAACTGCAGAGAACTACAGCTGAGGTGGGAGAGTCTTTCCATAGGACAACAATCAGTCGTACACTGCACAAATCTGGCCTTTATGGAAGAGTGACAAGAAGAAAGCCATTTCTCAAAGATATCCATAAAAAGTCTTGTCTGAAGTTTGCCACAAGCCACCTGGGAGACACACCAAACATGTGGAAGAAGGTGCTCTGGTCAGATGAAACCAAAATCGAACTTTTTGCCCACAATGCAAAACGATATGTTTGGCGTAAAAGCAACACAGCTCATCACCCTCAACACACCATCCCCACTGTCAAACATGGTGGTGGCAGCATCATGGTTTGGGCCTGCTTTTCTTCAGCAGGGACAGGGAAGATTATTAAAATTGAGGGGAAGATGGATGCAGCCAAATACAGGACCATTCTGGATGAAAACCTGTTGGAGTCTGCAAAAGACCTGAAACTGGGACGGAGATTTATCTTCCAACAAGACAATGATCCCAAACATACAGCAAAATCTACAAAGGAATGGTTCACAAATAAACGTATCCAGGTGTTAGAATGACCAAGTCAAAGTCCAGACCTGAATCCAATCGAGAATCTGTGGAAAGAGCTGAAAACTGCTGTTCACAAACGCTCTCCATCCAACCTCACTGAGCTCGAGCTGTTTTGCAAGGAAGAATGGGCAAGAATTTCAGTCTCTATGTGCAAAACTGATAGAGACATACCCCAAGCGACTTGCAGCTGTAATCGCAGCAAAAGGTGGCTCTACAAAAAGTATTAAACGCAAGGGGGCCGAATAATTTTGCACGCCCCACTTTTCATTTTTTTTTATTAGTTAAAAAAGTTTCAAAAATCCAATAGATTTCGTTCCACTTCACAATTGTGTCCCACTTGTTGGTGATTCTTCACAAAAAAATAAAAATGTTATATCATTATGTTTGAAGCCTGAAATGTGGCAAAAGGTTGAAAAGTTCAAGGGGGCCGAATACTTTCGCAAGGCACTATATTATAGCAATGTGGGGGGACAGGTAATGCCCCAGTAGACGACTTAGAGGTCGAAATGCATCAGGCTAGCGTTTCCTGCTCCCCATATTGCTTTTTATTCACTTTTTACTGGATCACGTGATTCATGGATGTCATTTTTTATGTTAATTGTTTTCTATAAATAAACCTTCAAACGGTGGAATTACACTATGCGAGGCATTGTGTTTATATTTTTTGGTCTACGGTGAAACCGCTTGGAGCAACTTCACACTGGAACCTCCGAGATACATCGAGGAATTCCTTGTGTCCTGTGGAATCCCATACCTTGACTCATCGATCCTGAGGTTGGCTAACAGAGGATACCTGGCTGTTCTGATGGTGACCTATGATCCAGCGTATATGAATCATTTGTGACGCACATAAGCCTGTATGACACATTTACTGTAGAGTACTTTGTGTCCATCACCTCCGGTAAGAGTACCCACCTTTTTCTGCAAAATCTTGGTTATTGTCTGAAGGCTGTCCACGGCTTGAGTCAACGGAATATCTGGATTTATTGCACTTACCATCGTGTTTAGTTGGACTTTTTGCACTAGTTTACATATAGATTTTTTCTCCTACTAGGTAGCATGACATTTATGTGTGTGCTGTCCTTTAGTAGGTCCTTATATTATTGATTTAATAGGGTTTAAGTGAGATTTATATTTGTTATATTTTAGATATTTCAGCGCTACATTTTTTGTCACATGTTATTTGGACTTGGTTTGTTTGTATGTTAGCTGCTGGTTTGTGTCACAATTTTTTTTATTATTTTGGTAAGGAGCGTGGCGTTTTCCCCTTTTTGCTTTATATTCACAATTCTCCAAACATTTGCTCCAACCACTGTATAAAAAAAAAAAAAGGAGACCCACCTCTGCAGTAGAGGGATTCCTCTTGATGGAATCTACCCAATCTGACACAGTATGACAGAATATGGTTACCAAAATACAATGGACAGAGAACCAAACCAGTCAATTTAAAACTGGTAAGTTAAGGATGGACTAACTGCCTGTCAGAGGAATCCTGAAAAGGTGAGCACACCCTCAGCCAGTATTCCTGTTAGAGTGGGTCACTAGGGTATCCATAATGAGCACTTACAAATACCCCCTCAAAAGGTAAAAGTACTGACACTCTAAAGTGGGTACATCAAGTTCCCCACAGAATTCAGAAGTCCATCAGAGGGAAGAAGGGACTGCATACAATGAGTACTCAGATAAGTGTGAAAATGTTTGACCCTGAGACCCTTACCATTCTGAAATAAAAGCAAACACCCACCTGAAGCACAGTTATGCCATGGAAGCCTGAAGGTCTGTTAGTCACTGCAGAGAGAATGGCAGATCTGGCAAACAGGAAACAGGGCAGGGGGACTGTTCTAATATGCCCAAGAGAATATGGAAATCTCCTGAAAGTGAAAAGGGCTGCTAGCAAGCCAAATAAACAATGCAACCCAACATCTATACATGTTCTACAACATGGGTCAAACCTTTCACAAGAGCTATCAAACCATTGTAAAGCAACATAAAACAATGTTTCCTGTAAACCAGTAATCATAAAACAGACTTGGACTGCACACTGAACCCCCTGAAGAGCTCTGCTCATCAAGCTGCATCCTATGTGCCCCAGCCCTGCCACTTTCACAAGCAGTCAGTGCTTCCTAAAGGGTAGGGGGACAGGGCTCAGAGGCCAGGGGCTTCGGGAGTCAGCCCCCAACAAGACAAAATGAGGGGGGCCCCCCCCCCCCCCAAGATCCCAAGTATAGCAAGGGGAACTCCTCTAGCATCAGTGGATGATAGAAGCCAAACTGGACCAACTGCAGCCAGGAGGGTGAACCACTGAACAAAAACCCATCCAGTCCATGAAGAAAATAAAAAACAATTCACTCTTTCCTTTATGGTACCAGGTATGTTTAAGAGACAGGTTTGACAACTGTTGACAATGGGAGCTATACAAATGCCTACTGCAAGTTAACCACAGAAGAAAGGTGGCAGGACACCACCCACACACAGCACCCCCAGATCGCCACCAAGGTGACACCTCAACGCAAGTCTAAACATGCCGAACTACAAAACGGAGCACAAATGAAAAGGAAATCACCAGCTCTTATCTTGGTTTAGATCACAACTGCCACTTTTCCTGCCTCCAGGTCTCTCATGGTGGAGTGATGTAGTGATCCCCAACACTGTCCTGACTTGTTGACTTGAACAGTTAAAATTACGCCATCCTAGCCAGTTGGAAGCAACACGCCACTCCCCCAAACCGAGGCTTGGGTTGCACTAGTCCACAAGTATCAGTCTTTGGCTCTGTGTGGCACCTGGCAGTAGTGTCAAACTCACAATTTCCTAGGATGGGGGATACCAATGAGTAATCAAATAAGGAATACATTTTAATAGTTAAATAAATAAAGGCTATTTAACAAGTAAGCAGTTGCCTACTCACTGACTTTACTAATGTTGTACATGGTTTATAGTAACAAGCATTAAAAACCTGGTTTCTTATCCATTTGTGACCGCACAGCTCCAGGTTCCAGAGCTGTGGAATCACGTGATTTCTAGGAAAAAGATTAAAACAAAAAGTTATTCAAACTGCTTATTACAAATGGTGTTATAGCACCAGGCCAATTAAACAATTTACCTCTTTATCTGATTAAAATTTGCTGAAAGTACATTACTTTAATAAAAACAGCACAGTGTGTCCTGCCAATGTACTATAGCATGCTTTATTCTTTGCATTTACAGGGTTTCCTGTAGTTGGTACTGGACTGGATGGAGTGGGGAAAGGCCACTTTTGGGAGAAAGCCATCAAACCTTCATTATTGCTTTTTGAGTGAAGTGGCTGCAAATATCCAGCAGATGACAAGCACACATGACCACAATTTTATAAAGTCAAATTTTTTGGTAAGCAGATGGTATGTCTGTCTTAGCCCTTGTACACACGGTCGGAGAATCCGTCGGAATGTGTCCTATCGGACCGTGTTGTCGGATAATCCGACTGTGTGTGGTATGCATCGGACTGATTCCGTCGGAATATCTGTCGGACCAAGTTTTCCAACATGTTGGAAATATTTTCCGACCAACTGGTCCGATAGGACATACTCCGATCATGTGTAGAGAATTTTGATCGGGCAAAGTGCCACGTATGCTCAGATCAAATTCCTACATCAAAGCTATTGGCTACTAGCCTGAATGTAGTCCCATCGGAACGAAATTACGTCATCACGTTCTGAAAGAATGGATTTTTCGACAACTTTGCCCGACCGTGTGTATGCAACAGTTTCGGACAAGATCTGAGGGACAAAATCCGACGGATATGGTTGTCGAAATCTCCGACCGCGTGTACAGGGGCTTAGTGATGTTACACTGAAGTCGGTGCAAACAGTTTGCAGTGAATCTGCACAAGTTTATCATGGCACAATTTTATTGAACTTTTTATATGAAATGTATGTTTTATGCATATTATTTTTTATTGTACTAGCACTTTGGAATGTACACATATTAATAATTATTCTTGATATCTATCACATTGCACTTTATTGTGGTTCACACATGAGGGATGTTTATGCACCTGCGCCTATGTACGCAAAAATCCTGGCACCGGCCCTGTCTGTAGGACAACGCTGAAACCCCTGGGCAGGTTAGTATGTAGGTAAAGGGGAATAGGGAGGAGAAAAAGTAGGGGGTGGGAGGGGACGTGAAGTTCATTTTTTAAGAACTAAATATACAGATGAGATAAATTACCAATGGTTTGTAAAACACTGCAATCTAGTAAATATGTAAAATCTGTTTCTGTGTAAACTTATAATTTTTACTGGATCACAATTAAAAGGACATGTTCAAGCAGAAGAAATAAATACAATTTACAGATTGAATGACCTTGCTGCCCCGAGACAGAGTTAGGATGAGTCTGATGACTGTAGGTACAGTACCTTCGTGTTCAACACCCGGAAAAGAAAGGTCTTCTGCTCCTTGCCACATGGTTTTTCCGGTTTCACCATCTCGAAGAATCATTGAATTTCTATTAGATTAAGGAAGACGACCACCTATTTTCTCCATCGGGGCTCATTCAGACAGCAGAGTAGTACCGTCCTCTGTGCAGAGCCGCTGACAAATGCGCATGCATCCGTCTCGTAGTGTGTGCAGGCAACCCATAGAAGTGGATTTGCACGCAGCACCAGCACAGACACAATTCCATGTCAAAGTTTAACATGCTGGCAGAAGCAGGTTCACAGATCTGAATGCAGATCTGTGCACCCACTCCTGCCAGCATGTCAAACTGTGCTGACATTGTGTGTACATCCACTTCAATGGGTTGCCTGCAGGCAGTTCCGAGGCAAATGCACACATATATTCAAGCAGCACAGAGTATGGCACTAATCTGTCTAAATGAGCAGCTACAAACATTACAGTATTCAAACTAAAGTCAAAAAAGTGTAAGATGTATCATTTTAAAAAATTTCACCAAAACGAATGGAGCAATACACTTAATTCCTTTTAAAAAAACTGCTACTTAATGTCCTCGATACCCAAAAACCTGCACATATTTTAGAGCTCATTCACATATGTGTATTTTCTACATGAAATGCAGGTTCTTGCTAGCAAAGTTAAACAAGCAGTAGATTGTGGTTACAGGAAAGAAAAATCACTTGGATTTCCCCCATCAACCCATTCAGTGGAAGCCCCCTGCTGGCAGAACACAATGATCACTTATAGCAGCTATAGTCACCAGCAGCAAATCGCATGCAAACAATCCGACAGGGTGGTTGTATTGAAGTGGATTTACTTCCATAGATGGATTGAATCTCAACCAGTTGCTGCTAAACTGGCCAAGAGTCACTTATGGCCATCTTTAGCAGAAGATCCAGTGTAAAATATGCACCTAAAGTACAATTTCTTCTAAGGACTTAGTACTTGTATGTGTATAGACGACATACGTTACCATGCGTAAGAGCTGTGGATACGCAGTTGTGACCTACTTTTTTGGTAATGCCGCTAACCACAGCACACATTTTTGTTTATAGCTGCAGATGTGTGTAGGCCTCCATTGATTAGTATAGTTCTGGCTTTAGATGCATACAAAACTTTATGCATCTAAATATGGGATTTTTAGATGCCCATTTATTTGAATGAGCCTTTGCATGTACATACAGGCCTTCAGCCACAATTCAAATTACAAATCTTTTTTTGAAAGGACTCCCTAATGTAACAAAATATTTGCACGTAACTTTTCTGGCAGCACACCAAGCTTCCAACCATGACCATCACCAAGATTCGTTGGGGTGCCTTTCAGTATGAATGTCACTGCATCGGACCAGTGCATGCGATTTAAAAAGTCAGCAGCTACAAATACTGCAGCTGCTGACTTTTAATAAATTGGACACTTACCTGGCCCAGCGATGCGGGGGAATGTAGCTCCACTCTTCCCCCCCTCCTCTCGGCGGCGTCGGCATTGCAACTGTGGGCACCCAGCTGTGGCTTCACAGCCAGGCACCTACTGCGCATGCCGTGATTGTCCACGCAGTCATCTGAGACCTGTCACGTGTCCCAGATGACTGACAGGAGGGAGCGGAGCTGAGCCCATCCTGCGCCGAGGGGAAGTGATGTCAGGAGCCCAGGCACTGAAGGATGCAGACTACAAGGGACCCCCTAAGCAACAGGCATTTAGAGGTGAGTTCAATTTTTTTTTTTTTTTTTTTTTTTTTTTTAGGAATTAAGCATTTTTTTTTTTTTTTTTTTGGTGTGTGGAACACTACTTAAATAATTACATTCGAAATGTGTCAGTGTCAAAGGAGATATGCTGCAAATTATCCAAACACCAATGACAGCGATCGCTGCGTGAAATGAAAAGAATGTTCCTGATGCCTGCCAGCACAATAAAAAAACATTAGTATAAATAAAGGATGAAAAAAAAGAAAAAAAAAAAAAAAAAAGAAAAAAGGCAAGGAGCAACAAAGTAACAGAATCACTGTCACCACACACCCTTCTACAGTACAGTATATCTCAGCCCCATCCTAAATCTGACCTGTATATAAACATCTCACCTTCTCAATTATGCAAATTATTAAACACTGTCTCCCATTGTATGTGGCCTGTAATTAAACCTCCTATTTCCTCTATGAAGTACATTTATGTATCTAAGGGCACCATTGTGACGAACGCTGGTGTCAGATCCCTGCCCTCCTCGCTAACTGTCGACAAAGGACTGGCCAACCTCACACCCTGTTATCACTTACGTAACAATGCCACACTCAGCTGCACCCAGCACAAAGATTTTCCAGCTTGCGGGACCACAATCTAGGTGCAGGCAGCCTGAGAGCGATTGTCACTGGGTTAATTCCGCAATTAACCCTTTAACTGCCACCACCCCCGTTTAAAAGGCAGAGCCGGGGGGACTCGTAATTTTAGCAATACCAATTAGAATAAGCGCCTGCAACACACACTGCCACCAGACAGGTCTGCTCAGTGCCTTACTCTACCACAGTAGCGCCCTTTTAAGAGACAGGTTCGTTTATAGTTTGCATCAAGAGCTTTAAAGACAAGGTTAACACTTTTCAACATAAGGATTTATTATGAAAAGGTCAAGGTTGGTGCGAATAAAACATTTACAGAAAAAGGATGTTTCAAAAAATAAAGACAATATACAGCCACAAAGAAATAAGGTAGAATTGGGAAGGAAGAATACTTGCAGTTAATGTCCAAGGGTTGATCAGAGTTCAATCGATAAGCAAAGGTAATCGGTTCTCAAACTTGGCAGATGTTCCTGCTTGGATGGTAAAAGGAGAACTGACCATTGCCTTGGCCTCTCCTCTTTTCTGTCAAATCAAAGGGGGTGTTGACAGCGACCAGTGACCAATCGTCTGGTCATCTTGTTTAGGGGTTGGTTGCTGGGAGGTGTCTACACTCATGACCCTGTCCCAGGTACACTTTATGATACATATTCATATATCTGCCTCTCTATTGTTTATAGCCTGCAGATATCCATTTTAGTGATCAGCATGATATTTGCTTCAAAACAAGTCCACACATGACAGGTTTCCCATTTCAGGGTTACCTAGGAGGAGTAAGGGATCCCAGTGGCTTCCCATATGACCTGACATAGGGGTGTTTGGACTTGAAATATTAGAAATTATCAGAGAAAACCCAAATATATCCATATTATGGCTGTGCTATGATGGCTTTGAAAGTTATAAAAAATGTTGAAATTTCAGAAACTTTACTAATCTTTCTGCCGTCTGTGGTTGGAAGTATTTACGACGGGTATCTGTTTGTTCTCTGAATGGAGAAAGTGACAGTTTTACGACAGGCCGGAATATCTTGCCAGGCAACTTGAGCTTTGTTTATTTGACCTGGCCTGGTTCTGTTTTCTCTGCTAAGATAACCTTTCTTTCCTTTTGAAGATGTTAAAACATTTGGAATTCCTAAGACAAGGGAGGAGGGAGTTCAGATACTTCTGTAAGTTTACAAGGTAGCCAAACTGTCATGGCTGCGTTCCACACAAAATGGCAACTAGTTACAATATATCCTGGCTCAGACGTGATATCGTTACAACCATTACCAAGCCCCGTGTTTTAATCCCCACTGGCATTCCATAATTCTTTATTTTCCAAAAATTTTACATATACATATACATACACACACACACACACACACACACACACACACACTTTTGCACAAAAGTTTGCATACCCTATCAGAAATTATGACATTTTGGCATGAATATAAAAAAATGACTGATCATGCCAAAAAAATTAAAAATAAATTGTCTTTTACGGATAGCAATCACATGAAGCCATTTATTATCACATAGTTTATTGGATCCTTTTTAAGTCATAATGAGAACAGAAATCATCCAAATGGCCCTGATAAAAAGTTTAAATACTTTGGAATGTTTGGCCTTGGTACCGAAGCAGGTTAAAATTGCAATTAAAAAGGTTAATCTCCCACATTTGTGGCTTTTTAAATCACAATTAGTGTCTGTGTATAAATAGTCAATGAATTTGTTCACTCTCACATGGATGCACTAAGCAGGCTAGACCCTGAGGCATAAGGAGTTAGAAAAGAACAGTCAAAAAACCTGTGTAACAAGGTAATGAAACTTTACAAAGATGGAAAAGGATATGAAAAGATCCAAAGTCTTGAATATGCCAGTCAGTACTGTTTAATCACTTAAAAAGCTCTTTTGATACCAAGCCAAGCTGGTGGATGTTAGAGACCTTGCGCTCCTCTACTTTCAGTTTGAGGATGCCCCACAGATGCTCAATATGGTTTAGGTCTGGAGACATTCTAGGCCAGTCCATCACCTTTACCCTCAGCTTCTTTAGTAAGGCCATGGTTGTCTTGGAGGTGCGAGAGAGAGAACACCAAATTTAACACACCTGCTCCTCATTCACACCTGAGACCTTGTAACACGGACCAGTCACATGACACCGGGGAGGGAAAAATGGCTAATTGGGCCCAATTAGGACATTTTCACATAGGGTTGTACCCACTTTTGTTGCCAAGGGTTTAGACATTAATGGCTGTGTGTTGAGTTATTTTGAGGGGACAGCAAATTATACTGTTATACAAACTGTACACACACACACACACACACACACACACACACACACTAATATATATCTCCATCCATATCCAATTAAGCCCTGGACCATTTTGCAGCTAAAAGGACCAAGCCCCTTTTTGCGTTTCGGCACTGCGTCGCTTTAACCGACAGTTGCTCAGTCGTGCAACGTGGCTCCCAAACAAAATTGCCGTCCTTTTTTTCCCACAAATAGAGAGCTTTCTTTTTGTGGTATTTGATCACCTCTGCGGTTTTTATTTTTAGCGCTATAAACAAAAATAGAGCAACAATTTTGAAAACGATTCAATATTTTTTACTTTTTGCTATAATAAATAGCCCACAAAAAAATATATATAAAAAAAAAGCATTTTTTTCCCTCAATTTAGGTCGATACGTATTCTTCTTCATATTTTTGATAAAAAATAAATTTTAAAAAAATAGCAATAAGCGTTTATTGATTGGTTTGCGCATAAATTATAGCATCTAAAAAATAGGGGATAGTTTTATGGCATTTTTATTAATATTTTTGTTTGCTAGTAATGGCGGCGATCAGCAATTTTTATTGTGACTGCGACATTATGGTGGACACGGACAATTTTGACACATTTTTGGGCATTAATATGGCGATCAGTGCGATTAAAAATGATTACTGTAAAAATTTCACAGGCAGTGAAGGAGTTAACCAATAGGGGGCAGTGTAGGGGTTAAGTGTGTTGTTTTTTTACTGTAGGGGGGCGTGACTTGGCATGTGACGTCACTGATCGTCTTTCCCTATAACAGGGAACAGACAATCAGTGACAGCCTCACTAGGAAGCACACGTGCTTGTGCCCAGCTGTGCCATTCTGCCGACGTATATCGGCGTGAGGCGGTCCTTAAGTGGAGATTATATATTACATACACACACACACACACACACACACAGTTGTGCTCATACGTTTACATATTCTGGCAGAATTTATGATTTCTTGGCCATTTTTCAGAGAATATGAAATATGAATGATAACACAAACGTTTCTTTCACTCAGTGTTTGGCTAAAGCCATTTATTATCAAATCAACCGTTTACTCTTTTTAAATCATAATGGCAACAGACACTACCCAAATGACCCTGATCAAAAGTACATACCCCAGTTCTTAATACCTTGTATTGCCCCCTTTAACATCAATGACAGCTTGAAGTCTTTTGTGGCATTTGTGCACAAGTCTCTTTATCTTCTCAGATGGTAAAGTTGCCCATTCCTCTTTGCAAAAAGCCTCCAGTTCCTGTAAATTCTTGGGCTGTCTTGCATGAACTGCACGTTTGAGATCTCCCCAGAGTGGGTCAATGATATTGAGGTCAGGAGACTGAGACGGCCACTCCAGAACCTTCATTTTATTCTGCTGTAGCCAATGACAGGTCGACTTGGCCTTGTGTGTTTTGGATTATTGTCATGTTGGAATGTCCAAGTACGTCCCATGTGCAGCTTCTTGGCTGTTGAATGCAAATGTTCCTCCAGTATTTTTTGATAACATACTGCATTCATCTTGCCATCAATTTTAACCAAATTTTCTGTGCCTTTGTAGCCCACACATCCACAAAACATCAGCAATCCACCTCTGTTTCTCAGTAGGAATGGTGTACCCCTCCTTTCATCATAGGCCTCGTTTACTCCTCTCCAAATGTAGAGTTTATGGTTGTGGCCAAAAAAAAGCTATATTTTGGTCTCATCACTGCAAACAACTTTGTGCCAGGTGGTTTGAGGCTTGTCTCTGTGCTGTTTGGCGGATTGTAAGCGGGATACTTTGTGGCATTTCCGTAGTAATGGCTTTCTTCTGGCGACTCGACCATGCAGCGCATCTTTTTTCAAGTGCCTCTTTATTGTGCATCTTGAAACAGCAACCACATGTTTTCAGAGTCCTAAATTTCACCTGAAGTAATTTGTGGGTTTTTCTTTGCTTCTGGAAGAATTTTCCTGGCAGTTGTGGCTGAAATGTTAGTTGGTCTACCTGACCATGGTTTGGCTTCAGCAGAACCCCTCAATATCAACTTCTTGATTCGAGTTTGAACACTGCTGATTGTCATTCTCAATTCCTTGGATATCTTTTTACATCCCTTTCCTGTTTTATATAGTTCAACTACCTTTTCCCGCAGATCTTTTGCTTTGCCGAAGACTTAGGCCGCGTACACATGAGAGGATTGTCCGTCCAACTTAGTCCGCTGAAACGTGTTTCAGCGGACAGTCCGCTCGTGTGTGGGCTTCAGCTGACTTTTTCAGCGGACAGTCTGGCGGACTAAGTCTTTCGGAATTTCCGTAATATTGTCCGTCCAAACTTGGTTTCAGCGGACAGTCTGCTCGTGAGTAGGCAAGTTGGACGGACTAAGTATGATGCATGCTCAGAAAGGATTTACACGGCCGAAGGTTGCATTGCAGTGTATTGAACGTCGTATTTCTAGTCCCGTCGTACGTGCTGTACACGTCATCGCGCAAGCTTTCAGCGGACTGTCTGTTCATCGTGTGTGGTCAAGTCCGTTCATTCAAAAGTAGGACGGACTGTCTGACGGACTTAGTTGGACGGATAGTCCGCCCGTGTGTACGCGGCCTTAGAATCCAGAAACTCATTGGACCTTTAATATTATTATTATTAATACATACATACATACATACATACATACATACATACATATATATATATATATATATATATATATACACACACACACACACATACACATACACACACACACACACACTAATTACAAGCAAACAGATCACTGGTGAGGATGGTTACCTTTAAAAGCCATTCAAACCATTTTGTGTCAACTTATGTGCATGTTATCAGGCCAAAAGGGTATATAAACTTTTGATCAGGGTCATTTGGGTAGTTTGTTAGTTTGTTGTCATTAGGATTTTAAAAAAGTAAACAGTTGATTGGTAAAAAAATGGCTTCAGCCAAACACCAAGGAGAGAAAGATTTGTTTTATCATTCATATTCCCTTAAAAATGGCCAAGAAATCATGCCTGGGTATGTAAACTTATGAGTACAACGAATATATGCGAAGAGGCTAATCCAGCATACAGCTCAAAGTTACTGACATATAGGGCTTTTTTTTCAGCGGGGACGCAGCTCTGGCACCTCCAGCACTGAATGTATGTAATAGCATGGGTTGTGCTGGAGGGTCTATTGTCATTGGTGGGGATTTGATTTTGTGTGAGGGTCCATTGTTGCTGATGGGGAATCTATTGTTGAGGGAGAGGTCTATTTTTACTGGCTGCCGGAGGATCTATTGATGCTGGCTGCTGGGAGATCTTTTATATAATTAACCCTTTCATGACTAAGCCTATTTTTGGCATTTGGTGTTTACAAGTTAAAAATCCATATTTTTTGCTAGAAAATTACTTGGAACCCCCAAACATATTTTTTTTAGCAGAGACTCTAGAGAATAAAACGCAGATTGTTGCAATATTTTATGCAACACGGTATTTGCGCAGTGGTGTTTTAAACGCAATTTTTTGAGAAAAGGGACACTTTCATGAATTTAAAAAAAGCGAATCAGTAAAATTAGCCCAATTTTTTTGCATAATGTGAAAGATAATGTTAAGTCGAGTAAATAGATACCAAACATGTCACACTTTATAATTGCACGCACTCGTGGAATGACGACAAAGTACGGTACCTAAAAATCTCAATAGGCGACGCTTTAAAAAAATTTTTTTACGGTTACCAGGTTAGCGTTACAGAGGAGGTCTAGTGCTAGAATTATTGCTCTCGCTCTGACGATCGCGGCGATACCTCACGTGTGATTTGAACACCGTTTACATATGCGGGCGCGACTTTTTATTTTTTTTATTTATTTTAAAATGAATAAATTAATTGTTTTTAAAAAAATAAATAAAAATTTGATCACTTTTATTGCTGTCACAAGAAATGTAAACATCCCTTGTGACAGTAATAGATGGTGACAGGTACTCTTTATGGAGGGATCGGGGGTCTAAATGACCCCCTATCCCTCCTTTACACTTCAAAGTATTCAGATCGCCGAAAACGGCGATTCTGAATACTGTATATTTTTTTAAAACCGGTGCCATTGGCAGCTGATTAAACGGGAAGTGACGTCATGACGTCGCTTCCGTGTTTACCATTAGGAGACTGGAACGAAGCCGATTATGGCTTCGTTCCAGTTCCTCCCCAGCAGCCGGAGGCATCGGATCGGGAATCTGTGCTTCCGATTGAGCGGGAGCACCGGTAACAGCGGTGGGGGGGGGGGGGGACGGGACGTCCCCTCCCGCTCCTCCGGCATAACAGCCGAGCAGCTTTTAGCTGCTTCGGTTGTTTGGCTATCCAGCCATATCGCCTGCTGTAAAAAACGGTACCGGGATGATGCCTGCGGACATCATCCCGGTATACCCCCCGGAAGCAGAGTACGCACATCTGCGTACGCTCGGCGGGAAGGGGTTCATTTGACTCAGATTGATATGTAGTTTCCCTTGAACAGTTTCTTCAAATTCGAAGGAACTGCCCTATTGGGATCCCTTTAACGAGCGTTGGTGGATGGTGACTGGAAGCTCGAAGAAGGGTATTGACTGCAGTAATCTTCCTATACATTTTAGTCTCCAATCTACCACCTACGATGGTAATCAAAAGATTTAGGAAAGGCAAGGAGTTTGGATTATAGGTGTAGTTGAGCCTGATATTTTTATCATTAGTATCGAGTTCAGACAGAAATTCCTGTAGCCCCGGTACCCCACCGTTCCAAATCATCAAAATATCGTCGATATACCTTTGCCACAAGAAGGCATGGCCAAGGTACATCAACAAATAAACAAATGACAAATGATAGACAGACTGTTCCCACCATCCAAGATGAAGGCACACATATGTGGGTGCCCCATCGAAGTTCCTCTTGTTTGCCCCCCAAAAACTGGAAACAGTTATGTATGAGGGCAAACTCCAACAGCTCTAGAATTAATTCATTCTGTTATGCCATAAGGGGGTACTTAATTTCAGAAAATGCCGCCGCTAACCCCTGGTGATGGGGGATGACGTCACGTGTCCCGAACATAGGAAGGCAACTCTGTCACCATTTCCTTGATCAGGGCATCTAGATAGTTCCCATGTCAGAAACGAGCGGGTGGAAAAAGTGTTGCACCCTCGTGAAGCCAAGGGAAGTCTATGAGGAAAATGCATGGGGCTGGTCCTAACACAGAGGACACAAAAAGTTATTGGTAGGAGGGGTAAAAGAAGAAAAAAAAAAACACACAGGGAAACATCAGGTTGCCTGAATGCCGAACAGAACCCCACGTCTTCAGGCTATGAGACATTAACCACTTCCCGCTCAGCCTATAGCAAAATGATGGCTGGGCAGTGGTTCAGTTATCCTGACTGGATGTTATATGATGTCTTTCAGGATAACTGGCGGTGCACGCCGATTGGTGTTGCGGCGTGTCAGTTTGACACATCGCTACACTGATCTCGGTAAAGAGCCTCCGAGTGTAGCGATGTGTCAGACGGAGGCAGTGTAGCGGTGTGTCAGACGCAGGCTCTTTACCACGTGATCAGCTGTGTCCAATTATGGCTAATCACAATGTAAACTGGAAAAGCCGTTTATCTGCTTTTCCTCACTCGCGTCTGACAGAAGAATCGAGTAGCGGAGAGCAGATTGGTGGCTCTCCTGACAAGGGGGGTAGCCCCCCTGTGGATGCCCGTCCAGGAATGCCGCCAGGACCATCAGGGATGGCCACCACACAAGACCACCAGGTATGCCACCCTAGACCACCAGGGATATGCCAATCAGCGCCCATTAAAAATGCCTTCCAGTGCCATCAGTGATGCCCATCAGTGCAATGCATCAGTGCCAGCCATCAGTGCCCAGCAGTGCCACCCATAAGTAACCATCAGTGGAGCCTATGAGTGCCCACCAGTGCCACCTATGAGTACCCATCAGTGCTGCATATCAGTGAAGGAAAAACTTTTTTACAAAATGTTATAACAAAACGAAGAAAAATTTTTATTTTTTCGAAATTTTCGGTCTTTTTTTTTTATTTGTTTAGCAAAAAATAAAAAAAAGCAGGAGATGATCTAATACCACCAAAGGAAAGCTCCATTTGTGGGAACAATGATAAAAAAATTTGTTTGGGTACAGTCTAGCATGACCTGTTACTTAAAAAGGGAGTGCTGAAAATTGGCTTGGGCAGGAAGGATGGCAAGTGCCTGGTATTGAAGTGGTTAAGGAGGATCAAACTCAACAGGTGTAATTTGTGTGGAAGCCAGAGCAAGGCTTGCATTGATATAGGAGCACAATTTTGGAGTTCTGGGAGCACCTAGGGTGGAATATCAGAGGTGGCATGGAGCATAAATAACTGGGAAATTTGAGGGGCTATATAGTACTTGAATATATTGGGGACCCCAAGCCACCTTAGACTTTATATAATCTAGGGATAACAGGAAGCCTAGGATCAAGGAGCAATTATAGGCTCCTACTGCTATGCATAGATATATCTCTCTATACACTCACATACCCTCCACTCCTTAATAAACCTGACGGCACTAAGGAAATCTTTATAGGAAACCCAAAAAGTTTATTAGTTACTCGCCCCTTTCTTGTGTTTCTCCTAGTCTCAATGGTCCATCCACCTTGGGCTGGAAAACCCCTCCACTATTGGGGTCAGCTTCTTTTTTTTCCCTACACTCTGCGCTGGCCCATCAACTGTACTAGATCTGGCAAGGATTCTGAGATTTTGTAAATTTCCCTAAGGAATCTAAGATTCTTGCAGTTTACAAATTAGGTCTCCCTAGAAGACATTGGGGACCTAGCCTCCTCAGAGTGCAGCCGTGAAGCACTGGCTACATCACCAGTGCCTCTAAATACTAGGAAGTAGAATAAAATAAACAAGGTACTTGAGAATACTTAGAGCTCAGCATACAGAGCTAGCTGCATGTAGATGGTCTTTTAAGTTTGAAGGTAGGGTGGGGTGCATTAACTGTCTCTGTACAGTTCTTGAGGAGCTGCAAATACTTACTTGCATGGC
The DNA here is from genome assembly GCF_037356315.1 of Lithobates pipiens. Lineage (NCBI taxonomy): Eukaryota > Metazoa > Chordata > Amphibia > Anura > Ranidae > Lithobates > Lithobates pipiens. The sequence goes on along the minus strand of NW_027507758.1, from coordinate 370,175,765 downwards.
TAACTCTATACAGTATTTCATAGTGAAATGTCAAAACTGCTTTGTGGAAAAAATTTTACTTTGCTAAACTGAACAGGTTTCCTAGGGATACACATTTGTATATAAATGTAGGCCTCACTCATTTATTCCTTGTCAGTAATATTCACTGTTTGGAGCAGAATGCAGGACTTAACAGCATGACTGAGGCGTTATCTCTTAATGGGATTAAACAGCTTACATTCTGTTCATCCTCACTAGGAGCAGAGGGTCACTATAATTAGAAGCCCCAGACTCTTTATTGTGGAGCTACAGCATCTACAAGGAAAAAAAGGTAGTCAACTATAATTAAATAAGCAAATCTTTTAGGAAAACATTAAGTCATGTAAGAGACAACAAATTAAGCTCTCCTGACATCACAGCACAGACAATTTGCTAAAATGCATTTAATAGTCAATTTTCTATTCAGGGTTCTGTGTACGATACCAGCAGTTGGTTGAAATTCTATACTATGGTATATTATAATTATATATATATATATATATATATATATATATATATATATATATATATATATATATATATATATATATATATATATATCTATATATATCTATATATCTATATATATCTATATATATATATATATCTATATATATATATATATTCCTGTATGACAGTATAAATAAGTACTGTAGCACAGTGCCCATTTCCTTAGTACACTCAGATGCCAGCACTACCATTTATCTACATTTCCTACAACTCTGGGTTCTCAGACATGTCCAGAGAAGAGAATTGTCTCTGTGTCCCTCAGCGGCTATGACAGCGGCCATTTACAGTCACAAATGTCATATTGGAAACCAAGAAGGAGCCTAAGGGCCGGTTCACACAGCGAGGCGAGGCGTCACGGCTCGCCTCGCCTCGCAAGTCGCCCCCATTCAGTACTATGGAACCGTTCTGAGAGGAGCGACTCGAGTCGCTCCGACTCAGAAAAAAGGTTCCTGTACTACTTCGGGGCGACTTCGGGGGCGACTTGCATTGACTTCTATACAGAAGTCCTCTGCAAGTCGCCGCTGAGCTCCCCGCAGGTCGCGGCGAGGTAAGTCGGAGACGCCTCGCCGCGTCTCGCTGTGTGAACCGGCCCTTATAGCATGCAACTTCTCAAAAAGACCAAGCCACTGTATGGAGTCCCTCCCAAATTGCCAGCAACGTACTCCAGCTCCGGTGGGGTGGCACTTCATCCTTGGGCCTTAGACCCCTCCAGCTATTCACCTGTGCTACCAAAGCTACCTTGGACTTTACTGTGAAAGACTCAGTCTTTAAGGAGGAGAACTAAATCGCTGCAATATAGAGGTGTTACGCAGCTTTCTTTATGCTGCAGTGTATGCGTGTTTTTTTTCCCCCATTCTGAACCCATTTTGCCTCATTGATTCCAACTTTGCATGTGTTTAGTAAACTGCAAATTATTTTCTGTCTAATTAGTCAGCAGATTACCCATTTTGTTAAACTTGGAATCTACGAACAGATCTGATAATTTCAGACAATGACTATGGGAGTAGGGCAACAGCGGCACCTGCTAATACTAAATCGGGAAGTAACAAAAAATACAAATATTACCCCCTTCATTCATGGCAGGATTCCTGCTGCAACACCTTAGAGGGAGGAAGCAAGAACATGGTCTTCTACTGGGAGGTGCAGGATTAAAGATTCTTTTGACAAAATAGCTAGCGTAGCAGTGTATAGACAAGAGAAAACATTAGGAAACCTTAGGGCCTTCATAAGCAGAAAGCAGAGACTGGGAGAAACCACTGCCCAATATGTACTGCAACTGCATGACAGAGATATGCCTTAGGAAAAAGGGGCAGAGTGAGACAGCCCAGATGAAGATGTCTGAAAAAAAAAATCAGGAAAAAAGATAAAAGCAACTTAAATTTGAAGCCCTACAAAGTGTTAGAAGTGACCATACTTTGTTAGGTGCAGGAGAGATGGCCATCTGGAAATGGAGAGAAGGGACAGTATCTCCAGACTAAATAGCAGTAACACGCAGACACTAATACTCCTATTAGGGGTTTGGAAGAGGGATACCCCGTCATAGAAAAGGTGAACACCACCTGTGAGATGGTAAAGATAATCACTCCTGTGCTTGGGCTTTTGAGTTAAGCCATCTCCAGAAAGAATGTCCCAACCATACATAGTAAACCACACTGCCAGGAATTAAGCAGTGAGGCAGCGAAGTGCAATGTCTCCCCACCCAAGAACCAAAGATGTAGATAAAGCTGAAGAAACAGAAATCCTTGACTTGGTTGGAAGAAGCTCTAAGAGTAGGACTCAGGTGGACTGGAAGCATATAACCAGGTGGAGATGAGATAGTAGTATCCTGTGGTTGCCTCTCTAATATGTCAGGCTAACCCTTGCACATGCTCCGACAGTCAAGTTCTCCAGTTAAGACTTGCTGACATTTACCAAACCACCCACCATCTTATTATCCAATGAGGACACAATCACTGGCGGACTGATATTAGAAAGATGGGTGGGGCTTAGTTGCTGTGATCAAGCCGAAGGGATTACTTTAAAATCTCCTTCACAAAAAAACAAAACAAAAAAAACAAAACAAAAAAAAAACATTAGCTGCACTGCGAAGAGCTGACAAACAGTTGTGGAATTACCAAGTCTAATCTATGCATTAGCTGCACATTTTGTCATGGATTAGAATAATAAAAAGGATAAGGTGCAATTATTTAAATACAACTAAGAATTTTTTTTTTTTTTTACAATTTTGGACAGAGTAGATTAGAACACCGGTCAGGCTTTCGATGCTGCATGAGCACTCACTTGGGAGATTTACACCTCACTAAATTGTCCTGGTGACCATTCTCACTGAAAGTCAAAAAGTAGAAGAAAATCCAAAATGCTGAGTTATCAACAGAACAGAAACAGAGGGCAAATCTTCCTATGGGGATGCTGGTTCTGATGACCCTGGTTACAAACAGGAATTTCTTAACTTTGTAGGGATGTGTCTTCTGACTCCCTGTTGTGGCAATGGGACAAGAAAGTAAGGGAAATCTTCTCAAGAGGACACAGATGGCAAAAACACAAAAACTACTAAAAGGAGTTATAACTCTCCTACTATCCTATGCTCTAAGCGGAATTAAAAAATATATATATTACACACACACACACACACAAACACCTTTAGCTCTACTTTAAAAGATCCTTGCTGCTTGAATACTTCCACCATTGTTCTAAAGAGCTACAGTATATTTCGAGTCAAAATTAGATAATAATCTTATGTCAATGTTTACTCAATGTGAAATGGCACAGGGCTGCATAACACATTGTGAGTTTAACCATTTGCTAAATAGCAATAGCATTCCCAGATGGAAAAATCGGTTAATTACATCATAATGAAAAATTTCCAGTGTGAGGACTATGTGCGTGGGGTTTATATGAAATACATGTGTTGAAGAGTCAGGAAGGCAAAAACCATTCAGCTAGAGCAGGCTGCCATACCTTGAAGAGAGTCCCCTTCCCCAGAGGTCTGCTTAGAGATTACATATGTACGTACACAGCATATATGTTATAAAAAAAAAAAAAATGTGTTACTGAGGAAAACTCAAGCAACTGACAGATGAAAGTGTGTTGTGTGTTAAAGCAGCTGTTTTGTAACCTGTAGGATATCAAAAATAAGTTATACCTCTTTAGTTGCCTTTAGTCTAGCACAGAGATGAGACAGACTCAGTAGCAGCAGCTGCCCAAGTGTTTCTTTAATTTCTAGGTAGGAAAAAGTCCAGGACAGAAGAACAAAACAAAACATAAAACATACAAAAAAAAAAAAAAAAAACCACAACAATCCTTGTTCTAAATTGGCATTAGGTGTACACACGATCGGACATTCCGACAACAAAATCCGTCTGATTTTTTCTGACAGATTTTGTCCTAAACTGGTGTTGCATACACACGGTCGGACAAAGTTGTCGGAAAATCCGATCGCTCGGAACGCAATGACGTTAGTTTGTTACGATGGGACTACGTTGACCCTAGTAGCCAATAACTTTGGTCTCGTAATTTGATCTGAGCATGCGTGGCACTTTGTCTGATCGGAATTCTCTACAAACTATCGGAAAAAAGTCCAAACTGATTTTTTTTGTCAGAAAATTTGAGATCCTGGTCTTAAATTTTTTCCGTTGTAATTTCCGACAGAAAAAGTCCACACACGATCGGATTATCCGACAATATAATCCGATCGGACCTTTTTCGTTGGAATTTCCGACCGTGTGTACAAGGCATAAGGCTGGTCACTCACCTATGTGTTTGTATTGGGATGCATTTTTTTGGAGTATCTTCAACGTGCATTGTTATGAAGGTGCACAGGATATGCCTCTTCCAAGCCCTAAACTGGGTAACCCTCGTGATATATTGGGTGCTGAAAGCCCCTTGGCTCAACATATGCCTCACAGACTGCACAATCCAAAAAAAAAAAGAAGACTTCAAAAGAAGAAATGTAAAAACTTGTAACTTTATTAATCTCGGACTTTCTCACCGACCCACTAAGCTGGGCTTAATCAGATTTTTTATGCATTGACAGGTCATAAAAATGCATGTACCACGCATTTTTAACACACTGCTTTTGACTTGTTTGGCCCCTTGACACACTTATCTACAAAGCATGTTGATGCAGCCCATACATAAACTAGTCGCATTGAAAACAATGGAATAACTCAACACATACGTTGCCATAAGTTGTAATGCATAGGTGTGAAGGAGAACTTAACCACTTCAGCCCCGGACCAATTAACAGCCTAAGGACCAGAGGTCTTTTTACAATTTCGCACTGCACTGCTTTAACTGGTAATTGCGCGGTCATGCAATGTTGTACCCAAACGAAATTTTTTTTTCTTCCCACAAATAGAGCTTTCGTTTGATGGTATTTGATTGCCTCTGCGATTTTTATTTTTTGCGATATAAAGGGAAAAAGACCGAAAATTTTGAGAAAAAAAAATGATATTTTCTACTTTTTGTTATAAGAAAAATCGAATAAACTCAAATTTTAGTCATACATTTAGGGCAAAATGTATTCAGCCACATGTCTTTAGTAAAAAAAAATGTCAATAAGCGTATATTTATTGGTTTGCGCAAAAGTTATAGCGTCTACAAACTAGAGTACATTTTCTGGAATTTACACAGCTTTTAATTTACGACTGCCTATCTCATTTCTTGAGGGGGGGGGGTGGAGTTTGTGTGCCTGTGTGTGCCTACATGTCAGTGTAGTGTTGGTGCACACTTACTTTCTGTCTTCTCCTCGTAGTCCGGTCAAAAAGACCGCCCCGAGGAGAATGACATCACTTCCTCCCTGCCTGTGTATACAATACACAGTGGGAGGAAGATTCTCATTCGCCAGGAGTGATCGAGAGGGGATGGCCAGAAACCAACGGCCATCCCCTCATCCCGGATCGCTCCTGAAGCGAAACGGACCGCCGTATCCAGCGGGAGGGGGTCCGATCGGACCCCCCACCCGCTGGAAGTCAAGCACGTACATGTACGTGCTTGTGCCTGCCAGTGCCATTGTAATGACGTACATTGACAATACGGCGGTCCTTAAGTGGTTAAAGAGTAACTCCACTTTTGTGGAGAGAAAAATAAATAAATAAAACAATCCTCTCAGCATGATTAATGTACATTGCAAGGATTTTAATAAACTGTAGAAGATTCCTACCTGTTTCTGCTTTGCGCTAAAGAAAAAGCTGTTTGTACAACTGTCATTTGGATATTGATAGTCAATGGGAGTCACTAATTCATTTTAATCAGCTGGTCTACTTTCTGTGTTCTGATGAGAAAAGCTGCAGTATCACCATTCCTTTATGCATGGGTTCACACTTATGCGAATTGGATGCAGGTTTGTCCGCATGACAAGGGAGTGTGCCTGGCTCTCAATGAAGCCAGTTCACACATCTTCATGGCAGCTGCGGAGAAAATTGCACAGAAGTCTTGTGTGTCTTTGGCTAAGTTTCAGGTCCGAATTCGGGCAAACATCCAGGCCTGACTCGTCCCTGAAATGGAGGACAGCCTCAATGTGATTAATCCTTAGAGAGTATTTCAACAATATATTTGCTGGAGAGGATGCCCAATACCTCCATAAACCTTGGTTGTGTGGATGATGGAACCCGTTTTTTTTTTTTTTTTATCCCGCTGGCTGATCAAAAAGAACTGATCCGTGTATGCCCAGCTTTAGTGCAGTGTTTTCTACCCAAGCAGGAGATGACATCTCTGGGGGTGTTCTATATACTTGCTGTGTACAGAATGCCTCCATGTTGCATTGCATTTTCCTTAAAAAAATTACAGTATTGTTGTGCAAAAGTACATATACACAATATAATATATATATATATATATATATATATATATATATATATATATATATATATATATATATATATATATATATATACACACACACACACACACACACACACACACACACACATACACACACAGTGGTGTGAAAAAGTGTTTGCCCCTTCCTCATTTCCTGTTCCTTTGCATGTTTGTCACACTTAAGTGTTTCGGAACATCAAACCAATTTAAACAATAGTCAAGGACAACACAAGTAAACACAAAATGCAATTTGTAAATGAAGGTGTTTATTATTAAAGGTGAAAAAAAATCCAAACCATCATGGCCCTGTGTGAAAAAGTGATTGCCCCCCTTGTGAAAACATACTATAACTGTGGTTGTCCACACCTGAGTTCAATTTCTCTAGCCACACCCAGGCCTGATTATTGCCACACCTGTTCACAATCAAGGCATCACTTAAATAGGAGCTGCTTGACACAGTAAGGTCCACCAGAAGATCCTTAAAAGCTACACATCATGCCGAGACCCAAAGAAATTCAGGAACAATTGAGAAAGAAAGTAATTGAGATCTATCAGTCTGGAAAGGGTTATAAAGCCATTTCCAAAGCTTTGGGAATCCAGCGAACCACAGTGAGAGCCATTATCCACAAATGGCGAAGACATGGAACAGTGGTGAACCTTCCCAGGAGTGGCCAGCCGCCCAAAATTACCCCAAGAGCGCAGCGACGACTCATCCAAGAGGTCACAAAAGACCCCACAACAACGTCCAAGGAACTGCAGGCCTCACTTGCCTCAGTTAAGGTCAGCGTTCATCCCTCCACCATCAGGTAAAGACTGGGCAAAAATGGCCTGCATGGCAGAGTTCCAAGGAGAAAACCACTGCTGAGCAAAAAGAACATCAAAGCTCGTCTCAATTTCTCCACAACACATCTTGATGATCCCCAAGACTTTTGGGACAACATTCTGTGGACCGATGAGACAAAAGTGGAACTCTTTGGAAGGTGTGTGTCCAAGTATATCTGGCGTAGAAGGAACACTGCATTTCATAAAAAGAACATTATACCAACAGTAAAATATGGTGGTGGTAGTGTGATGGTCTGGGGCTGTTTTGCTGCTTCAGGACCTGGAAGACTTGCCGTGATAAAAGGAACTATGAATTCTGCTGTCTACCAAGAGATCCTGAAGGAGAATGTTCGACCATCTGTTCGTGTACTCAAGCTGAAACTAACTTGGGTTCTGCAGCAGGACAATGATCCTAAACACACCAGCAAGTCCACCACCGAATGGCTGAAGAAAAACAAAATGAAGACTTTGGAGTGGCCTAGCCAAAGTCCTGACCTGAATCCTATTGAGATGTTGTGGTAGGACCTTAAAAAGGCCGAAATGCTCGAAAACCCTCTAATGTAACTGAATTAGGACAATTTTGCAAAGATGAGTGGGCCAAAATTCCTCCAGGATGCTGTAAAAGCCTCATTGCACGTTATCGCAAACGCTTGGTTGCAGTTGTTGCTGCTAAGGGTGGCCCAACCAGTTATTAGGTTTAGGGGGCAATCACTTTTTCACACAGGGCCATGATGGTTTGGATTTTTTTTCACCTTTAATAATAAACACCTTCATTTACAAATTGCATTTTGTGTTTACTTGTGTTGTCCTTGACTATTGTTTAAATTGGTTTGATGTTCCGAAACACTTAAGTGTGACAAACATGCAAAGGAACAGGAAATGAGGAAGGGGGCAAACACTTTTTCACACCACTGTGTATATATATATATATATATATATATCCTGAACTTCATACCCTAGATCAGGGATGTCCAAACTTTTTTCAAAGAGGGCCAGATTTGATGAACTGAACATGCGCGAGGGCCGACCATTTTGCCTGACATTCTTTGAACCATTAAAATTCGGTCTAAGCGTGTCCATCCGAGCACTAATACACGGCCAGGGGCGGACTGACCAGTCGGTCACTCGGGCGCCGCCCGAGGGCCCGCGGACATTAGGGGCCCGGACTCGGCTGAATTACATGCCGATGCTAACAGCGGCTGAATTACATGCCGATGCTAACTGTGCGCTGATCCCCGCTGGCCCCTCCTCCATCCCAGGCCAGGTGCTTGTACTGTATGCATCGTGACATCACCTGACCTGGGACCGACGAAAAGAGTGGAGGGGCCGGCGGGGAGCAGCGCGCTGTTAGAAGTGTCTCAGGACTCAGGCTCAGCAAGCATCCAGTGACTCGGTGAGTGAAGCCGAGACACCAGGGGGCCGCCACACGTGATGGGGGGGGGGGGTACAGACAGATGCATGGGCCCCGGGTCCCTCCATCCCACAGTGTCATGCATGGGCCCCGGGTCCCTCCATCCCACAGTGTCCTCCTGGCTGTGTGCATGTCCTGTGCTGTGTGTGTCCCCCTGTGTGCATGTCCCCCTGTGCTGTGTGCATGTCCCCCTGTGCTGTGTGCATGTCCTGTGTGCATGTCCCCCCTGTGCTGTGTGCATGTCCTGTGTGCATGTCCCCCTGTGCTGTGTGCATGTCCCCCTGTGCTGTGTGCATGTCCTGTGTGCATGTCCCCCTATGTGCATGTCCACCTGTGCTGTGTGCATGTCCCCCTGTGTGCTGTGTAAGTGTGTGTCCGGTGTGCGTGTCCTCTCCCGTGTGCATGTCCTCCTGTGTGCATGTCCTGTGCTGTGTGCGATTCCCCCTGTGTGCTGTGTAAGTGTCCTGTGTGCATGTCCTGTGCTGTGTAAGTGTGTGTCCTGTCTGCATGTCCCCCTGTGCTGTGTGCATGTCCTCCTGTGTGCGTGTCCTCCTGTGCTGTGTGCATGTCCCCCTGTGTGCTGTGTAAGTGTCCTGTGTGCATGTCCCCCTGTGTGCTGTGTAAGTGTCCTGTGTGCATTCTCCCTCCAGTGTCCCCCCCTGTGTGTGTGTGCGTTCTCCCTCTGGTGTCCCCCTGTGTGTATGTTCTCTCTCCAGTGTCTCCCTGTGCAGGTTTGACTTGAGTGTGGAGACCAAGGGGGCCCCATGATCTTCTATTGCCCGGGGGCCCCATGAGTTGTCAGTCCGCCCCTGTACACGGCCCAACAAGAATTCTCTTGCCTTTGTGGCTGTGTGTGGTGAATAGATGAACTCAAGTGTATTATTTGGATACACCATATTTATTGACGTATAACACGCACCTTCACTTTAAGAGGGAAGCTTCAGGAAAAAAAAAAAAAAAAAAAAAAAAAACTTAAAATTTTAAATAAAGAACTGTGAAGCAAAACAAGGGTCAGTGTCTATCTGCAGACCCACAATTGCTAGGAATGCAGCTCTCACCATTGCTAGGAATGCAGCTCTCACCATTGCTAGGAATGCAGCGCCCACCATTGCCAGGGATGCACCCACCATTGCCAGGGAATTCACCCACCATTGGCAGGGAATTCACCCACCATTGGCAGGGAATTCACTCACCATTGGCAGGGAATGCAGCCACCATTACCAGGGATTCACTCACCATTGCCGGGAATGCAGCCACCATTGCCAGGAATTTCACCCACCACTGCCAGGAATTTCACCCACCACTGCCAGGGAATGCAACCACCATTGCCGGGAATGCAGCCACCATTGCCGGGAATGCAGCCACCATTGCCGGGAATGCAGCCACCATTGCCGGGAATGCAGCCACCATTGCCGGGAATGCAGCCACCATTGCCGGGAATGCAGCCACCATTGCCAGGTATGCAGCCACCATTGCCAGGAATGCAGCCACCATTGCCAGGAATGCAGCCACCATTGCCAGGAATGCAGCCACCATTGCCAGGGATTCACCCGCCATTGCTAGGAATTCCACCCACCATTGCCAGGAATTTCACCCACCATTGCCAGGAATGCAGCCACCATTGCTAGGAATTCACTCACCATTGCCAGGAATTTAGCTACCATTACCATCAGTGCAGCCATGGAGGGCAGGACGAGCGCCAAAGACATCTTACAGGAGAATCTCCCGTTTACACAACGGCCTCTTTAAGAGAAAGTCCCGCCTCCTTTGATGGACAGTACAGTCATCCAATGGCAGAGACGGGACTTCCTATTACAGCTGCCGTGTAAACAGGAAATTCTCCTCCTGTGTGCACAGCACTCGTCCCGTCTCCTCCCTCCGAGGCAGCCGGACTATATATCTTTTGTGGCCCCGGCGCTGGGAGATCGCCGGGGGCCACAAAAGATATATGTGTTTAAACAACCAGGTGGGCCGTTCAAAACCAGACCGCAGGCCTCGATTGGCCCGCGGGCCTGACTTTGGACATGCCTGCCCTAGATGATGTCTACTCAGATGAAACGCGCTGGGTTTAATGTTGCCATCACTACTGCGACTTTCCTTTGCTTGTTAAATGCCTTTCATTACTACAGAAAATGTTAATGTTCAATTTTACTTTTTCTTTTAATAAATATATTCCATACGGCATCACACTATGTGGAACTCTGTTTTATTTCTGGGTTTCAACGTACGGACATGATAAACTTCTCTGGTTGCTCCCCGCTCCACCTGAATCTACCTGTTTTGCAAATAAACTGCTGACCAGTGCTGTTCCCGAATCTCTATCGTGGTTGTGATTATCTGGATCATTGATGGCTCCGTACCATATATAGCAGTGATGGCGAACCTTGGCACTCCAGATGTTTTTAAACTACATTTCCCATGATGCTCCTGCACTCTACAGTATAGTTGAGCATCATGGAAAATGTAGTTCCAAAATATCTGGAGTGCCAAGGTTCGCCATCACTGATATATATAGTGTTTAATCACTACATGCTTGGCTGATTTAAATGGTATATGCCTCGTTCCATCGGCTCTGGTAAGCCTTCTTACAACTGGTGGCGGTGTTCTCACAAGATTTTCCTCCAATTATTTGTTCCCCCCAACCATTTTTTCTTTGAAGACTCTTCAGATATGTTGCTTTAGACATGTTGCTTCATCATTAATTGATTCTATCACGTGGTGGATTTTATTTTTGTAATTTTATAGACATTTATTGTTTAATCATCCGCAGGGTCATTCCACTAGTATTGATTTATTTTTCTATCTTTTTCACTTTGTCATATTGGGGATATACGGTATCTAAATTTTTCCATATAATATATAAGTGCTGCACTTTTTCCTTATTTTAGGATATCTGTGCTGGTCGTCTTCGACTGTGTTGGCCGCTTCTATTATATTGCACAGCGCGGAATATTTGCTATATCATGAACATCAACAAGGCGATAAAGGGGGAAATCAGAGAAGGCAAATATTAGCAGATTAAACTCGTTAGTTTTAAATATACACATATAACTATGTGGTGTGAAGGCTCATGTAAAAAATCTGTTCAATTTGCATGCAGTCAGGTATGTGTTAAAAGCGGAGGTCCACCCTAAAATGGACCTTCCGCTCATCGGATTCCTCCCCCCCTCCGGCGCCACAATTGGCACCTTTCAGGGGGGAGGGGGGTGCAGTTACCTGGATAATCCAGGTAACTGCACCCACTTCCGGGCTAGCTCTCTGCGGAAAGGGGCGTACATTACGCCCCTTTCCGCAAGTGCCCGCCCCCTTCCGCAAGTGCCCCGCTGCCTGCTGGGAAACACACAGATCCCAGAGGCAGCGGGGACCGTCCTCATTGCGCAGCGCAGCGCGGCTCGCGCATGCGCAGTAGGGAACCGGGAAATGAAGCCGAAAGGCTCCATTTCCTGATTCCCATACCCAAGATGGCGGCGGCAGCACTCAAGTGTCGATCTAGAGATCGGCTTCGGGTGCCGACATCGTGGGCGCGCTGGACAGGTAAGTGTCACTATTTTAAAAGTCAGCAGCTGCAGTATTTGTAGCTGCTGACTTTAAAAAAAAAAAAAAAACGCGGAGTCCCGGCGGACTCCCGCTTTAACACTACAGAGCTGTTGGAAAAACAAACAGATTGTAATGGGTGTAGCCAACTTAAAGCAGCATTAAAAAGGGCAAAAGGTTTTCATTTTAGACCTGGTAGGCTTTTTTTGTGTCCCATTGGGGAGATTTCCATTCACTTCCTGTCCCATTGCCAAAATAGGAAGTGAAAGGAAATCTGTTTAAAATGAGAGAATTCCTGACTGTCACCAAACTAATGTCCCCATTAGAAGATTTTCTCTATTCCTGTTCTGATGACAACCCAAAATTTTACATTTTCTTCTACTTTCACTCTTGGTGATAATGGTAAACAGGACAAATAAGAGGGTGAACTTTCCCAACAGGGACACAGACAGCAATGCAAATCTCAGATGTTTTAATCCCTCTCCACTCCATCCAAAACTAAAAATACATAAAAAAGAGCTGATCTCCCTTCCTGCACCATGGGAAGTGACATCAAGAGCCCCGGAACTGAATTAGGCAGACTACGAGGGACGGGTATTTAGAGGTGAGGGAAATTTTTTTTGGGGGGGGTGGAACTCCACTTTAATGTATAAGATTTTGGTTGCAATACAGACTGTAAAATGATACAGGGACAGTGCAGATAAGATCAGATGATGTTCATTAAAACCAGCGGTCATCAGCTACAGCCTACGCCCAAGTGTAAAAATTGCAGTTTCTATAAAACAGCCGGCCTGACACTCCCTACTGTACAGCAAAACGGTCTTCTACAATGGTTACGGCTTGAATCATTTTTCCCCTTTTAACAATAATCCAGCCTGGACACTGTCCTAGAAACCTCACAAAAGGAAAAAATAAAAACAAAAACAGATGTAGCAGATATTTTCCCCAACATGTTTAACGGATTACACATTTTAAATATTTAATACCTAGTGGTTGACGGCAGGCTCAAGCAAGGGTTCTGCCCGAGTTATTGGAATATTATCTGTCTTCTTCCATTTATCCTATAATGACACCATGTATTAGTGCGCTTCCTGAGAGTATTAAAAGTCCATCGTGCCTAGGGCAGAAAGACCTGGCCCTATTTATTCCCCACAGCTATAAATGACAACAAGATGTGTACACCTGCATTAAAACTTTTTACAGGAATGTGTGCCTGTCATGAACATACCACAGCAGTGTTACTTTCCTAGATGCTCAATAAATTCCACTTCAGCTCTGCCATATATTCAAAGCCACTGGATAAACTTAAGCTGTTAGAGCCAAGGACTTGATGTTGCTACCTGCCATGGTGAAAGGCATAAGCTAACTTCACTCTGTTAAAGTGTTACCAAACCCAGGACCTTGCATTCATTAAATCTGGTCTCCCACAGTACTTAGAACATGGAAATGCAATTATCTTAGCTAATATAAACTGCTAAATACCCTTTCACATCAGTGGTATATAGCAGTCTTGTGACTTATATCAGTGTCCGGCTGAGCACTGGTGAAAGCTTGTAGGAGCTTTCATTCTCTGACTGTCCTATGAGACTGCATGACCCCTGACCCTCTGTCTGAACAGGGCTGATAACATGCACCCTCCAAAAAAAAAAAAAAAAATAGGATCAGAGGAAATAGGATCAGACTTTTTACACAATGCGCAGGGTTCCACAATCAGTATAACAAGCATGCTTTACTGCATATACAGACTGATTTTACTGTTGTGGGTTTAGTAACACTTTAAGAAAAAAAAAAAAAAAAAAAAAAGGAAAAATTTTTTTTTATAAGGATGGTGTATACTTCGTATCCATACGATTTTAATACAGGCTACAATCTTACCTCTTACTCATTTTTTTTTTCAATAAATGGAATATTCCAACAATGAATCTCACCAATTTACAGTATATGGTTATAGCTGAATTACAGGTACTTGTATTTGTTTGCATGATTAGATTGGTTCAGCTTGGACAAATCGAAGTATACATACTGCACAACATGGCCAATCCCTGTGGAAACGGAGAAGCACCATAGTAGTTGCTGATACACCGGTGATTATAGTTGCCTTCAGCCCCTTTCACGCAGGGCTGTTTGTGTACAAACTCTGCTTGCTCAGTGGTAAGGGTGAGCTCAGGCGTGTTCGCATGGTCCACATGCAGAGCCCGCCAGGAAGTCGGCGCAGCGCTGTGCTAATCACAGGCAGTGAAACATTGCCCCGATGTGCGGCTGCAGATATCAGGCAATGTCTCACTGCCTGTAATTAGCGCAGCGCTGCGCCGACTTCCTGGCGGGCTCAGCACGTGGACCATGCAAACACACCTGAGCCCATGCCTACTCAGCAGGAGATCGATCCGTTGATCCCCGCTGAGCCGGCGGATGACAGGTCCGTCTCTGCTCACTGCGGAGAGACGGACTTGTCAGAGCTCTGCCCTCCCCTATAAGGGATCGGATGAAAACTGCCTGTCCGTTTTCATCCGATCCACCAGACGGATGGAAAATAGGTTTTCCACCCGTCTGGATTCAGCGGATTGGATGTCAGCAGACATGTCACTGCTGACATCCGTTGCTCCATAGACCTGCATGGATCGTCTGTTCAGGTCCGCCTAAAAAAAAAACAAAAAAAAAAACTGACCAGCCACTTGAACTGCCTGTGTGAAAGGGGCCTTCTAGGTCCCATGCCGACAAGCTGTCCTGCTGCATAGTAACCACAGAGGGTCACCTGTTCGGCATGTGCTCCATTCAAAGACGGTCTTGTATCTTTCTCAATGAATACAAGGCATTCTCTGATTGAATGAGGTGGAGATTGTGACATCACTGCCAGAAAGTGCTTTGCTTTCACAGAGAAAAATGCAAGACAGCCTCTCTGAACAGTGCTTGTTCCAAGTGAGGGGGACTCCCTGTCATTACATCATGTCAGGGCTGCCATTCCACATGGGACCCAGCCGCCGGCTTCTACTATTCTCCTGGAATCAGCCAGTTATGGATTATAGACACACACACATATATACGCAACTTCTTGTCAAAGCAAAAAAAAAAAAAAAAAAAAAAGGCCAAATATCAAATATCTAAAAGGATCAAAGCACTGATCTAGATGACACTCTGTCCCCTACATGGGATGTTTCTAAAACCTCTCCTGAATGATTTACTTAACAGATAGTAACCGCAGTGTTTAGAAGCTTTTTTTTTATATATAAATAGTCAAAAATGTATCGCCATTAAAAATGCCTGTAAACGAAATGCCACTAAACACGGGTTACCACGTTTACAGGCATTTGGCGTTTCAAATGCTTCTGAACATCAGTCCTGAACGCATTTTTTTGCTTTCCAAAAAAATGTTAAGGCTTTTAGGTACATGGGACATTGTTTAACCTCTCCTGAACGATTTAACTTGACAGCTACATTCCAACGTTTAAAAAAATCCATTTAGCCACGTTTACATAGCACATTTAGCGGCATTTTCGCATAAAAAAAGAAAGAATAAAAATTTTTTCCAATAAAATGAAAAACGTCTATAAACGAATTGCTGCTAAATGAGTGTTACCGCATTTACAAGCTCTTACAGGCATTTAGCGTTTCAAATGCCTCTGAACTTCAGTTCTGAACGCATTTTTTTGCATTCCAAAAAATGCTTTTAAAACACAACTGCCTAGAAACAACCCTGTGTACATGTACTGATAAGATAAACAGAGGAGAGTTTAGGAGCAGCTAAAAAAAAAACAAAAAAAAAACACCCAACTGCTCCTATATATTCGTTCACCAGCAGCAGTGTATATGAAGCCTAAGTGGGGTACACACTATGGAGAAAATAACAAGAAAAATTCTGTACGAGGCACAATCGTTCACTTTTCATATAGTGTGTACACAACTTTTGACATCTGATTCAGACTTTATAAGCAGAAATTCCCAAAGGAACAAACGCCAAAACTTTTATCGTATTTGAACAGAGAATGATTTTCATTTAAGGTGTAATGTTTCCATACAAGAAAAATCAGAAATGAAAGACTGCGCATGATCAGAAACTAAGGAGAAAAAAAAAGCCTTTGTCGTACGAGAATTTTCATACAATTAGGACCATGCTCGATTTCAACCTTCTATAAAACAATCAAGAAAAAAAATAAATTAAAAAAAAACGGACGATCGTTCATCTGATTTTCTTAGTGTGCTTCTAGGCTTAACAATTTTAAACACACAATCCAGAAATAAATAATCCCTACACCTGTATCTTAAATTCAATTTCTTTCATCAGGTTTCTCATGTACAGAAGATCTAACATCTACAAAATTATCAAAATCTGTATTCACAAAATTTTATAAAAGCAAAGCAAAATTAATAAATAAAAAAAAAAAAAAAAATGGAAGAAGAGCTTACATGGCATCAGGACAGCACATAGAAATATAAGCTATCATTTTGGACTTCGTGTAAAATAAAATTAGTTTTTGAACGTTACCAGGAATGTATTAAAATGCTATAGAAATAAAAAGGACAGTAAGATGAAGCACAGAAACGGACTGCTTGCTATGGACATAACACTTTATCCAGTTCCATAAAATTGCCACCCAAAATTTGGATATCCTTGAAAATAACAGTAGCATTAGGTTTGCTCTCTTGATTTTAGAAGGATTCGTGAATGAAGTGATAGGGATTGTCTTTTTGCCGTACCTTACTTGAACTTAATTGTGTGAATAAATGTTAAACTGCTACATAAAAAGAAAAACCAGTGATTGTTTGAAAATATCCTGGATAAAATAAAAAAGAACGTGAATTCCACTACATTATACAATATCGCTTACAGTAGTGCTTCAAAAACTAAAAAACCTGGATGGTCATACAAATGTTCTCTTTCTAAGCTGGTATACTTCTAGTGTTGTGCCATGCTGGCAGTGCCTTGTCCATGATATGTCGTCTTCTTCCAGATCTGGTGCAGTGGGAGCAGTTAAACCGAAGACTGAGACATACAACAGTTACTCAGCACAGTAATCCCTTTTCCCCTGGTCTCTGCATGACGCAGGTTCATGTCTAACAGTGTGCCAATAACTCAGAAGTAAAGTCAGCAGATACAAAGACATGAAAGCAAAGCAGAATGGGCCACACATGATCTATTCATGATCATTCCACAGGAACATTAACATCTTTGAATTCCCAGAAGCAACAGACAGCCATTATGGAACAATACTCCAATGTCTATTTGGTTCTCATCAAGTCAAATATTCTTAAGTCTTTTCTGGTCAAAACGATCCCTCACTAAAAAGCGCAGTTCATTAATTGGAGAAATTCAGAATATATTTATATACAAATTTTAGTTGTTTTCTGGTTTTTCTTTTTTGCTTTAAAAACAGAATAGGAATGCCTCTTCTAGGCAATTATTGGAGCAAAAGATGGCATTATAACTTTTAATTGACTATTCATTGTTATTTTGTTACTTTTGGCTAGAGTTCTACTTAATGTTTGACCTGCCCATTTTAATCAGATTATCTCTTCATTCTACTAGCTTCAGTCATAACCAAGTATAAAATATCCTACATCACCGGTCGTTGTTGAGGGCTCACAGAGTAGCACAGTGCTCAGTCTACCTTGCCTCAAAGTGCTCAGGTTAAATTGACTGACAACCCTTGGCCAGACACAAGTATTACAGATTCAGAAAGTAAAACATAAAAGCAAAATCAGTCTGAGGTCAGGGCAGGTACAGTTCAGATAATGTCATAGCACAAGTAGACCAATAAGGACAGTAGCTGAAAGATTTGACAGGAATTTAAAACAAAAATGTAACCAATGAGGGAATAGAATTGCATACACAGGTGCAAACAGAAGTTTGGATAACACATACCACAGCAAACTAGTAATGAGGACCTTTGCAGATACTAACTATGACCTTTGTTGTGATTGAAACCTTTAAAACTAGGTGCCTTTCAATGTCAGAAGTTTCACTGTGTTCCATACTCTACTAGACCATGTTCTGTGGGTGCTTTTTCTTGCACAAGGCAAACAGATAACAAACAACCTCCAATGCAGGATAAGCAATATTCCCCTCTACAGACATTCCTCCTATGGCTGCCCCCTGGATGTTGAAGAAGCCCATAGAGGACAACAATTGTAGATCTTATTTCCTTCAGTATAATGTGAAACTGGAAATCAGTTATCTGACAGCTTCTTAAAGTTGTCGTAAAAGTAAAAAAGTTTTTTTTTAATTGAATGCGTTGTTGACATTAGGGTAAAAAAAAAAAAAAAATCTGTTTGTGTATCTACCCCCTCCTACTCGATCCAACGCCATCAATACCGACAGCCCTGCTATCCTCTCTTCCTCCTTTTGCTGGTGAGACACAGGCAGCCAATGGCTACACCTGCTGCCAATCCAATCCTGTGATGGAGTACGGGGCAAGGCTCAGAAGCACTGTGCGTCAATGCTCACCAAGAAAAGGAGGAGGAGACAGAATCGTCAGAGAGGGACTCGAAAAGAGGAAGTTCGGGGCCATTCTGCGCAATACTATTGCACAGAGAAGGTAAGCATACCATGTTTATTATTTAATAAGAAAAGGACCTTTGATTTTCCAGTTTAACAGGCCCACAAGATTTGTAAGAAAGTAGCTCTAATTCAATGCGTGGTCCATAAGTTCCTTCACCCTCACAACTTTGTTACCAAGCTTGGGGCCAACAAGGAATTTTCTAGTACACTAGATTCACTGGACGGGCGAGCAGGACCCATAATGAAAATTTGATTCAACATCTATAAGCAGATGGTACAAAGGTTTGCAGGATCCTAGAAAGGTAATCAAGGTGCAGGAAAGCAGCACCTTTAGGGCCAGATAAATTTACACAATATACCTTGAGTGGTCATAAATTTTAAAGTGGAACTAAGCCACTGATTTTACAAAAAGTAACACAAGAGGGCGTCACCTAAGTGCAGCATCAATGGGTTTATTATGATTAAAAAGCCAAAATGCAAACTCGCAGAAATATAAAATCAAAGAGCTTATCTGCAGTCATGCCAAACTAGATGGAAGCCACCCACTGGAAGAGCTGCCTGCGACAGCAAAAAGCGCGTTGTCAGTAAGGAAACTAAGTCTGACATTCCAGAAAGTAAGTAGAGCCAGTGTGGAAGATAGGGCAGGATGTGACATCACACCCGCGACAGGCTGGTTGCCATGATAACCTGTTCAAAATTCCTATTGGCAACTTTCACAATGTTTTTTATTTTATTTTTTAAAGATGGTTATGCGCTAAAGCAGGAGGAATAACTGAATAACTAAGAGAGCAAAGTAGTTCAAACCACTGTAATAGCTGAAAACTGTAAACCAGCTTCATATATGAAAGCATAAATGGTGCAAGGTTTCAGACCACAGCATGTTTATGGGATCTATGGTCTGATCAAACAGGCAAATGAGTGTAGATTCTCTGTATCGCCCGCACTAGGTGAAAGTGTACACCAAGCGCAGAATCCAGGTAGTGTGCGATGTTCACTGGTTACTCCTTCCCAAGGATATGGCCTGCAATGCATTACACTTCCAAACTGCAGTGCATCATTGGTAAAAGCTGAAAATCAAAACAAAAAAAAAGTACAGACTCCTCAAGTGAGGATTTATTGTACGTTCGGTTGAGGTCAGGACGGGGAAACATAGCACAGGAAAACAAAAAGCTGATGTCAAAACAGGCGAGTAAGGAACAAATCAGAGGTCATAATCACAATAGTATACAAAAAATTAGGAATTCAGGGATAAAGCTGGAGGCTGCAAAAAGGGAGAAAAACACCAGAAAGTCCCAGAAACACAAAATTTAATATATAGATTCAGAAAGCAGGTATGGATATGCAGGATAGGATACACCCAATATCTCTGCTAACCTTTGCTTAGGTTTTGGCATGGTACCCTTAAGAAGTCTTTTCACTTGGGCAGCTGGTACTGATGAATGTACTTTCACCAATCAAGCCAATTGCAGATGGTTAGAGGCAGGTAATTAAGCTTTACTGCTTATCAACCAGGTGCCATTCACACCAACCCAGTCTCTTGCAGTGCATGGTTTGCATGTTAATGTGAATTGAGGCAGCCTAGTTAGTTATTTGAATTGGCTGCCCAATGCACAGATCAAAAATGATGCATATTTAGCAGTGCAGTGGATGGAAGTGCACTGAGAAGGTGGGTTCAGGTAGAACTCAACATTAATGGCACCAAGAGTTGCATTAACGCACATGGTATTGCACTGCGAATGGGCTCCAATAGGATGGTGAACCCACTTTCATCTATGTAATACGTTTGAAATTAGTCCCACTCCCCTCCCATCCACAGTAGAGGCAGGTGTAAGTAATAAGTAATGCACATTGCATAGGGCAATAATTAAAAAGGAGAAGTATAGTCAAAGCTATTTTGCCTATACTTCTCCTGTAGGTCACAGGAATGCAGTTAATTCCGCACTCCTGTGACCTGTTTTCAGCCGACAGCAGGCTAAAGTCCACTGCTATCACTCAGCAAATACAGGCTCGAGAAAGATCCTGACCATATGGTTGGGATCCACCCAGATGCCTGGACAGGCACCTGGCTCAAGCTCTCGGTGAACCACTGAAAGCCTGAGCCAGCCCCTCCCGCACACGATTGCAAATTTCTATCATTATCGCTTTAACCACTTGGTGACCAGCCGCCGTCATTATACTGAGGCAGGTTGGCACGATCCCGTGAGTCATCGTAGCTGTATGTCGGCTCCTTTAAGCGGGCTAGTAGGTGCACATACGCATCCGCTTCACTACGGGGGTGCCAATGCTCCTGACCGCTGGTCGCGAGTGATCGCAGACACGAGAGGCAGAACAGGGACGTGTGTGTGTGTAAACACACAAATACCTGTTCAGTTCTGAGAGGAGATCCTAATCCTAGTTCCTAATAGCTAGGAATCACGATCTGTCATCTCCTATAGTCAGTCTCCTCCCCCTACAATTAGAAAACACAGTCAGGGAACACAGTTAACCCCTTAATCGAACCCTAGTGTTAACCTCTTCACTGCCAGTGACATTTATACAGTAATCAGTGCATTTTTATAGCACTGACTGCTATATAATTGTCAATAGTCCCAAAAATGTGTCCGCCATAATGTCGCAGTCATGATATAAATTGCAGATCGCCACCGTAACTAGTAAACAAAAAGTAATAAATAAAAAAAATAATATATATATATATATATATATATATATATATATATATATATATATATATATATATATATATATATATATATATATTTATTAATAAAAATGCCATAAATGTATCCCCTATTTTGTGGATGCTATAACTTTTGCGCAAACCAATCAATATACGCTTATTGCAATTTTTATTACCAAAAATATGTAGAAGAATACATATGGGCCTAAACTAAACTTTTTTTTTTACAAAAAAATAAAATAATAATAATAATAATAATAATAATAATACTAATAATAATAATAGGGATATTATAGCAAAAAGTATAAAATATTTAGTTTTTTTCAAAATTGTTGCTTTTTTTGTTTATAAAGCTCCATTTGTGGGAAAGCTCCATTTGTGGGAAATAAAGAACGTCAATTTTGTTTGTGTACAGCGTTGCACGACCACGGAATTGTCAGTTAAAGCAACAAAGAGCCGTATCACAAAAAGTGCTCTGGTCGTTGCACAGCCAAATCTTCTGGGGATTGGATAATAATGCTAATAAAATTTAGACACATCAATACAGCAGGAAATGCCTACACCATCTAAGGAACTGAACTGCACGCTTAAATGATGAAGTTTTCCTCCCTAATTCACAGGAACATCTGTTGCCTTGTGTAGCTACACTGGGAATGGTCATCTGTAATATAAAACTCACGCAAGATGCAAACAAACAGATGCAAAGTTGTCCTCTGAAAGAATTCTGATGAGCAGGGGCATAACTATAGGGGGTGCAGCAGTCTCGACCACAACTGGGCCCTGTGATGCAGGGGGCCCATGCAGCCCCCTCTACATATGGCCGGCAGCAGCATAGGCAGCTAGGGGTACCAGTGCACCATGCACACGGGTGGCTGGAGGTGGAGGGTGACTAGCAGAGCTCCATGCTCGACTACCGCACTGGCTGCTCTTTAGTTGTGCATTCCCCGCATGACCTGTGTCCTCGGCCGGCTCCTCAGAGTACCCCTCTCCTGCTCCATGCATTGCCGCTGTCCAATGTCTGTTCTCCCCAGCCAGAGTCCCCCCCCCCCCCCCCCCCCCGAGTCTGGCCCACACTGCACTGCATACTTCTCCCGGGTAAACAAACTTTAAGCACACAGATGCAGTGCAGCTCTATGAGAACCAGCTCCCCGCAGGACACTGCAGGCTTCTCTGCCAGTCCCCCCCCCCCCCCCCGTCGTACACAGATGATGAAAGGTCTTTCTGGGAGATATGCTGATCACCCATCCAGCACACTGGATGGAGCCCAGGCCAACATGGATGAGTGTGCGGCCTACAGCTTGGACATGGTGAGTGAGAGGACCCCATCCTCCACACACCATTACATACCCCCTCCATCTCCCCCTGGGGACAGGGACCCCTTCTCACGTGGAGACAGGGACCCCTTCTCACGTGGAGACAGGGACCCCTTCTCACGTGGAGACAGGGACCCCTTCTCACGTGGAGACAGGGACCCCTTCTCACGTGGAGACAGGGACCCCTTCTCACGTGGAGACAGGGACCCCACCTCCCCTGGAGACAGGGACCTCATCTCTTCTAGGGACGGAGACCCCATCCTGCCTAGGGACAGTCCCCCAATGGGGCACCTAAAAATTAAAAAACAATTATAAAAAAAAAAAAAAAAAATACTGATACCAGTGGTGGAAATACAGGGCTCACAAAGGTCATACCTGTGACCATGCCCTTGACCACTGCTGGACTCGGAGGGAAGGGCCCTGGCTGGGGTTCAGGGGGGCCCTTCATGGTTTCTTGCATCGGGGCCCTGAAGGTTCTAGTTACGCCACTGCTGATGAGCCCAACAAACCAGAAGAAGTCAGACAAAAAAAACAGATCTCCAAGGAAAAGCCATATTATGAGATAAACTTTGATCTTGTTGTCATAGTTCCTGGCATTTACACAAATGCTTTCATTAAGCAGCATTTGTAAGATGGCCAGTAATTTTTAAGGGTCCGTTTTCTTGGTGTGACAAGATTTTTGCACAATGAAAAAGTATAACTTATGATCAAGCTATTAAAATCCCAGTTGTAAAACAGCTTTTCACCACAGAATACATGTACAAGAGACAAGATTCTTGCATCATCATTGCATGCAATGAGATGGGAGTGTTGAATTGTGGATATATGCCAAGGGACAATGACTCGGGAGGACCACTCTGCAGTAAACAACTTAGCACGTTTGGTACTTATCTGTAAGAATAGTCAATTGACAAAATGAATTGATGTGTGCGCGTAGGTACACACACACACACACACACACACACAATATTATATATATATATATATATATATATATATATATATATATATATATATATATATATATATATATATATATATATATATATATATATATATATACACACATACATACACACACACACACACACACACACACACACATATATATAATTTTTTGTGTTTGGTTATATATACTGTACAGTACTGTGCAAAGGTGTGGAGAAATTATGTAAATTCAGAATGCTGACTTTAACGGTTTATTTTTATAAAATTTACAAAATGCAAAGTGAGCATCAGTAGAAAAAAAAACATTATGTAATATGACTACCCTTTGGCTCCAAATCAGAATTGATTTGTACACCATGGCAAGACTGAGCAGAGAAATAAGAAACAAGGTAGTCATACTGCATCAGCAAGGTGTCTCCCAGGCAAAGATTTTAAAGCCGACTGGGGTTTCACAATGTGTTGTTCAAGCTTTTTTTTTAACCCTTTCATGACTAAGCCCATTTTTGACATTTGGTGTTTACAAGCTAAAATCCATATTTTTTGCTAGAAAATTACTCAGAACCCCCCAAACATTATATATAATTTTTTTAGCAGAGACTCTAGAGAATAAAACGGGGATTGTTGCAATATGTTATGTCACGCGGTATTTGCTGAGCGGTGTTTTAAACGCAAATTTTTTGGGGAAAGGGACACTTTCATGAATTTAAAAAAAACTAAACAATAAAACTAGCCCAATTTTTTTGCATAATGTGAAAGATAATGTCACGCCGAGTAAATAGATACCAAACATGTCACACTTTATAACTGCACGCACTCGTGGAATGACTACTAACTACGGTACCTAAAAATCTCAATAGGCGATGCTTCAAAAAAGATTTCCGGTTACCAGGTTAGAGTTACAGAGGAGGTCTAGTGCTAGAATTATTGCTCTCGCTCTAACGATCGCTGCGATACCTCACATGCGTGATTTGAACTCCGTTTACATATGCGGGCGCTTTAAAAAAAATGTTTTCTTATTTTATAAATTTTTAAATTAATAAAATTGTTTAAAAAAAAAAAAAAAAAAATATTTGATCACTTTTATTGCTGTCACAAGGAATGTAAACATCCCTTGTGACAGTAATAGGTGGCGACAGGTACTCTTTATGGACGGATCGGGGGTCTAAGAGACCCCCCACCCCTCCTTTACACTTCAAAGTATTCAGATCGGTGAAAACGGCGATTCTGAATACTGTATATTTTTTTAAATCCGGCGCCAATGGCAGCCGAGTAAACAGGAAGTGACGTCATGACGTCGCTTCCGTGTTTACAATTAGGAGACTGGAATTACTCCACTTACGGCATCATTCCAGTCCCTCCCTAGCCGCTGGAAGCGGCGGATGTGAGATCGGTGCTCCCGATCGAGCGGGAGCACCGGTAAGAGCGACGGGAGGGGAGGGCATCCACTCCCACTCTTCCAGCATAACAGCCGAGCGGCTTTTAGCTGCATCAGTTGTTATGGCTGGAAAGTCAATCGCCCGCTCTAAAAAACGGTACCGGGATGATGCCTGCAGGTGCGGGCATCATCCCGGTATACCCCCGGAAGCCGAGTACGCAGATCTGCATACGCTCGGCGGGAAGGGGTTAAAGAAGCACAAAGAAACGGGCAACGATGAAGACCATAGACGCAGTGGTCAGCTAAGGGAACTAAATGCAACAGATGGCATCATACCTACGTCCCTTCTACATCAGAAGATGTCCAACAGTGCAATCAGGACAGAACTGGTGGAAACCAGTAGGACCCAGATACACCCATCTACTGTCCGGAGAAGTCTGACCAGAAGTGGTCTTCACGGAGGAATTGTGGCCAAAGAGCCATGCCACCAATGTGGAAACAAGGCTAGGTGACTCAACTATGCACAAAAACATAGGAACTGGAATGCAGAAAAATGGCAGCAGGCACTCTGGACTGGAGGAGTCAAAATCTGAAATATTCGGCTGTAGCAAAAACAATGTGTCTGCAGACAAGAGTGCAGCATGGTGGAGGTTCCTTCAAAGTTTGGGGTTGCATTTCTACAAATGGAGTTGGAGATTTCATCAGGATCAATGGTATTCTCAATGCTGAGAAATACAGATAGATATTTATCCACCACACCCTACCATCAGGGAGGAGTGCAATTGGCCCCAAATGTATTCTGCAGTAAGGATGAGCTCAGGCGCGTTCGCATGGTCCACATGCAGAGCACGCCAGGAAGTTGGCGCAGCGCTGCGCTAATCACAGGCAGCGAGACATTGCCCTGATGAGCGGCTGCAGAGATCGGCAAATGTCTCACTGCCTGTGATTAGCGCAGCTCTGCGCCGACTTCCTGGTGGGCTCTGCACGTGGACCATGAGAATGCACCTGCGCTCATCCCTATTCTGCAGCAGGACAACAGCCCCATACATACAGCTAATGTCATTAAAGCGATAGTAAAAAAAAAAAAAAAAAAAAAAAACACACACACACATGGGCCCTGGGTGGTATAAACAATAATGTGCCTATTATGGCTACTTACCCTAACTGCTTGCCAACCAGCCGTCGTAATTATACAGCAGCAGGTCAGCATGATCCCATGAACCGTCATAGCTATACATCAGCTCCTTTAAGCGGGATAGGAGGCACGTGCTACACAGCGGGGTTGCAGATGAGCATGGCCACTGGGCACATGCGATCGCGGGCACATGCGATCGCGGGCACGAGAACCAGAACAGCTACAGGGATGTGTGTGTGTGTGTGTGTGTGTGTGTGTGTGTGTAAACATCACTATTCTGAGAGGAGAGACAGATTGCGAGTGCCTACTAGCTAGGAACAGCGATCTGTCATTTACTCCAGTCACTCCCACCCTCCTACAGTTAGAACACACACTAGGGAACACAGTTAACCCCTTCCCTGCCAGTGACATTTACACAGTAATCAGTGCATTTTTATAGCACTGATCGCTGTATAATTGTCAATGGCCCCAAAAATGTCTGCTCTGTCCACCATAATTTAACAGTCCCGATAAAAAATAAATATTAATAATAATAATAATAATAATAATAATGCCATAAATCTATCTCCTATTTTGTGGACGCTATCATTTTTGCGCAAACCAATCAATACACACTTAAAGCGTTTTTTATTACTAAAAATAAGTAGAGGAATACATATTGAGGAAAAACTGAGGAAAAAAATTTGCTTTAAAAAAAAAAAAAAAAATAAAAAAAAAAATAAAAAAAAAATTTATATATATATATATATATATATATATATATATATATATATATATATATATATATATATATATATATATATATATATATATATATATATCTATCATTTTTTTTAATTATTATATATAGGATTTTTGTACTCACCTTAAAAACCTTTTCTCTGAAGTTCATTGATGGACACAGCACCTTTAAACTTGACCTTAGGGTTATATCGCCACCTTTAGGAGAGGACTAGGCAGAACACATAAAAACAGCAAAGCTGTACAGTACCGCCCAGGGGGTGGTCCTACTGGCTATAACTCCTCACTCTGCTACCAGCAGCTCAGTTCGTCAAAAAGCAGTACAAACATAAATAGGAGGGGTGGGTGCTGTTTCCGTCACTGAACTTCAGAGAAAAGTATTTTACGGTGAGTACAAAAATCCTATTTTCTCTTTCATTCATTGACAGACACAGCACCTTTAATCTTGACCTTAGGGACATCCCCAAGCAGTGTCTAAAACGAGGAGTGGGAACAAAAAGAAAATAAAACTCCACCCATAACAAAAAACTCCTCAATAGAGGAGTTGCAGCCTTAAACGGCCGCCTGTAAAAACTTGTGTATAAAGCGTGGGTTGTGCTAACTTTATTTTTTATTCAACAAAAATTGCCGTGCTTAAAAAAAAAAAAATAATAATAAAAAAAAAAACTTTATTCAACTATAAAAGGTATCCTTCCCTAACGCGATATACCCAGTGTTAAATATAAACTACAAAGTAAATTGGTGCCACTGCAGGGTTCACCCGTTATTCGGGTCACTTACCTCTGCACTGATATCAAATAGTTAAAGAGGAAGTAAACCCTAATGCCCCGTACACACGAGAGGACTTATGTCCGACAGACTTCCAAAGGAGTTCCGCCGGAGTTCCGCCGGAGTTCTGACAGACTTTTCGGCCGAACGGACTTGGCCACACACGATCACACTAAACTCCGACGGATTCGAACGTGATGACGTACGACCCGACTCGAATAAGGAAGTTCATAGCCAGTAGCCAATAGCTGCCCTAGCGTCGGTTTTAGTCCGTCGGAGTAGCATACACACGAGCGGATTTTTCGAAGGGGACCGGGTCCGGCGGAGTTCCGTCGGGAAAATTTGAAGCATGCTTCATTTCTAAAGTCCGTCAGACTTTTGCGAAGCTAAAGTCCGTTGCAGCCCACACACGATCGGATAGTCTGACGGACTCGGTCTGACGGACTTTGGATGTTGAAAAGTCCGCTCGTGTGTACGGGGCATTACAAACCACTTTGACCTACAGGTAAGCCTAGATTAAGGCTTACCTGTAGGTCCAAGAAATATCTCCTAAACCTATATGGTTTAGGAGATATTTGCCCGAAAACGGGCACCGCTGTCTACGGCGCATGCGCCGTAGACAGCGGCGCGCAGGCGCACTAAACGCGGCAGTTCCAAGAATGGAGCTGCCGCATTTGTCGACTCCCGTGCGCATGCGCGGGAGTGACGTCATCGCGGCTTTGCCGAATGACAGCGGCGGAGCTGCGAGGCGCCACTCCCGTGCGCATGCGCGGGAGTGACGTCATCGCGGCTTCGCCGCTGTCATTCGGCGGAGCTGCGAGACGCCACAAGCAAGATGGATGCGGCGGACTACAGGGGACAGCGGCGACTTCGCTGGCTCCTGTGTCAGGTAAGTGACACATAATGGGCTACTATGCGATGCATAGTAGTCCATTATGCTTTACCTTTGCAGGGAAAAAAAGAGGAAGTAAACTCATCAGGGTTTACTTCCTCTTTAAAGTGTCTTACAATACCCACAAATTGTAACATCAACATATGCTAACATCAACCTTGTAAAATTTAGTGAAAGTATGAACAGACGACCAGGTCGCAGCCTTACACACCTGGGAAATGGATGCGTGATGTCGGAAAGCCCAGGAGGCACCAACTGCCCTGCTAGAATGTGCCGTGACAGGAAAGGGGGGCACTCGCCCCCTTATGGCATAAGCCTGAACCACAATCTGTCTGATCCACCGAGAAATGGTGGCCTACGAGACCGCCAAGCCCTTCTTCAGACCAGCCACTGACACAAACAGGGAGCCCCACCTCCGAAAAGGAGCTGTAGCAGAAGAATGCAAAAGCAACCTCTCTTTGGGATGTGACTGCCGAGGACATAAGGACGGAAGCATCCTCATTTAGATGAAAGACCGAAACAACCTTTGGAAGAAATGAAGGTTACGGGCGCAGCACCACCTTATCCTTGTGGAGGATCAAGTAGGGAGACTTGCATGACAAGGCCGCCAAATCAGAAACGCCTTGCAGATGTAATACCACTGGAAAGACTACTTTCTGAGAGAGTGTCATTAACAGGGTTTCCCTAATGTTTTCAAATGACTGTTTCTGAAGCACCGAGAGCACCAGATTCAAATCCCAAGGAGGCAGCAGTGGTCGTACCGGAGGAGCCACATGTCGAACCCCCTGAACAAATGTACTCAACAAATGAATGAGTCGCCAAAAGGTTGCTGGAAAAAAAAAAAAAAATAAAAAAAAAAAAATAAATAAAAAAATAAAAAAAAAAGACAGCCAAAGCCGATATCCACCCCTTAATGGTGCTTAATGCAAGTTTCTGATCCACTCCTCGCTGCAAAAACAGCAGGATCCTGGAAACTGAGTATGTATGAGGAAGATACCCCAATCTCCTCACACATGGAGATGTAGGCCTTCCACATACGATAATAAATCTTCTGAGAAGAGGACTTCTGTGCCCTCAGCATAGGGGAGATTCCCAAAGCCTACAGTCCTCGGTCCCGTAGTACCTTGCTTTCAACAGCCATGCTGTTAAAACCAGCGACGATAAAGCAGGATGAAGATTGGACCTTGCGACAGAAGGTCCTTCCGCATCAGCAGCTTCCAAGGAACATCCGCCACCATTCGTACTATGTCGGCGCACCAAGGACGTCGAGGCCAATCTGAGCGGGGGAGGCATAAAATCAGCCGATAATGTCCCCATGGAGCCAAAGCGTCTGCCCCCAGGGATCTTTTGACCTGGCCACAAACCTCTGTACCTTCTGATTGAGCCGAGAGGCCAAGAGATCCACATCTGGCGTTCCCCACCTTAGGCAAATGAGCCAAAACACTTCCGGATGCAGCAACCATTCCCCTGGTCCAGCAGCTGATGACTGAGGTAGTCCGCCTGCCAGTTTTCTACGCCCGGAATGTATACGGCTGACAGAGGCGGCACGCGCCGCTCTGCCCACTGTAGGATGTGAGCGACCTCCAGCGCTGCAGCTGAGCTCCTTGATGGTTGACATACACCACCGCCATGGTGTTGTCCGACTGGTTTCACCCCTGTAGCCTCTGCGACCATGTGGAGAGGCACCACCTGGTCCCCCGAAGCTCCAGCACTTTGATCGTCAGGTGGGATTCTTCCTGTGTCCAACGACCCTGGACCAACTGTACGCCCCAAACTCCCCCCCCCCCCCCCCCCAGTCGGTCAGGCTGGCGTTCTTTGTGATCACGGTCCAATTAAGAGGAAGGAACGACTTCACGGACTGAAGGGCCGGAGACCTCAGCCACCAGAGAAGGGAATCCCTGACTAGCTGGCTCACCCGAATTTGACAATCCAGGAATGTCGGAGATTTGTCCCATTTGGACAGGATCTCTTTCTGCAAGACTCGAGTGTGGAATTGAGCATACGGTACCACCCCGAAAGTGGCTACCATGAGACCCAGAACTCGCATGCAAAAATGCAGCGACGCCCACCGGTGGGACATCAACAGCTGCACCGCCGATTGAAGAGTCTTCAGCTTGTCCAAAGGAAGAAAAACTCTCACCTCTGAGGAATCCAGAATCAACCCCAGGTACTCCAGGCGCTGAGTTGGTACCAACACCGACTTCTAGAGGTTCAACACCCAAACAAACTCCCGGAGAGTCTGTATGGTAATCTCCACATTCTCCCTTAATTCTGAGGCAGAGCTGCTCTCAGGAGGAGCTTGTCCAGGTAACCCACAATTGCAATCCCTCGTTGTTTTAGCAACGCCAGAATTGGGGCTAGCACCTTGGTGAAGGCCCTTGGCGCCGTCGCTAGGCAAAAAGGAGAGAGCTACAAATTGGTAATCGCCCCCGCCCGCAAATCATAGAAACCTGATGCCTGACGCATATGGGGACATGCAAATATGCATCCTTGATGTCCAAAGATGCCAAGAAATCCCCCTAATGAAGTGCAACGACCACGGAACGAACCGATTCCATCCTGAACCTTCGGACCTTCATGAAGCAGTTGAGGGCCTTGAGATCCAGGACCGGACGGACCCCTTCCTTCTTTGTGAAGACAAACAGATTGGAGTAGAATCTCCAAAACATTTCCGGCGTCTGTACAGGTATTATCACCCCACACAGGAGCAAAATCTGTTTGGCGGACAAGAAAGAAACTCTTGTAACTTGACAAAACCAGTTCGCAGACCCACTGGTCAGAAAGGAGAGAGAGGTCCACCGGACTGCAAACTCCTGAAGGCGCCACCCAACCGAGAGTCGGGCGGGGGCAGACCTTAATGCGGCAACAGATTTGCTTGCAGGCTTGCGAAATCAGGGACGTTTTTGCCTGCTGACCCGGGCGGACGAAAAAGCCGCATTTGAGTGGAAAACGAGGGCCCCTGCCTGCGGCGTGGCCCCTTACCCTTCCTGGACTGTGGGAGCAAAGTACTCTTTCCCCCAGTAACATTCTTAAATGATGTCATCCAGCGAGGCTCCAAATAGCCTCTTACCTTAAAAGGGCAAATCCACCAGTGCTTTCTTAGATGCCTGGTCCACAGACCAGCATTTAAACCAAATCAAGCGACGCAGCACCACTGCTCATACTGAGGCTCTATAAAGCAAAGGGGCCGTATCCAGGGCCGCATCACAGACATACCTAAGGCCGTGCACCAACTGGTCTGCCAGTTCCACGCAGACTGGGGAAACCGGTTCCTTCCCCAACTCGTGGTGCAACAACTTAGCCCATTCAGTAAGCATTTGTGACACCAAGACCGTGGCCAACGCACCGCCATTTGTCTCAGGACTGAAAAGGCCCGATGCGGGCTTCCCCCTTCCCTGTAAATTAACTTATAAAAATAAGTTAAAATATGGAAACACCTTAGCAGTGCGGACCGGCTTGTGGAACCCAAAAGGGACCAACACCTCTGCAGATGCCGCCGCCGTATCCTCTATCTTTAGGGTATCCTGCACCTCTGTAATAAGTGCTCCTACTAGCACTTTTTCCTGCGCTGACCTGGACATGGAGTCACCCTCACTATCCGAACTGTCCTGGTCCGCATCAAAACAGGGGCCGTCTGCCACAGCGGGACCAGAGTCTGAATCAGAGCTCTCCCCAGAGGACGGGGGGGCATTTTTTATCCCCCCTTGTGCCCGCACACCGCTTCTACCCTGGCAACAAAAGATTCCAGGACTGCCGACAGAGCGTCCATAGGCACTGCAGGTGCAGGGAAACCAGTTGCTATAGCAGGGATGTCTGGGGAAGAAGCACCAGCTTCTGATGCATGCTGACCCACTCTTGCCTGTCACCACTAGGTACCTAAGGCAAGCCACAAAAGATGCCCACCATCCTAGCTGCTACAGACCAAGGGGCTCCCTGCAGGACTCACCACTCTGACCCAGGTACTGCGATGTGCTGTCGCCATCCGCTCCCCCCTCTGCCTGCCACGAAATGTTCTGTATCAGTTTCACGCTGTTCCAGGTTTAACCAGCGCCCGAGAATAACAGATCTGAGGCTACTAAAGCTCAGCAAAAGTGTCCAAAACCGTTGGGAAAATGGCCGCCGGACTCCAAGAAAATGGCCACAGTTAAGCACATGGCTACAAGAAAATGGCCGCAGCTCCCACGGTGGCCAGTCCCCACATGGCAGCTCACAGACACCCCAAAAACGGCACTAAAACAGGGAAAAAACGAGCAGACCACCAACCGCCCAGCACAGCCCCCTGCCAGGACCTAGAGGACCTCCGGGCAGGTACGTGCTCCGCATCCCTATGCTGCATGGACAAATTCCACGGACAGACCCATCACCTGAGCAGTACGGAGTGGCTTTCGGCCACGGCACACTGACATGGACAGCAGTAGCCCGGTCATACATGTGCCCCGAAGCACGTAGCTCACCAGCTGCCCCTGGAACAGACGGGGCATGACGTGGCTGACCCAGCACATAGCTAATGTCTGCACACGCTGGATGGCCAGGCTGGGGAGACTACCCGGATCTAGATTATCCAACCAACCTGTCACCCAGCCCGGCTGTTGATTGTAGATCACAGGAATCAAAAAAAAAATCAAAGGACCTTTGGTCCCCCAGGTCCTTCTCCTAGACTAGGCAGAAAAAAAAAAACTGAGCTGCTGGTAGCAGAGTGAGGGGTTATAGCCAGTTTTTTGTTTTTATGTCTTCTGCCTAGTCTTCTCCTAAAGGTCAAGATTAAAAAGGTGCTGTGTCCGTCAATGAACAAAAGATAAAATGGGGATGTTTATTATAGCAAAAAAGTACAAAAAGATATTGGCGTTTTTATCAAAATTGTCACTCTTTTTTTTGTTTATAGGGCAAAAAATAAAAGCAGCAGAGATGATCAAATGCCACCAATAGAAACCTCTATTTGTGGAAAAGAAAGGACGTAAATTTTGTTTGGGTACAGAGTCACACAACCGCGCAATTGTCAGTTAAAGCGACACAGTGCCGTATAGCAAAAATTGGCCTGGTCATTGAGCAGCCAAATCTTCCAGGGCTGAAGTGGTTAAATTGAAGTCCTCCAGTGGCGTGCTGTCACCGCTGACAGGGCTTCCATCTTGACGAACTACGGCCGATTGAATGGCTGACTTACGATGACCTCACTCCAGCGCATGCACATGGGAGTCACGGCCACAGCACAGAGCTCTGAAGGGACGGCATGAGTATGCACATGCTGGGTGACAGAGTGCATCCTGTGTGAATAACTCCTAAAAATAGCAAGTTTAGGAGATATTCACTGTACCTACAGGTCAGCCTTATTTATAGGCTAACCTGTAGGTACAAGTTCAAAAGCTGAGTTTACTACCGCTTTAAGAACTATCTTCAGTGTAAAGAACAAGGAGTGCTGGAAGTGATGGTTTGGCACCCAGAGCCCTGATCTGAACATCACTGAGTCTGTGTGTTTCACCTATACCGACAGGATTTAAGGCAGCCTACATCCAAAAGAAGATCTCTAGTTAGTTCTCAATCATGTTTGGAACAACCTACTTGCCGATTACCTTCCTTCCTAAATTGTGTGCAATTGTACCTAGAAAATGCTCTTTTGAAGGCAAAGGGCGGTCACACCAAATATTGATGCAAATTGGATCTTATTTCTCTTCATTTACATTTTTTTCACTTCTATTTCTGAAAGCATTCTTAAATTTACAGCATCTTTTCACACGTGCCTAAAACTTTTGCACAGTAATATATTATATATATATATATAATGTGCTCATAAGTTTACATACCCTGGCAGAAATTGTGATTTCTTGGCCCTTTTTTTTCTTTTTACAGAATATGACGGACACAAAAAAAAAAAAAAAAAAAAAAAACTTTTCACTTATGGTTAGTGTTTGGCTGAAACCATTTCAGACAAACACTAACTGATCAAAAAAGGTTTACATACCCTGGTGATTTTGACACAAAGGGGTTTGAATGGCTATTAAAAAGGTAACCATCCTCACTTGTGATTTATTTTACTTGTAGTGTGTGTGTGTGTGTGTGTGCGTGTGTGTGCGTGTGTGTGCGTGTGTGTGTGTGTTAAAAGAATCGTCAAAGGATCTGCAGGAACAGGTAGTTTAACTGTATAAAACAGGTAAGGGATATAAAAAGTTATCCAAGGAACTGAGAATGCCAATCAGCAGTGTTCAAACTCTAATCAAGAAGGGGAAAATTAGGGGTCCAAACTACGGTCAGGTAGACCAACTAAAAAATTTCAGCCACAACTGTAAGGAAAATTGTTCGGGATGCAAAGAAAAACCCACAAATAACTTCAGGTGAAATACAGGACTTTACGAAAACATGTAATGTGGGTATTTCAAAATGCACAATAAGGAGGCACGTGAAGAAAGAAGGGCTGCATGGTCGAGTTGCCAGAAGAAAGCAATTACTATGCAAATGCCACAAAGTCTCCCGCTTACAATTACGCCAAAACAGCACAGAGACAAGCCTCAAACCTTCAAGTAATTTGGAGTGAGGAGACCAAAATTTTGCTTTTTGGCTACAACCATAAACACCACATTTGACTTTGTCATGTTATAACCAAAAACTTCAATGTATTTTATTGGGATTTTATGCGATAGACCAACGCAAAGTGGCACATAAATCGTGAAGTGTATGGAAAATTATAAAATGTTTTTAAAAATGTTTTGCAAATAAATATGTGAAAAGCGTGTTGTGCATTTGGATTCAGCCCCCTTAAGGCCCCTTTTACACTACCGCGACTTCAAAGTCATGTGATTTTGCCACGATTTCAGCAAATGCCTGTGTAACTTGCATCAAAGTTGGACGAAGTAGTGAAGGACTACTTTGAAGAAGTTGGCACGACTTGATATCGTACTAATATGAATGGTTGTCATTGGAATTCATGGGGAACGACTTGTCATACAACTTTGCAGTCCCAAGTCGCAAGACAAGTAGTACAAGTGTGAAAAAGGACCTTACTCTGCTACCCCCTAACTAAAATCTAGTGGAACCAATTGCCTCCTAATTAGTAAATAGAGTCCACCTGTGTGTAATTTAATCTCAATATAAATAAAGCTGTTCTGTTAAGCCATCAGAGGTTTGTTAGAGAACCTTAGTGAACAAACAGCATCATGAAGGCCAAGGAACACAACAGACAGGTCAGGGATACATTTGTAAAGTTTAAAAGCAGGGTTAGGTTATAAAAAAAAATCCCAAGCATTGAATATCTCACAGGAGCACAATTCAATCCATCATCCGAAAATGGAAACATTATGGCACAACTGCAAACCTAACAAGACATGGCCATCCACCTAAACCAAGGGTGTGCAACCTTTGAGAGATGGAGTTAACTTGGCCACCTCCTACCCCCTTTCTAAGCTGTACTGCTTCCCATCCGCTTCTCTGCCATGGGGATGGGAGCGGCAGACGGTGCAGGGGAAAGAGCAGCTGGCAAGCGGGGGGTCAGCAAAATAGGGAAATTTTCACAATCTACCCGTCACCTTCTGGTTGTCCACAGGTAGATCACGGTCGATGGGTTGCTGACCTCTAACCTAAAAACGTACAGGCCGGGCAAGGAGAGCATTAATCAGTGAAGCAGCCAAGAAGTCCTGGAGGAGCTGCAGAGATCCACACCTCAGGTGGCTGAAGCTGTCCACAGGGCAACTATTAGTCGTACACTCCACAAATCTTGTCTTTATGGAAGAGTGGCAAGAAGAAAGCCATTGTTGAAAGAAAGCCATAAGAAGTGCCATTTGCATTTTGCAAGAAGCCATGTTAGGGACACAGCAAACATGTGGAAGAATGTGCTCTGGTCAGATGAAATTAAACTATTTGGCCTAAAAGCAAAACGCTAGGTGTGGCAGAAAACCAACACTGCACATCACCCTAAACACACCACAGAGTGACTGTTCCTTCAAAGCTCATGGAATGACATAATCAGCGCAGTATACAGTAAATATCTCCAAACTGAGAAAGTTTAGGAGATATTTACAGTACCTATAGGGAAGCATTATTATAGGTTTCCCTATAGGTACAAACAAGGGGAGCTTGCTTCCTCTTTAACCTGTGTTGAGTTAATAAAAAAAAAAAATTGTAAATTTTAAAATTGCGCCTTTTTGCGAAATGGTAGTGTATGTATAATAAGTCTTTGTCATCAGGTTGTTTAAACGATAGAGGTAAGCTGCGGTGGAACAATCATGGTTCCTTTAAATTTGTGATTCTTCCTGCGATCTGCCCCTATTTAAACCCCATTTGTAGTCTGTCACATAACTTCAAGAAGGGCCACGCTCGGATATGCGTAGTCAAGACAACAGCCATCTTCCCTCTACTCTCCTCAGCTTGCTCTCCACCTATTGTGCTCCAAGTTTCATTTTGGACCCGAGTTCCCTGATCGTATGAAGCCACGTTCGGGCGTTCCTATCCACCAGCTCCAGTCAGTGGCTGCTCAGGCTGCCTCTCGCCCCCTCCTTTGCTTCCTGGCTGCCCCACCATTCCACCACACATCATTGGGGACCCGATCAAGGCTCCACACTGCCCATCCGGCTCTGCACACGCTGGCTTCCCTCTTCCTAGTGACAACCGGGAACACATGAAGGTTTTGCCATCGCGGCGCTGCCCCACCAAGCCAGTCCACCACCGACTGTTGCTTAAGGTACTGTCACAATAAAGAGCACACTTTGCAGTTGTTCCATTCAAGCACGTTATTAAATCGGCACGTTATTTTATCTCACTGAAAGTTTTAATTTTTTGATTGTCCTTTCAAGAGACTGTCCAGATCAGCACTTTCAATTATGGTTAATCCTGAATGTTTCTACTTTATTTTTCACAGTTTTCTTTTAGACTTCGATCATCACACCATGGTGCACTGCAGACAGTTTTGAAATCTGTGTGTTTTTTTTCTCCCATCAGTTTTCATGCAGGTATGGAATGAAGAACGAGCCCTTAATGTTTAACTTTTCATAAACATTAACATGTTCAGTTTATACATGATTTTTTTAATAAAATTGGTGTTATGTCTGAAAAGCTTCAATGTACAAAATATCGGCTATAGGCAATAACAAATATTTGTAAATTTTAAATTGCGTCTTTTTGCCAAATGGAAATAAACGAACGTACGCAACAATGTAAATAACCAAATTTCTCAAAAAATAGAGGTTCTCAACTTACAGCTTTCAGAGTTTGTAAAAGACCCCCTAACCAAATATCTTCTAAAAGCACATGACCAGTTTAAAAAAAAAAAAAAAAAATGCTACTGGATTTTTCTTTTTTTAGACCCCAGAATTTAATCACATCTGTTTCCTGTAGCACTAATGTTTATCAAATCTATTTTCACAAAAAAAGTACCAGTTACTTACCGGTAACTGTCTTTCTGGGAAATCTTCCAGGACGGCACACCTGAGAGATGAGAGGCTCCTCCCTACAGGAAACACAATCAATCGACAGCTGTTTTAAGTCCCCACCCTTCCCCTTGATCCTCAGTTTGTAGAGAAGTAACTCCTGAACCAGGTTCACAAGGGAAATCATTCCTCATAGGTACTCACCTTCTAGTGTTCTAGAATTTTCCCTCCTCCAACGGGCGGGAAGTAGGCCTGCCGTCCTGGAAGATTTCCCAGAAAGACAGTTACCGGTAAGTAACTGGTACTTTTCTCAAGTCATCTTCCAGGACGGCACACCTGAGAGGATAAACAAGTACCTCAGGCCTACCTTAGGGTGGG
This sequence comes from Lithobates pipiens, assembly GCF_037356315.1. NCBI lineage: Eukaryota > Metazoa > Chordata > Amphibia > Anura > Ranidae > Lithobates > Lithobates pipiens. Next base: position 370,137,580 of record NW_027507758.1, on the reverse strand, counting down.
GCCACTGCAAAACCCTCTTGGCGAACCTTGGCTCTGCAGTGAGCTTTACCTCCACTCCATACGCTCATATGCTTGATGAAGGCATGTTAGCTGGATCATGCGGCTGATCTGCAGGTCTGCTCCACAGATGTTCCTGCCTTTTCCGCTTCAGATGCAGTATCTAGGTGAAATGGGCTCTTAAAAATGGAATCAGAAAACATGTTAAACTTGTAGGTTAGCAATGTTGCCTATCTCACACATCTAACAACCATGGCCTATTATGCCTGTAGGTGCTACTTAGAACCACTAAAAAGATAAATAAGAGACCTGTGTAAGACAAGGACACTACATTAATCAATAAGAGGGCCTGTCTTAACACTATCCTGTTGAGGGAAATAAAACTGCTTCCTTTTTATCTTTATGTCAGCAAAAGACTAAAGGGAAGCCTACTTAAGGGAAATAGATTAACAGAAGCTTGAACCCTGGGTTTAAGGCATGCCCAATCTATGTCCTTACTTACGCCTGAGAGCCTTCTTCAGGAGAATTAAAGTCCCTAGCAGGAGTAGACTACCCATATTGCTATGTCTAGTTTTGCTAAAAGGGCAAAATGAAGGCCATGCACCAAGCCGAAACCTATTCGATCGGGTATACATCTTTATACTTCATCCTCAGGCCCTAATACTCCTCTGAACAGAAATCTCCAAGTTCTTACTAAACAGGGCGATTCATTATCCCCTTCCTCCAGTGTCCCATAACCCTACAGGGCTTCAACCCTAGGAAATGGTTCTGGCATCCCTGAATGCAAGTGGTCAAGGTTTTCTGACATGTGGCAGCTGCAGCCCGAACTCCTGGCCCCTCCATGGAAAAGAAGGCTGAAATACAAAAGGTGATACATGCATTATTAATATCACAAATAAAATGATCATAGATTGTGGGCACGGCACAATAGATTTAGACAGAAAGGACACAAGCATAGACAACAATGTTGTGTGCCTGAGTGTGACTAGCTAAACCAATATATCAAATATGGGAAGAGACCCAAATCTGAACCTCAACGTAGACAAACAGTCCTCATAGTCTGGTTTTCTGATGTGCTGCCAAGACGTAAAAACATTAAGACTCAAGCAAACCCTAAATGCTGCGTATTTCTTTAGTGCAGCTAGCTAGGTCATAACTGATATATAAATACGGAAAGGACAGGAACCCCCTTTACTGTTGTGCTTTACCTATGTACAGCAAAACAAGGCTATAAAGACAGAAAGACCCAAACTTCCATGTTGTGTATTTCTGACAAACCACCACAGTTATAAGATTAATATGAACACCAACTCCCGTGTTGTGCATTTCTGCTATGCCACAGGGAAAAATATGGAACACAAGACAATCCTTTCTGTCATGCACTTCTGTAGTGTAGTTCAGATAGAACCAACACTGAGAAAGGACACGAGCAACCTGCAGCATTGTGTTTTTCTGAAACAGAAAGCACCAGCAAGCTTCAATCTTGAGTATTTCTGCTGTGCAACAACATAAAAGCAGACACTGAGGAAAAAGACAGACAGCCTTTACAGCTGCAATCTTTCTGGTCTGCTGCAAAATAAAACAATAACGCCATGATGAGTATTCCTGCTGTGTAGCAAAACCTCAATCAGAAGGGACAGATAAGTTTAGGGTTCCCACACCCGTGCGACCCAACCTGCGACTTGGGACTGCAAGACGCATGAGAAGTCATATACTATGGCTTCCAATGGGTACCATTTGTGTCTGTGCGACACCAGCAGTCCCTGATTCCTGGATCCACAGACCTCAAGATTACACAGGTCGCAGGGAAAAAAAAAAAAAAAAAACAAATAGCAATTTTCAGGTCGAACCAGTAAGGGGTCCCCAATGCTGTGACTCCCTGGAGGATTGCAGCCAACAAACCCCTGCTGTGTATCCCTAAGATGCAGAAAGGTAGATCCATGAGAAACACTGCTTAGCCTGATATACAAACGATAAGGCAGTAAATATAGGACATACAGGACACAAACATTCAATCTTTGTGTATGTCTGATGTGTAGTAATATACCAATACTGAGCAGAGAGGCCACCATCCTCAATGTGTCTCTCAGCTGAGCAGCAAAAACAAAATCAGAAAAAGACAAGCAACCTTCACTGCTGTGTCCTTTCTGATATGCAGCCAATAAGGCAGAATATGCAAGACATAAAAGGACAGACAACCTTCAATCTTGTATATGTCTGATGTGCAACAATATAACAATTCTGAATAGAGATAGCACATGCATATTGAAGCGATTTGGCCTTGCGACTCAACATGTCAAATCGCATGGCTAAAATCAGCACAACACCACTTTGTGGTGCTACATGGATTACCAAAGGCAGTATATGTACTACACCTGGCAGGGGTTCAATTTGTATTTCTACTATGTAGCCCAACAAATTCGAACCATCAATTTTCACTGCTGCCTTTCTGATAAGGCAGTAATACAGGACACAAAACCTCACAGACCTTAATGCTGTACAAATCTGATGTGCAACAATAAAACACTATGAATAGAGATAGCACATCCATATTGAAATGATTTGTCATGCGACTCAACATGTCAAATCGCATGTTTAAACTCGGCAGCCATTGCTGTTAATAGCACTGTCTGAATCAGCACAGCGCCCTGCAAATCAGGACCATCAGACTTCACTGCTGCCTTTCTGATAAGTAACCAACAAGGCAGTAAAACAGGACACAAAGCCCCACAGACAGACCTCAATCTTGTGTATGTCTGATGTGCAGCAATATAACCATTATGAGCAGAGATGTCACCAGACACAATGATGTGCATTTCTGCTGTGCAACACAAAACCAGAAAGTACAGACCACCTTCACTGTTGTATTTTTCTGATCTGTAGCCAAACAAAGCAGTACCTTTAGTATATAAAGGACAGCAAACAAGCTTCAGTGCAGTGCATTTCTGATGTACAGCAATATAGCCCTTATAAGCAGAGATGTCACAAATCTCAATGTGTATTTCTGCTGTGCCACAAAAACATCCCAGCAAGCACAAACCTTCACTACTGAGGTCTACTGGTGTGCAGCCAATGAGGAGTCATGGTCTATCCCTTTATGAAATAACCAACAGGCAATTTATTTCATAGGCATAGCCTGGGCTGTAGATACTAAACCTTCACCACCAGAGAAGGAACAGATCCTAAAATGGTTGGACACCCTACTATTAGTAGTAGTTGTTGTCCTACCTTACCTCCATAGACTGAGCAAACGCTAGCCAGCACATATCCAGGTGGTGCTGATTAGCAACTAAAGTCTCAATGAGCCCAGCCCTAGAGACCAATTTAAGACCTCTCTAGAAGAGGTGGTTACCAGTTTAGCCTGGGAGGTAAATAGCTATTTGCAGGCTTCAAACAATTAATTATGTAGCTCTTGCATAGGTTTGCACAGAAAATCCTCAATTAAAAGGATGTAGGGAGCGATCTATGGTGAATCGCCTTTAGATCTGCCACTGCGTGGATTGTAGCCCAAACCAATAAAAAAAGTTTCTTCTTACCTCCTACACTATAATATAAACACAGTGTAAAGGTGGAGTGGGAGGTTGGAGCTTATGAAAGTTAACTATAGCAGGCAACCCCCAAAAGGAGGATCTGTGACAAGGGAACCCCTACTGTGCCACACAGTAGCTTGGTCTCTGCCCATCCTTGAATGTTAGGTCAGCTTTTAAACATTGTGAAGCAACTTCAGATTCCTAGCAGCTGGGCTAATAGGGCCGGTAACCTAGTGCACCTGCTGACCAGGGGAGCTTCTGAATCCACCAACCACTGCCCAATTAATAACCTGTTCAGTGGTATACCTGGCCTGTAAGTAACTTTGTATCTACCAGGTCCCCTCTGTACGCTATATTCATCCCTACTAAATGTACCACAACTGGGCATGTAGGGAGAGGCTGGCAACCTACTGCTGCGATAACCAGTGTCTCTGCTGTAAGAGGGAGCTGTGGCTGGTGGTTTTAGCAGTGGCGTCTGCGCTATTTGTATCCCGACCCCAGGTTCTGCACTGCACCAGTCAGTATATACACGGGGAAGGGGGAGCAATGGCCTACCTACCTCTTTCTCATCTGAAGTGGTTTAGGCACACTCGTTCCTCTGCACCACCTGTCCACCATACAGCTTCTCTGATGTAAGAGGGAGCTGCGGCTGGTGTTTTTAGCAGAAGCTTAAGGGCTATTTGAATCCAGACCCCAGGTGAGATCTCAAATGCCCAGGAACCCTCTGGCTGGAATTGGGGATTTTGCAGCTAAATTCCCACAGCAAAAGGAAAGTAAAGTACTCACCGTTGTCGTCTTCCTCTTTTTGCCACAGCCAGCGGGCTTGCTTTTCCATCCTTATGGTCCACACGCAAGGAGGATAGCCGCCAAAGTGCTCCCCCCCCAACTGCTGTCCCCATAGGGAAGTCAGTCTATATACATGGGGGGGGGGGGGGCAATGCCTTCCATTCCTCATTCCCATCTTCATATCTGAGGTGGTTAAGGCAGACATCCACCGTAGTAAACTGGTGCCTCCTCGCTCTAGAGAAAGGAGGATGTGGGCGCCTGCTCCTACTGACTCTCAGCCTTCCCTCCTGGGTAAGAACGCCGCTGCCATTTTCCCGAAGTTTGAAAATGACGCGGGTGCTTGTTGCCACGCCCTCTCCGGCAGCCCACGCGAGCTACCGGGGACCCAGGAGTCGGGGACAAGCCCCCTGGAAAGAACCGATGGCCAGCACCCCCGTCTGAACAGCCACCTGTACAGGTAAGGAGGGGGGAGACAGGATAATGGCCCCTGAAGTTCTGGGTACACCACTGTACCCAGGGTCCTTCAGCTCTCAGGGGGGCTCTTCCAATTTCTGCTGCCCGCCCTGAGGAAAAGATAGGGGAACCCCCCAGGAAGGACAAGAATATCCTACCAGACCCAGAGGCTTCCCAGGCTTGTGGTCCGGCTCCCAGGGGGAGACCACCAGCCCCAGGCTTCGGGTCATTTGGAAAAAAACAAACAAACAGTTTCGCTGTGTAGGGAGAAACACAATCAAAAAAAAACTGAGGATCAAGGGGAAGGGTGGGGACTTAAAACAGCTGTCGATTGATTGTGTTTCCTGTAGGGAGGAGCCTCTCATCTCTCAGGTGTGCCGTCCTGGAAGATGACTTGAGAAAATACATATATACATACATATATATATATATATATATATATATATATATATATATATATATATATATATATATATATATATATATATAATAAAAACCCCACAAAATCCCATATATTAAAAAAAGACAGTATAACCTACATATTCCTTGCTAAAATTCTACTAAGGCCTCGTTCATTGTTGTACACTTTAGGACACCCCACTGGAGGACTGCGTTTACTTGCACGGGGATACACAGGTATTCTGTGCATTCCTGTGCAGGCAGTCCTAGTCATGTCAACTGGGATGCAGCAGCCGATCTGACATACATGCAGGTGTAGGTGCATGGCCCCAAATGCAGACAGTGTGAGTTCAGGGACATGCACCCAGAGGGATGTCAAGTTGGAAGCAGTGGCTGTGTTCACGGAGCCGCTTTGTCCCAATTGACATGAATGGAACTGCCTGCACAGAACACCTGTGCATTCCCGTGCAGCTGCTGTGTCCCAATTGACAATGGGACTGCTTACATGGGGCTGCATGGAACACCTGTGAGGATACTGCTTGAACAAAGCCTTAGGCTTTGTTAGACTTGCAGTTGAGGGGGGGGGGGGGGGGGGGATGCACAGTTGAGCTGTGTTTCTGCCACCTGCCAGCCACACCCCCTCAAGCTACAATAGGTAGCAGTCGGGGGCGTTTACATGCTGGGGCCACGAAGCTTTGCTCCTGTGGCAAAGTTGACTCAACTTGTAGCGATGCTGCCTGCCGAATGCTAAACATTCAAATCATTCAAAAACAAATGCAACTGCGTGCAACGCATGCGGTTGTGGTGCATTTGTCAGAAAAAAAAAAAGAAAAAAAAAAAAGGGGGTTAAAGCAGGTGGTGAAGAGGCATCGCATCACTTCCTCACAAACTGGAGAGTAGCTTTGGGGTGAGATTTAGATGAATGTCTAAAATTTACCCCCACTAGGATTATTTTCCCCTCACTTTATTTTTTTGTATGGGTGGGGGGTGGCTTTGGAGAGACATGGGGGGGGGGTCACCTTTTTTGGGGGGAATAGCTCTGAGCTATTGTTTTGTTCAGAGTTACAGCAGGAGGGGGCATGTGACGTCCTGGCAGTGAATGGGTTAAAGCAATACTGTATTAAGGAAATATTGATGCAGTCTTTGCACCTTTTGAAAAAAAAAAAAAAACACACACACACACACACACACACACACACACACACACACACACACACACACAGTTCCCTATTTACTGTGCTGATAAAATGTACTTTTGAACTGCTAGTTCCTCAAAATATTGGGGCTAAAGATAGCATGATTACGATGTGGGGATTTGCGATCATCTCCATCTTTTTTTTTTTTAATTATATGTTTTTTTCCCCACGGTAAGTATTTTTGTATAGCTTTTTATTATATGTTTAAGATATATTTAACACTTGGCATTTAACTTCTATGATCCAAACCATGCTGGCATGCTCCTCCCACTGTTCCCACAGCTGTGTTAAAACTATAGCTAAAAGGCAAAAACCAAAAATGTTTTTCTTTTTTTTTTTTTTTTTAATGTTGGATGGAGTGGAGATGGATTAGAACGCCTATATTAGTTTTTATTACCGTCTGTGCCCCTATTCGGGAGTTTCTCCCTCTCTATTTGTCTTGCCATTGAAAGTAAAAGAAAATCCCATATTTTGGGTTGTCCCCAGAAGAGTAATAGAGGGGACATTTTCCCCTCAATTGAGACAATAGTTCTGGTGGCTTGGGGGTCCCCAGGGAATTCCTTTAAAGGATTTCCTCCCAATTCCTGTTTTGATATCGGACAGGAAGTGAATGAAAATCTTGGCAATGGGGAATAGATGGTGAAAAATAATCTGGCATGGGCTATAATCCGCTCTTAGCCCTTGTACACACGGTCGGAGATTCCGACAACCAAATGCGTCGGATTTTGTCCGAAACCGTTGCATACACATGGTCAGACAAAGTTGTAGGAAAATCCAATCTTTCAGAACGTGATGACGTAATTTCGTTACGATGGGACTACGTTCAGGCTAGTAGCCAATAGCTTTGATGTAGGAATTTGATCTGAGCATGCGTGGCACTTTGTCCGATCGGAATTCTCTACACATGATCGGAGTATGTCCGATCGGAGCATTTTGTCGGAAAAAATTTCCAGCAAGTTGGAAAATTTGGTCCGACGGAAACAGTCCGATGCAGACCACACACAGTCGGAATATCCGACAAAACGCTCCGATCGGACACATTCCGTCGGAATCTCCAATTGTGTGTACAAGGGCTTACTCAAAAATAAATAAGTAAAAAAGTTTTGCCTTGTAAAGTGTGGGGAGGGGGGAGTGTAACTGCAGTTCCCCTTTCATGTGACAGCTCAGACAAACTTTATACATTCTGGTCTTTAAATGGATATAGAGAACATTATCCTACAGATAAACAAGTACAACTTATGTACAAGGATTGGTTTCATCTGTGTATTACCTGAGGCCACTCCCATCACTGAGTATATGTAATGAGTATACAACCACTTTAATATTTTCTCTCCTCCCGCCAGCTATAAAGACGGTAATTTACAAGCAGTTGGGGGTCTTTGAAGAAGGGGCGGAGCCCTGAAACACATTCACCCGCCCCCTTCCTGCTCATGGCATCAGTACAGCTCCAAGTGCAGAGAGGCTGGCTTCAGAACGCCCCTCATGGCACGTCATCTGGCAGGACCGACTCTTGGATCTCTGTAGGTCTTTGCTGTTGGTAGTTCGCCTTCTCTTCGTATGCTGCTCTACCTGTGCCTAAGTCTGGATATATTTGTTCCAATAAATTTTGGCATTTTTTTTGATTGAGCACCTTGGCACGTGTTTTTTTTGCAGGGATTTAAGAATAGCTGGTCAACTTATTGCAATGAGGAGCAAAAATAAAGGAAAGCTCTTCCTGTAAAAAAACTGCAAGTGGAGTATGCCTTCATTAACTCAGTGTATTTATACAACTTCATTTCCAACACAAATCCATAAAAAGAAAAGGAGTTTATTCCTCATTTTAGCATAGGGATGAAAGCTGTGCAAAACATTCCATTTGGTTTCTCTGAAAAAAATAGTATAATGCACCCCTACAGCCTAAGTTTACAGGGTAATTTATTTGCAAAAGCTCTTCCATGTGTTCTGGTCTGCATTTATGCAAGGTATACAAAATATTATTCTATGATGTTGGCCCGGTACACAGATACCAAACCAAGAAAGTTAGCTCATTTACAGTAGTTCATTATCAAAGAACTGTTTACAATGAGCTGACCAAAAGGCATAAGCCCTCTTCTCAAGCACTGTATATACCTTCTTAAAGTGGAACTTTAGTCAGAAAAATTAAAGTTCTGCTACAGGATTTCAGGCTGGCCCCTTTTGCAGGTATAACTATTTAACCACTTCAGCTCTGGAAGGATTTGCCCCCTTAATGACCGGGCTATTTTTTGAGATAAAGCACTGTGCGACGATGTACTCAAATAAAATGTATCTCCTTTCAACCCCCTTCCCCCCCACACCAATTGAGCTTTCTTTTGGTAGTATTTGAGGACCTCTGTGGTTTTTAATTTTTTGCGCTATAAAACAGAGGGTGACAATATTGGAGAGAAGGAAAAAAAAAAAAAAAAAAAAATTAAAATTTACTTTCTGCTATAATACATGTAAAAAAAAAAAAAAAAAAAAAAAAAAAAAATTATAATATATATATATATATTATATATATATATATATATATATTTTATTCATTACACACACACACACACACACACAGTGCCTTGCAAAAGTATTCACCCCCTTGGCATTTTTCATATTTTGTTGCCTCACAACTTGGAATTAACATGGATTGTTTGAAGATTTGCATCATTTAATTTACAGAACATGCCCACAACTTTGAAGATATTTTTTTTTTCCCCTTTTTTTTTATTTATAAATTTTTTTTTTTTTTTTTTTTTATTGTGAAGCAAACAACAAATAGGACAAAATAACAGAAAAAGTTGATGTGCATAACTATTCACCCCCCTAAAGTCAATACTTTGTGGCTATCACAGCTCCAAGTCACTTTGAATACGTCTCTATGAGCTTGCCACATTTTACTTGGTTCTTACAAAACTGCTCCAGCTCCTTCAAGTTTGATGGTTTGCCCTTGTAAACAGCAATCTTTAAGTCTGACCACAAATTTTCTATTGGATTGAGGTCTGGGCTTTGAGTAGGCCATCCCAACAAATTTACATTTCCCATTAAACCACTCAAGTGTTGCTTTAGCAGTGTGTTTGGGTCATTGTCCTGCTGGAAGGTGAACCTCCATCCTAGCCTCAAATCACACACAGAGTGGTACAGGTTTTGCTCAAGAATATCCCTGTATTGATTACCATCCATCTTTCCCTCAACCCTGACCAGTTTCCTAGTCTCGACTGCTGAAAAACAACCCCACAGCATGATGTTGCCACCATGTTTCACTGTAGGGATGGTGTTCTTTGGGTGATATGATGTGTTGGGTTTGCACCAGACATAGCGTTTTCCTTGATGGCCAAAACGCTACACTATGGGTCTTCAAACTATGGCCCTCCAGTTGTTCAGGAACTACAATTCCCATCATGCCTTGTCATGTCTGTGAATGTCAGAGTTTTACAATGCTTCATGGGATGTGTAGTTTCACAACAGCTGGAGGGCCGTAGTTTAAGGATCCCTGCGCTACACTTTAGGCTCATCAGACCAGAGCACCTTCCTCCATACATTTTGGGAGTCTGCCACATTCCTTTTCGCAAACTAAAAAAACGTGCCATTTTGTTTTTGCTGAAAGTAATGGCTTTCTTCTGGCCACTCTGCCATAAATCCCAACTCTATGGATCATACGGCTTATTGTTGTCCTATGTACAGATACTCCAGTCTCTGCTGTGGAACTCTGCAGCTCCTACAGGGTTACCTTAGGGCTCTGTGCTGCCTCTCTGATTAATGCCCACCTTGGCCAGTCCATGAGTTTTGGTGTGCGGTCGTCTCTTGGCAAGTTTGCTGTTGTGCCATGTTCTTTCCATTTGGTTATGATAGATTTGATAGTGGTCCTAGGGATCCTCAAAGATTTGAATTTTTTTTTTTTTTTTTTTTAATAACCTAACCCTGACTTGTATTTCCCAACAACATTGTCCCTTACTTGTTTGGAGAGTTTCTTGGTCTTCATGGCAGTGTTTGGTAAAGATACTTTCACACTGAGGCACTTTGCAGGCGCTATAGTGCTAAAAATAGCATCTGCAAAGTGCCCTGAAAGAGCCACTCAATTCACTCCAATGTGAAAGCAAAAATATGTGTATATGTAATGACCCATCATGTGACACTTATATTGCACACAGGTGGACATCATTTCACAAATTATGTGACTTCTGAAGGTAATTGGCTGCACCAGAGCATCTTATGGGCTTCATAACAAATATGCACATGCCATTTATCAGTCTTTTATTTCTGAAAAATTGTTTTATGTATATATATTTCTACTTTTACTTCACCAACTTAGACTATTGTGTTCTGATCCATCACATATAATTCAGATAGATAGATAGATAGATAGATAGATAGATATATCTATCTATCTATGTGTAACCAAAAAGGCAGCAATGTAACAAAATAGGTATAAAGCCAAGGGGGTGAATACTTTTGCAAGGCACCGTAAAATATTAAAACACACAATACTATTTTATATATATACACACACACACACACACACACACACTTATTCATCAGTTTAGGCCGATATATATTCTTCTACATATTTATATAAAATTGCAATAGGAGCATATTGATTGGGTTGTGCAAACATTATCGTGTCTAGAAACTATGGGATAGATTTAGGTAATGGCGGCAATCTGCAATTTTTAGCGGGGCTGCGACATTGCGGCGGACAATTCTGACCCCAAAATTACATTACACTGATCAGTGCTATAAAAAAAATGCACTAATCAATGTAAAAATTACACTGCCAGGGAAGGGGTTAACACTAAGGGAGCAACCAAAGGGTTAACTGTGTTCCCTCACAGTGTTCTGACTGTAAGGGGGGGGGGGGCTACTAAGGACAGGACAGATCACTGTTCCCGATAAATGAATTATGTGCATTACCATGCATGCTGAATGTATAATTGGTAGTGTAAATTCTTGTTTGCCTTTAGTTATACAGTGAATTCCAGAAGTCAGCATGCTCATTTATGTATATGGATTTTTTAGCTTGGGCATACCTCATGTCCTTTGCAACTCCCATATTGTTACCAAGAGTCACTGACCAACAGCGAGGTGCAGGGAATGGGAGAACACCTTTCAGGTCTTTGACTTCAGAGCTGGATAAAAATGTCCCAGTTATCCAACTTAAACCCTGGGAGATAAAATGTCCTTGCTTCTGATGTTTACAACCAGTAGAAGCACATTTAAGCACAGGGACACTAAGAATATACAGTTGTGCTCATAAGTTTCCATACCCTGGCAGCATTTACTATTTCTTCCCCATTTTTCAGAGAATATGACAAAAACAAAAACTTTTTTCACTTATGGTTAGTGTCGGGCAGAAGTCATTTATTATCAATTAACTGTGTTTACTCTTTTAAATCATAATCACAAACAAAAACTATCCAAATAACCCTGATCAAAAATGTTTACATAACCCAGTTCTTAATACGTGTATTGCCCCTTTTAACATCAGTGACAGCTTGAAGTCTTTTGTGGACAAGGCTCTCTCTTTCTCAAATGGTAAAGCTGCCCATTCCTCTTGGCAAAAGCCTCCAGTTCCTTTAAATTCTTGGGCTGTCTTGCATGAACTGCACGTTTGAGATTTCCCAGAGTGGCTCAATGATATTGAGGACAGGAGACTGAGATGGCCATTCCAGAACCTTCACTTTACTGTGCTGTAGCCAACGACAGGTCAATTTGGCCTTGTGTGTTTTGAATCATTGTCCTGTTGGAATGTCCAAGTACGTCCCATGCGCAGTTTCCTGGCTGATGAATGCAAATGTTTCTCCAGTATTTTTTGATAACATACTGCATTCATCTTGCCATCAATTTTGACCAAATTTCCTGTGCCTTTGTAGCTCACACACCCACAAAACATCAGTGATCCACCTCCATGTTTCACAGTAGGAATGGTGTACCTTTCATCACAGGCTTTGTTGACTTCTTTCCAAATGCAACATTTATGGTTGTTGCCAAAAAGCTAAAATTTTGGCCTCATCACTCCAAATGACTTTGTGCCAGAAGGTTTGAGGCTTGTCTCTGTGCTGTTTGGCATAACGTAAGCAGGATACTTTGTGGCAATTGTGTAGTAATGGCTTTTGTCTGGCGACTCGACCGTGCAGCCCATCTTTCTTCAAGTGCCTCCTTATTGTGCATCTTGAAACAGCTACACCACTTTTTCAGACAGTCCTGTATTTCACCTGAAGTTAGTTGTGGGTTTTTCCTTTGCATCCCGGACAAAATTTTCCTGGCAGTTGTGGCTGAAATTTTTTTTGGTCTACCTGATCATGGTTTGGTTTGAACAGAAGACCTCATTTTCCACTTCTTGATTAGAGTTTGAACACTGCTGACTGATTGGCATTCTCAATTCCTTGGATATCTTTTTATATCCCCTTTCCTGTCGCCCCAGGCGTCGGCGGTAAAGCTGTGCTTTTTAGCGCTGTTTTGACGTGTCAGCAGTGCTATTTGCTTTTAAACCCCCTCCCTCTAGCGTCCGAAAAGAGGTTAAATCCACCCGCAAAACACCACTGAAGAGGCGTTTGGCTGGCAGTATCGCAGCACTGCCCCATTGATTTCAAATGGAGAGCAGCAGTGGAGGAACTCAGAAGCTGCTGGCAAGACTTTTTCTGACACCCTGCCAGCACACCGCTCCAGGATGAAAGCCCTCGGGCTTTCACCCTGGAGCAAATGGAGCTGCTTTTTTTCCCCAGGCACTATAGCACCTGAAAAATGCTGGCAGTGTGAAAGTGGTCTAACAGCTCAACATTACCCGCATATCCTTTTACAATTCTTTTGCTTTCCCCATGATTTAGAATCCAGAAACGTCAGTGCAGCACTGGATGAAAGATGCAAGGGTCTGTCAGGAGTCCAGAATCTCATTGACATGTAATTTTACAGCCTTCAGATCCAGAAAAGGCCTCACATCTCCGTTTGGTTTTGGGATTACAAAAAGTTTAGAGTAAAAACCCCTGAACTTTTCGTTGGATAGATATAGATATACATACATACACACACACACACACACACACACACACAAAAATTACATGCAAACAGATCACAGGTGAGGATGGTTACCTTTAATAGCCATTCAAACCCCTTTGCATCAACTTGTGTGCATGTTATCAGGACAAAATCACCAAGATATGCAAACACTAACCATGAGTGAAAGAAAAGGTTGTGTCATCATTCATATTCTCGGAAAAATGGCCAAGAAATCATAAATTCTGCCAGGTATGTAAACTTATGAGCACAAGCCCCCCCAACGATACACTTTAGGAGATCCCTTGTTAACAAGGCCCTCCCACTTTACAAGCTGACATACATGGGCCGCAACTAGCCTTAAAAAAATTGCCAAGATCTGGGACCCCTGGGTGCAGGAAGAACGGTTGGCCATTGACCAAGTGGAGGACCAAAGCTAGGCTTTCTTCTAACCCAAGCTGCCAGTTGACAGGAACCCACACTGCTTACAATAAGGTTTTGGTGCGGCTGGGGTGCTGGGCAGCCCCTCCCTTTATGATCCAGTGGTGAGATGGGGCTTGGGCACCACCAGTATTTAGGGACCCCAGGTCATAGATATTTGTATTGGGCAGGGAGGTGGGAAATGCCACGAAAGTCAATGTGATTGTTAAAAAGCTACTTTCTGATCATGTCATCATTGTACTAGGAGTAATGTAACACGCTGGGTCTTTCCCCTTCTTGCCGGTTCACCCGATTTGGATGCAAGTACCTCAAATTAAAGCTGAAAGTCAGTAGTTAAAGCACATCTTGTTCGTTTCAAATCCATTGTGTTGGTGTATAGAGCCAAAAAGATAAGAATTGTGTCGATGTCCCAATACTTATGGAACTGACTGTAATACAACAAACTATGAAACAAATGTTATTTTCGTATTTTTGTCCTGCCTTGCAGCGAATTCTGAAGGGCCGAGTAGCTTTCGCGAGTTAGATGTCACTTCCTGTTTTCTCTCTCCCATTATGCCTGAGAGAGAAAACCAGAAGTATGAGGAGCGGACTTCTCCATTGCCAGTGCCCATCTGAAGGAGTCACCACAGGAGAGGACAACACACCGTAAGAGCCGCTCCGGAAGAGAGAGCGAGAGCGTTTGATGGGACAAAGGCTGCATTTGATGGGACAGTGAGGCTGCATAAGATGGGCACAGCAGTTGCGATTGATGGGTTTTTTTTTTTTTCAGAACTTGTTTGCGCCCCCCCAAAAATTGCACCAGCCGCCACTGCAAGTGTTTAACTGACAACTGCACAGTCATGCAACACTATATACAAATGACATTTTTATTTAAAGACAGAAAATGTTGAAATTAATTTTCTACTTTCTGTTCTATAACATATCCAATAAAAAAAAAAAAAAAAATAAGAATTTAAAATGTGTTCATAAATTTAGGCCAAAATATATTTTGCTACAGGTCTTTGGAAAAAAATAAATAAATAAATAAATAAATCCCAACAAAAAAAAAGTGTACATCAATTGGTTTGTGCGAAAGTTATAGCACCTACAAACTAAGGAATATATAAACTGGAATTTACAGAGCTACAGACGCTATACTGTAATTGCACGAAAGTAGGGGTGGCCCCTGAATGCCACATATCTAGAGATGGAGGTGGATGGAGTGGCAACCTCAGCCTGGACTCCAACCAAACCATGCCCCCCCCCCCCCCCCCCCCCCACCAGAGCTTAACCTAACTGGTCTCCTCTCACAATCCAGTGCTGTCCTGTGTGCAGCTCTACTGCGAGGAAGTGTACCCATGTTCTAACCTTTTAAGGACATTGCAAGTACAGAAAAATACCTGTTGATCTGCCAGAAATGCACTTAGCTCCACAATTTGCTGGGCTGACAATACATTAGCATTCTCTAGACTGATGAAGTCACATGATCGTGGCGCTACGCGTTGGAACAGAGAGGCACCAGAAGTGATGTGAGGTTGCGAGCTCGCTGCTCGTGGTGCTTAGCTTGAACCCTTGTTTATGTGAATACCTTATTGGTTGTAAGAAAATCACCTAGTTTTTAGACATTTCACAATTCGGGACCCCTTTTCTTTCTCCATATCACATACACATCTATTTTGGGAGGATTTCCATTTGTTGATTTGTATAAAGGAGGTATACATACCTTTAGAAGGAGAACCACCCATCAGGATACAAGGCTCCCCAGATGCTATCCATGTCATTCTCATCTATAAGAAGCCCTTAGTGTGACTGACTGCAGGACCCTGAATTCCTGGATTGCCAGCGTCTACATTTATACGCCGCTACCTTACAGCGGTAAGGCAAGGGGCCCATTATACACAGGAGGTGTCATTACACTGAAGAAGAGAGAAGTCACCGTTTACATTATTTCACTTGCACTTCACTATCTCACCTTATCATTTATTTATCGATTGAATACATTTTTGTATTGTCACTTTTGGCACTGGCACTTTATTTTTATGTGATTAAGGACATTTGTTCACTTGGAGTTTATTCTTATGCATTGTCACTTACACTACTTATTCTGAAATAAATTTTTGTTATAACATTTAAGCACTTAATATTGTTTATACTGTATATTAAATTTGTTCGCAAACATTTAGAGTGCAGCACCATTTATCGATTTTATTTTATGCTCTGGACTGAAACTGCAAAATCTGGTGTCAGCCCTGTCCAGAGGTTTTCTCCACAACAAGAGGAAGCGTTATATAGTCCAATGGAAAAAATGAAGGACTGATTAGACTCGTCAAGATAACACAGGCAAAGTAAACAGGGCAGCTCTAAATTTCTTAGACGACCAACGGGTACATTGAGCAAGTAACAATAGTTTGCAGTTTGACCAAATACACTTTTAAATAAAAAAAAATAAAAAATGACCCCTATAGCCCATCCTGAATGGTTTTTACTTTTTCTTACCTTGTTAAGCAAGTTATACTCACCAAATGTCACCATATAGGTCCCTCGCTGGTGCCATTTACAGGTGCGGGACACTGCTTATCCGATACTGCAAATGGCCCCTCGCCAGTGTCCTCTACTGTCCCCTTGTGATGACATCACTGCTCTTCTGGATCCTGAGTGAACCCCACTGCTGGACAGCCAATAGGAAGTATCCATGTCACACAGGCAGTAACATGGACAGCCAATGTAGGACCTCATCTGTGTAAAGAAAGGAAGACGGAGGACCCAGGACTAGAGGATCGCAAGGCCATGGTGCTCGGTAGGTAAAATTTAGGTTTGTTTTTTACTGCCATGAATCAATTAGTGGGGTTGGTGGTTTTATCCCAGACCTGGGATTTTTTTTTTAAATTAAGACCCCTTTCAAATGGGGATGGCGGGTCCGTTACGGGTAAAGCGAGGCTAGTTTTAGCAGCAGAGAAAAAAATGGGCATGGAAGAAACCTGTTGGCTGACCTGCTTATAAAAATGCTAGTTGCCTGGCTGTAATGCTGATTCTCCCAGTTCAACACATTTTGAGCCTCTTACCCAGAACAAGCATTCAGCAAAATGAAGCCAGGACATCAAATGCAAGTCAATGACACACAAAGAACTTTAGCTCTGTATAAAATCCAGGCAACTAGCATTTTCATAAGAAGACAAAGTGGTTAGTATTTCTGCCTGGCAGCACTAGAGTCGGCGTTCGTCTCTCAACCACGGCACTACTTGCCTAGGCTGCATGTTCTTCCTGTGACTAAGTGGGCTTCCCTCCACACTCCAAAAGACATGCTGGTAGGTGAATTGACTCCTGTTTAATTTGGCCCTAGTATGTACGAATGTGAGCTAGGCTGGCCATACATTATACAATTTTCTTTAGATTTACCAAAACCATATAGGAGGTCAAACCTAAACACTTTTAATTTACATGCAACCAGGCAGGCCCTTGCACTACATAGTTAAAGCGGAGTTCCGCCTGGGGAAAAAGAAAAAAAAATGTAAATAAAAGTCAACAGCTGCAAATACTGTAGCTGCTGACTTTAAATATATGGACAATTAGCTGTCCAGAGAACCAACAATGCCGGCACCCGAAGCCGATCTTCGGATGGACTCACTGGTGCTGCCACCGGCATTCCTAGTAAGGAAACCAGGCAGGGGAGACTTTTGGCTTCACTCCTGGGTTTTCTACTGCGCATTCTGAATGGCGCTCTTTTGCAGGAAGTGGGAGCAAATACCTGGATTTGACAGGTATCTGCTCCCCTCTGAAAGGTGCCAAATGTGACCTGATCTGACCGGATCTGATCACTAGAAGTTCCATTTCTGGGTAGAACTCCACTTTAAAAAAAGGTAAAGCTAAAAGAAAATTTAATAAGAAAATTTTACAATGTATGGCCAGATTTAGGGATGTTAGATTGTAAGCTCCTTGAGGGCAGGGACTGATGTGTATGTATAATAAAGATGTAGATTGAAGGCACTAATTAACTGTAATAAACAAATAGTATCTGGGGGGGGGGGGGGGGGGTTGTTTTGTTTTTTAACCAGAGATCAGGAACTGATAAGATGCTAAACAGTGTTCTATACTCCCACAATGCAATGATCTCCATAAAGCTGCCAAGTTATGGAAAACAGGATACAGTTTGAATCCATCCATGATCTTCTTCGCTCGCTCATTACTAGACATGGTGGGGCGATTCCTTGCGTTTATTCTGAGCCAACCCAATCCAAATGAATGGCAGGAGACTGGATCTGAATGGTCAAATCTTCTTTCGCTGTAGTTCTATTAAATCGATTAGGTTTCTGTTCCAGTAAAAGCGATTATAAGCAATTCATAAAACGTGTGTGTCTCTGGTTCACCTTGTAGGTGAGTGTAGCAGCCTAGCCCAGGGGATCAGTGCTCATGGACATCAGTCAGACAAGCAGTGAGGATGGCCTGTAGAGTAGTAGGACAGCAGGTCACTTAGAGATTTATTGCATGTACAAAGTCAGGGGGCCAAGCAATGACAGAAGAGTACAGAAAATTGCAATGCCAACTTCATAGGTCACCTCATGCAGGGGGTAGTCAGTCAGGTATAGCTCACAAGGTGGACGAGGCTGACAGAACGGAACAGGCAGGGTACCTGGAGTCCCACAGCCTGCTGATAGGTGGAGGGCTCCTCTGAGGTAAAAACGGCAGGCCTCTATGAAGCACTTTCAGCTCTCGTATATCAAAGTTTCACCCAGGTTTCCCCTCAGAAGAAACGGGTACCACGCTCTGAAAGTCTGTACCCACCGCTGTCTCCTTCCCCCTCGCTCATACACGCACCGGGTAAAGCCGCCTTATCGACGCCGCTATCCCACCTCGGAGGCCGCTATTCCCTGTCAGGTAGGTTACGGGTCCTGCTAAGCGGATTTAGCGATGCGCTCCCAGCGCCGCCTTCTCTCACCCGCAACGCCTTACGCGGGTCTACCGATCTCTACACCCAGCCAATAACAGCCGCAATAGCGGATACATGACAACACCATGTACCAATCATATAAGGGACTAAGCAAGGACCCACCTTTTTGGGAGTGGCGAAATAAACAGTTAGTTAGGTTGCGTTCTAAACGTTGTAGTGTAAAAGATGCGCGTCACTCTGCCCAGCAACGTGACGTAGCATAGAAACGGAAAATCTCGAACGGAAACTCAGAGGGGTCAAACTGCTGTATTGTTTGGGGTTCTCTTTTAGCTACTTGCCCTCCGGAAGATTTTTACCCCACTTTGTGACCAGAGCATTTTTTTTTTTTTTTGCTTTACAGGGCTGCGCTAATTAACCTCTTTTACCGCCTTCCTGCCCATGCCATTTATTACAGTATTTGTAGTTGCTGAGTTTTAATTTTTTTTTCCCCAAAGGCGGAACACCACTTTAAGAGTAACAAATAAATTGAGTTTTTTTATCTTACTGCTGACCGCCCTGTCCAGCGAGGGCAAAACATTGCCTTCCACATGCTGGTAGAGAGTTGGAATGACCTTCCATGAAAAGAAATGGCATTTTGGAACCTGCCACTGAGGTACATGTTGCGCTGGCTCCTGAAGAGCATGCGCTATGTTTTTTTTTAAAGTTAAGTTTAAACCTGAACTGCAGTTTGGTTTGGGTACAATTGTTCTAAATTTGGACCTCAGCATCAATCTGACTAGACTATAGGATGTTCAGCCTGGCCACAAGGGGCACTGTCTCTTCTGGCAGGCATGGAACCGCAGTCTGGTTGGGTGCTTTAAGGTTACCTTCTCTCGGAGCCCGCCCAGTGGCAGTGTCACTCTTGTTGGTTCGGGATTCCGGAGTGTCACTTGGTTCGGGATTGCGGTCCAGAAGTATGTTCTGACTTCATGGTCCTGGTCCTCCTGACCAGCCCCCAGGAAGGCTATGGCCTGGCGTGCGGATCCACCAAACTTGTTGTCTCGGGGCTGGCTAGCCCGAGGCAAGGAAACTAAAGAAGGATTCAAAGGTGGTCCGGTGCCGTCTCCGTAGTTGGAGAGGCCCTGTAACTTCATAGCTATCCAGGGGAGGACTCTTCAGAAGAAGGCCACGCACGGGTTGGCTTCTTAGCAAGAGCCTGGTGGGGCTGAAGTACCTAAGTGAATCCAGTCTTGTGGGTATCGCCAAGCTGGCTGAAAGATCCAGGTATCACACGAGTGTTCCACAAGTTTTAGTTTCCTGAATTTTCTACAACACCATCTGTGGCAGCGACGTATTCCTGTATGTTCTACAACAACGTCTGTGGCAGAGACTTGTTCCTGAGTAAAGCACCTTGCTGGCTACTAGGTCTTGTAAGGGAGGGACTATCCAACTTGAGTGAACATCCAGTTGTGAACGGCTATTCTCTGGATTTAGTCAAAGTAAGAAAGTCCTTCATCATTGA
This sequence comes from Lithobates pipiens, assembly GCF_037356315.1. Lineage (NCBI taxonomy): Eukaryota > Metazoa > Chordata > Amphibia > Anura > Ranidae > Lithobates > Lithobates pipiens. The sequence goes on along the minus strand of NW_027507758.1, from coordinate 370,117,435 downwards.
CTTTGACACAGAGTACCTGAACTTCCTTCCTAAACCTCTGATCCTATTTTAAGAGGCTGTTCGTTGTCTACGTTTTTGCAAATAAAAAATCTCTTTATACGGATCTGTCGTCAGTCTCTCAAGTTACTGGGCCATTTACTACAGGAAACCCCTAGACACCAATCGAGGAGAAGAAGGTAACGGCAAGCCCAAACAAACCAGCAGCTCCTTTGGGGGTTAGTGCTACATACAGCACATTTCACAAATGTACGAAAGGGGGCAGAATCTACCAGCTGAAAAGGCAGCAGTTGCAGTGCTAGCGATTTGGCCAAGCTAGCATTCAGACGCTGAGCATGTGAATTGCTGGGACCGAATTTCTTTTTACGGTTCAGCAACTGGGATAGGGAAATTTGCCTGCTAAAATCAGAGGGTTGTGTACGGCTAGCAGATTGGCTACAAGTACTTGGGACACCTATTGCTATACCTTCCTTCCTCTCAGTGCAGATTTTTGAGGGGATTGAAGGTATAGTGGGGTTGGAGATCCCAGGTGAAGAGCAAGGAAAAGTGGCATCCTTAAACGGAAGGTGGAGTGCAAGGTCTTTAACATCCACCAGCTCCATGATATCGTCATGGAGGAGTGGAAGAGGACTCCAGTGGCAACCTGTGAAGCTCTGGTGAACTCCATGCCCAAGAGGGTTAGGGCAATGCTGGTAAATAATTAGATGTGCAAAAGGAAAAAATTTGTTTAGTTTCATTTCGTTTTAATTCGTTAATTAATTAATTTCATTTAGTTATATTCGTTAAATTCCTTAAATTCGTTTTCGTATTTCGTTTAGTTTTCTACCGAATTCGAAAAATCGGTTACATTCGAAAATATTTCAACCAAATTCGAAAATATTTCTACCGAATTCGAAATAATTTCAACATGATTCAAAATTATTTCAACCGCATTCGAAACTATTTCAACCGGATTCGAAAATATTTTGAGACCCGAATTAGGGCCATGTATCTCGGGGTCACTTAGTGCTAGAAACCCCAAATTTGTATATGTTATAGTGCTAATTCTATTGTGTTTGCATACCAAATTTGGTGTTTCTAGCTATAAGTGACCCCGAGATATGTGGTCCCAAATTCGGGTCGCAAAATGGCATTCTCTGCTGCAGAAAAGTACTTTCATATTGCCCATATCTGGTGTCGCCTGGTGGCAGGTGACATGGCAAGTGGACAATCCACAACTTGGTCGGTCACATGGCACTCGTGTTAAGTCATGTGGCACTCGTGGCCGGTCACGTGGCACTCGTCTCAGGCCACATGGCACTCGTCTCAGGCCACCTGGCACTCGTGGCCGGCCACGTGGCACTCGTGTCAGGTCACGTGGTACTCGTGTCAGGTCACGTGGCACTCGTGGCCGGTCACGTGGCACTCGTGTCAGGCCACGTGGCACTCCTGGCAGGTGTCGTGGCAAGTGGAAAATACACAACTTGTGGCAGGTGACGTGGCAAGTGGACAATACACAACTTGTGACAGGTGACGTGGCAAGTGGACAAATACAATACACAACTTTTGGCAAGTGGACAATGACATAGATCATATGCACTTGCCTTGCGATCGACATCTGTGACTTCTTCAATCAGGCATGCTGACAACTTCATTAATACCATAAATATAAATGAAATAAGATTTGTGTGGTTTTTTTTTGCACTGGTACACTGCAAGTATGAAAAGTTGATGTGACAGATATATATAAGTAAGTATAAGTAACTAACCATCTTCCAAAATTTCTAATTCAAATCGAAAAGATTAGAATAGATTAGAAAAAAAATAATTTAATAGAATAAAATAGAAAAATATACAACCATCTTCTGAAATTCAAATTTGAATAGAATACATTTGAATTTCGAATAGTATGAATTCAAATTTTTAAATGAATTAATTTTAAATTTGGATAGAAAAGATTATAATAAAATAGAAAATAGACTAGAAAAACGATGGAACAGAATAGAATATATTATATTTTATTCTGTTCTGTTCTATTGTTTTTCTAGTCTATTATTTTATATTGTATTAAAATCGAAATCATTATATACTAAATTCGAATTTCAGAAGATGGTTTTATATATATATATATATATATATATATATATATATATATATATATATATATATATATATATATATATGTGTATATATATATATATATATATATATGTGTATATATATATATATATATATATATATATATATATTTCCGACATTTGAATTTCGTATAGAATGAATTCGAATATGAATAGAAAAGATTAGAATAGAAATAGAGAATAGACTAGAACAATAGAATAGAATATAGATACTATCTATTAAATTTTTATTTTTTTTGCAGATTACCATTTGTTTTAATAAGATCTCCTGCAGACTATTAGCATCTATTTAATTATTTTGCAGATCTCCTGCAGACTATTAGTATCTATTTCATTATTTTCACCAGATCTCCTGCAGACTATTAGCATCTATTTTTTTTGTAGATCTCCTGCAGACTATTAGCATCTATTTCTTTTTTTGTAGATCTCCTGCAGACTATTAGCATCTATTTATTTTAGCAGATCTCATGTAGACTATTAACAGCCATTTCACTTCTTTTTTGCAGACTGTTAGAATCAATTTCATTTTTCTTTTTTTTTGCCGATTACTATTTATTTCCATCAGATCTCCTGCAGTATATTAACATCTATTTCATTTTTTGCAGATCTCCTGCAGACTATTAGCATCTATTTCATTTTTATTTTTTTGCATTAGAACAGCCATTTCCTTTAGATATAGATGCTAATAGTCTGCAGGAGATCTGCAAGCAATGAAATATATGTTATTATACTGCAGGAAATCTGATGGAAATAAATAGTAATCCCCCCAAAAAAATTAAATTGATTCTAACAATCTGCAGGAGATCTGCAAAAAATAAATAAAAGAAGTGAAATGGCTGCTAATAGTCTACAGGAGATCTGCTAAAAAAAATAGATGCTAATGGTCTGCAGGAGATCTGGTTAGAAAACAAAATAGATACTAATAGTCTGCAGGAGATCTGCAAAAAATTGAAATAGATGCTAATAGTCTGCAGGAGATCTTATGGAAACAAATAGTAATCTGCAAAAGAAATTAAAAATGAAATAGATAGTATCTATATTCTATTCTGTTCTATTGTTCTAGTCTATTCTCTATTTCCATTCTAATCTTTTCTATTCAAATTCATTCTATAGCCCCATACACACTATCAGATTTTCTGCTGATTTTTTCCTTCAGATTTACCAAAACCATGTAGTGCGAGGGCCTGACTGATTGCATACAAATTGAAACTCCTAAGGTTTGACCTCATATTATATGGTTTTGGTAAATTTGAAGGAAAAAATCAGCAGAAAATCTGATAGTGTGTATGGGGCTTTAACGAAATTTGAATGTCGGAAAGAAATATATATTTATGTATTATAAAACCACCGTCTTCCAAAAATTCGAATTTAGTATATAATGATTTCGATTTTAATAGAAAAGATTTTAATAGAATATAAAAGAATAGACTAGAAAAACAATAGAACAGAATAAAATATAATATATTCTATTCTATTCTGTTCTGTTCTATCATTTTTCTAGTCTATTTTCTATTTTATTATAATCTTTTCTATCCAAATTTAAAATTAATTAATTAAAAATTTTGAATTCATACTATTCGAAATTCAAATTTATTCTATTTGAAATTTGAATTTCAGAAGATGGTTGTATATTCTTTCTATTTTATTCTATTAAATTATAATTTTTTCTAATCTTTTCTATTTGAATTAGAAATTTTGGAAGATGGTTAGTTACTTACTTATATACATCTGTCACATCAACTTCTCATACTTGCAGTGTACCAGTGCAAAAAAACACACACATCTTATTTCATTTATATTACTTTTCTGCAGAAGAGAATGACATTTTGCAACCCGACTTTGGGGCCACGTATCTCGGGGCTAGTTATAGCTAGCAACCCTAGTATGCAAACATAGTAGAACTAGCACTACAACATATCCAAATTTGGGTTTTTTAGCTCCAAGTGACCCCGAGTTATGGGACCCCAAAGTCGGGTCGCAAAATGTCAAGCACTTTTCTGAAGCAGAGAATGACATTTTCCGACCCGACTTTGGGGCCCCGTAACTCGGGGTCACTTGGTGCTAGAGACCCCAAATTGGATGGTGTAGTGCTAGTTCTACTGTGTTTGCATTCCAAATTTGGGGTTCCTAGCTATAAGTGGCCCCGAGATACATGGCCCCAATGTCGGGTCGCAAAATGTCATTTTTCGAATTTGATTCAAATTTCGTTTGAATTTGTTAGCATTGCAATTCGGTAATTCGGATGCATCCGAATGTCCGAATAATGGAAATTCGTCCGAATTTCGATTCGGAACGAAATGAAATGCACATGTCTATAAATAATGGTGGCTACATAAAATATTGACACTTTGGGCCCAATTTGGACATTTTCACTTAGGGCTGTACTCACTTTTCTTGCCAGCGGTTTAGACATTAATGGCTGGGTGTTGAATTATTTTGAGGGGACAGGAAATTGACACTGTTATACAAGCTGTACACTCACTACTTTGTAACAAAGTGTAATATCTTCAGTGTTGTCACATGAAAAGATAATAAAATATTTACAAAAATGTGAGGGGTATTCTCACTTTTTGTGAGATAGTGTGTGTATATATATATATATATATATATATATATATATATATATATATATATATATATGCACACACACACCTATAGACAATAGGATACCACTGGAACATCACCTGCAAAGATAAGTAAGTTAAGCATCAATACTGGCAATACTTCTATAAAGAGGATCCCAGGCCAGCCTGTTTAACCTTTGATCCTAATGGAGGATAAAACTAAACATGGATGGTATGAGGGCCCTTTAAGTATCAATGACAGAATGCCCCTATTGCAGATCTGATGGTCTTCACCGGCAGTCAAAGCTCATTAAGTGTATCTAATAGGGTGGAGTAAATAGAGTGGTAGTATATCTTGTACAGACTAGTTAAAGAACTTATGTACAGTGTTCAGATGAAGGTGCAGTGAAGTGAAGTAAAGATATAGCTGTCTGTGCACCGTCTCCCAATGAAACAAAGGAAAGGGTTGCAAAACTGAACAATAATCCTCTCATCAATGACCAGGCCGATTCAACGCCTTCCCATGACTGATTCCAGAATGGATGTCCTGGCTGTAGTTCTACTTGTGATGATCACCCGTTGCGGAGCACAAAGTGTGGGTCCCTGCACTGTATGATGTTGATCAGATGTCCGATGAACAGCAAGCAGTGCTGAATCTCTTCTTGATCAGGTAGGAATGCTCTGGACCGTCTGGTAGGCCACAACCTCACTCTCCCGGCATGAAGAGGTCCTTCACACACAAGGCCCAGGTGAAGAGAGCGCAAGGTGAGTCTCTGGTCTCTTTTATAATTCTTCCCAGAAACCTTTCTCGTGATAACAAAGATCCCTGGGATATGTAGTCTGAATGCATGGTCATGCAGGGGAACAGCCGTCTGATGAAACTACCAGTCCCATAATCCCTTTGGCTGGGCTCACAGATATGATGTCAGTCTCATAACGCTGGGCACTAGAGGAATTATGTGGTTCACAGATAGGGCAGGGAATAGCTGTTAGTGGCAATTATAGCCCATATTGCTACATGTACATATGATGTAAATATTTACTGTAAAGATATGGTGTATATTTTTGATACGGTAAATTTATTTGTAACATAGCCCTGTCCCAGTTTGTTACCTTTCTCTCTTTCAAAACTGTATTTTTTTGGGATGCCCTTGCTCCTGGGTCCAGGAGGTATTTTTTTAAGACTGTGTGCTTTTCTGGGTCAGGTGAGTGACTCAGGTAGGCTGGATGACGCAGCAGCAGCTTCTCTGGCAACTCTTCCCTGCTTGCTGGAAACTTGGAGAAGGTTTCAGAAGCAGTTAGGAGGAGCTTGCTGGAGTATTCTGAGGGATCTGACCAATCCCCAGCAGAAGGGTTGGCATTTTGGACAAATTTCATGCTCCCAACTTTGTGGGAGCAGTTTGGCAATGGCCTCTTCCTGTTCCAACATGACTGTGCACCAGTGCACAAAACAAGGTCCATAAAGACATGGATGAGAGAGTTTGAAGTGGATCATTTTGTTTATTTTTTTGGGAATTTGATTGTAATTTGTTTCAAATTCGGCATTCAAATTTTAATCAGCATTTGAATTGACATTTGAATTTATTATTTTATAAATTCGAACTTCAGAAGACGATTATATTCTTTCTATTTAGTTCTATTCTATTTTATAGTTTTTTTTTCTATTAAATTCTTTTCTATTGTTTTTTATTCAATTCTCTTATTTTTTATTATATTGTTTTCTATTGTAATCAAATGTATTCTATTCAAATTTGGACTATTTTTTCACCTTTTTTTCTAAACACATTTGTGACATATTTATTTGTTGCATATTGATTATTATTTTTTTATTTATTTATTCAAACAATTGCATGGATTAAAATTTTGCACATTATTTATGTATTACCATTTGCACTGTATTGAATTAAAGTGTTACTAAACCCACAGCAGTAAAATCAGTCTGTATAAAGTGGCGTCACTAGGGTTGGTGTCACCTGGTGCCGTAAAACATGGTGTCACACCTCCTCCTGCCCCCCCATTGTTTAAAGTACTATGTGTGGAGTGACCCTCACCCCCCATATGCCCCCTTTCCAGTACAAATAGTCCCTCTCAGCACTACCTCCCCTCCATTTCTTCCTTTTCAGCACAAATCCCCCCTCTCAGCACAAATCATCACCCTCATTTCCCCCCTTTCAACACAAATCCCTCCTTTCAGCACAAATCATCACCCTCATTTAACCCCTTTCAGCAAAGATCCATTCTCTCTGCACAAATCATCACCTGCATATACCCCCTTTCAGCACAAATCCCCCTTCTCTGTTCCCCCTCATATAACCCCTTTCAGCAAAGATCCCTTCTCTCAGCACAAATCATCACCCGCATATACCCCTTTTCAGCACAAATCCCCCTTCTCAGCACAAAATGCCTCCCATATCCCTCCTCCCAGTACAAATCCCCCCAAACTCCTCATTGTACAAATTCTCTTACTTCCCCATCAGTACAAATTATTCCCTCTTCTCCCTCTCCCTGCACAGATCTCCCCCTCTCAGCATAAATCCCCCCAAACCCTTCCTTCTTACACAAATTATCTTAATCACCCCCCAAATCTCCCACCTGATCACAAATCCACACCCCCATATACCCCTTCCTTCCAGTAATAAATCACTCTTTTTACACAAATTCTCTTATTTCCTCACCCAAGCCATCCTCAGCACACATCCTTTTATTTAACACCCCCCTGCCAAATTCCCCCTACAAGCACAATCCCCCCACCCCAATACAAAGGCACTCACCTCCAGATTTTCCCAGCAAAAAAAAAAAAATCTTAATCCCTCCTAGTATAAATCCCCCTTTCTCTTTTTGGATGAATACTCAGATTCCTGCACAGACCTACCAGTCACCGGGACCTCAGCGCCGGGAGATCTCCTTCCCAGGCTCCTCCTGTCTTGTCAGAATGCACAGCAGAGCAGAGGAGGAACCTGCGGGAAACTTCCCTTGGCGTTCTGACACTATTATAAACATGCAGCCGGCTGGGACAGAGACCGGCTGCTAAAGTGTTGGCAATCACTGCGCTGGAGACCCGGGACACCCCACAGAAGATGTGGGCAAATGCTCCATGGTGGCGATCGCGACACTGTAGCATCCCACTGGCGCTTCCCTCCATGCTAACACACTGCACACAAATCTTGGGCCCCTCCCACCCCAGCCTGGCCCTGGCCCCGGGTGTCACCCTGGGTGCGGTCCACAGCCCCCGATCCCCCATAGCAACACCACTGTCTGTATATGCATTAAAGAATGCTTGTTATACTCACTGTGGGGTTAAACCTCGGCATTGTGTAAAAAGGCTGTTTGATCATGTCTTCTCTGATCCTCCCCTTCTTTTACTTTCCCCAATCCATCTGCTAATAGAACAGAGCCTTGGGGGCACTCTGCACATACTCAGTTCGGTGTGTATTGCTGTCGAGTTTTTTTTTTTTTAGGACGGTGCATGTGATCGGCACAGGGCCAATTAGCACTATCCAGAGGGTGAGGGGTCCTGCAGCCTCATAGTAAAGTCAGAGTAGAATGAAAACTTCTTCTATAAGCTGTAACCAGACACTGATAGAAGTCATAAGACTGCTATATACTGCTGATCAGTGGCAGCCTGCCCATAGGGGGCACACGAGTGTCGCCCCCCAAGCTATAAAAAAGGAGCCCTTTAAGAGGGTCCAGGCGCGGACACACAGTAGTCTATGGGAAGCTTCTTAGCTGGGCACAAGCGATGCGTCTCGAACACTCCCACTCTACACTTATTTGTGATCAGTAATGCTGAGCTATATACCCTGATCTGTGAGACTGAATTATATACCCTGATCTGAAATGCTGAGCTATATATCCTGATCAGGGAGGCTTAGCTGTATACCCTGATCTGCAAGGATGAGTTGTATACTTTGTTCTGTGAGCTATATACCCTGATCTGCAATTATGAGCTACATACCCTGATCTCTGAGGCTGAGTTATATACCCTGATCTGTAATGCTGAGCTATAAACTCTAATCTGTGAGGCTCAACTATATACCCTGATCTGTATTGCTGAGCTATATGCCCTGATCTGTGAAAATGAACTATATACCCTGATCTGTAATGCTGAGCTATATACCCTGATCGGTGAGGCTGAGCTATATACCCTAATCGGTGAGGCTGAGCTGTATACCCTGATCTGTAAGGCTGAGTTGTATACCCTGATCTGTAAGGCGGAGCTATATACCCTGATCTGTGAGACTGAGCTATATACCCTGATCTGTGAGGCTGAGCTATATACCCTGATCTGTAATGCTAAGCTGTATACCCTGATTTTAATGCTGAGCTATATACCCTGATCTGTAATGCTGAGCTATAAACCCTAATCTGTGAGGCTGAGCTATATACCCTGATCTGTAATGCTGAGCTATATACCCTGATCTGTGAGGCTAAACTATATACCCTGATCTGTGAGGCTGAACTATATACCCTGATCTGTGAGGCTGGGCTGTATACCCTGATCTGTGAGGCTGAGCTAAATACCTTGATCTATGAGGCTGAGCTGTATACCATGATCTGTGAGGCTAAGCTGTATACCCTGATCTGTGAAGCTGAGCTATATACCCTGATCTGTAATGCTGAGCTATATACCCTGATCTATGAGGTTGAGCTGTATACTCTGATCTGTGAGGCTGAGCTGTATACCCTGATCTGTAATGTTGAGCTGTATACCCTGATCTGTAATGCTGAGCTATGTACCCTGATCTGTGAGGCTGAGCTACATACCCTGATTTGTAATGCTGAGCTATGTACCCTGATCTGTGAGGCTGAGCTACATACCCTGATCTGTAATGCTGAGTTATATACCCTGATCTGTGAGGCTGAACTATTTACCCTGATCTGTAATGCTGAGCTATATACCCTGATCTGTGAGACTGAGCTATATACCCTGACCTGTAATGCTGAGCTGTATACCCTGATCTGTAAGGCAGAGCTATATAACCTGATCTGTGAAGCTAAGCTGTAAATCCTGACCTGTAATGCTGAGCTTTATACCCTGATCTGTGAGGCTGAACTATATACCCTGATCTGTGAGGCTGAGCTATATACCCGGATCTGTAAGGCTAAGCTGTATACCCTGATCCGTGAGACCAAGCTATATACCCTGATCTGTGAGGCTAAGGTGTATACCCTGATCTGTGAGGCTGACCTATATACCCTGATCTGCAATGATAAGCTGTATAACCTGATCTGTAATGCTAAGCTATAAATCCTGAGCTGTAATGCTGAGCTACATAACCTGATCTGTGAGGCTGAACTATATACCCTGATCTGTGAGGCTGAGCTAAATACCTCGATCTATGAGGCTGAGCTATATACCTTGATATGTGAGGCTAAGCTGTATACCCTGATCTGTGAGGTAAAGCTGTATACCCTTATCAGTGAGGCAAAGCTGTATCCCCTGATCTGTGAGGCAAAGCTGTATACCTTGATCTGTGATGTTGAGCTATATACTCTGATCTGTGAGGCTAAGCTGTATACCCTGATATGTGAGGCTGAGCTTTATACGCTGATCTGTAATGCTGAGCTATATACCCTGATCCGTAATGCTGAGCCCAAAAACCCTAATCTGTGAGGGTCAACCTTATACCCTGATCTGTAATTCTGAGCTATAAACCCTAATCTGCGAGGCTCAACTATATACCCTGATCTGTAACGCTGAGCTATATACCCTGATTTGTGAGGCTGAGCTGTATACCCTGATCTATGAGGCTGAGCTATATACCCTGATCTGTAATGCTGAGCTATATACCCTGATCTGTGAGGCTGAGCTATATACCCTGATCTGTGAGGCTGAGCTATATACCCTGATCTGTAATGGTAAGCTGTATACCCTGAACTGTAATACTGAGCTATATACCCTGATCTGTGTGGCTGAGCTGTATACCTGATCTGTGTGGCTGAGCTATATACACTGATCTGCAATGCTGAGCTATATACCCTGATCTGTGAGGCTGAGCTATATATCCTGATTAGTGAGGCTGAGCTGTATACCTTGATCTGTGAGGCTGAGCTGTATACCATGATCTGTGAGGCTGAGCTGTATACCCGGATCTGTGAGGCAGCGCTATATACCCTGATCTGTAATGCTGAGCTATAAATCCTGATCTGTAATGCTGAGCTCTATACCCTCATCTGTGATGCTGAGCTATATACCCGGATCTGTAATGCTGAGCTGTATACCCTGATCTGTGAGACCAAGCTATATACCCTGATCTGTGAGGCTAAGCTGTATACCATATCTGTGAGGCTGAGCTGTATACCCTGATCTGTGAGGCTGAGCTATATACCCTGATCTGTAATGCTAAGCTGTATACCCTGATCTGTAATGCTGAGCTATATACCCTGATCTGTGAGGCTGAACTATATACCCTGATCTTTGAGGCTGGGCTGCATATCCTGATCTGTGAGGCTGAGCTAAATACCTTGATCTGTGAGGCTGAGCTATATACCCTGATCTGTGAGGCTAAGCTGTATACCCTGATCTGTGAAGCTAAGCTGTATACCCTGATCTGTAATGCTAAGCTATATACCTTGATCTATGAGGCTGAGTTGTATACCCTGTTCTGTAATGTTGAGCCATGTACCCTGATCTGTAATGCTGAGCTATGTACCCTGATCTGTGAGGCTGAGTTATATACTCTGATCTGTGAGGCTGAACTATATACCCTGATCTGTAAAGCTGAGCTATATACCTGGATCTGTGAGGCTGTGCTATATACCCTGATCTGTAATGCTGAGCTGTATACCATGATCTGTGAGGCTGAGCTGTATACCTGGATCTGTGAGGCAGCGCTATATACCCTGATCTGTAATGCTGAGCTATAAATCCTGATCTGTAATGCTGAGCTCTATACCCTTATCTGTGATGCTGAGCTATATACCCGGATCTGTAATGCTGAGATGTATACCCTGATCTGTGAGACCAAGCTATATACCCTGATCTGTGAGGCTAAGCTGTATACCCTATCTGTGAGGCTGAGCTGTATACCCTGATCTGTGAGGCTGAGCTATATACCCTGATCTGTAATGCTAAGCTGTATACCCTGATCTGTAATGCTGAGCTATAAATCCTGATCTGTAAATGCTGAGCTATATACCCTGATCTGTGAGGCTGAACTATATACCCTGATCTTTGAGGCTGGGCTGTATACCCTGATCTGTGAGGCTGAGCTAAATACCTTGATCTGTGAGGCTGAGCTATATACCCTGATCTGTGAGGCTAAGCTGTATACCCTGATCTGTGAAGCTAAGCTGTATACCCTGATCTGTAATGCTAAGCTATATACCTTGATCTATGAGGCTGAGCTGTATACCCTGTTCTGTAATGTTGAGCCATGTACCCTGATCTGTAATGCTGAGCTATGTACCCTGATCTGTGAGGCTGAGCTACATACCCTGATCTGTAATGCTGAGTTATATACTCTGATCTGTGAGGCTGAACTATATACCCTGATCTGTAAAGCTGAGCTATATACCCGGATCTGTGAGGCTGTGCTATATACCCTGATCTGTAATGCTGAGCTATATACCCTGATCTGTGAGGCTGAACTATATACCCAGATATGTAATGCTGAGCTGTATACCCTGATCTGTAACGCTGAGCTATATACCCTGATCTGTGAGGCTGAGCTATATACCCTCTGTGAGGCTCAGCTGAATACCCTGATCTGTAATGCTGAGCTATATACCCTGATCTGTAAAGCTGAGCTATATACCCAGATCTGTGAGGCTGAGCTATATACCCTAATCTGTAATGTTGAGCTGTATACCCTGATCTGTAATGCTGAACTATATACCCTAAACTGTGAGGCTGAGCTGTATACCCTGATCTGTGAGGCTGAGCTATATACCTTGATCTGTAAGGCTTAGCTACATACCCTCTGTGAGGCTGAGCTGAATACCCTGATCTGTAATGCTGAGCTATATACCCTGATCTGTGAGGCTGAACTATATACCCTGATCTGTAAAGTTGAGCTATATACCCGGATCTGTGAGGATGCGCTATATACCCTTATCTGTATAGCTGAGCTACATAACCTTTGTGAGACTGAGCTATATACCCTGACCTGTTATGCTGAGCTATATACCCTGATCTTTGAGGCCGAGTTATATAACCTGATCTGTGAAGCTTAGCTTTATACCCTGATCTGTGAGGCTCAGCTATATACCCAGATCTGTAATGCTGAGCTATATACCCAGATCTGTGAGGCTGAGCTGTATACCCTGATCTATGAGGCCGAACTATATACTCTGATCTGTAATGATGAGCGATAAATCCTGATCTGTAATGCTGAGCTGTATACCCTGATCTGTGAGGCTGAACTATATACTCTGATCTGTAATGCTGAGCTGTATACCCTGATCTGTAATGCTGAGCTATATACCCTGATCTGTAATGTTGAGCTCTATACCCTGATCTGTAATGCTGAGCTGTATACCTAGATCTGTGAGGCTAAGCTGTATACCCTGATCTGTAATTTTGAGCTGTATACCCGGATCTGTGAAGCTGAGCTATATACCCTGATCTGTGAGGCTGAGCTATATACCCTGATCTGTAATGCCGATCTTTATACCCTGATCTATAATGCTAAGCTATATACCCTGATCTGTAATTCTGAGCTATAAACCCTAAGCTGTGAGACTCAACTATATACCCTGATCTGTAATGCTGAGCTATATACCCTGATCTGTGAGGCTGAACTATATACCTTGATCTGTGAGGCTGAACTATATACCCCGATCTATGAGGCTGAGCTATATACCTCGATCTATCAGGCTAAACTATATACCCTGATCTGTGAGGCTAAGCTGTGTACCCTGATCTGTGAGGCTAAGCTGTATACCCTGATCTGTGAAGCTGAGCTATATACCCTGATCTGTAATGTTGAGCTATATACCCTTATCTGTGAGGCTGAGCTATATACCCTGATCTGTGAGGCTGTGCTATATACCCTGATCTGTGAGGCTGAGCTATATATTCCCTGACCTGTTAGACTGAGCTATTTACCCTGATCTATGAGGCTGAGTTGTAGACTCTGATCTGTAATGCTAAGCTACATACCCTGATCTGCAATGCTGAGCTATATACCCTGATCATTAATGCTGAGCAATATACCATGATCTGTGAGGCTGAGCTATATACCCTGATATGTGAAGATGAGCTATATACCCTGATCTGTGAGGCTAAGCTGATACCCTGATCTGTAATGCTGAGCTATATACCCTGATCTGTGAAGCTGAACTATATACCCTGATCTGTAATGCTGACCTATATACCTTGATCTGTGAGGCTGAGCTACATGCCCTGATCTGTCAGGCTGAGCTGTATACCCTGATCTGTGATGAGCTATATACCCTGATCTGTGAGGCTAAGCTGTATACCCTGACCTGTGAGGCTAAGCTGTACACCCTGAACTGTGAAGCTGAGCTATATATCCTGATCTGTGAGGCTGAGCTGTATACCCCGATCTGTGAGGCTGAGCTGTATACCCCGATCTGTGAGGCTGAGCTTTATACCCAGATCTGTGAGGCTGAGCTTTATACCCAGATCTGTGAGGCTGAGCTGTATACCCTGATCTGTGAGGCTGAGCTGCACACCCTGATCTGTAATGCTAAGCTGCATACCCTGATCTGTAATGCTGAGCTGCACACCCTGCTCTGTAATGCTGAGCTGCACACCCTGCTCTGTAATGCTGAGCTGCATACCCTGATCTGTAGTGCTGAGCTACATATCCTGATCTATGAGGCTGAATTATGTACCCTGATCTGTAATGCTGTGCTCTATACCCTGATCTGTAATGCTGAGCTATATACCCTGATGCGTGAGGCTTAGCTGTATACCTGTAAGTAATCTTCCCTCAAGCATGGCTCCACCCCAGCCCCTATCAACAAACACTATATTAACCTGTGCACTGCAAGCCAAGCCTTGCTGATCAATATTGTGTGTTTGGCTTCCTGTCTGTGTCTTGCGCCTGTGCTCTATGTCTGATTCTGTGTACCGTCCTTGGCTTGTTCTTTGACTATCCCTGCCTGCTTGATACCCTGACCTTTGGCTTGTTCTCTGTCTATGCTTGTCAGCTAGTTCCCCCAACCTTTGGCTTATCTCCTGATTATCCCTTGTTGTCCTGGACTTCTGCTTCCCCTCTATCCTCCAGTAGTCTATCATGAGTTGGGAGACCCTGGGAGCCATGACCTGGAGCTAGTTGCAGTCCATCTTCACCACTAGAGGCTCTGGTGAACACCTGAAGCTAAGAAACCCTACTTGCACAATTTTCACTGCCAGAAACATGAGCACAAAGAAATGGACACACATACCTTCTTTCTTTAAAAAAAGAAATTTAAGGAATGAGTAATAGTTTTTGGTGCAATTTCAAAAATAATTTGAGTCTACATATGGTGTGTGTTACAGTAAAAGTATATCTATCCACGTGCGTTTTATAGTGTCTGTGCATTGTCTGTATCACCCAAATTGGCCACTATGGTTACAGTGCGAAGTGTTGTTCAAGAAACGAATAGCCCAATTATTGTTGCATTTGTGGAAGCCCTGGTAAGTTATTTTAGTTCATTTCATTGGGTGAGTAACGATCACATTTTATTATGGAATTATAGTTTGGCAATATAAACAAAAGAGGTTTCCACTTTGGCAGTTAAAATTACAAGTATTCACAAAATAGGCTGCTCCTAGTCTAGTTTTTCTTAGCCATGCAGTAGTAAGCTTCTCAAGGGATCTTCTACACCCTGCTGGAAAAAGTCTGCATATTTTCTGTCTAGTGCCCATGAATCGTCTTTGTGGAATGTAGTCTAAACCACTGACTACTTGTGGATATATGTTAACATGCTCAGGTTTATATATAATGCAATGTAAAGAGCACTAATGAACTGAACAATGCATAGGATAACCACGCCTATATTGGATATGTGAAATGTAACACATATTTTACCATGTAAAAAAGTGTAAGGAAGCAAATTATAGCAAAAAATCCTTGTTGGGCGTTATGTATCATTCATGTAAGCACAGTGTATGATATGCATGCATCTTTTGTGCACATGCAGGTGTAGTGTATGTTTCTTAGGCCAATTTAGATACCGAGTTCTGACAATTGGCTTGGTACATCAATGCTCTGTGTGCAATTTTGCTATGCTCTACCTCCAGTTTTGCAGCACATTGGGATGCACACTGACACCCAGTGGTCCAGCAGATCTTAACAGGCTTTAGTGCTGAAACTGCTGATTTCAGTGACAACTGTGATCCAGCACTATGCCCGTGCTCTGAATTAATCAGCTTCTGGACTTGCAAAGCTACTGCACAGTGTTATGTAATAGCAACATATTTCAGCACTGGGTTTAAAGAGGCAGGGCTATGACATCATATGCAACATCATCAGCACTTCCTGTGACTCTGCAGTGGGGGTCTACCACATATTAGCAGGTTCGAAGTTACAAGCCATTAAAGTGTTTTTTTTTTTACACTTTGGTTACAAAGTATGTAAAGAGGTTCTTCAGTCATTAAAAAAATAAAAATAAAAGTCAGCAGCTACAAATACCATAGCTGCTGACTTTTGATGAAAGGATACTTACCTGTCCAGGGATCCTGTCTTCACCTGGGCCAGTTTTTCAATGGTCTTCGGGTCCCTGGTGCCAGCATATTTACATACTCCTTGTGCATTACAGCTGGCTCTCTACTGCACAACTCACCAATAGGGTATGTGAAATGACTGGATTGAGCCCTTTCGGGCAAAGCAAAGAGGGTATCCAATAAATAGCAGAGAGGGGAGTGGGGTCTGTATCCATCATATCAAGGTAAGTCCACTGTGGAGGAGCCCTCTCAGCACACAAATGAACCAAAGGTGCAATTTGCGCTGCCTTATAATAAAATAATATATTGGGGACCCCTAGACCTCCTGCAAGTTTTGGCATGTAAAGTAAATTTTTATTCAGGCGGGGTCTGGAAAGGCCCTAGATAAACTTAAAGTGTTAAGCATTGCAGTGCACAAAGTATATGGGGTGGTTCCAGTACCAGGAGCACCCTAAATGGATACAGTAATTTCGGGAGAAAATTAATTTTCACTGCGTGGATATAACCTAACCAAGAAATGCTGGGAACGTCCCAGGAAGACAATAACTGAGTAAGTGACTTTATGAGAAGTAGGTAATTTGCTTCATATAAAGTTTGGTAGGAGGATGTTAATTGTATACCAAGATAGTAAATTGTAGCGGCCCACTGAAATGGGAAATGAGACTCCTTGAGGGACACATTTAACACTTGCAATTTAGGTTGGTTAACATGCAAACCTGAGCCCACTTACACACGGTCGGAGATTTTGCCAACCAAAATCCGTCGGATTTTGCCAGTCGGATTTAGTCCGACGGATTGTGTCCGAAACTGTTGCATACAGACGGTCGGGCCAAGTTGGAGAAAAATCCGATCTTTCAGAACGTGATGATGTAATTTCGTTACGATGGGACTACATTCAGGCTAGTAGCCAATAGCTTTGATGTAGGAATTTGATCTGAGCATGCGTGGCACATAGTGGCTTACACTGTGAAGGCTGATCAACCCCGGACGGGGTTCTACCTCTGGTGAGAGCAATCACATTAGCAGTCACCGAGCACAGCGAGCAGCAATTGCAGTCACCCTCCTCCCTCTCCTTTTAAAGACACTCATAACAGATTTTTTCACCATTTTTTCACACAATTTTTCACAGTTTTTTCACTGTTTATTATTATTATTAATTTAAAAAAAACAATTTTTGTTTGTTTTTCCAATATCCAACTTTTCATTTTTCACTTTTATATGGGCTAGTCATTACTATTTTTATAATTTTCTAGGCCGCTCACCTCTTTAATTTTAATTTTAATATTTATTTTTTATTTTTCATCCTTTCACAGGCCATTCGCCACATGGTATTTTATGTGAGCACTAATTGAGATATAATATACAAAATTGTTAATTAATCATATATTTACTTATTTATTTATTTTGGAGTTGTAATTGTGTATTTCAACACTCGCACATGTTTTTTTCACTGGCACTTGCACTTTAATACTTAAATAGAGGTATTGCATGTTTATTTATGGTTTATTAACATTTATAAGGAAGCATAAAAACATATATGTATAAATAATCATTGGAGATTACTGTTGGGTATGAACAGATAGTTTTTACTTTTATTTAGGTTTATTTATTTCATTTCATTATTTACCAGCAAGCTGGAAAATCTATATAAACCATAACCAATTATTAATTTTTTCAAACCAAAACGGTATAGCGCCAAGTCTATTTCCCCTTCTCATTTCACTTTACTGTTTTCACCCACACTGGGTGGAAATTGAATAGAGGCCGCTCATACCAAAATTACACTAAACTGCTCCATAGTGCGACCTTACTTCCTCCTCTTTCCTTTTACTAATGCGTGGCACTTGGTCCGATGAAAATGCTCTACACATGATCGGATTAGATCCGTCCAGCCCAGTTGGTCGGGAAATATTTCCAACATGTTGGAAAATTGGGTCGGACGGAGATTCGGATGGAATAAGTCCGATGCATACCACACACAGTCGGATTATCTGACGACACGGTCCGATAAGACTCATTCCGACAGATTCTCCGACTGTGTGTACAAGGGCTGAGAGGGAGGCAACATTCCGCAGTAAAGAAGCTAAATTAGGCAAAAGGCAAAGTAATATACAGTATTTCACAAAAGTGAGTAAACCCCTCACATTGTTTAATATTTTATTACCGTATATACTCGAGTATAAGCTGAGATTTTCAGCCTCTTTTTTGAGGCTGAAAGTGCCCCCCTCGGCTTATACTCGAGTCATCGCCGTCTGACTGCTCGATCAGCGTATCGAGCAGACAGACGGCGGACATACTACAATTTGAAAGCCACGCCTCCTTCTCCGCCTCCGCCTGTGATAGGCGGAACACTGAATTTCCCAGCAGCCTGTGTTCCGCCTATCACGGACATCGTCTCATCCTCGTCCGTAGTACGAGGATGAGACGATATCGGTGATAGGCGGAACACAGGCTGCTGGGAAATTCAGTGTTCCGCCTATCACAGGCGGAGGCGGAGGCGGGGCTTTTGAATTTTAGAATGGCCGCCGAGGCGATCCTGGCAAGGCACGGGACGGAGGCAAGGCAAGGCACGGCACGGGACGGAGGCAAGGCACGACACGACACGGGACGGAGGCAAGGCACGGCACGGGACGGAGGCAAGGAGGCAAGGCACGGCACGGGACGGAGGCAAGGAGGCAAGGCACGGGACGGAGGCTCGGGACACAGGTAGGCTGGACACACACACACACACACACACACACACACACACACACACACACACACACACACACACGGACACACACACATGGACACACACACACAGGGATGGATGGATGGAGACACACACACACACACAGGGATGGATGGATGGATGGAGACACACACACACAGGGATGGATGGATGGATGGAGACACACACACACAGGGATGGATGGATGGATGGAGACACACACACACAGGGATGGATGGATGGAGACACACACACACAGGGATGGATGGATGGATGGACACACACACACACAGGGATGGATGGATGGATGGAGACACACACACACAGGGATGGATGGATGGAGACACACACACACAGGGATGGATGGATGGATGGACACACACACACACAGGGATGGACGGACACACAGGGACGGACACACACACAGGGATGGACAGGCATGTCTCACCCTCGGCTTATACACGAGTCAATAAGTTTGCCAGTTTTTTTGGGGGTAAATTGGGGGCCTCGGCTTATATTCGGGTCGGCCTATACTCGAGTATATACGGTATATCTTTTCATGTGACAGCACTGAAGAAATTGCACTTTGCTACAATATAAAGTAGTGAGTGTATAGCTTGTATAACAGTGTAAATTTTCTGTCCCCTCAAAATAACTCAACACAACAGCCACTAATGTCTAAACCCCTGGCAACAAAAATAAGTACACCCCTAAGTGATAATGTCCAAATTAGGCCCAGTTTGCCATTTTCCCTCCCCAGTGTCATGTGACTCGTTAGTGTTACAAGGTCTCAGGTGTGAATGGGGAGCAGGTGTTTTAAATTTGGTGTTATTGCTCTCACTCTCTCATACTGGTCACTGGAAGTTCAACATGGCACCTCATGGCAAAGAATTCTCTAAGGGTCAGAAAAAAAGAATTGTTGTTCTACATAAAGATGGCCTAGGCTATAAGAAGATTTCCAAGACCCTGAGACCCTGAAACCAAGTAGGTTAAGGCAGTGCTGGAAAATAATGGTGGCCACACCAAATATTGACAGATAATACACTTTTGGGCTCAATTTGGACATTTTCACTTAGGGGTGTACTCACTTTTGTTGCCAGCGAGTTCATTTACACTATTATACAACCTGTACAATCTACTTTACATTGTAGCAACGTGTCCTTTCTTCAGTGTTGTCACATGAAAAGATACAATAAAATATTTACAAAAATGTGAGGGGTTTACTCACTTTTGTGAGATACTGTATAAAAGGATCTCATTTGCAAACATAGCCAATTTGCCGGCAAGTTTTGTCCCTGCAATATTTTGGTTAGGTCAAATGTGCGCTGCTAAAGACGCTAGGGCAGTGATGGCAAACCTTGGCACCACAGATGTTTTGAAACTACATTTCCCATGATGCTCAACTACACTGCACAGTGCATGAGCATCATGGGAAATGTAGTTCCAAAACATCTGGGGTGCCAAGGTTCGCCATCACTGCTCTGGGGACAGAATGAACAGCAAAGGGGACAGCAGGCATCCCTGAAACATGCCACTAGAAATGGGAAAGGAGGAGGGATTGTAGCCAAGCTATTGCACTTTTGCAGATGGTGCCCCATACAAAAATCAATCCACGCAAGAAAGGTGGACCCGTAGACCCTATGTATCAGTACTGCTTGGAGATATGCCCACAAAAGCATATTGAAAGCCTCGTGGATAGTAATAGGTGTACAATCAATTGCTGAGACCTCTGCCTAGCTATATGTATCAGCATGACTCACCATTGGAGGTTATCCGCTGTCTCAGGGGGACAAAGCCTATCTGATCCTGATCGATCAGGTTATGGTGGATTTTATTCAGCCAATTAGCCAGCAGCTTGGCCAGAATTTTTACGTCCACATCAGTGGCGTAACTAGAACCTTCAGGGCCCCGATGCAAGAAACCATGAAGGGCCCCCCTGAACCCCAGCCAGGGCCCTTCCCTCCGAGTCTGGTGGTGGAACTCCAGGGCGTGGTCACAGGTATGACCTTTGTGAGCCCTGTAGTTCCACCACTGGCATCAGTATTTTTTTTTAATTATTATTTTTTTCATTTTTAGGTGCCCCATTGGGGGACTGTCCCTAGGCAGGATGGGGTCCCCGTTCTCCAGGGCATATGAAGTTACTGCCCCCAGGTGAGAAGGGGTCCCTGTCCCCAGGGGGAGATGGAGGGGGTATGTAATGGTGTGTGGGGGATGGGGTCCTCTCACTCACCATGACCAAGCTGTAGGCCGCGCACTGATCCATGTTGGCCTGGGCTCCATCCAGTGTGCTGGACAGGCGATCAGCATATCTCCCAGAAAGACCTTTCATCATCTGTGTATGACGGGGGAGGAGGGGGGGGCTGGCAGACAAGCCTGCAGTGTCCTCCGGGGAGCCGGCTCTCATAGGGCTGAACTGCATCTGTGTGCTTAAAGTTTGTTTACCCGGGAGAAGTATGCAGTGCAGTGTGGGCCGGACTCGGGGTGGGCGGGACTCTGGCTGGGGAGAACAGACATCGGACTGAGCGGCAATGCATGGAGCAGGAGAGGGGTACTCTGAGGAGCCGGCTGAGGACACAGGTCATGCAGGTAATGCACAACTAAAGAGCAGCCATATGTAGAGGGGGCTGCATGGGCCCCCTGCATCACAGGGCCCGGTTGCGGTCGCAACTGCTGCACCCCCTATAGTTACGCCCCTGGTCCACATTAAGGAGAGATATAGGGTGGAAATTCGCCCAAGGCTTGGTATCCTTCTCTGGTTTGGGTCATATGTCAAGGCGATAAACACCCACCCACTTTCAAGTTGTTGAACAGAATAACAAGATGGTTAACAATAATATTTTATATTTTTTTATAAAATAGTGTGATGAACCCACCTGGGCCTGGGCGTTTATGGGTTTTCAACTCCCGGATCACCTGGCACACTTCTCCCTCCATAACATCCGAACACAGGGCCATGTGCTGCTCAGCCCTCAGTATCAAAAGAGATTTCCTGGAGAAAGGTATCAAGAACTGAGGAAGATGGTGCTGGTAACGAAGATTACAATTTATCTAGATGAAAACAAAATTCTTCCAAGAACTTTACTGGATTGGAGGTACGTAATTGAAATCTAGTTTTTAAAGAGATAGCGAGTTTCTTAGGGACTAAAGATTTTAGTTTATTCACAAAACTTTTACTTCTCATTGCGAAGGCCTCTAAGTTGGGCAAATTCACCCAGGGTCACTGGCCCCACCTGCCTCTATATTGGTTTTGGCTAGCTCTGCCCTCTCAGTCTTGCTGTGGGCTTAGTCACCGCCGCCCACAATGAAATAATTGTAGCACCTTTAGGCCACGTGTACTTTTATAGTGCATAAGAAGTGATCAATGTCCACTAAACTATAGTTCATTTCTTGACTTGCTTTACTGGACATCATTTGGCTTGACATTAGTATTAGTCTTATAATCATAATTAAACTTTTCACAAGAGCACCTTCTTTTGTGCTGTATATTTCGGATCAGCTTCACAAAGCATGCTCAACAAGCTCCAGGGGGAGCAAATCCAGCAGTGCCATACTCCTCTGCGTTGGGGAAAGTTGGATACCATCTATGTAGCAAGCTCTCAGTCACCTTCCCTCTAGAGAGAGAGAGAATAATAAATTACCTTACAGCCTCCAAGTCACCTGGCAACTGCAGCCCACCACCCCATGAATCCTAATGTGCTGTCTCTTTAATAGAAACACCCTTAAAGCGGTGTTCCACCCGCAATTTTTTATTTTATTTTTTTAAAGTCAGCAGCTACAAACACTGTAGCTGCTGACATTTAATAAGGACACTTACCTGTCCAGGGAGCCTGTAATGTCAGCCCCCCGGAGGCCGATCCGTCTATCTGATCGGGTGCAGGTACCAAAATTCTAACTAAGTGAAACCGGCAGTGGAGCCTTGCGGCTTCACTGCCTGTTTCCTACTGCACATGCGTGAGTCGCACATCACTTTTTTGAATGGCCAGCAGTCTTCTGGGACACACACAAAAAGGATATGACATCCTGCGCTGCGGACCAGATGGATCGGAAATACACTAAGTGCCTCATAAAAAGGTATGTTAGAAGAAGAGAAAACTAAATTTTAATATCCAAAAACGATGGGTGGAGAAGTGGTCTTTAGTTTAAGACCATCTCTCAAAAGTGGGTGGAACTTCACTTTAAATCATGGAGAGGGAAGTCCGAACAAGAGAAGTCCCAAAAGGGAGAACAATAACATTCTTTTAAGGACTGGCTTACAGCTTCAGCAACTACTGTATCTTTAGACAGAGTAGAGCTGATCCACAATTGCACAGCACAAATCACTGCAAAAGCATCTGCTGCTTGCTGATAACTACTCAGATCTTATCCAGCCACTTCCATTAAGATAAAATAATATAAAAAAGCCAAATAAATAAATATATCACATTTGAAAAGATTTTAAAATTAAAAGTTAAATATCCACTCTCCTATTTTATCTCCAGTTCCCAACTAATACTAACAGTGCTCTGAATTTGTGTTTACAGCATATGCATCAAGCACTCACATTAGCAAGCACAATGTCACTTCAAATTTTAATGATTGCACAATTTAACAAACTCTAATGTTCCCGTTGTGCTAATTTCTGCCCGCGCAAACCAAACTTGATCTTATCTAAATAATACATTATTGCAAACAAATAATTTTTTCCCCATGATGGATTAATAAAAATGGAAAAAAAAATTGATAGGCATTTAGGGAAAGAACTTGTAGAAGCAATTCTTCCAAAAACAGCATTCTAAAAGGGCATCGGTTTGTACAAAATAAAAGTAGAATATTTTATGGCAATATCTTTTTTTTAACAATGTAACAAGGAGTAGAAAAAAAATTTCAAAAAAAAAAAAAAGCTATTGTGCTGACTTCTGGATGGCAGAGGCTGCATTCTAGGCCTCCCATTATTTACCATGTTGACCACGGCCGGTATAAATTAATATTACTGGTAAAGCAAAGGCACAGTCTCATTCTGCAGTCCAATGGCAGAATCTCAGCATCTAGAAATAGTTGTGTTATTGAACAGTTAAATGTCAGTAGGTGGGGCTTAATTTAGAGAAAAGCCCCAAGGTATAAAATGAGATGGAAAAATAGCAAAAGCAAGATCAAATCACATAACTAATGTAAAAAGGCACAGACTTGCTGTTTGCTGAGGTTAAGTTGCTGCTCAACACACTTGAAATATATCAGGAGTTATATTGTTTTTCCGCTATTACTAGTGGCAGTGCCAGCTGCTCAAAAGTTTTGTACCATTCCTGCACCATGGGTAGGAATCATCCTGAGTGCCATGTTTCTTTGTGTTCTAGGCTGGAGCACACCATTCAACAAAATTTAGGGGCAAAATGAAAATAATAAAAAGACACACGGGAGAAGAGCCAATTCAATAAATGTTCGTAACTTAAACCTTTTAAAAATAATGGAAAATTCATTGAATATTATTTACTGACAAAATGAGACATATTTCTACTGAAATTAGCCTGTTTATCATTTAGTAAAACGTGTGCAGTTGGTTTTGTGTGTATTTGCAACATCTACACCTGTAATCCTGGGCAGCCAACAGACAGTTATGCACACAAATGAAACGGATATAATGCTGCAATCTTGTTTTGCAAAGCATAGTTCAATGGTAAAATTGGTAAATATATCTAGCTGAATTATTTGAGTAATGGTAACATACAGTATATTAGCTATGTGTAAATGCTGGCAACCCAGTAAAGGCACCAGGAGCTTGTCATGGGCAGTGCCACCTTAACAGCATCATGAGCCCCCTGGGCAAAAAATTGTACTGGGACCCCTACCAGGGAGATGATGACCTGCAGCAATCACAGCCAAAGGATCATTTGCTTTTAAATAAATTTTCCCATTATATATGCTTTTATGTACAAGGATATTTTTGTCTTAGAGTTGGTTCACACCACAAAAACGCACTCCAGATCCTATCCAAAAGCACTTATGCATGAACATTTTTAATGCGTTTTCAGATGCTTTTTTCCTTTTCTTTTCCTGATTTTTTTTTTTACTTGTTTTTTTACTGGGTCCAGTGCATTTTTGATGCTTTTCAGTGCATTATGGTGTGTTTTTGATGCATTTTACAGCGTTCCAGGTAAGTCCAGTGCAGGAAAAATGCAGCATGTTACACTTTTTTTTCTGGAACTGGAAAGCCCCGGAACTGACTGTGCTGGGGTGAACTATGCCATTGGAAACCATATAACCTACATTCCATGTGTTTTTGATGCAGAAAACAAAAAACAAAAAAACAAACACATGGGGCTGCATGTGGTGTGAACTGGCCCATACTGAGGCTACCTTGCAGAAGAACATAATTAAAACCAGTAACTGTTGAGACAATGAACACCTTAGTCAGGTCTATGTGCAGTATAATGTACAGAGTAAGTGGGCCAGGAGTAAGTAACAAACAAAACATATAGAGTACAGCAGTCAAGATGAGCGCCACACTCACATCAAAGTCCTCCCTTACATCAAAGTCCCAACATTTCCCCTATATATCAGAGTCCCACCTAATGACAGAGAGGCACATATGGCAGAGCCCCCAAAGTGCCACATAACAGCAGAGCCCCGAGAGTGCCACCCCAGGGCAGAGCCCCCAGAGTGGCACATAATGGCAGAGCCACCAGAGTGGCATATAACAGCAGAGCCCCCAGAGTGCCACCCCAGGGCAGAGCACCCAGAGTGCCACCTTAGTGCAGAGCCCCCAGAATGGCACATAACGGCAGAGCCCCCAGAGTGCCACCCCAGCACAGAGCCCCCAAATTAGCACATAACGGCAGTGCCACCCCAGTGCAGAGCCCCCGGAGTGCAACCCCAGAGCAGAGCCCCCAGAGTGGCACATAACGGCAGAGCTCCCAGAGTCCCTTTACACACACACCTTTTCACTTTAGTGCTTGGGGGGGTAAGCAGCTAGCTGGAAACGACTGTTAAAAAAAAATCCCCTTGTTGCAGGCTCTGAACTGCGCATGTGGACCCATGGAGCCAGCTGAATAGTGAACTGCTATGGTTGGTCTCAAGTCGGGCAGTGGGACAATTGAAAAACAAGTTTCCTCTATATGGAACTTTATGATAGGCCAGGTAGCTAATGAAATGTAGAAGAAGTATAAAAAAATATAAATCTTTTAATGAAAAATATACAGCACATACATAGTACACAAAACATCATGTGGTGGTCATCTGGAGGCTGGTAAACAAACAGATACAGTAAAGGTGTACAGACAATAGCCGCCCAGGATCTGTTAAGCACAACACAATTAGCCGACGCATTTCAAGATTTGCAAAAGCTACGTTCTCTTCATCAGGGGTATATCCGATTTGTCGCAGAATGTACAAAAATGTCTGCAAATAATAAACAAGCAGAAATACATTACGTATTAACAAGTGTACAGTAAGGATACAGCTTTCAAGTGCACAAATAAATCAATACACCTTAACGTATACATAATTAGTTAAAAACTGACCGTACAAACTGTATAGCTGTGTGAGTTATCCTGTATCCAGATTTAGAACATGCTGTGGCTCTCAGCCCAAATGGCCCCCTGCTCAATGAAAGCCATGTAGAGTGCGTCAGGTCGCATAGCATACAAGGTGAAATGTTTCCTCACAGAGGACACCTCGATAGCACCCTCTGAAGGGTAACCCCACTGCAGCAGGGAAGACATTTTTTTTTTCAATTAGTTCAGTGGCCCAATAAGTATAGGGCATGGGGTAACCCCACATTGGTATATAAATATATACTGTTCGGGCCACTTGATACAATGTACAGTGCCTTGCGAAAGTATTCGGCCCCCTTGAACTTTTCAACCTTTTGCTACATTTCAGGCTTCAAACATAAAGATATAACATTTTAATTTTTTTTGAAGAATCACCAACAAGTGGGACACAATTGTGAAGTGGAACAAAATCTATTGGATATTTTAAACTTTTTTAGCAAATAAAAAACTGAAAAGTGGTGCGTGCAAAATTATTTGGCCCCTTTACTTTCAGTGCAGCAAACTCACTCCAGAAGTTCAGGGAGGATCTCTGAATGATCCAATGTTGTCCTAAATGACTGATGGTGATAAATAGAATCCACCTGTGTGTAATCAAGTCTCTGTATAAATGCACCTGCTCTGTGATAGTCTCAGGGTTCTGTTGAAAGCGCAGAGAGCATCATGAAGACCAAGGAACACACCAGGCAGGCCCGTAATACTGTTGCAGAGAAGTTTAAAGCCGGATTTGGATACAAAAAGATTTCCCAAGCTTTAAACATCCCAAGGAGCACTGTGCAAGCGATCATTTTGAAATAGAAGGATTATCAGACCACTGCAAATCTACCAAGACCTGGCCGTCCCGCTAAACTTTCAGCTCAGACAAGGAGAAGACTGATCAGAGATGCAGCCAAGAGGCCCATGATCACTCTGGATGAACTGCAGAGAACTACAGCTGAGGTGGGAGAGACTGTCCATAGGACAACAATCAGCCGTACACAGCACAAATCTGGCCTTTATGGAAGAGTGGCAAGAAGAAAGACATTTCTCAAAGATATCCATAAAAAGTCTCGTCTAAAGTTTGCCACAAGCCACCTGGGATACACACCAAACATGTGGAAGAAGGTGCTCTGGTCAGATGAAACCAAAATCGAACTTTTTGCCCACAATGCAAAACGATATGTTTGGCGTAAAAGCAACACAGCTCATCACCCTCAACACACCATCCCCACTGTCAAACATAGTGGTGGCAGCATCATGGTTTGGGCCTGCTTTTCTTCAGCAGGGACAGGGAAGATGGTTAAAATTGAGGGGAAGATGGATGCAGCCAAATACAGGACCATTCTGGATGAAAGACCTGAAACTGGGACGGAGATTTATCTTCCAACAAGACAATGATCCCAAACATACAGCAAAATCTACAAAGGAATGGTTCACAAATAAACGTATCCAGGTGTTAGAATGGCCAAGTCAAAGTCCAGACCTGAATCCAATCGAGAATCTGTGGAAAGAACTGAAAACTGCTGTTCACAAACGCTCTCCATCCAACCTCACTGAGCTCGAGCTGTTTTGCAAGGAAGAATAGGCAAGAATTTCAGTCTCTCGATGTGCAAAACTGATAGAGACATACCCCAAGCGACTTGCAGTTGTAATCGCAGCAAAAGGTGGCTCTACAAAGTATTAACGCAAGGGGGCTGAATAATTTTGCACACCCCACTTTTTATTTTTTTATTAGTTAAAAAAGTTTCAAAAAGCCAATAGATTTCGTTCCACTTCACAATTGTGTCCCACTTGTTGGTGATTCTTCAAAAAAATTAAAATTTTATATCTTTATGTTTGAAGCCTGAAATGTGGCAAAAGGTTGAAAAGTTCAAGGGAGCCGAATACTTTCGCAAGGCACTGTAAACAGAAGGCCGCCTGCACTCCACAGCACACGGATGGCACCGAGTGAGGAAACCAGGTAGCAAACAAACTCACCGCAAAGGGCATTCAAGCATACCAATGAGCCACGGACAGAGAGAGCCAAGCGACCAAAAGGGGCATATAGCCACATGGGGGCATATAAGGAACACTGCAATACAAAAACCAGTGCACAGTATTGTGAGGGGTTAGCTTGGCAGCGGGTGTGTGTGACCCCCTGGATGGGTTCACAACACAAAATCAGGCACAGCAGACAGCGTTGTAGGTATAAAAAAAAACAAAGGTGCGGTTTATTTATGCTACATGCAGTGAAAAGTATAACAGCAAAACAAAAAGAAACATGAAAATAAATCCTGGTCAGCTTGACCGCTTACTACAAACCACGTAGATTCCCTGTCTAACAACTGGGTGCAGCCTTGTGATGCCCCAGTCCCTGTCTCTCTGTTGTAGAAGTTTGCCACACAGGCGTTAACTCACCGCACAGAACAGAACAGAACAGAACAGATGCCACACTCCCCAGTCTACACAAACACAGAACTGGTTCCAGGATGGAGCATCTACCTAAGCATGCTGGGGTTTTTTGTAGAGATCTTAATGAGCCCACTTACTTCAGCTGGGCTCATTAACTCTTTCCCTGTAGGAATCCCAGCACTTCCTCTAGTGGCATAAGTCAGCATAAAGCCTGAATCTAGGCCTAGGGCAGTGATGGCGAACCTTGGCACCCCAGATGTTTTGGAACTACATTTCCCATGATGCTCATGCACTCTGCAGTGTAGTTGAGCATCATGGGAAATGTAGTTCCAAAACATCTGGAGTGCCAAGGTTCACGATCACTGGCCTAGGGCAAATATATTTTACATCCTGGATGTAACCAGGTGATTTTACCTGCCTGCTGTCACAGTATATATACAGAAGGAGAGAGATTGTGATAAAAGTTCACTAATGCCCCGTACACACGACCGGACTTTTCAACATCAAAAGTCTGACGGAATGATTCCGGCAGACTATTCGATCGTGTGTGGGCTGCAACGGACTTTTGTTTCGCAAAAGTCTGACAGACTTTAGAAATGGAACATGCTTCAAATTTTTCCGCCAGAACTCTGCCGGACCCAGAAATCCGCTCGTGTGTGTGCTAGTCTGACGGACTAAAACCGACGCTAGGGCAGCTATTGGCTACTGGCTATGAACTTCCTTATTCTAGTCCAGTCATACGTCATCTCGTTCGAATCCGTCGGACTTTGGTGTGATTGTGTGTGGCCAAGTCCGTTCATTCGGAAAGTCCGTCAGAACTCTGTCAGAACTCCGTCAGAACTCCGTCAGAACTCCGTCAGAACTCAGTCGAAAGTCTGCCGGACTTAAGTCCTGTCGTGTGTACGCGGCATTAGAGGCAAAAAAGCATAATAAAGTAATTTTATAGAGTTCAGCCCAGAAAATAAAGAAAAAAATATATTTTTAATCGAGTTTGGTGCCTCAATCATTGGAGAAAATGTACATAGATCTTATTTACACAACCATGTATATAGCAGCATATAGAATGATCTAGTGCTGCATTTATTTAGTGGAATAAGGTGGTTCCCATTCAGACCCTTCAGAGGTGAAGCCCTCTAAAAATGGCCTGAATGATATTGACCCATTTAAACCAGGGGGTGAAGTGGCATTTAGATGGAATATCCATTGTTGTTCATGCTGGAGCAGGGTCCTGTTCCAATTCCCCCCCGCATATTCCAGGATGGACGCGGTCAAGGATGATAAACAAGTCTCTAGGGAACACTCCATCATGGACATTGGTAACATGTTTCCCTAGAGGGAGACTGGGATTGCATGCCTGCATTGATGCAAAATGGTGGTAGGCTCATCGCTAAAATTCTTGGGCCATTTTGCCTACATGGAAACACCCACAGTCGCATAGGAGGAGATATACTACTCCGGATGTATTGCAATTTGCAAAATGTCGTAAGTAGTATTTTTCCCCGTTGGGGAGTATTACATTTTTTGAAGTGTTAATATATTGACAATAATTACAGTGGCAGTGGGGTTTGTGAATAAAAGCCATGCTTAATATGTGCCATGATGTCACTGCACAGATGTGCACCCAGACCTGCCCCGCTGCCTTATCTGAGGCCGAGCTCAGCAGTGCACCATTCAGCTGCCTCCGAATGGCAACAAGTGTATTTTTCATGGGCATTTTTCTTCTCTCTGTGGACGGTGGACAACACAGCAGCTGATTTTTCCAACATGTCTGTTCAACAGAAATTGATTGTTAGATTGAATTGTGCTAAGCAGCAGGTGGCACGCATGGATTACACAGTATACACACACAGAGTATACACACATACACACAGTATACACACCTAAAACAGTATACACACACCAGCACTTTTCATCTAGAAATCAGCCTGATGGAACACACTGCTGTTGCCCCCATCTCCTGGCATGCTTCTACTTGTAGTGTCCCATCAGCTCACAGACACAGGAAGAGGTAATGCAGGAGAGGAGGAGAGACTGTGCCTGTGTACTGCTGGGTGGGTAATGATTAGGGAGGTGTAGTAGAGATTGGGGGTAGACATTCAGAACATGTACTTACTCCAGATGTAGTGCACTTCTCACACAGAAAATTGAGCTTACATCCTCAGGAGCCCTGATAGAGGAAACACAGCCTCCCCCCTGCTCACCAGGGTAAGCCACTGACAAGAATACATTTAGCTGGGGCCAGTTAGCTTACCTTCTACCAGGCAGCAGTCTGTCCCACACTGCAGGCTGTGCCCCGCCTCCCTCTCATCTCCTCTAGCCATTGGTATCTCCTTCTCATATGTCAATTAACCACTTGAGGACCGCCGTATTGCCATTGTACGTCAGCACAATGGCACAGGCAGGCACAATCACGTACATCTACGTGATTGCCTTCCAGCGGGTGGGGGGTCCGATCGGACCCCCTCCCGCTGTTTACGGCGGTCCGATTCGGTCCAGGAGCGCTCCGTGATGAGGGGATGGCCGTTGGTTTTCGGCCACCCCCTCTGGATCGCTCCTGGCCAATGAGAAGCTTCCTCCCCTGTGTATTGTTTACACAGGAAGGAGGAAGTGATGTCATTCTCCTCGGGGCGGTCTTTTTGACCGGACTACGAGGAGAAGAGTAAAAGTAAGTGTGCACCAACACTACACTGACATGTAGGTACACACAGGCACACAAACCCCCCCCCGATCCCCCCCCCGATCGCCCCCCGATCCCCCCCCCGCCCCCCCTCCCCCCCCAGTCACAGTGTCACTGATTGCATTGATCATTTCTTTACTGATCAATGCATTCAGTGTCAGTTGTGACAGTAAAAACTGTCAGGACAGTTAGTGTTAGGTCCAGGGTAGCCCCCTATCACCCCCCAATAAAGATTTAACCCCCTGATTGCCCCTAGAGTTAACCCTTTCACCCCCTTTTGCCAGTGTCACTAAGCGATCATTTTTCTGATCGCTGCATGTGTCGCTAGTGTCGCTAGGTAGCTAGTTATTTTTTTAGGTTCACCGCCAGGTTTTTATATCGCTAGGTACCCCGATATACTACCCAATAATGTTTTTAACCCCCTGATTGCCGCTAGTTAACCCTTTCACCCCCTTTTGCCAGTGTCACTAAGCGATCGTTTTTCTGATCGCTGCATTAGTGTCGCTACAGTCGCTAGGTAGCTAGTTATTTTTTTAGGTTCACCGCCAGGTTTTTATAGCGCTAGGTACCCCGATATACTACCCAATAATGTTTTTAACCCCCTGATTGCCGCTAGTTAACCCTTTCACCCCCTTTTGCCAGTGTCACTAAGCGATCATTTTTCTGATCGCTGCATGTGTCGCTAGGTAGCTAGTTATTTTTTTAGGTTCACCGCCAGGTTTTTATATCGCTAGGTACCCCGATATACTACCCAATAATGGTTTTAACCCCCTGATTGCCGCTAGTTAACCCTTTCACCCCCTTTTGCCAGTGTCACTAAGCGATCGTTTTTCTGATCGCTGCATTAGTGTCGCTACAGTCGCTAGGTAGCTAGTTATTTTTTTAGGTTCACCGCCAGGTTTTTATAGCGCTAGGTACCCCGATATACTACCCAATAATGGTTTTAACCCCCTGATTTCCGCTAGTTAACCCTTTCACCCCCTTTCACCAGCGATCACAGTATAAGTGTCACTGGTGACGCTGGTTAGCCAGTTAGTTATTTAGGTTCCCCGTCAGGTTTTTATATAGCGCCAGGGACCCCCATATACTACCTAATAAAAATTTGAACCCCCTGATTGCCCCTAGTTAACCCTTTCACCACTGATCACCGTATAAGTGTTACGGGTGACTCTGGTTAGTTTGTTTTTTATAGCATTTTATATTCAAATCCGGAAGGCAGTGCTTGGTTTTCGGGGTCCCGTACGTGGCTAGGCTCCCAAAGCAGCAGAATTTATTTTGGGGTGTAATTTGACTTCTGCCCATAGCATGTGTGAGCAATATATCATTTAGTGACAACTTTGTGCAAAAAAAAAAAAAGTTTGTAATATTCCCGCAACTTTTGGCAAAATATAAAATATTCCATGGACTCAACATGCCTCTCAGTAAATAGCTTGGGGTGTCTACTTTCCAAAATGGGGTCATTTGGGGGGGTTTTGTGCTATTTTGGCATTTTATGGCCTTCGAAACTGTGATAGGTAGTGAGGAGTTAAATCAAAAATTTGCACCCTTAGAAATCCTGAAGGTGGTGATTGGTTTTCGGGGTGCCGTGCGCGACTAGACTCCCAAAAAGTCCCACACATGTGGTATCCCCGTACTCGGGAGAAGCAGCAGAATGTATTTTGGGGTGTCATTTCACATATGCCCATAGCATGTGTGAGCAATATATCATTTAGTGACAACTTTTTGTAAAAAAAATTTTTTATTTTTTTTTTTGTCATTATTCAATCCCTTAGGACAAAAAAAAAAATATTCAATGGGCTCAACATACCCATCAGCAATTTCCTTGGGGTGTCTACTTTCCAAAATGGGGTCATTTGGGGGGGATTTGTACTGCCCTGCCATTTTAGCACCTCAAGAAATGAGATCGGCAGTCATAAATTAAAAGCTGTGTAAATTCCAGAAAATGTACTCTAGTTTGTAGACGCTATAACTTTTGCGCAAACCAAAAAATATACGCTTATTGACATTTTTTTTACTAAAGACATGTGGCTGAATAAATTTTGCCCTCAATGTATGACTAAAATTTAGTTTATTCGATTTTTCTTATAACAAAAAGAAGAAAATATCTTTTTTTTTCAAAATTTTCGCTCTTTTTCCATTTATATCGCAAAAAAAAAAATCGCAGAGGCAATCAAATACCATCAAAAGAAAGCTCTATTTGTGGGAAGAAAAGGACGCAAATTTCGTTTGGGTGCAATATTGCATGACCGCGCAATTACCAGTTAAAGCAGCGCAGTGCGAAATTGCAAAAAGACCTCTGGTCCTTAAGGTGTTTATTGGTCCGGAGCTGAAGTGGTTAAGCCACCCTGGAGAAGGGGGCATGTGCAGCATATTCCTAGTGGCTAAGGAGGTAGTGAGGAGGCGGGGCAGTTATAGCCTCCGGAATTTTACATAAAAAGCATGTTGGTAAGGGACATTTCAGGGACAGATATAAATCAACACATATTTTTACATACTGTCCCTGGTTTTAATGAGGCTGGCAAACCTGATGGGGCACCCTATTGTCCCGTGCCCTCGGGCAGTGCCCGAATGATCAGTCTGCCCCTGGTGTTGAACACCAGCAGGGGATTATGCTATGCGCCACAGACTACACAAATCCCCTTAGAAAGAAAAGAAAAAAAATGAAAACACTGATAACTTTCATCCAGACCAAATTAAAGCGGTAGTAAACCCGCAAATTTTTTATTTATTTTTTTAAACCTGCAAAGCAAAAGGCATAATGAGCTAGTATGCACCGCATACTAGCTCATTATGAAATACTTACCTTAGAACGAGGCCCCAACATCTGGCCCGATCCACGCCGAGGGAGCTGACATGCTCCCTCTGCGTTTCTTCCGGGTATCGCGGCTCCGGCGATGTGAGTGGCCGGAGCTGTGATATTGTCACTCCCACACATGTGCGCGGGAGATTTCAGTCCGGCCGGTCGGCCGCTGCCGGATTTTCACGGCGAGAACCCCCTTGTGCGCATGCGCCGCTGCAGTCAGCGGCGCATACCGAGGGGAATATCTCCTAAACCGTACAGGTTTAGGAGATATTTTTTTTACCTACAGGTAAGCCTTATTATAGGCTTTCCTGTAGGTAAAAGTTAAAAAATGTAGCATACAACCACTTTAACAGAGTTCCAGCCTGGAACCAGCATTTCATCCACAAGGATGAAGTACAATATCATTAGGCCTTGTGTTGTGGGTGAGACTTATTTGGGTGGAGGTCCCAAGCAAGGACTATCTATTCATGTTGTCCTGATGAATAGCTACCAGTGTTTGAATTTCTGTCTGAGTGGAGCCCTTTTTCCTGGATATACTGGTGCTGGGAAAAGTATTTCAACTTATATAATTTAGTCAAAAGAGATTTCTTTGGTGTAGTTTCTAGGTAAATTGGTTTTAAAGATCCTCCTTTAAAATAACTTTGGGCTACAATCAGAAGTACTCAGCTTGTGGAAAAGTCCCCTTACAAAATGCCAGATACTTGCAAATAAAGTCTGGTGGATCTTCCATATGGAAAATATTAGTTGTACCTCTATGGTCAAATTAAAAGTGAAGTGCTTTGGTTCCCAAGGATTATGAAAATGTCATCAAGTTCCTAGAGTAGAAACGCCAAATATTGTGTGTCCTTTTCTTCCTTTCAGCACAGAGATGTGAAAAAAGGAATTTGTAACTGAACACATCATACTGAATTGATTTTGAAGCAAAAGCATCATTATTCTTAAAGGAAAATCATGCTAAGAGGAATATGAAGGCTGACCTATTCTTCTCAAAATGCTCATTGCTTGGCTGTCATACTGATCCAACAACTTCATTATATTCTGAGTCACTGACTGGAAAGAGGTATAGAGATCAGTTCTAACTGCACTGTGACATCACTAGCTGCTCTCCTGCCCAGGGTAAGTTTCTCAAAAGAGTGTATTGACATTCATTTGCTTGAGAAATTTTCACTTAGTCCAAATATGGGCAATAATGTAATGGGAATTCTCTGAACACAAAACCATGCCAGTGGGTGGAAATTTCTCAGTGCTCAGTGTTTGAGCAGGGAGGATGAGGGCACCTGTGCTCCAAATTCCTTTGATCCAACTAAAGTAGGAAGGACACCTTCAGACATAGTAGTTAAAATAGTGTATCACCCTTGTCCTAAACAGGGGCTATCAGTAAATGTAGCTGTGCTAGGTGATAACTAGCCTTGCTGATTTGTAGTCTTAGTGATCATTTGGGTTTTCTCCTAACCCTGGTGTAGCTGTGGTTCCTCCCTTTTGTCAGTAGGTGGCACTGTAACCTTTGGGATTAGTATGATGAGCTACATTGAAGCTAAGTTATGAATATGCATACTTTTCTCAGCCAATCAGTAGGCTTTTCTCTGACCTCTGAGCATGCTGGGAAATAGTATAAATATTTGGGGAGGTCAGGGTCCTCCCATCCAGACTTCGGACTGAGGTGGATGTGTGAGGAACAGCAGCTGTTCTGGGTAGGCCTGAAGCCTAAGGCCTAGCCATGTGCTCTAGACTCTGCAAGGGAAAGCCTGCTTGTTTTCTGGAGGCATGAGGGAAAGGATGGAAACCTGCAATGTAGTACCAGAAGTTACTCTGCCATTGACCAGGGAACCATGGAGAGCCTGGGAAAGTGTTAAGATGGAATCATCCAGAGAAATCCTGGCCTCCCTTTTTGTGACTTATTTTTTAGTTGCTATAGGTGACAGCTGTTGCTACCAAAGTACAGATTGCTGATTACAGCTTAAAGAGGAAGTAAACCCTGATGGTAAAAAGGTAAAGCATAATGGGCTACTATGCATCGCATAGTAGCCCATTATGTGTCACTTATCTGACACAGGAGCCAGCGATGTCACCGCTGTCCCCTGTAGTCCGGAGCATCCATCTTCTTTCGAGTATCGCTGCTCCGGCCACTCACAGCGCCGGAGCAGCGATGACATCACTCCCACGCATGCGCACGGGAGTCACCACTAACGGCATATCGCCGTTAGCAGCGGCATGCTGCTAACGGCGATAGTGCGCCTGCGTGGCGCTGTCTACGGCACATGCGCCATAGACAGCTGTGACTGTCTTTTAGTAAATATCTCCTAAACCGTGTAGGTTTAGGAGATATTTCTTGGCCCTACAGGTAAGCCTTAATCTAGGCTTACCTGTAGGTCAAAGTGGTTTATAAGGGTTTAAAACCACTTTAAAGGCTCTTTTTCTGTACCACTGTCTACCTTTTTACTTTTTGTCTAAGCAGTCTGCCAGTCTGCTAGCTGTAAACTCACCTTTGTTCAGCATAAAAGTGACTGGCGCCCATTTTTTCCACCTTATACACCAACCACCATGCCTAGCAACCTGCGCCCTGTGGTGAAATGTCAGCCTTCCCTGTCTCTGGGGGTCGCTACCACGCTTCTGGAGGTCAGGGGGCACTACGTATTTGGCACCCAACATGGGGCCCAACGTTATTTTTGCTGTGGTTGCCCCTAACAATGGACTGCCACTACACTGGAGTTTTGTTTGGCTCTGTGGCAAAGTGGCAAGTAACATCTGTGTGCCTCAGAGACTGTGTTTTTGTCCTCCACATGGAGAAGAACCAGATTGTATTTTTGTTCTTGGGAGAGTGTCAGCCTAGTCTTTTGTTACTTTACGTCAGTGCTGAAGGGGTTAAAACGGACTCCAGAAGAATTTTTGCACGCTGCTGGAAGAAAGAGGTGGGTGCTGAAATTTCTAGAGAGCGGCCAGACCAATCCCTTGGCAGGGGGAGAGGTTGCAACTCTACTGTGGAGAAGACAGAGTCGCAGCCGTGTGCACAGCCATCTTTGATCCATGTGCCTTGAGACTGCTACAGAGAGAGAGAAGCATGGTGTGTCTCGGAATTTTTACTTCTGATTGGAAAGTCATTGCACCGGGCACCGTCCTTGGCCCTGTAGGGCTGAGAAAAGTCACCGACACCGGAGTGCGCTACATATCTAGAGGCAACCTGACACTCTACACAGTGGGAGGCTACAAAACGATCAGGTTGCTGTGTCCAAAATGTTTGGGACTGACTACCAACATCCAGTCCTCGATGACCTGCAGGCACTGTGGGGAATCGCTACTGGAGGTAGTCTTGCCAGCCTTACCACTATAGGTGTTGCAAGTGGACTGGGGTCAAGTTTGTCGCTATCGCTGTTACAGAACCAACTTCAGTGGTTGCTGCCACGATTACCCTGTCTGCTGGTATAGCCACTGCTTCAACAACTGTGACTGCTCCAAAGCCAAATACATCAGTGACCTCCCACAGCTGTGGTCAAAGTCTTCTACATTCCTTGCTGGTTGAAACCCATGGGGAGAAGACCACTGAGCCGGATAAGCCTGATGTGAGTAAGGGCAGTGTGCCTGCCTAACTTACTCCCAGCTAAAGAATTTTCTACAGAGTCAGATTTGGATGTTCTGTCTGACCAAATTTCTGAAAAGTTTTCTGACTCTGTGTCCTTTGATGAGAAATGGTCTTATAGTGATGCTGAGCAACAGTTTGAGTTTGTACAGGAAGACGTTCCTTCACCTGTCCATACATCCTGCACTAAGCCTGTGTTGTCTGCATCCACATCTTCTGTTCCATGTCCTGCAAAGTCTTTTACAAATACTGTATATAATAACTGATTTAGGGCACTATTTTCAACAAGAAATTGTAGGCAAGGATTATCAGATTGAGGTTTCAATTAGTCAGTGGTGGTGGAGTTGACAATTAGACATAGAAGGCATAGACAAATATTTTAGAGTAATGCTGCATGTGGAGTGACCCCTCCAGTGATGGGCGTTATGATGGTGGGGCTATGGAAGTGATGCCACAGAGGTTATAGATGTCCTTTAATGGAGCTGCCGAATGATAATTCAATCAAAAGGCTCCTAAAAATCAGGATACATTAATTTGAGAACATTTAGATCCTGCTGCATGTGACTCTCCAATCATACAATTAGCCCTAAGAGATACAATTAGCCCTAAGCCAACTAACATTTGAGGATCTCTAGAGCCTTGAGAACCAATTGCTATGATAATGGTGAGGAGACAGACTTGCTGTCAGAAAATAATACAATTGGTGCCCATTGTCCAGACTCCTGAGAGGAGAGTATGATGGGAAAGATTAATGAATGTCCTTCTCTAATATGGCAGTGTCCCAAGCTGCTGTTTTTCAGTTTGCTACCAACATTCCAAAACTAGAACACACTGCTAGCTAGGAGCAGGGGCAGAAGCATTCACACCAGAACCGTGCTGCTTTGGTTTTAGACCATGTGTGCTTATCTTCTGGTTTCCCATGTCAGTGACCAACTAGCAAAGGGTTCAGACAACTAGACGGTCAGTTTAACCACTTGCTTACTGGGCACTTAAACCCCCCTCAGTCCCAGACCAATTTTCAGCTTTCAGCGCTGATGCACTTTGAATGACAATTGCGCGGGCATACAACACTGTACCCAAATGAAATTTTTATCATTTTTTTCCCACAAATAGAGCTTTCTTTTGGTGGTATTTAGTTACAGCTCGGAGTTTTATTTTTTGCTAAACAAACAAAAAAAGATGCAAAAAAAAAAAAATCATGTTTAATAGTTTGCAAACGGGTCATTTTTCTCCTTCATTGAAGTGCGCTGATGAGGCGGCACTGATAGGCTGCACTGGTGAGCACTGATGGGCTGCATTGGTGGGCACTGATAGGCTGCATTGGTGAGCACTGATAGGCTGCACTGGTGGGCACTGATAGGCATAGTTAAGGCGGCACAAATAGGCACAGATAAGGCAGCACCGATGAGCACAGATAAGGCGGCACTGATGGGCAAAGATGGGCACATAAGATGACACGGATGGGTGGCACGGATGGGTGGCACGGATGGGCACTGATAGGTACCACTGATAGATGGGACTGATGGGCACTGATAGGTGGCACTGATAGGTGGCTCTGATAGGTGGCACTGCTGGGCACTGATGGGCGGCACTGCTGGGCACTGGTAGATGACACTGATGGGCACGGATATGTGGCACTGGGGTGCAGTACCTTTGTTAAGGCAGATTGTGGGCACTGCTGGGTGGCACTGTGGGCACTGCTGGGTGGCACTGTGGGCACTTTTGGGTGGCACTGACAGGGGGCACTTACTTTTTTTAATGTGGCACTTGCAGCGGGCAGGTGGGCACTGGCAGGGGGCAGGTGGGCACTAGCAGGGCTGGCTGTGATCGGGACTGATGTCCCGATCACGGCCGCTGGTGATCGGCTTTTTTTTTTACAGCGCGAGGAGGAATAATAGCCGATTACTGGCTCCGTTATATCACATGATCAGCTGTCATTGGCTGACAGCTGATCACGTGATAAGGGGTCGGGATCGACCCCTTGCATGGATCGATGATCAGGCGAGTCTCGTAGACTCGCCGATCACAGAGCGCGCCGCGCGCGCCCCTCAGGGGGCGCGCAGGCCGCTCGTGCACGGGACGACGTCAATAGACGTAGTCCCGGAAAAGGAGATCCGCGCTGTAGCCGTCATTTGACTATAGCGTGGATCTCAAGTGGTTAAAGCTGTAGCTTGGTCCTCCTTTATATACTGTCCTGATATAACCTCTGTGGATTTCTCTTCACAAATTGTTCCTGACTTTACTACATCTGTTGTTGATGATGTTTCTAGCTTCTGTCTGTGTCCCCCTACACTACAAATTCCCATGCATTAAAAAGCACTTCATTTCTGCACTGCTAGGAAACTAATAATCATACAACTAATGCTCATGTACATACTCATATAGCTAATGCTTATGGACATACTTGTGCAGTTAATACTCATGCACATGTGCCAGCACACAGACAACTTTGGCCAGTAAACAGCGTGCACTGACATGTACATGTGCACCCATGTGTGCCAGCGTGAATTGGCCCGCACATCTGCGCAATTTGGTGCACGCCCAATCCTGGGAATGACACCAAGCTGACAGATTTGTGTGTGTGCCAATTGCTGCATGATGTTCAGCTTTCCACGAGCTGTATTCCTGCGTCCCTGACTTTGCTTTGTGGATTCTGGACTCTGACCTTGGCTTGCCTCTGAATATGTTTTGCTGTCTTCCAGGTATCGAGCTCTGCTTGCTCCTTGATGTTTACTCTGCTGTTGACACCGGTTTGGCTACGGACTATATCCTTGCTGTCCATCGGGGCCAACCCTGGCTTTACCTCTGACCATGACCTTGATCCGAGCTTTCAAAATCCTGTTTCCAGGTGCCATCCTGCGGACCACCATCCTCGGTTCTTTTCTGGTGTGTGTTCATCGCTTCTGGCTACAGTCCAGAGACTATTGCTACCTGATTACCGGCACCCACGCAACAGGAAGCCCACTCGTCACTATGGCTTTCAACCAGGGTGTGTGACAGGTACTCTGCACACTATAGTATATAGTC
Source organism: Lithobates pipiens (assembly GCF_037356315.1). Classification (NCBI taxonomy): domain Eukaryota; kingdom Metazoa; phylum Chordata; class Amphibia; order Anura; family Ranidae; genus Lithobates; species Lithobates pipiens. The sequence continues at coordinate 370,076,456 of NW_027507758.1, read as the reverse complement.
AGGCAAACCTTCATTCGAACAGCTATTGGTGTTCATCCTCATTAGCTTGGGTTTCATTATAAGGGCAGCTCACTCCAAAATCGACCTGACAATTGCAGTATTTGAAGTTTGTAGTTGCAACACTTATATGATCCTAGACTGATCTTGTTGACCATGCTTGTCTTGACCTCAGTTTAACTCCATCTTCCCATATATTGCTGTGACTTCTGACTTCAGTTCTATTCTTGTCAGGGCTGGCTTCCTTCTCTGAGCTTGCCGCTCAGCTGTCAGCTAATTGCCAGCTCCTATCTTTCCACAATGACTCACCTGTTGATGACATCCTGCTTGTCAGTCCTGCCTACTTAAAGCGGGGTTCCACCCTAAAGTGGAACTTCCGCTGATCGGAACCCTCCCCCCCTCCGGTGTCACAATTGGCACCTTACAGGGGGGAGGGGGGTGGAGATACCTGTCAAAGACAGGTATTTACACCCACTTCCGGGCATAGACTCCCGTGGGAGTCTATGTCATTTCCTGTCCTGCCGCGCTGTCTGCTGGGACACACACGGGTCCCAGTGACAGCGCGGACAATTCCTATTGCGCTGCGCGACTCGCGCATGCGCAGTAGGGAACCGGGAAGTGAAGCCGATTCGCTTCACTTCCTGATTCCCTCACCTAGAATGGTGACGGCAGCAGCCGAGAGCCGAGCGATCGATCGGCCTCGGCTGCCGGCATCGCTGGAACCTGGGACAGGTGAGTGTCCATTTATTAAGTCAGCAGCTGTAGTATTTATAGCTGCTGGCTTTTAATATTTATTTTTTAGGTGGAATCCCTCTTTAAGCCGTCCAGCCCAGATGATCTCTGCTTTCACCTTGGTCACATCTCTAGAGACGCTCTTCTGTGTTCCTCTTAAAGACTTGCTTGGCTGACATTCCTTCTGGCTGCAGATCCTGCTTGCTGTTCTACTACACTCATCACTGGCTCCCTGACGTTTTGGCTTGTCTGACTATCTGTTCTGGTTCCTGAATTCTGGCTATGTCTTGACTAGGTTTACTCTGTTTACTTTTTTTTATTATTATTAAACAAGTGAGATTTAACTTTACTTCTGTCTCAGTCTGATTCATGGTTTCTGACAGTAGGCGAAGATGCAGTCAATCCACTTGTTGGTAATATTTTTTCCAGATTGGATGAGCATGATCAGTTTGCCATGGGCATTACAAATGCTCCTGAGTCACATGGCTCACCTGGAATCCCCCCCCCCCCGAGGCTGCTCCGGTACAACCGTCCGGTACAACAGTCTCTGTGCAGGCACCTGCCTCAAGTATTACCTCTGTGAGAGGTATATCTGGTTCCATTCCGCTTCCCCATCGATTTGGGGGTGATCCAGTCCAATGCAGAGGGTTTTTCAACCAGGTTGAGATGCAGCCCTAGGCTTTTCCCATGGATAAACGCAAAGTAGGTTTTGTGATATCTTTGCGTTCTGAGAGAACCTTAGTCTGGGCAAACCCTCTATGGGAGACGCAAAGTTGTCTTGAGTTACCCTGGGTTTGTGGCTTCTTTTAAAAGGAATTTGATGTTCCCGCATGCTCCGCTTCTGCTGCCAAGTGCCTCGTGTCTATCAAACAGAGTACGAGAACTGTTGCTGATTATGCCATTGAATTACGTACTCTGGCAGCAGAGGTTGCTTGGAACAATGAAGCCCTCGTGGCTGCTTTTTCTCATGGTCTCTCGGATATCATCAAGGATGAGATAGCAGCCCGAGATATACCCACTGAGCTGGAGAAGTCGATCACCTTTGCCATCCTCATTGACACCAGAAAAACTCTCTTTTAAGGAGTGCTTGCAGAAGCCTCCAGTATATTAGTCTCCAAGCTTTGCAGTCCCACCCTTGCCTCCCTCACCTCCCATGCCTCCTGGTACAGAGTTGGTCAGTGAAGATGAACCCATGCACTTGGGCTTCACGCGTCTCTCTGCGGATGAGAGAATCCTTAGGAGGAGGGAGAGATTGTGCCTTTATTGTGGCCAGGCAGGTCACTTTTTGAAGTCTTGTCCAACCCATCCAGAGAATGCCCAAACCTTGAGGTCCTGTCACGGACAGACCTTGGGTGGTGTTGTTTCATCCCCAGTTATTCAGAAGGATAAGCCCTTGGTTTCAGTTGCCCTTTCTTGGGCTAAGTCATCGGTTGATATACAGGCTCTAATTGACTCTGGGGCTCCAGGCCTGTTCATTGATCCTTCCTTTGTATCGAAGCACTTGATTCAGCTGCATCTGCGTGACACTCCACTTGCCATTGAGGCTCTTGACAGAAGACTTCTACAGCCTGCCCATGTGATTTATGAGACTGTTCCATTGTCCATGGCTGTAGGGGCTCTTCACCATAAGATAATCCAATTCCAAGTTATTCACCTAAGTTTTTGCTGGTTATTGGTTATTCTTGATTACAGAGGCACAACCCCTCTTTTGATAGACTCCATGCTGAGGTTCTCTCCTGGTCGCCACAATGCAGTAATACACGGTTCCAGAAGGCAGCCAAGGTCTTGTGCACTTTTTCTCTCTCCACCCTGCTGGAGGAGTACTGCGATTTTAGCAATGTCTTTGACAAAGGTCAAGCCGGTAGTTTGCCTCCACACCGGTCGTATGATTGCGTAATTGACCTTCAACCTGGTGCCATACCCCCTCGTGGCCGGGTTTACACTTTGTCGGTCTTGGAGGATAAGGCCATGGAGGAGAATGTTGCAGTCACTTTCTTGAGGTTTCATCCGCAAATCCTTGTCTCCTGCTGGTGCTGTTTTCTTCTTTGTGAAGAAGAAGAGTGGTGAACTGAGACCTTATATTGATTATAGGGCTCTCAAATGTTTCACGATTAAGAATGCCTATCCATGATTACGGAGTTATTTGACCGCCTCAAAGGAGAAGCTTGACTTGAGAGGGGCATACAATCGCATGAGGATTAAGGAGGGCGACAAGTGGAAAACTGCGTTTAATACCAGAACAGGCCATTATGAGTACTTTGTAATGCCTTTTAGCTTTTGTAACTCCCCGGCAGTTTTCCAGGAATGTATTAACGATTTCCTCCGAGATTTGTTGCAGTTATGTGTGGTGGTTTATCTCGACGATATCCTCATATTTTCCAAGTCCCTGGAGAGCCACCACACAGATGTCTGTCATGTGCTTCAGAAACTAAGAGAGAACAATCTCTATTGTAAACTGGAGAAGTGTGAGTTCCATCTTGAACAGGTTACATTCCTGGGCTATGTCATTTCCACTGCTGGTTTTTCGATGGACCGAGAGAAACTTTCGGCAGTCCTGCAGTGGCCTCAACCCATGGGTTTACATCCTCTGCAGCGTTTCCTGGGCTTTGCCAACTACTATCGGAAGTTTATTCGTAACTTCTCGTCTCTGGTCAAGCCCCTGACTGATATGACCAGAAAGGACGGTAACCCACAGAGTTGGTCTCCGGAGTCCATTAAGGCCTTTGAGACTCTCAAGGCTGCCTTTGTTTCTGCTCCTGTGTTGGCACATCCTGATCCTACGTTGCCTTTTATCCTAGAAGTTGATGCTTCTGAGACTTGAGTTGGCGCCCTTCTGTCTCAACGTCTTAACTCTGAGAGCACATGGTAATAGTGTCCCATCCACGTTTTTTTTAGGCCCAGTACTTTGCTGCCCACTAGATGGGTTTCTTGCAGTATGCAAACGTGGGGGGGGGGGAGTACTTCTTAATATATGTATGCACTAACAAGCGCTTCACCTTATCGTTGAGTCCCCGGACGTTCCAGGAAAGCAACTTTATTTGCGCCGTAAAAATTGCCACAAATCATGAACGCCAGGAGAACTCAGCCTCCAAAAAAACCCCAGTAGACCCGGAAAGAGGCACTGCACAGCTATCATGTATACTTTTGCTATAGCATTATTAAAGGTCCACAATCTGGGAATATCCAGAAGCAGATTAAACCATCTGAGAAAGCCACTGTAGAGAACAACAAAAAGAAAAAGAAAAGAAACAAGAACACCACATCAACATTACCTGTATAGAGCCCCCACCCTGCGCAACTGTTGGGGAACTCGGAATGCCCATACCCATAACCAGAGTTTTTGTAGGAGATTCTCTTATGGGGACAAGGAAAAGAACCTAGCGACCATTGGGGCATCACAACTGGGTGATGTAATCAGTTAAAACCCCGTGCAACCTCCCCAAACCTGATTGTTAAAAAAAAATGAAATTGAGGATTTAATAAAAATATTAAACTTTCTCTTAGCCTGAGCTAAGAGCACATACTTAGTAAGTTCAATGCTGCAACAGAAGAACCACAGAACCTGAATCAATACCAGCTCTGTTTCCTCTGGGGAGACACCCCTCAGAGGTCTCGTCCATCCCTCCAGCTCCCCGCAGCGTGGTGGTACTTAACTGGGTGCCATCATCTCCAATAGTAGGGGGATGTCTCAGGATCTCGGGAACAAGCCGAATAGTGAGGATAAGCAAACCATACACAGGAGAGGCTCAGGCCCCGTTAGTTCAGCAGAGGGTGTTGGCTCAAGTTCATCTGGTCCCATCTCTGGGAGGGAGAGCCGCATCCTAAAGGGAGGAGCACCCCCACCCTCCGGGAGGGGGGGAGGCATGTAGCTCAACAGGGTGGGATTCCGTTTCCCCACATATCCGTCTGGGGGAGAAGCAGGTGGGGGCCCCCAGCAGAGTCCAGTGTTCCCTAGAAAATTCATAGCCCCAGAAGCTCCCCCTGTCTGAGCACCAACATAAAGCCACCAAGTATACGTAGGTCAGAAACAGTGCTGGTTGGTAATAAATTATAGCATGGAAGTAGCAAGTGTACATTGACAAGATATCTTTACCTGGCTCCAGGCAGGGTGTCAAGCCAGTTTGAAGCATCTTCCGAGGATGTGAAGTGAAGGTTTCTCCATCCACCACCCGAAGGCGGGCAGGGAACAGCATGCTCTATTTCAGCCCATTGGTGCGGAGCTGGGCCTTTACGTGGTCGAAGGTTCTGCTGAGCCTCTGCTTATCAATTGAGTAGTCCAGGAATATCATAATTTTTGCGTTGTCATACCGGAGTTCGGCCACCTTCCTCGCCTCGTGGAGCGCCAGGTGCCGGTCTCGGGAATTTAGTAGGCAAAAAAGAAATGTTCGGGGGGGGGGGGGGGGGGTTTGTTCCCGGCTGACCACACACCAGGGGCATCCTATGGGCCGCTCCACCGCATAGTGGGAGGAGAAAACAGCGCCTGAGAGAAGGGTACGAAGAAGGTGTTTAGTAGGGATGAGCTTCGTGTTCGAGTCGAACATACGTTCGACTCGAACATAGGCTGTTCGCCCGTTCGGCGAATTCCGAACATTATGGGCCGTTCGCACCAAATTTGTGTGGCGCTGATGGCCCACAATGCACTGCGATGGCGCAGTGCATTGCTGGCTCATGATTGGCCAAGCATGCACTGTGACCCCGCATGCTTGGCCAATCACAGCGCCGGCAGCGAGGAGAGCCATGATTGGCCTCAGGCAGGATGCCTGTGGCCAATCATAGCTCAGGCTGTGTAGTACACGCCCCACACTATATAAGGCCGCCAGCGCGGCGGCCTTGTGTAGTGTGTTGGCATCTGTAGCAGTTAATGGGTGTTCTGTGTACCTTCAACACAGTATACACCGATCGTTATCGGCCGATTTTTCATTCTTGCTCTTCTGTAGTGGTTGTTGTCTGCGTGCCCTGACCGCAGTATACACCGCTATATTCACCTATATATCTAGCGATATATCTATCTTTTATAATAGAGCTGTCAGTCAGTGTTAGGAGATTGTGCATGCTGTCTGCGTGCTCTGAACGCAGTATACACCGCTATATCCACCTATCTAGCTAAATATCTTGCTTGTTTTAAATAGAGCTCTCAGTCAGTGTTAGGAGATTGTGCATGCTGTCTGCGTGCTCTGAACGCAGTATACACCGCTATATCCACCTATCTAGCTAAATATCTTGCTCGTTTTAAATAGAGCTCTCAGTCAGTGTTAGGAGATTGTGCATTCTGTCTGCGTGCTCTGAACGCAGTATACACCGCTATATCCACCTATATAGCTAAATATCTTGCTCGTTTTAAATAGAGCTCTCAGTCAGTGTTAGGAGATTGTGCATGTTGTCTGCGTGCTCTGAAAAAGACGGACGGCAAAACAAATTATACAGGGGTGATAACCCTTCCCTATGTTTTCCAAAAAGCTTAAAAATAGTTTTTTTGACTGGAGCTACACTTTAAAAATGTACCAGTTGAAAATTACAAACCGATTCAACTTAACACAACAATCCTACACAGTCCCTGTCTTGTTTGCACTGCCTGTATACTGCTGTTCTGAGTATATAGGGCCTGGGGGCCACACGTATTTCCTTTTTTTAATATGGGTATGGGGTTCCCCTTAATATGCGTACAAGACCCAAAGGGGCTGGTAATGGGCAGGGAGGGCTACCCATGCCATTTTTCTCAATGATTTTCAACCATATTGCAGGAACCAGATATAACATTAAAACCGCAAGCAGCTTTAAATGACGTTATTTCCGTTAAATGTCATTTTGTGCAGGGACTGTTCTAAACACCGGAAACACGTGGCACTTCACAGGCATACTACAGACACCCCCCCAGGCACCATATTTAAAGGAATATTTCACTTTTTTTTTAATTTTAATCGTCATTAAAATCAGTGCTCCCGCCAAAACGTCAGTTTTTTAAAGTTTTTTTGCAGTGACCCATGTCCCCTGGGGCAGGAGCCAGGTCCCCAAACCCTTTTTAGGACAGTATCTTGCATATTAGCCGTTAAAATTAACACTTTTCATTTCGAACGTTCGAGTCCCATAGACTTCAATGGGGTTCTAACGTTCGTACGAATTTGGGGTCCGTTCGAAAGTTCTGGTGCGAACCGAACCGGGGGGTGTTCGACTCATCCCTAGTGTTTAGTAAAGGCAACAGTGTCCTGACCCTCAGCCCCCTCTGGCAGGCCCACAACTCTTAAGTTATTCCTCCTATTTTTGCTGTCCTCTGCTCGAGACTCCAGGGCCTTCATGCGTACCTGTAGAGTGTGTAGTGTGGCGTGGTGATCTCTAATGGAGTCCTCCGTGACGTCCCACGCGCCGCTCCACTTCACCCAGCCTGTCCTGGATCTTGTCCATATCACGGCACATCAGACCAAAGTCCGTTTGTAGCAGGTCTATTTTGGTCATCAGGGCAGTCTTGCATCCCAAAATTGCCTGCATTAGCACCTGGAAGAGATCCTCTCCCACCGTGGCTGGTTCTGGCTGTGGTGTCTGGGTCGCCATGTGCGTGCCGGTGGGAGGGGCCCTCTGCTGCTGTGTTGGAGAGGCCTTGTTAGCAGGGGTACTCCTCCATCCGGAGCCGGACTTGCCTCTTCTCATGCCCGCCGATTCCGGGAGTTCCGTTGCCGGTAATGGTGGGTTTTGTACCGCAAATTCCCCTTTTATTCCAGAGAAATTGTACAGGTAGGAGCGGTGCTCTGGTTACTCACAGCCGCTCAGGCTGCCAGCTTGACCATGCCCCCGGATTCTGGGACTTTAAATGAGGTGCATGATAACATGCACCTCCATCCCTAAATCAGAAATAAGAAAGGGGTTTTTGGGACTTTGAGTGAGGCACAAGACACGTGGTAATAGATATTGTAAAACTGTTTAATTGGCATATAAACAAAGCATACCTCATAAACATGTGATACATGGTTGAGCATGAGTATTTTTATCTATATACAAGGCGAAGGCATACAAAAAAGAGTAATTCATATATGCATTCATGCACGCATATGAAATTGCTTAGTATCCCATGGAAGTAACTAGTATAAAAAGCCAAATGCTTATTGGGTAATGGATACAAATGGGTTATAGTATACAAATGAATCACAGTTGAGTTCAAGCTATGTGTTGGGAACAGGATGACATTGATAGGCTTGACACCTTTCATGGCAAGTTGCCACTCATCAGGAGCAAACGCATAACATGTCTGAAAAAAAAAAAAAGAAAAAAGGTACCAAATAGGATCTAATGTTTTGCCCAGATAGTAAGAAAGAAAGCAAGGGCAAGGGAAAACAAGATGTGTATCTCCCTGTAATATTTACGTATAAATTGTTCTAAATAAGCAGTGTTGCAAGTCAGGATCTGCAAGGCAAGTCTATCCTGGCAGCTGAACAATGAACCCGAGGAAGAAGCGAGTGCACTGACACACCCCAGGAGCACCCTCCAAACGTAATAGGCAAGGGTGAAATACTTCAAATATGTCTGTAAAGTAAACTATATTGGACCAATATGTGTGAATAGTACCAGTATATAAATACAGTATTCATGAACTATAAACCAACACCCATTATTGCCTAAAAAGTGAAAAGCGTAGTAGATACAAAGTGAAGGTATCATATCACACAAAGAGAAACGAAAATAAAAAGTAAAAAAAAAATTGCATGAAAATCATACAGTACTCCAAGGGGAAAGGGTGAAAAAAAAACAAAGAGGTGTGCAGTCTTGGTGATAGAGGAAATCACAGGGATAGTTACCTGGTGACATTGCACAGAGACATGCTCTGAGACATGATGTGCAAATGTGAGGAGAAAAGCCAGCGTGTGAACAAGACTCCCAGTGGGGGTATAAGTAATACCTGACACTCCCCTGGGCTCCTCCCATACATAAACATGGATTAGAAAAGGGTAGACTAGGCCATGGGTGGCATGGCACCAAGTTTAATGTAAACTGCGCAAACAAACGACCGATGTGGAGGCAAAATATGGACTTGACCTTTGTCAAAGCCCATATTCACATGGGCAGGCTGTAAAGGTCTCCCATCAATAGCCTCAATGGCAAGTGGAGTGTCACGAAGCTGCAGAATCGAGTGCTCAGACACAATGGCACTATCTATGAACAGGCCTGCAGTTCCAGAGTCGATTAGAGCCTGTGTATCAATGGACGACTCAGACCAAGAAAGGGTAACCGAAACTAGAGGCTTGTCCATCAGGATAACTGGGGACGTAACAACACCACCTAAGATCTGTACCCTACAGGACCTCAAGGTGCGGGCGTTTCCCGAACGAGTAGGACAAGACTTCAAAAAGTTACCTGCCTGGCCACAATAAATCTGTTCCTCCTCCTAAAGGTCCTCTCCACAGAGAGACATGTGAAGTCCAACTGCATGGGTTCTACTTCACTGGCAGGCTTGATACCAGAAGGCATGAGAGGTGAGGGAGGCAGGGGGGGAATGCAAAGCTTGGAGCCACAAGGCTGACACACCGCAACACTGATCTCGGTAGAGTCTCTGACTGAGACTCTTTACCACGTAATTAGCTGTGTCCAATCACAGCTGATCACGGTGTAAACAGGAAGAGCCGCGTAACGGCTTTTCCTCACTGGCGTCTGACAGATGCGAGTAAAGGAGAGCCGATCGGCTGCTCTCCTGACAGGGGGGTCTTCGTTGATTATCAGCACAGCCCCCCCGAGGATACCCACCCAGGACCAACAGGGATGCCACCAGGACCATCAGGGATGGCCACCACTGATGACCACCAGGTATGCCACCCATGGCCACCAGGGAGGCCAACCTGTGCCAATCAGTGCCCATAGATGATGCCACACGGTTTGCATCAGTAATGCCTGCCAGTGCCTCCTTTACAGCGATGCCCATCAGTGCCATCTATCAGTGTCCATCAGTACCACCCATAAGTGCCCATCAGTGCCACCTTTAAGTGCCCATTAGTGTCACCTATCAGTGCCTATCAGTGCCACCTATGAGTGCTGTGACATTGGGGTGTTTAGCTCAAGTGGTTAGATGCATTTTCAGTCCACATCAGGCAGGCATTTATAGTTAAAGGCCTGGTAGCCCACGTTTATTAAAGGAAAAACATACAATAGTCCATCCAGGAATCCCACGCAGGGGTTTAACTTCATTCAGCACACAAATGAAAACATACCAAGCCACCTGGCTCTCAATTGTCAGCAGTTCCTCTGCTTGCTCCCAACAGATTTATCAATTCTTTCCAGCCCCCTGGACTCACCGACTTCCTTAGTCTTCCTGACTCTCAAGGCTGTCAGACTTTTCCAGTCCCTTACACGGACTACAGTCTCCCACAGGGCAGACCACTCTCCAAACACAGGCTTGTCTTCAAGCAGCAAGCTGCTCACACTCCACCATCCTCCACACTCTACTCCCAACAGCCCCTCGTTATATGGGCTGTGTGCAGCTGGGCACACACCCTGCTCGCTATCGTCAAGACCCGGACACAGGGTTGGAGATCCCGTCCCACCCATGACTCGCAGGGATCTGCAAACTACAGAATCCCATTTGGAGCTAGCAAAACCTGGAGAAAACTGACAGAGCAGTTTTCTCCATTTAAACGCTACACTCTGTAGTTTTGCAGTCCGCAGATATGCAAACTCTGTGTCTGTGTCTCTTTTTCCTCCAGTTTCATAAGGACAGAGCCTTGCTCTGTCACATATCCCCCCCTTTGTTTCGATCCGGAGGGAGGAACACCAGCACCCATCATCATGGTTGGGACACCTCTGTGCTGGCTGTCAGCCACGTAGGCCCAACCCTTTTTCCAGGTGCGCTTCCAGGAACATTCCCCCCTGGATCTTAACAGGTTCCTATATTGTCCTATACTCAGCCTTCCTCTTCTTTTGGGGTCCCTGGGCTTATTCACTTTTCTTGGGGGAACTCTGGCTTCCTTGAGCCCTCCTTTCAACTTAAAAAAACCCATTTTACCCTTCACCGTCGGTATTTCAGGTTCAAAACTGTTTCTCTTGTTACCCACTGCAACCAAATCATTGTTTGCAGAACAAACTCTTAACAGATCACAGCTTTCCATATCATCAGTGCTTTCCAACTCAGTGTTTGTTAGAAGAAGACCTGAGGAGGGACTACATCCGACGGGACCATAGCACAGCTCCACCTCACCCGTTGTCCAAAACTCCATGGGTACCTGTTCTAACAAACTACCCTGACCCAAGCATAAACCATTTTTTTCAGGTGTACACATTACATTGTTACGGCAACCAACATTGACACTTTCTCCCACAGTGTCTCCGGGCACCTTAACTTGTACCTCTGGGCCAGTGACAGAAAGCATCTCTGCTACTGCTGAGTCCATTCTGGGCCCTTCCTTCTCATGAGGCCTAGCGGGTAAGGCAGTATCTGCGCCCTCTACTGACCACTGCTCAGCCGCACCTCGGACCACACCAGCGGAGATGTTTCTAGTCACAGCATCAGGCGGAGAGACCTCTGATATCTCAAGCAGTTCTCCCGCGTGCCTTCCATACCAATCAATAACTAGAAGTACGCTCACAGAGAATCTGGAGATCCTGTGCCAAATGGTTAACCATTGGTCCCACCAATTCCACTCTTGGTCAAGGTTTCCCAGCACTGCCTTTACCACCTGGCTCCACCCATTGGTGCTACGCAGCACCACCTGGTCCAACTGCGGTGGAGATACCCAAGTATACAGTAAGTTCATTTTTACCAACTCTAGCATTTCCAGTAAGGTTTCTGTCATCTCTAAACATCCCATGTCTAAACACCAGAACTTTCTAGGGTCTTTTACCCTGTACAAGACATGGAGGGGCTCATCGACTGCAGGTTGGGAAGGTGAGACATTTGAAGAGACCTCATCCTCCTTGGAGGTACCCATCATCACAGCCTGTTGCTCCCCTGGAGAGCTGTCAGACACATGTCTCACACTTATCCCTTCTGCACCAGTGTTGGTGAGCCGCTACAGGTCATTACAAGTCACTCTATCGCTTTGATACTCAACATCATTTAGCTGTGAGGCTGTGGATAACACATCTGCGATGCCAGTGCCCTGAACTGTATCTTCAGACTGGAGGGCAGCAACCTTTGCAGGGACCAAGACGCCCTCAACCACCAGTGGCTCTGCGATCCCCCTGTCTAACATAGCAGTTGTGTCCACACCCTTGTTACTTAAGCTAGCCTTACACAGCATGGCTAGCAACTGTTTGGCCCAGCTGTCCCAGTCCATTGTGGTTCCCTCATGGGTGTTCCACAGCATTGCATCACCTGCTGTAGAAGGCCGCACAGAAACCTGGGATTCATTAGCTTCAACTGCACATTTGTCACTTCTATATAGAACATTTTGTGACACCATACTTTTACCAATGTTGCATTGGGGTGATGCTTCATCACCTAAAGCTTGGTGCAGCACACCATTCTGAACACCTTTTTCTGGTGGCACTACACACACATCCAGCTTTGTACACTCAGCTTTTGCAGGCTGAATTAACCCCTTGCCCACTGGGCTACATGTAGGGTTGTGGGGCTGTGCCCACACACTCTCACTGTGTGAATTAGTCCCCTCTTGTTCCACCAGCATAGCACCAGAGCCATCCTGGACAGCCTCTGACTCCAACACATGGAGACCCCATGAGACTTCTATGGACAATCCTGTGCCTCTGCCTGTCATGGGAGATCTCCTACTCTCATCACTGGTAGTGAACAGATTACCAACCTCACTCTCAGAAATGACATTACAAGAAATACATGTTTCAATGTCATTACACTCATCACGTTTACCAATAGTATCACTTTTGTTAGTGCGATCATTAGCATTCTCATTGCATGTAGACACAACTGCCGTTTTTGTGGATTGTTTATGAGCCACCATAACCTCTGAGCGACTCTTCACAGCACCCGCACTCTGTAAAGGGGCACTTTTGCCTATTTGGGCAGCTCCATAGCTGACCTGGGAAACTCTCTGCTCCATCACTGCAAGCTCCTTGGAAGTTTCCCTGGGCAACCCTGCAGCAGCTGTCACTAAGGAACATGGTACAAGCACTCTTTTGATCACCCCTAGCTCAATTTTCCCAGCCATCTGCTGGATTATAGCAGGCACATGCAGAGTCCCCATGTCCTTTTCAGTCTTTAGTCCTGCATCTAGTTGGGCTTTACGCTGCGCCTCCCCACTGCTCTGGGTAGCACACTGCAACAAGTCTATGTCCATTTGTACTGCGGATCTCCCCACTGGACATACTCCCACTTCACTGGGTTCAGCATCATAAACTGAAACAGTCTTACCAGTTCCTGCAGCTGATGTCATAGCCTTCACTTGAGTGCGTTGTCTCACTGGTGTGGTGTCTCCACAGGCTGACTCCCCCATGTGGCCATGGAGCAACACTGCAGCCTTTCTGGACCCACTGACACCCCCTGTAGGTAACACAAGATCCCTGTTGCTAGGGGTAACTGCAGACTTGCACTTCAAATCTGGTTGGCTATACCTCATGCAGGAATTCAGGCTGATGTACTCTCCTTTCTGGAGTGACCCCTTTGCCTAAGCGGTCAGGACACAACACCATATGTTTCTCTGAATTTCCAAGACCTATATCTTCTGGTGACACTTCTCCCGTCCTGGAGCATTGCTGGCGGCCCATGATACGATGGAACTCCCCTCTAAAAAGTATTTCCTCTTTAAACTTGCAGTAGTCATCCTGGTCCCCATCCATCAAATGGTAAACTGACCGAAACTCTATCCGCAATAAGGTTTGCAACAATTTTGGCCACCGGTCCCTAGGCCATTTTCTCTTTACAGCAACTTTTTCAAATCTTACAAGGAAGTCTCCCACCTCCTCAGTAGGCAGCATGGGTTGCATATAGTCAGAGGCCAAGATCCCAGCCCCTTGCATTGCACCCCACTCTTTGTGATTCGGCTTGAACCATTCATTCACTGTCTCACACATCACTGGCCCCTTTTGACTGGCCCTACAAGGTGGAGACATCTTCTCAGGCCATGCTGAGCTCACTTCCTCTTTAACTTGATTAAACATGAACTTCTTGCTTTTTGACTGCCTCATCCTTGCAATCACATGCACACAGCAGCTTGTAACAGTTCTCAGCAGAGGAAAAAAAAAATATGATGTTTGATTCTTCCTTCACAGGTACACAACCTGCATGCAACACAGTCCATCAAATACCTATGCACAATGCTGTTCGCCTGGCTGCCACACACAGCTAGCAGTAGTTCCTGATGCGACTCACCATGGAGCAAGGACCCGGATTCCACCGTCTACATGCCCGCATTCGATCCCCACTTGTGACATTGGGGTGTTTAGCTCAAGTGGTTAGATGCATTTTCAGTCCACATCAGGCAGGCATTTATAGTTAAGGGCCTGGTAGCCCACGTTTATTAAAGGAAAAACATACAATAGTCCATCCAGGAATCCCACGCAGGGGTTTAACTTCATTCAGCACACAAATGAAAACATACCAAGCCACCTGGCTCTCAATTGTCAGCAGTTCCTCTGCTTGCTCCCAACAGATTTATCAATTCTTTCCAGCCCCCTGGACTCACCGACTTCCTTAGTCTTCCTGACTCTCAAGGCTGTCAGACTTTTCCAGTCCCTTACACGGACTACAGTCTCCCACAGGGCAGACCACTCTCCAAACTACAGAATCCCATTTGGAGCTAGCAAAACCTGGAGAAAACTGACAGAGCAGTTTTCTCCATTTAAACGCTACACTCTGTAGTCTTGCAGTCCGCAGATATGCAAACTCTTTGTCTGTGTCTCTTTTTCCTCCAATTTCATAAGGACAGAGCCTCGCTCTGTCACAGTGCCCATCAGTGCCAGCTTTCAGTGCCGTCTATCAGTGCCCATCAGTGCTACATATTAGTGCCCATCAGTGCCACCTCATCAGTGCCCATCAGTGCCGCCTTATCAGTGCCCGTCAGTGCAGCCTGATCAGTACCCATCGATGAAGGAGAAAACTTACTTATTTACAAAATTTTATAACAGAAACAAAGAAAAACTAAAACCAAAAGAATGCTCTATTTGTGGGAACAAAATAATAAAAATGTTGTTTGGGTACAGTGTTACATGACCTCTTTATTATCATTTAAAGTGCGACAGGACTGAAAGCTGAAAATTGTCGTGGGCAGGAAGGGGGGAAAGTCTGGTACTGAAGTGGTTAAAGGAAGGTCTCTCTCATAAGTCTGGGGTCAATGAGAATGGCAAATGTGATTACCTTCTCCAGATCCGTAGTTATGTCTCGGGCTTCTATCTCATCTTTAATGCTATCCGAGAGAGCATGAGAAAAAGCAGCCACAAGGGCTTCATTGTTCCAAGCAACCTCTGCTGCCAGAGTATGGAATTCAATGATGTAATCGGCAAGAGTTCTCATACTTTGGGTGATGGACATGAGGCTCTTAGTAGCAGAAGTGGTACGAGCGGGAATGTCAAATACTGTCTTAAAGAAAGCCACAAACTCAGTCTAGCTCAGGACAGACATCAGAAAGCAAAGCAATAATGAAGCCTACTTTGCTTCTGTCTGTGGGAAACATCTGGGACAGCATCTCAAAGTATATCCCAACCTGGTTGAGAAACCCTCTGCATCAGTGGTGGCCTGTCCATACAGTGCACATTGGCGCCGCCTCCCCTATCCATGCATCCAGCCCCTTGATCTACATATCAGTGGCTCTGGACCATAGATTCCAATGTGGCAGGGTTTTTTTTTTTAAGCGCTTGATTAGAGCCAGAAGCTCTAATAGGCTCCAAAAAAGGGTCGGCTCGGAGCCCAGAGAATTGTGCTCAGAACCCACCCAGTTGTTTGACAATAAGCAAATACATTTTCACTATTATCACATCTCCCAATCAGGAGGCAGGTCTGTGAGACTTGTTTCCCAATAGGCCAAAGCATCAGGCGATCCAACTGGATGCCTAGCACTTTGGTGGAAGAGGAGGCACACAGTGGAGGAAGCTGGAGGAGCAGACACCAGAAACCACCACGGCCCAAACTCCGGGGAGGAGGAGAGGAAACCACAGCCCCGCCACACGAGTGGGTAAGTGTCGGGGACCGCCCTCAAGGGGGGTTCTGTTTCACTGCTGTGCCGCTGGAAGGGGTGTTGTTTGTTTGCCACCCCACCAAAAGAAGAACCCACCAGCCGCCACTGCTCTATATTGAACTGGATTACCCCCAAATCACTGGGGAAGTGGAGTGGAACCAGACATACCTCTTACTGAGGTAATATTCAAGGCAGTGCCTGCACAGAGACTGGTGTAGCAGCAGGGATGGCTTGCAACACTGGTTATACTGGAACAGCCACAGTTGGTGGATCCAGGTGAGAAGTACGAATCGGGAGTTTCTGTAATGCTATGGCAAACTGATCCATGTGGTGGTCCTTTTAATTTAATCTGAAAAAATATTACCACTCTGTGGATTGCCTGCATCTTCTGAATTCATGGCCTTCTCCTACTGTCAGGAACCATGAATCAGACTGAGACAGAAATGCAGTAAAAATCATGCCTCTTTTAATGTAATGGTAAAAATGGTACAGATCAGTAAACGTAGTCGAGACATAAGCCAGGATCAGAAGCTAATGCGGGTAGTCAGACAAGCCAGTAATCAGGAAATCAGAGATAAGCATAGTTGGAGGTAAAAGAGCAGGATCAGGAACCAGAAGGAATGTCAGCCAGGCAAATGTAAGAGGTTGTCAGAAACCATGACTCAGAGTGAGACAGAAGTACAGTTAAATCACACTTGTTTAATGATATTTAAAAATAGTCAGAGAGACCAAAACATCAGGGAGCCAGAGATGAGCTTAGTAGAACAGCAAGCAGGGTCTGGAGCCAGAAGGAATGTCAGCCAAGCAAGTCTTTAACAGGAACACAGGGCAGCGTCTCTAGATCATCTGGGCTGGACGGCTTAAGTAGGCAGGACTGACGAGCAGGATATCAACAGGTGAGTCACTTAGGAGAGATAGGAGCTGGCAATTAGCCGACAGCTGAGCAGCCAGCTTCGAGAAGGTAGGGCTGAGCTCAGCCCTGACAGTACCCCCTCCTCAATGACCTCCCCCCTTGGAGGACCACCAGGCTTGAGGGGAAAACGTCTATGGATATCACAGAGGAGGACAGGGGCACGTACGTCCGAAGATGAGACCCAAGAGCGTTCCTCTGGACCGTACGCTTTCCAATGCCCCAAGTACTGTATGCGTCCATGGAACTTATGGGAGTCAACAATGGACTGTACTTCATACTCCTCATGGTTCTCAACCTCTACAGGGTGAGGATGAGGCAACAAGGTGGTAAAGCGGCTGCAGACCAAGAGTTTTAATAAGGAGAGATGAAATACATTCGAGATACACATATTAGAAGGAAGGTCTAATGCAGGGGTGCCCAACCTTTTGAAGAGCGAGGGCCACTTAAGCGACTTAGTAACCAGTCGCAGGCCACAATGAGCAGACCGGGCGGATGACAGGTCCGTGTCCACTTTGCATATGCAAAATATGTGGACAGAGATGCAGCCCATTGTACTCTATGGCCCCTCTGATCCGATCAGATGGAAGGGGACGGATCCACTTCTGTTTTTTTTTTTTTTAGCAGATCGGATCTGAGGTAGGCGGGTGTAAACAGACACAAGTCTGTTTTCAACTGCCGCTCCATATAGGTGAATAGAGCCTCCGATTGGGTTGGACCAATCGTGTAAAATGGGCCTAAGGCAGCTTTTACACTGATGGTTTGTGGTCTACCCACACTGCAGGTGCAGCGCAGTTCACCTGTGGTTTTCCTGTGGGTTAGCTGCACTCTGCCATACAATTCTATTATATCCTGCGGGTTTGATGCACTTTCTGAAAGCGCCCCAACCCGCAGGTAAAACTACCCAGTGCAGATAACCGGCAGGTGCACCTGAGGATCAGATTGAAAGCAGCCCAGGAACCACTACAGAACAGATATGCCCTTACATACACTGTCATTTTAGTGAGTTCCATTCAATTATCGCCAGCTGCTGCTGTCCCCGGCAGAGCGCATTTGGTATCATTCCGCCTATGACATGAACCGGTGTTATACACGAAGCTTGGCTTATGCGGCTATGCTCTGCAGGTGCTTGCTTCACCTACCATCGACTTCATTCACAACACTAATGCTCTGGGATGGCGGGTCGGCAACCTGCAATCTGGGCTTGCCAACCTCCCATCCCAGGGCGAGAGGTTGTGGGCCACATCAGAGGGCTCCGCGGGCCACTGGTTGGGCACCCTTGGTCTAATGCATAAGCCACTGGGTTAACCTGTGAAGAATACGGAAAGGCCCAATAAACAGAGGTGCGAAAGTCATAGAGGGAGCACGAAGTCGGAGGTTGCGAGATGACCACCAGACCCTGTCCCTAACCTGGCAGGAAGGAGCAGGCAGGCATCTGCGGGCAGCATGGAGTCTGTACCTATCATTAGCATGTCGCAAAGCCTCCTGGACTTGTGCCCTTGTGAAACGAAGACCACGGAGATGCTGCTTTAACGCAGGAGTACTCTGCGGAACAAATGAGTCAGGCAACATGGAAGGTTGGAAACCATAGTTCGCAATAAACGGGACAATCGGGAAGCAGAATTCAAGGCACTATTGTGAGCAAACTCCACCCACGGCAAGAGGTCTGACTAGTTGTTATGATGGTCAGAAATATAGTAACGTAGGAATTGCTCCAAGGACTGATTGTCTCGTTCTGTGGCCCCTTTAGACTGCGGGTGATACGCAGAGGAGAAAGCAAGCTGAATTCCCAACTGTGCACAAAAGGCTTGCCAGAACTGTGGCACAAACTGACTACCCCGTCCGAGACAATCACCTTGGGTAGCCCATGTAAGCGAAAGATCTCTCGAGCAAAAATTAAAGCAAGTTCCTTAGACGTGGGCAACTCCTTAAGTGGAATACAATGGGACATTTTTGAGAACCGTCAACCACCATAAGGATAACTGTTGTCCTGGGAGTTGGGTAACTCCACAATGAAATCCATAGACAGGTGGGCCCAGGGCCTCTCTCCATTGGGTATGGATTGTAGGAGGCCCACTGGAAGGTGTTGTGGAGTCTTACTCTGAGCACACACGGAACAGGCAGCTATGAAGGCAGTTACATCAGCACATAGAATAGGCCACCAGAATTGTTGGGAAATGGCCCAAAAGAGTGGATTCTTCCCAGGGTGGCCAGCAGCCTTGGGAAAATGGTAAGTCTGGAGCACGGCAGTAGGAGACTCTCTGGGACAAAGCAGCGGGCACAAGGTTTCTCAGGAGGAGCATGGACCTGAGCAGCAAGAATTTTGTCAACCAAAGGAGAAGTGAGACTGGTGCGAACCTTAGCCAAAATACCATCAGGGGGAAATCGCAGGAACCGGAACCGACTCCATCTTGGAAGTGGTGTAAAATTGTTGCAACAAAGTGTCAGTCCTTACATTCTTAGTACCGGGTAAGAATGAGACAATGTCATTGAAACTAGACAAGAAAAGAGCCCATGGCGCCCTTCTGGGAGAGAGGCGTTTAGCCTCAGACAAAAATGTGAGATTATTATGGTCAGTAAGAATGAGAACCGACACAGTGGTACCTTCGAGGATATGTCTCTATTCTTTCAGGGCTAAAATGATTGCTCACCAGTCTCGTAATTGCACTCCGCTGGCGACAATTTCTTGGAAAAGTAGCCACAAGGATGCATAGCGCTCTCAGAGGTAGGACGTTGAGACAGAAGGGTGCCAACTCCAGTCTCAGAAGCATCAACCTCAAGGATAAAAGGGAACGTAGGATCAGGATGTGCCAACACAGGAGCAGAAACAAATGCAGCCTTGAGACTCTCAAAGGACTTAGTGGACTCTGGAGACTAACTCTGTGGGTTACCGTCCTTTCTGGTCATATCAGTCAGGGGCTTGACCAGAGACGAGAAGTTATGAATAAACCTCCGATAATAGTTGGCAAAGCCAAGAAAACACTGCAGAGCATGTAAAACCATGGGTCAGGGCCATTGTAGGATTGCTGAAAGTTTCTCTGGGTCCATAGATAAACCAGCAGTGGAAATGACATAACCCAGGAATTTAATAAATTAACATCAAATACCCTTTTAAAAGAAGCCTCAAACTCAGGGTAACTCAAGAAAACAGGTTTTTGCATCTCCCATAGAGGGTTTGCCCAGACCAAGGGTCTCTCAGAAAGCAAAGATATCACGAAACCTACTTTGCTTCTGTCCATGGGAAAGCCCTCTGCATTGTACTGGATCACCCCCAAATTGCTGCGGAAGCAGAGCGGAACCAGACATACCTCTTATAGAGGTAATACTTGAGGCGGTGCTTGCACAGAGACTGGAGCAGCAGCAGCGGCGGCCTGCAACACAGGCTGTACTGGAGCAGCCACAGTGGGGGATTCCAAGTGAGGCCTGGGACTCAGGAGCATTTGTAATTCCATGGCAAACTGATTCATGTGGTTATCCTGTTCATCCAATCTGGAAAAAATATTACCATCAAGTTGATTGACTGCATCTTCTGAATTCATGGTCTTTGCCTACTGTCAGATACCATGAATCAGACTGAGACAGAAGTTCAGTTAACTCACACTTGTTTAACAATAAAAAAAAAAAAAATAAACAGAGTAAACATAGTCAAAACATAGCCAGAGTTCAGGAACTGGAACGGATAGGCAGACAAGCCAAAACGTCAGGGAGCCAGAGATGGGCGTAGTAGAACAGCAAGCAGGATCTGGAGCCAAAAGTAATGTCAGCCAAGCAAGTCTTTAACAGGAGAGCATCTCTAGAGATGTGTCCAAGGCAATGGCAGAGATCATCTGGACTGGACTGCTTAAGGAGGCAGGACTGATGAGCAGGATATCAGCAGTCACTGTGGAGAGATAGGAGCTGGCAATTAGCCGTCAACTGAGCAGCCAGCTTTGAGAAGGAAGGGCTGAGCCAAGCCCTGACAGAGGTCACTTCTGCACTGACTACTAATATTAGTGGAAATTACAATTTTCACTATCTACATTTTTTCCCTGTTATTATTTATTTAATTTCATTAATTAAAATTAAAAAATTTTTTAAAATGTTTAATTTTCATCTTAGTGAAACTAATGCAGTACTCCACAGCAGGTGGGCATTGAAATGGTCTGTCTTCTTGGGTGTCAAATACTCAAATAATGTTTTTATTTAAAACATTTTGCAACTTCTCCATTACACAAATGTACTGTGAGCTGTGATTATAATCATTTTAGAAAGGTTCCCCTTTCTAAAAAGGATTTAAAGGGTTAGGCTGGGGTAACATAGGTTGAGAAAAGCTGCTATAAACCTTTTCCCAGGCTGACATCTCTGACCCAGGAACCCCATTTCCCCTCCAGATTCCACAGGGATAAAAAAAAAAAAAAAGAAAGGGAAATGCATACCTCAGTCTTAACCTTCTGACTTGAGAAAGAGGGACACCTTTTAGCAAAGATTATTTCGGATATACCCCCCAATCATGTTACCTGGAAAAAAAGTAAGGATAAATCCAAAATCTGGAGTTACAGCCAGAACAGGAATTGAGGGGAAATCTTCCAGTGGAGACACTTGTTCCTCTGACAACTGTATTTAGCGCTTCCCCTGAAGAAGCTGCTATCATTTAACTGGTTAACTGGCTCAGTAAATGACTAAGAGCGCTGACCGGAATGCTCTGGCGGGGGCATCCCTCTGATAGAACACATTAGCTCAGCAGGGGAGGCCTTTGTACTAACGGTGGAACGGTGGATAATTAGTACAGCAGCTCCTTTTGAGCTGTCACTTTTTCCAGAGCCACTAGTATGTGCAAGGCTTAATGCCGCGTACACACGACCGGACTTTTCGAGGGACTAGGTCCGACGGACTTTCGGCGGAGTTCTGACAGAGTTCTGACGGACTTTCCGAATGAACGGACTTGGCCACACACAATCACACCAAAGTCCGATGGATTCGAACGTAATGACGTACGACCGGACTAGAATAAGGAAGTTCATAGCCAGTAGCCAATAGCTGCCCTCACGTCGGTTTTTGTCCGTCTTGAAATTTGAAACATGTTCCATGTCTAAAGTCTGACGGATTTTTGCAAATCAAAAGTCCGCTGCAGCCCACACACGATCGAATGGTCTGCCAGAATTGTTCCGTCGGACCTTTGATGTCGAAAAGTACGGTCGTGTGTACGCGGCATTAGTCTGCTCAGAGTGGAGACTGGCAGTCACTCCTCTCCACTCCTGCAGCACTAACAAGAGCACCTTGAAGTGGAGGAGGTGGGAGTGGCTGGCTCTGGCTCTCAGCCGCATGCTGAATGGCGGAGCTAGCTGTCAATCATGCATTGAGGTGGATTCCAACAATATTGTTGGAATGCTTCCTAAACCCGAAGCAGTGATAGCCTGTTGTTAGCTGACTCTGGGCCACAGAAGCACTCCTGTGTTACCACCTAAGGATGACCCTTTAAACACAAACACATATGAATTATACATGTTCTGAAGTTAAGGCTCCGTTCACATCTCCAAATTCTGAATCGTGGCCGAATCTAAATTGCGGCAAACCGCAATACAAGAGCTTCTTTTGGGCAACAGGTGTCCTGTGATTCTGTTTGTGCAATTTTACCGTGATTGTTGTCCGACAAATTGCGGCAAGATCGTACCGTGCTGGGGTGCTATTGGAAGTGACAGGGAATGCATGGGCAAACGATTTGTCGCTATTTCGAATCGCAGGCAGAATCGTATCGATTCTGCCCACGATTCAGAAGGCGGAGATGTGAACAGAACCTTATTTAATGCAGATAAGGCACCAAGTGAGTTTAATTGCCACCCTAATCCACCACAGAACCTGTGTCATTATTATGTGCAGTGGTGGACCGTCCATTAGGAGAGCCACCCCCTATATCCACGGCCGTCACCCCCTATTCATGCTCTATCCATTGCTGCTGCCACAACTCCCTGTTCATATGCCCAGCCCCTGAATTAGGGTGCACCTGATAGCACCTGATAGAGCCAGGGGCTCTAATAGGCTTCAAAATAGGGTAGGCTCGTGGCGCAAAGCATTGCACTACAAGCCCACCCAGGTGTTGAATATTTGCTGTTACAACACATCCTCCTCCTTGCCAATTGGGAAGTGGGTATGATACCCGTCACGCGATTGGCTTAAAGGACGGGCGATACTATTGGGCGCCTAGGAGGAGATGCGCGGCAGAAGCGAGGAGACGACACATGAGCCGCTGCCCGATCCCCACAGCCTAGATGGGGTAAGTGGACCGACTGGCAGACAGCGAGTGGAGGGGGGAGAGGTGTGGGTATTTGCTGCCCCCCCAAACAAAAAAACATGAGCCACCACCAGGGTTGCCACCTCATCCCTTTAAACCCAGACACATATGAATTACACAGGTTCTGAGGCTAATTTAATTCAGATAAGGCACCAAGTGAGTTTAATTACCACCTTAATCAGCCACAGAACCTGTGTAATTAATGTGTTTGGTTTTAAAGGGATGAGGTGGCAACCTTAGCCACCACTGATTATGTGTTTGGTTTTAATGGGATGAGGTGGCAACCCTATGTGTACTCCTGTGACCCACAAGAGAAGTATGTCCAATACTTCTCTTTTTTTTTTTTTTTTTTTTTTATGCATTTAGTTAAACTTTCGCTGGAGTTGAACTACAAGTAATTCTTTCTGTACAAGTCACCTATAATAGAGAATAGATATAGCGCCCTCCCATCACTTCCAATACATCAGCAGCAAGCTCGCTTTCCTGCGGAACTCGGAGCGTACGCTCATTGTTTCCGGGGGAAGGAGATCAGGACGGAGCCGGCGCTGTCATGGCTGCCTGACAACCGCACGGTGGAGCTGGATTGAGAGAGTCCTGAGCATTGTAGCGAAGCTGAAAGGTACAGAGATGCTGGGGGCTCAGAGCTCTAGCCTTGGCTGGAAGGAGGAATGAGTGCGGGCAGACATAGAGGGGTGGCCGGGAAGAGGGGGATACCGAGGCCTGAGGAGCGGGCCCGGCCCTCCAGTGGTGAGTACATGAGAGGTTCGGGGCCTGTAGTCCTCACAGAGGCTGGAAGGGCCCGGGACACAGCACAGTGTAATGGAGAGTGACAGCACTTGTCCTGGGAGCTTTCCTGTACAGGACGGGGGGGGCGGGCTCGGCTGTACTTTGCACAGCAGCCTTGTTCCTGCTTATGTCAGCCCTTCCTGCCGGGTCACTTTATTACTGCACAAGGCTCTTCCTCTACCATGTGCCCATTGTGTGCTTCTGTCTATCATCTATGGAGCTTCTCTTCTATCCGTAGCACAGTATAGCGCGTAGCAATTCAGCTGGACTTCTGTGACAATGAAGACATTTTACTACTCAGCTTCTTCAGCTCCTAATGAGTATCAGGAACATACTGCAGGTGGCTGTGAATGCTTGCCTATGTTCCTGACACTCCTTTTCACTAAGGCTACTTTCACACTGAGGCATTGGCTGTAAAGCGCTGCTATTTTTAGCGGCGCTATTCGGGTGCTTTAACCCCCCCCCCCCCCGCGCTAGCACCCGAAAGGGTTAAAACTGCTCGCAAAGCGGCGCTGCCCCATTGATTTCAATGGGCAGGGGCGCTTTAGGAGTGGTACACTGCTCCTACAGCACTGCAAAGATGCTGCTTGCAGGACTTTCTTTTCTTTTTTTTTTTTATTACCGTCCTGCAAGCGCACAGCTCCAGGAGAGGAGCGACAGGAGAGGCTCTTTACAAGCTTTTTTTTATCGCTGTAGCGCCTGTAAAGCGCCTCGGTTTGAAAGTAGCCTAAAGAAGCTTATCAACTAACACTTCTGCTTTGCAGCACCGGGGATCATTGGTTCCAATCCCAGCCAGGCGATTACCCACAGAGTTTGCATGCTCTACCTGCGTTTGTGTGAGCTTTCCCCAGGTATTCAGGTCTTATCTCTCACTAAAAAACACATGCCGGTAGATCAAGGTGGAATTCCTGCCTACTATAGCTATTCTTAAAAAGGCCCTGCCATCTTCCTACTACCCTGTGTGTGTAAAAAAAAGTGTATCCCTTTTTCAGCTCACTCTGGGTCATGTGATTGTGGGCTCCCCTGCGTCCAAGAGGCATTAACAATGGCTGGGAATGCCTGGAGCGTTGACCTCACCCATAGACTCCCATGTCCCTTCCATTGTCCGCACTCTCACATCTCACCTGCAGCCAGCTGCTCAATGACAGGGGAGCCAGAGCTGAAGGATCACGTGATTAGAGCTGGCTGAAAAGAGGTAAATGTACACACATTTTGAAGACTAGTTATGTTTAGGCAGGATTTCCATATTAAAGCACCACTAAACACTGCTGTGGCTCAGAAATTGTGCGAATTCAGCTGATCTCTGACAATTTCAAACTGGCAATGCAGCCTGACTTTGGGGGGCGATATGACAGATATCTGTGTGGGTTCCTGCACAGATGTCTATTAAAATTGCCCCTTGAAGTCGCCAAAAGTAGTACAGGAACTACTTTTAGGAATCGGTGCCATTGCTTGCAATAGCAGCCGACATGTCAAATCACATGCCAAATCGGGCCAATGTGGGTGAAATTATATCCTTATTCTCTAAATTATTATCTTTAGAGATCATCTGCTCAATGGTCCTGTAATCTGTATTTTATTTTTTATTTTTTTCTGTTTCTTAAAGCAATAGTAAACTGCAAAAAAAATATTTTTTCTGCAAATTTAAGAGCATAATGTGGTAGTATGTATCGCACTACCACATTATGAAAGCCTTACCTGAAAACAATGCCTTCCAATGCAGCGCTGATATGGTTCTCCCGGGGCTTCCATCTTCATCTGGTTTTCCTTCCAGGTTTGCGAGCGGCCACCGTTTGGCTGGCTGAGCCTCCATGATGTCACGCCTGTGCATGCACGTGGGAGTCACAGCCATGGCACAGCTATCTCTATGGACAGTACGCCATCCTTTGAGAGCGCAGTGCACATGTGCCAATGACATCACAAGCGCTGCTAAAGTAAATATCTCTTAAATGGTGCATATTTAGGAGATATTTACTGCACCTACAGGTAAGCCTTATTTTAGGCTTGCCTGAAGGTATAGATCATTAAAAGGCCTTTACTACCACCTTTAAGTGATTCTAAAAGCAGAAAGTTTTTCTATGCATTAAAGTAAAAAAAAAAATCTTCTGCTTGCAGCTCAGTCCCCTTTATAATTACCTGAGCCCCATCTCGATCCAGCATTGTGCATGAGAACAGCAGCCCCACTTCCCCTTATACTTGTCTGATCCCCATCTCAATCAAAAAATGTGCATGAGAGCAGCGGCTCTCCCTCCTCAAAGGCTACTGCTACTGTCAATCACAGCCAGTGAAGAAAGAGCTGGGGGTGGTGTTGAGTCATGCTTTGTATATCTATGGACACACAGAGGTGGCTCGAGAGTGAGCCCACTCGACTGCCCCTTTAGCAAGTGGTGTGCAAGGGGGGTACTCAATGGAGGGGAGGAACCAGGATCACCAGCAGGGGACCCTAAACGTAGGAGGGCAAAACCATTGCACAGAGCAGGTAAGTGTAATTGACAGCAGCGGGCACCACTGGCTCCTGCTTCTATCAATCTATCCAATGAGGACCTGAGACAGTGGCTGGAGCTGCTGGGCTTGTTCTTGTCGCTGGAACGATCGTGTTTAGGTAAGGAAAAAGGGGGCTCTAGGGGGCAGTTGCAGCACAGAAGGTTTTTCACCTCAATGCATTCTATGCATTAAGGTGAAAAACCATGAGGCGTTAAAACTCCTTTAAGGGTTTTCTTTCACTTTAAGAAAACATACTTGAATAGTATTTTCTTTTTTTTTAAACCAGAAATTAGTGTCACTTTAATTGTTTGTGTGATGGGGACCGTAGATTGTAAACTTAAGAGCATGAATGTACAAATATGTAATCGCTGCATAAATTGTCTCCACTATATAGATTCCTGTAATATTAAAAAGTTACTTGGATTAGTAATTTAACGTATTTAACATTCCTGAACATATCCAATTAAATGTCTTACTAGCTATAATCTTTTGAAATTTTGCTTCTATACTTTGTACTTAGAATGTCATTATTCTTTTTCACAGATCTTAGATTTATAGCTGTAGCATGGCAGGAGAACAGAAGCCATCCAGTAGCCACCTGGAACAATTTATTTTACTAGCCAAAGGCACTAAAGGTTCTGCGCTTCCAGCTCTAATTAACCAAGTATTAGAAGCCCCCGGCGTTTATGTGTTTGGGGAACTTTTAGATTTACCAAACGTGCAAGAGGTAAGGCACAGCCGTTGTAAAGTTGTTTGCTTTCATTTTTTTTTCTCTGGTAGAAACGTTATTGCTTATACTGGATATTGGTAGACTGAGCATCAGTGTTAATCGGTAATGTTAAAGCTGAATTCCAGGTAACAAAAATGTCTGTGTTAGTGATAAGTGGGGAAAAAATGTCCAGCAACATTGGTCCATGGGAAGAAAAATACTTGGTGTCATTGGTTAACAGGAGAGGGGGGGGGGGGGGGGGGGAAGCATGTCGTTGGAGGTTAGTAGGGGAAAAAATGGCTGGCTTTATACGGTGAAAAAAAAATTGCCTGCCATTATTGTTCAAATGACTGGTGCCAATGATCAGTGGTGTGGGAAAAACTTCATTGGTAGTTGGGAAAATGGTGTAGTATCAGTGTTTATAAAAAAAAAAAAATTGGAGTCTGTTTGCTGAAAAAATTTCCTGATGTTCGTGTTAGAAAGAAATGGTCTGGCATTAGTGGGAGAAAATAATGCCCCTATATCTGTGTCAGTGAAAGGAAAAAATGTGTCCCATTGGCTGTGTGTGCCCTTAGGTCATCTCCCTCCTTTCCCTCTTAACCCCCTCAGACCTTAGATCGGGCCCTCCTTTTAACCACTTCAGATTTTAGATCAGCGCTTGACAAACCCTAGGCACCATTGGGACCAGAAGTTTTGGCCTGGTGCCAGGGCTACTGCCCAAATGCTATCTACACCCCGTATGCCCCCCCCCCTTTCTATGTCACCTGGGCTCCGCTTGCCTATCTGTGGGCCCGCGACCAGCATAGCAGGTGCCACTAGGTAGAAGTGGAGGGAGGAGAGTGGCTACATGTCTTCTCTCCTCCCCTTTTAGTTGTTGACCCAGAAGTGACATAATTTCTGGGGCCCCCCCCATTAATTTTACTGGCCATCAAGGCCGGGCAAGAATTTAATTCAGTGCAATATGCATTGCATTACATTCAGTGGCACACAGGGGAGACATGCAGGATCTTCATAGACTCTGAATGTCTTGTAAAAGATAACCTCTCACCAAAATAAAATCATCATATAGGGGACTTTGTCCCCTATGTGATGGGGGGGGGGGGGGGAATTGTAAAATATTAGTAAGTTGCACATAAAAATGCCCCCCCAATAAAAAAATTGAGGCCCCCCCACATATACGCATGTACAAACGTATATGCACCTGGCGGGACACCTACGCCTGAAAATGTTGATTGCGATACACGTGTGCACGTCACAATGAGAGAAATAATTCTAGCACCAGACCTCCTTTTTGTAACGCTGAACTGATGACTCGTAGGGGGCTTTTAAAGCATTGCCTTTGGAAAATATAGGGTACTGACATGTTTTAAGCCCTTGTACACACGGTCAGATTCCGACAACCAAATCCGTCGGAGTAATTCCGATGGGTTAATTCCAGAAGAGGTCTGGAAGTGATGTTGCATACACACGGTTGGACAAAGTTGTCGGAAAATCTGATTGTACTTAACGTGATGACGTTATTTCGTTACGATGGGACTACGTTCAGGCTAGTAGCCAATAGCTTTGGTTTAGGAATTAGGTCTGAGCATGCGTGGCACTTTGTCCGTCGGAGTAGGCTACACATGATTAGAGTATGTCCGATCGGAGCATTTTGTCAGAAAATTTTACCGGCAAGTTGGAAAAGTTGGTCCGTCGGATATTCAGACGGAAACAGTCCGATGGAGACCACGCACAGTTGGAATATCCTACAAAACAGTCTGATAGGACACATTCCGTCGGAATCTCCGACCGTGTACAATATTACAGTAGTAATATTATATATAATTTTTTTTGTGCCCCCTAAAATTTACTCTTAATGTGATTATTGTTAGCTGCTGTAGCCATTGGCGATAATAAAATAAAAAATTGTACATGCTGATTGTACATTAGAAATAATGACATTACTATGTTGTAATTTTCATACGGTCATTTATGTGATCCAAAATGACAGCTAGGATTCCCCAGTAAATGTGGCAAGGGAGGAGGAGGAGGAGGATAAGCATGTAACACACATTAAAAAATTGCTTATATGTCTTCTAGAGTAGGTGCGTTATGAGAAAAGTCTATACTTGGTTAGGTAGCACCAGGGAATGCTCGGTATCCAGAAAAGTACAGGTTCCATTGTAAACGAATCATGCGCAGAGAGAAATGCAAGAACTTCTATTGTTAGCCTCATTTTGAATATGGTACTCTAGGTGACTGGCAGTCATGCTGATCTTTTTCTTTCATTCCTTGACCCATAACAAGCATGCAAACAATCTAATAAGACTGTTCCTTGTTTGTTTGATGCAGGTCAGTGAAATTATTCAAGCTGCTATCTCTGTACAACTTTAAGGGAAATCATTTTCTGAATGAGCATCCTTCATAGTTCTCTCAGTACATGTTCCCTTGAAACTTTTCACTGCCAGGCCATGTGCCTCACATTTAAACTCAGGTGGCCAGACTATTTTTGCAATGTTTCACTTTGTTTGTAAAGACACCCTCCCTCCCCCTAAACCATCTTCGATTTAAAAATGGACTAAAATCATTATTTGCACACACAAACACAATTAACCTTACAACATTTCCAATAAATGTAAAAGATTAAGTAGTATTGAGTTAACAAATAACAACAAATATTTGTAGATGTTAAATTGTCCCTTTTTGGGGAAAAAATCAAATAAAAAATCAAAGGTGTGCAAAACTAGAAATCGACTCTCTAAAAATATGGGGGTGTGCTGTATACTTATGTGTTGTGTGCTTTTTCCTGCTTCCTCATCAGTGTCACTGATTGGTTATTAGCAGAGAGACAGTGAGGTTTATTTACTAAAGGCAAATCCATTTTGCACTACAAGTGCAATGCAAGTGCACTTGGAAGTGCAGTTGCTGTAGATCTGAGGGGGACATGCAAGGAAAATAAAAAACAGCATCTTTGCTTGTACATGATTGGATGATAAAATCAGCAGAGCTTCCACTCATTTCAGATCTCCCCCCCCCCCCCCCTCAGATTTACAGTGACTGCACTTGCAGAGTGGATTTGCCTTTAGTAAATCAACCCCAGTGTTTCTTTGATACTTGTTTACTCGGAACACAAAAAAAGGACACAGTGGAGGTTAACAAAAAGCAAATCCACTTTGCACTGCAAGTGCACTCGCTCTAAATCTAAGGGGTAGATCTGAAATGAGTGGAAGCTCTGCTGATTTTACCATCCAATCATGTGCAAGCTAAAATGCTGTTTATTTTCCTTGCATGCCCCCCTCAGTTCTACAGTGACTTTACTTCCAAGTGCACTTTCAGTACAAAGTGGTTTTGCTTTTAGTAAATATCCCCCCAGTGCCTGTCTAGAAAGCAAGGCTGCATCATCAGATGTACATAAGTTGGTCCTCTGGGTACACGTGTGTATCTGTTTTATCTTTATCACTACTGGGAACATTTAGGAAACTATAGGTCTAAACAGACCCCTGATATTTTCCCTGTGGGATAGAGCGTAACAATGAGCTTATAGCAGAAGAGCATACCAATGGCTTAAGGCAGGCATGTCCAAAGTCCGGCCCGCGGGCCAGTTGTGGTCCGGTTTTGAACTGCCCGCCTGGTCTTTCTCAATTTATTGTGCTGCGGGATCAGGGCTGTCAATCAGCCGATCCCCGGCACTGTGAGAAGCTCCGTGAGCTTCAAAAGTGAAAGTAAAGTGCAGAGGATTGTGCTGTGCTTTCTGCTTCCCCCTACAGTGCAGTACCCGGCTGAATGAGGAAGCTGCAAAGGTACTGTACTACAAGCTAGATTAGTGTTAAAAAGGCTTTATTCGTGTGTGTGTGTGTGTGTGCGTGCACATGTGTCTGTATGTGTGCGTGCACATGTGTCTGTATGTGTGCGTGCACATGTGTCTGTGTGTGTGCGTGCACATGTGTCTGTGTGTGTGCGTGCACATGTGTCTGTGTGTGTGCGTGCACATGTGTCTGTGTGTGTGCGTGCACATGTGTCTGTGTGTGTGCGTGCACATGTGTCTGTGTGTGTGCGTGCACATGTGTCTGTGTGTGTGCGTGCACATGTGTCTGTGTGTGTGCGTGCACATGTGTCTGTGTGTGTGCGTGCACATGTGTCTGTGTGTGTGCGTGCACATGTGTCTGTGTGTGTGCGTGCACATGTGTCTGTGTGTGTGTGTGCACATGTGTCTGTGTGTGTGTGCGTGCACATGTGTCTGTGTGTGTGTGTGCGTGCACATGTGTGTGTGTGCGTGCACATGTGTGTGTGCGCGCACATGTGTCTGTGTGTGTGTGCGCGCACATGTGTCTGTGTGTGTGTGCGCGCACATGTGTCTGTATGTGTGTGTGTGTGTGTGTGTGTGTGTGCACATGTGTCTGGTTTTTTTTTTTTTTTTTTTATTGCACTGCACCAAAAGCACCCTATATTTTCCAATGTGTGGGGTACCATTAAGAATTAACGGTGCCCCCTAAAGTGCAGAGCATTCGTCTGTGTGTTGGGAACGAGTGCGACAAAGGCAAGCAAATTCTTGTTGGGCTGTGTATTAGTGCTCGGATGGACACACTTAGACCGAATTTTCAATGGTTCAAAGAATGTCAGCCAAAATGGTCGGCCCTCAGGCATGTTCACTTCATCAAATCCGGCCCACTTTGAAAAAAGTTTGGACACCCCTGGCTTAAGGTTTGCTAAGCTGGAAGCACTTCTGTCCTGATGAAAGCTTTATGTCCTTGGCAGCGAAAATATTAAACCCGTAGTACTGCTTTTTGAGGAGGTGTGATTTAACTCCTGATCTTATTTGCAGGTTGGTTTTCCACATTCTATTCTAGTGTTCTTTTTTTTTTTTTCAAATATAATTTTATTAAACACCAACAAAGGGAAGGAATCCCAGCAATACATAATGACTAAACAGAAGTACAGACAGAGAATAAAGAGCTTGTCACCCAAAACATTAGACGTTTATCCAGGATCAATAAAACAAGTCATGTTACATGCAGGATGAGGAAACTTGACGGCAACTAAGGGGCAGCTGGGTATTCTAAGCTTTGATGGTAGCCGGTTTCCCTCCCCACTTTTTCCATTTTCTGGTGAAAGTAGCGAGAGAGCGGGTGGGGACAGAAAAAAGGGGGGGGCAGCGTGGGTAGAACAAGAAGGATGAAGGGAGAGGTAGAGAGGGGAAGGAGAGAAGAAGAAAAAAAAAGGGGTGGGGGAGGGGGAAGGGGAAGGTTGGGGCAGGCTGACAGCAGCCAGGGCGCGGACGAGCACCACACTACCGAGAACAGGCCTTGGAGGACACAGGAAGTGCATGATCAATTAGGGATGCAGTAGAGTAGATGAAGATTTTCCATTGGGTCCAGGTTTCCACATATTTCTCATGTTTGTGTTGCGCCGTAAGGACCAGGTCTTCCAGCTTACTGACCTCCTCCACTCTCCTCAGCCAGTCCGCTACAGTGGGGGGGCAAGATTGTTTCCAGCGCAGGGGTATGCAGGCCTTCGCAGCATTGAGCAGGTGTTGAACATAAATATCCCATTTGTGTACAGTCCCCCCACATTTACAGGGTCTCAATTGTAATTGGACAAGTGAATATATTCATAAATAAAATGTTAATTTTTTAATTGTTGAGAATCCTTTACTGGCAATGACTGACTGCCTGAAGTCTGGAACCCATGGACATGACCAAAGACTCGGTTTCCTCCTTTCTGATGCTTTGCCAGGCTCTAACTACAGCCGTCTTCAGTTCTTTCCTTGTGGCTAAACACCAATGACCCAGTGCTACTGGAAGCCATGCATGTCCATGCCTCACACTGCCTCCACCATGTTTTACAGATGACGTTGTGTGTTTTGGATCATGAGCTGTTCCAAGCCTCCACGCTTCTATTTATTTTTTCTTCCCGTCATTCTGGTAGAGATTAATCTTAGTTTCGTTCGTCCATAAAATGCTTTTCTTTATCGTACATCATGGGACACAGAGCCTTAAGTAATTAATGGGTTATGGGCCACCTTCAGGTGTTGACACTGGTATACCCAATACAGGAAGTTGACTCCCCTATATAACCCTTCCTCCTTCCAGGAGTACCTCTGTTTTTTTCACCAGTGTCTAAGGTGTTGGTCACAAGTGAAGATGTGCTCTGAGGAGCTCCAGGAGGAATCCATGCTGGATTTAAAAAAAACCTCCACAACCGGATCCTTCCACGCCACTGCGGTCACAGGATGGTACCCGGGCCTCGTATAGAACAACAAGGTTTTGCCTGTAACGCTTCTCCTTGAGAGCTGAACCCTAGGAACCAGGACTTTTTATTTATTTTTTTTTGGTTTTGCTACATTACCTAAAGTTATCCTGAGGGGTGCTTTACAGTTCCAAAGGAGTAGAACCCCTATCAAAAGGGACCCGGTCTTTGAAAGTTTAATTACCCTGCCCGCCGTGATGGGTTAAATTTGGATCTGTCTGTTTACAGCAGTATCCTGCAGCGAGGAAAAGGTAGGAGAAAAGCTTAGGAACTGAAAAGTCCACCTATGAATTTTATTTTAATATATAATGTTGTAATGCCTTAAAACTCCTCTAGAGGGAGTAAGAATGTATATACCCTGTTGAACCTGTGCTACAACAAGCGCGTGTCCTAGCAGCGCGGGGCGGGGGGGGTTCTCCTCTCCTCCCAATTGGGGAAACTGAGTGGCTGGGGGTACAGGTACTATGTACATTCTAACAGTTTCTTAATTGCTATAAGACAGTGTGATAAACACTAATATCTGACAAACTGCTGAGTACCCCCTCGTGGTGTGCGGGGCGGTGTTTTGAGCTAAATGCAGCATGGCGGCTGCAGCCGCCTCCTCCTTCTGGCTGTGTCTCTCAAAGTCGTCCGCATGCATGAGGCTGACGTTTTTTCATTGAAGGAGGGTCCGGAAAGGGGCGTGGCTTAAACATTGGCGCCGTGTGTGGACTCTGTGCGCCGTGTGCTTTCCAAGGACGCAATCAGGTTTACACCTGAGGGGCTTAAAAGCTGATTCTCTGTGAACAAAAGGCTGTCTACCAGAGCAGCTGAAGCAAGGCTGCCACAGGTGCGCTGGAGCACGTGAGAGGGTTTACACAGGCATTTTCAGTACAGGAAAATACATTGTTTAGCATTAGTTTAATCTATGCTGCCATTGTTTTTCCTATTTTTTTTTTCCTGCTGTTGCTCAGCAAATAGAACAGTTCTTAGAGTGCCTCTGCTTTTGTGCTTTGCGCTATGGCTTCCAAGCTTATTACTAAGGCACCAAAGGTTCCACCCCCAGGCGCTGGGAACTCCAGCCATGCCTCCACACTGTCATCCTCTCCGGAGATACCAGATATTTCAAGCCAGGGGGGAGTCTTTGGAACCGATTGGTAGTGCAACTGCTTCTCACACTTCAGCCCCTGTATATGTGACTTAAGATGCATTTTCCTCTGCTCTGCAGGGCTTAGAAGGAAGATTAGCAGCTTTAATCGCATCCTTTATCCAAGGGGATAGGAAGCGTGCAAGATCCCACTCCAAACCCTTTACCAAGGCAACAGTGGGGACAAGATGAGGTATTAACCTCAGACAATAGAGGAAAAACAAGCCGATTGTTCCTCTGCTGAGGAAACGGCTGATGAATCAGCTTCACAATCTGAGGTATAAATCCGTACGGAAATGGTTTGTTCTACTTTCATGATACCCCTAACAGAGTTGGCTGAAGGTCCGGCTTCCTCTTTGGGTTCCTTGAAACCTTTACAACCTTTGCATGCTTTTCCAGTCCATGCATTACTAGAAAAGCTTATTTATGCTTTTCTCCCTCCAAAGAGATTCTGAGTTCTCTATCCCATGGAGGAAAAATTCACAAAAAAGTGGAAGGTTCCAGCAGTTGACAATGCGATTTCCAGTGTGAATAAGTCTAACTTGTCCAGTAGACGATGCACAAATGCTTAAGGATCCAACAGATAAGAGGTTGGAATTCCTGTTAAAATACTTTTTCCTTAGCAGGGACCGTTTACTATAGGTATCTTGTCAGTCCTTAAAGGACCAATTCAGAGGCTCTTGAAGAGCTCCCTGCACAACAGGCCCATTTGTTGGCAGAGTTACCTAAAGCATTATGATTTGCCATAGATGCTATGAAGGATTCTAATCACCAGGCGGCTTGCCTTGCGCTTGTGCTAGTACACATGCGTCGGACCCTTTGGTTAAAAGATTGGTCTGCCGAAGCACCTTGTAAGAAGCTTCTGACTAGTTTCCTTTTTAATGGGGAGTGACTATTTAGCAATGATTTGAATAAATACATCCAGACGATTTCTAGTGGCAAGAGTACTCTTGCCGGTCAAAAGAAAGTATAAACGTCCTTCGTTTTCAACAGATTTTTTTTATTTATTTATCTTTTCTTCTGCGCCAGGGGCATCTGCCTCTAAGCAGTGGCGATGGCCTCTGCCACTAGACTCTAGAGGAAAACCTCAGGGTCAAACCCAGGCACAATAGAAGACCTGGGGCCGCAAATCTGCAAAGCAGAATACTAAAGCCTAATCGCGAAGAGGCATCCTTCCTCACCAGTGTGGGGGGAAGATTTCTGAAATACTCAGAAGTCTGGCAAAGGGACATTCAGGACAGATGGGTGATCTCCATGGTGTCTGTAGGATACAAACTAGAATTTCGGGAGTTCCCACTGTCTCATTTCCTGAGATCAAACATTCCCAAAGACCTAGGGAAAAGGCAATCCCTGTTTCAAGCATTAGACCGATTATTGGCTCAGGAGGTGATCATACAAATTCCCACAGAAGAGCAAGGTTTGGGGTTTTATTCAAACATATTTACGATACCAAAACCAAATGGGAATGTCAGACCCATTCTAGATCTAAGGAATCTAAATCGGTTCCTGTAGATCCACTCCTTTCATATGGAGTCAATCAAGTCAGTAGTTTCCATCCTACAAGCAAAAGAACTTGTGCCATCCATCGGCATCAGAGATTCATATCTGCATGTCCCTTTATTTCCTGGTCACCAAAGATTTCTGCGGTTTGAAGTAGAACAACACTTTCAGTTTGTAGCCTTGCCCTTCGGACTAGCTACAGCACCCCGGGTGTTGACAAAAGTACTAGCCCCACCTCTAGCCAGGCTAAGGGCACATGGCATAACAGTCTTGGCTCACCTAGACAATCTGTTGTTAATAGACCAGTCAGTGACTCGCTTGAAGCAGAGTGTACGCATTATAACCAGTTACCTGGAAAGTCTGGGTTGGATCCTCAACCTAGAGAAGTATTTCTTGAACCGCGAAGAATGCTGGAGTATTTGGGCCTGATCATAGACACAGCCCAGAAAAGGGTGTTTTTTTTTTTTTTTTTTTTTTTTTTTTTTATATATATTTATTTTTTTCTGCTCCATACAAGAGCTGGTACTGATGGTTAGGTCAAAAAGAGATCCCTCAATTTGCCTTTGCATGAGGTTGTTAGGAAAGATGGGAGCTTCATTAGAAGCAGTTCCCTATGCACAGTTCCATTCGAGACTGTTGCAAAACAGTATCCTGTCTGCTTGGAACAAAATGGCCCAAGCTTTGGCCTTACAAATGCGGCTGTCCCCAAGAGGGTCCCAAAGCCTCAGTTGGTGGTTACTAACCCAGAATCTACTGAAAGAAAAATCCTTCAGACCAATTATCTGGAAAGTAGTAACGACAGATGCCATCCTCTCAGGCTGGGGAGCAGTACTAGAGTAAACGACTGTCCATGGGCAGTGGTCAAGATCTGAAAGAACCCTGCCCATCAACATCCTAGCAGTGTGTCTGGCTTTGAAAACCTGGATCTCCAGGTTAAAGATTTGTCCTGTCAGGATACAATCTGACAATGCCACAGCTGTGGCCTATATCGATGGCCAAGGGGGCACAAAGAGTCTCTCAGCTCAGAGAGAGGTGAACCATATTCTAACTTGGGCAGAAAATAATATCCCATGCCTATCGGCAGTTTTCATCCCGGTAGTAGAGAATTGGCAGGCGGACTAAAGTCGTCAGCAGTTATTCCCAGGGGAATGGTCTCCTCACCTTGATGGTGTGTGTGTGTGTGTGTTTTATTTTTTTATTTTTTTACGCCTGTTTGCCAAAGATGGGGGACTCCGGACGTGGATCTTCTAGCGTCCAAATTCAACATGAAGTCGGTCAGCTTTGTATCCAGGACAAGGGATCCATTCGCATGCGGAACAGATGTGTTGGTGACCCCGTGGGATCAGTTCTCACTGATCTATGCATTTCCCCCTATTCAATTGCTGCCACGACTTCTTTGCAGGATCAAGCTGGAAAGAAATCCAGTAATTCTGGTAGCACCAGCATGGTACGCAGAAATTCTAAAGATGGTATTGGAGGGCTCATGGCCCCTCCCACTAAGGCCAGACCTGCTCTCATAGGAGACGATATTCCATCCTACTTCACGAACGCTGAATTTAATGGCTTGGCTATTGAAACCCACATTCTGAGGAAGCGTGGGCTTTCCGGGTCGGTTATCTCAACTTTGATTAATGCAAGGAAGCCAGCTTCCAGAACTATATATTAGTTTGGAAGGGTTATGTTTGCTGGTGTGAATCCAAGGGTTGGCACCCTCGGAGATATATCCTAGGCATAATTCTTGCCTTTCTAAAATTAGGCGTAGAGATGAAGTTGGCCGTGAGTACTATTAAGGGCCAAGTCTCAGCCTTATCTATCTTATTTCAAAGACTGCTTGCTAGACATTCTTTAGTCCGGGGTTTTATGCAAGGGGTGATGCGGATTAATCCGCCAGTTAAAACGTCCTTGGGACTTGAATTTAGTTTTGACAGTGTTACAAAAACAGCCTTTTGAACCTATACAGCATCTTCCCTTTGTCTTTCTGACCAGGAAGCTGGTATTTTTGCTTGCTATATCCTCAGCAAGGAGTGTTTTGGAACTGGCTGCTCTTTCTTGTAAACAGCCTTAATTGATTATTCATGAGGACAGAGTGGTGTTCCTCCCTCGTCTAGGCTTTTTGCCAAAAGTAGTTTCAGGTTTTCACCTGAACCAAGATATTGTCCAACCATGTTCCAGGGGAGAAAAGTCACTACATTGTCTTGATGTGAGAGCAGTGAAAATCTATTTAAAGGCAACTGCTCAGATTCGTAAGACTGGTGTCTTATTTATTCTGCCAGAAGGTCCTAAGAAAGGTCAGGCAGCGTCCAAATCCATTGTTGATAAGTGGATTTGGCAAGTTATTATTCAAACTTATGATTTAAAGGGTGAGATTCCCCCTTTTTAAGTCAAGGCACACTCTACCAGAGTGGTTGGTGCTTCTTGGACAGTGCGTCACCAGGCCTCCATGGCTCAGATCTGCAAGGCTGCAACTTGGTCTTCAGTATGTATATTCACAAAATTTTATCAAGTGGATGTAAGGAGGAATGAAGATATCGCCTTTGGGTGCAGTGTGCTGCAGGCAGCAGTAGAAGTCCTCAGGTCTGGGGGTGCTCTATGGGTTGTGTCTCCTTCCCCTCATGTAGCATTGCTATGGGACATCCCATTAAGTAATTAAGGCTCTGTGTCCCATGATGTACGATAAAATAGGATTTTTATTACGGCTTTCCTGTAAAATCTTTTTGTTGGAGTACATCATGAGACACAGAGGTCCCGCCCCTCTTTTTAGGGGGTTTGTGTATTGCTTGGCTACAAAAACTGAGGTAATCCTGGAAGGAGAAGGGGTTATATAGGGGAGTCTACTTCCTGTATTGACTATACCAGTGTCAACACTTGAAGGTGGCTCGTAACCCATTAAGTAATTAAGGCTCTGCGTCCCATGAAGTACTCCAAAAAAAAGAATTTTGCAGGTAAGCCGTTATAAAAATCATATTTTCCTGAACTGGTCTGGCTTTTTTAGATGGTGTTTTTTGGCAAAGTCTAATCTGGCTTTTCTATTCTTCGGGTTTATGAATGGTTGCACCTTGTGGTGAACCTTCTGTTTTTGCTCTCGTGAAGTCTTCTCTTGATTGTTGACTTTGACAATGAAATGCCCACCTTCTGGAGAGTGTCCTCCTTGTCTTGATGTTGTTGTGATTAGGTTTTTCTTTACCATAGAGGATCCTGCGATCATCCACCACTGTTGTCTTCCGTGGATGTCCAGGCCTTTATGTTGCTGAGCTCACCTGTGCGTCGTTCTTCCCTTAGAATGTACCAAACTGTTGATTTGGCCACAACTAATGTTACTGCTATGTCCCTGCTGGATTAGTTTAACTTTGAAGCCTTACAGTGGCTTGTTTAACTTGCATGGACAGCTCCTTTGAAAGCATGATATAGGTTCACCGCTATAGATTCCAACTGCAAATACCACATTTGGAGCCCTTTCACACACTAGGTTTAGTGGCGGTTCACACTGGGTTTGCAGATGAGGCTTTTTTCAGGCGCTATTTTTAGCGCTAAAGCGCCTGAAAAACGCCTCCCGTATGAAAGGGGTCTTAAAACGAACTCCATGCCTTTTTTTACCTGCTTAATTGATGAAGAAATAACAGCGTAGCCCACACCTGGCCATGAAACCGCTTTTGTTTTATTTGTCCAATGACTTTTGGTCCCTTGAAAAAAGAGGGATTTGCTATGCTTAAGAGCTGTAATTCCTAAACCCTTCCTCAGTTTTGGTTGTTCATACCCTCAAACTAAACTTGAGTTTGTACTTTTAGCCCATATCCATTATACCAGGGCTCGACAAAACCCGGGCGCCAAGTCGCATTGGCGACTAGAATTAGCGACTGGCGCCTGAGGCAGCACAGCTGGGGGTATCCTGTCTCCGTGGACCCCCCCAGCGTGATTACGTCGGGCCGCGCGGCCGGTAATTGAGCCCCCGGCTTTGAGGCCTTCTGTGGTCCTATTCCTTCTGGAATCTGGCGCCCTCTTGTGGTGGCCGTTGGAATTACAACCATTAATGCCAATGGATCTCCTTCCATTTACTTAGAACACCTAAACATTACATATACATACATACACACACACACACACACACACACACACACTTTTTTTTTTTTTTTCTTTTTTATTCTAACACCCTAGACAGTAAAATGGTGGTCGTTGCAATGTCTGTCACACCATATTTGCACAGCGTACTTACAAGCGCACTTTTTTTGGGGAAAAAATTATTTATTTAATAAAAAAAAATAAGACAACAGTAAAGTTAGCCCAATTTTTTTTTTTATATTGTGAAAGATAATGTTACGCCGAGTAAATTAATACCCAACATGTCATGCTTCAAAATTGCGCCCGCTCATGGAATGGCGACAAACTTTTACCTTTTAAAATCTCCATAGGCGACGTTTAAAAAATTCTACAGGTTGCACGTTTTGAGTTACAGAGAAGGTCTAGGACTAGAATTATTGCTCTTACTCTACCGATCGCAGCGATACCTCACATGTGGTTTGAACATTGC
The DNA here is from genome assembly GCF_037356315.1 of Lithobates pipiens. Lineage (NCBI taxonomy): Eukaryota > Metazoa > Chordata > Amphibia > Anura > Ranidae > Lithobates > Lithobates pipiens. The sequence continues at coordinate 370,036,135 of NW_027507758.1, read as the reverse complement.
TTTCATATATGCGTTCGCTTCTGCACGCAAGCTTGGCGGGACAGGGCGCATTTAAAATTATTTTTTTTTCTTATTTTAACTTTTATTTTTTATTTTTTTTCACTGTTCTTTTAAAAAAAAAAAATGTGTGTCACTTTTATTCCTATTACAAGGAATCTAAAAATCCCTTGTAATAGAAAAAAGCATGACAGGTCCTCTTATATATGAGATATGGGGTCAGAGAGACCTCACATCTCATATTTACACTAAAATGCAATTTAATAAAAAAATCGTCATTTGAAAAAAATAAAACAAATAAAATGTCCCTCTAGGAGCTATGAGCAATGACTTGGAGACAGGTGGGGGGCTGGGGGCGCTATCTTCCCCTCACTCGTCTCCATGTCAGGCCAGGGACAGGTCCAGATCGCCGTCACGGACCTGGCTCCTAACTTTTTTAGCTGGCTCCTAGATTCCAAGAAAATTTGTCAACCCCTGCATTATACAACTAGCTTGAATGTTTTGGTAAATACCTGGAAAAATAAGTGTGTGTGTGTGTATATCTCTTATTTTATTTTATATTGTATTCCGCTGGATGGATGCAGTATAGATTCCTTGCCAGTTTTCACTGAGAACCAAGCGATAAGACTGCTGATTGTTCAGTTCTCTCTCCTCTGCTCTAAGTAGAGAGTGGTGACTATCAGTCACCGGCTCTCTGCTCTCCCCTTCAGCGCTGGGCTGTGGAGGAGGTGGGAGCAGCTGGCAAAGTCTCTCAGCAGCATGCTGAGGCTAAGCCAGCTACCCATCCAGGAATCTGGGTGAATCCTGGCTGTAAAGTTGGGATCTTTCCAGAGCCTGGACCAGCTGAATGATGCCAGCTGACAGGGGGGCCTTTGGCCAATGTTGGCTGAAAATGGGTCACAGAAGTGCAGAACGAAGTGCACTCATGTGATCCATAGTAGTAGGGGCAAAATAGCTCTGGCTATACTTTTTCCTTTTAACTACTCAATTGTGGACACTGAAGGCTGCTTTCTAATTGGATGCAGTAGCAAGTGGCAACAGGCATCACGTCTTCTTGCAGACTGGGATTTTTTTTAAATATAGATATTTTCTAGGATTTACTCTTTGCTCCGATAAACTATCAACAACTGAAAGCGAAACCTTGCTTTGCCATCTAGATCCTTTGAAGGATTTTAGTGAGAACCATATAATATTATTAATAATAATTGTGTGTTATTTATATATATATATATATATATATATATATATATATATATATATATATATATATATATATATATATATATATATATATATATATATATATATATATATATATATATATAAAAAAAATTTTTTTTTTTTTTTTGGGAGCTGCCAGCCCAAACCTTGGATGGCAGAAGCTGGTGATGGAAAGCCAATTGCACGCTGGACATCGGGCTTTCTCAGTGTGTGGTGGAGATCATGACTCAGTATTCATTAGGATCGTTAGCTGCCATTGGAATGCTACTTGCCAGAGGAGTTTATCAATTTTACATGTTTACTGGATTAGTAATTTATGTAATTTTGTGCAGGTTTACATGGATTTGAATTGTATGTAATTGTGTACTTGCATTCGTTTTATTTATACTGGCTTTTTTTTTTTTTTTTTATAAAGTTGGCTGATGGTCCGCATTCTGGATACCTGCAGCTCCTCAACTTGTTTGCATATGGAACGTATCCAGATTATGTTGGTAAGAACTACTTCATTTACATTCTATAGATGAGACAGCATCTATTCCCTATATGTATTTTTTTTTTTCCCCTCAGGATGGCATCTGGGGTTATAACTTTCTCAGTGTAATATAGCAGGACCCCCCCCCCCCCCCCCACAATATTGTCCATAAATGTGCATACAGCAGCAGAAATATTAATATTTGCACACACACTAGCCTTATGTACAGTTCTGTTAACCTAACTCCTCCATACCTCCCCTCAATGCATTTAAACATTGCCAAGATATCATGGTTTATATAGATATGTCTTTTTTTTATATAGCATCATTCCTAAATTTATGACCACCTAATATTGAGTAGGTCCCTGTTTTGCCCTATCAACAGCCCTAACCTATTGAGGCAGGTATGCTGTGGTATCTGGCACCAAACTGTCGGTTACAAATCTTGTAAGTTGCGAGGCAGGTCTTCCATGGACGGCCATCCCACAGATGCTCAATTAGGTTGAAATCTGGAGAATTTAGAGGTCAACAGCTTGAACTTGTTGTATTCCTCAAACCATACTTGAGCCATTTTTGCAGTGTGATAAGGTACTTTATCCTGCTGAAATGGCCACTGCCTTCAGGCAATAATGTTTCCATGAAGGGATGTACTTGGTCAGCAACAATGTTTAGGTAGGTAGTAAATAATAAGTAACATCCACATGAATGAGCAGGACCCAAGGTTTCCAATATACAACATTGCCCAAAGCATCACACTACCTCCCCTGGCTTGTCTTCTTCCCGTGCTGCATTCTTGTGCCATCTGTTCCCTAGGTAAGCAATGCACACACACCCAGCCAGCCAGATTATATAAAAGCAACAGTATTCATTAGACTAGTCCACCTTCTTCCATTTCTCTGTGGTCCAGTTCTGATGCTCACATGACCATTCTATGAGGAAGTGAGCTGTAATGTGGATAGAGGAAGGCTTGTGGATGTAGTGCATTTAGATCTCATCAAAGCATTTACTACAGTACGCAATAAACAATTTGCTTACAAATCAAGGTCTGTTGGCATTTCACAATGGTGTATGTACCTGCATAGCAAACTGGTTAAAAGAGCATGTCCAGAGGGTATGAAAAAGAGCTTATCATATGAATGGTCTGGAGTTTGTAAGTGGGATACCCCAAGGCACTGTCCTGGGAAAAATACTTTTTAACTTGTTCATAAGCGATATTGAGATTGCTATAAATAGTTCATATGCGATGTTTGCTGACAATACAGTGCAAAACAGTGATAATGTTACAAGGGGATAAAGCAACTTTACAAGAAGACCTACATGGAAAATGAGCTCTAATATATAAAAATGTAAAGTAATGCACTTGAGGGCTAAAACTATGAATGCAAGGTTAGAACCCCTAGGGAGATCAAGGATGGAAAAGGATCTGGAGGTCCTAGTAGATCAGTCTCAGTAAAAGCATGCAATGCCAAGCTTTAGCAAACACAGCTAGCAAACTATTCGCATACATTTAAAAAGGGGATTTACTCAGGAGATAAGACTATAATTCTGCCACATCTGGAATATGCTGAGCAGTTCTGCTCTCCAGTCCTCAGGAAGGATGTTCTGGAACTGGAGAGACTCCACAGAAGGGTAACAAAGCCAATAAGACTGGAGAACCTTTTTGTTATGAGGAACGATTACAAACATTAAACTTGTACTCCCTTGGAGAAGAGACGCTTAAAGCGGGAGTAAACCCAGATTCAAAAAACACTTGCATTCCCGGCATGCCGGAAATGCTAACTTTCACATTTTGTGCTCTCAACCAAACTTTCAAACCATCCAATGGCTGGTGTCATAACTGATCACGTGCAGCATTATGGCAGTTGAAGAATTATTGGGCCAAGATGGCAGCTTCATGGACTGAAAACGATAGGAGGGTTTACTTCCACTTTTAAGTGGAACCCATAACAACTTGATAAATGTTCTTTAGCAATGCTCCCAAAATTAGTGTGTACCGTAACTTGCCTCCAGCATTGCTCCTGTTACTTCTTCCTGAAGGCCCTGGGCAGCTGTAAATCTTTAGGCTGTCAGCAGATTGGTCTCTACATTTTTGGCACTGTGCTAAAAAATAGAGAGCTACTGAGTAGGTGCAGATCAGCAGGACTGATTTTCTAAATAAAGTTCAACTTTTAGAGGACATGATTACAATATACAAATATCTAAATGTTGATTCTAGCATAGGAAGAAAAACATTCAGTCTAATGCCTCGTACACACGTTCCGATTATCGGATGATAAAAATCGCTTTTGGATTGATCATTCCATAATCTGATCGTTGGAACACAGCTTTCGACAGCTGATCACAACAGTCCGTCCAACAAAATCCGAAGGGACAAGCGAGAGAACCTTGCTCGGGCAACAAAGGACATACAAGTCACTAGAATACATTTTCCTACAAACATAGCAAGCTGGCATTTGGGATATGGCCATCATTGCTGTAAATGCCTAAAATATGTTCCTCTACAGACCAGGACATAAACTGTAAGGAAGGGCAATCAGTCTGTGAGCCAATCGGGCTACATTGCACCATTGTTCACCCTTTAGCGACTGAAGAGAATTAATAAAGTTTTGGCAATTCACATCCAGTGTATATGCATTTCTCTTGTACATTTAGCTGTTTCTTTTCTTTTAATTTTAGCAATGAAAGATAGCTTGCCAGAGCTCTCAGCTGCACAGAAAAACAAGCTGAAACACCTGACAATTGTGAGCCTTGCATCCAGGATGAAGGTACATTGTAATTCTTGGTTCACGTATATGGTCAATTTAAACTTAAATGACTTTGCCAGGTGCCCACAAAGGGTGTCAAATCTTAATATTTCCTGCCATCGCTTACAAGTATGTATATCCTAACGCAAACATTGACTGTATACAGCGGTACCTGTGTTTAAAACTTAACAGCTTAAACTGTTCCTGACAGTCAGCCTGGGAGCAGGAATTGGACTGTGGTTGACTCCTTGGCCATTCTTTTTGTTGGCTGGGGGGCAGGTAATCTTCAGGGGAAAAATATATCTGGAATTATCTTTAAAGAAACAATCTGTGAAAAAAAGTTTGTAAACTCATAAAATGTTATTGGATGTGTTTTAGTAAGGCCTGTAAATGCACTGCATCTGTTTTTCTCGGCTGTTCTGCTAGATGAATCTCTGCATATGGCATCACTCACTTTTTCCATCTTTTCTATTCACAAAATTTCTTTTCCATCTTTTTGTTTCTCACCATTCTAGCAAATTAGCTTGTATAAATGAGCTAAGGAAATAGAGGAGACATCTTGAGGACATAAAAAGGAAAAAAAAACATTAACCCCTTAAGCACAGCTCTGTGTTAAATATTTTTTGATAGTCCGAGCCATTTTTATGGTTGGCACAGTGTCTGTACCTTACATGAAAAGAGACCCGCTGCAGCAGACTAATGTACATAACGTTGCGCCTAGTCTCTTTTCCAAATTGACCATATATTGATGGAAATATCCCAGTCTAATTACTGTACCCCAATACCACGTTTTCCTGATGGCACCAGTACAAATTTTTCCTTTTTTGTATCTGTTTACTATATAGTGCTATCAGGCAGGCAGGGAAACTGACCACTATGCAGTGTCAGAATTATTATTACAGAGATAACACTTTTAGCATCCTTTCTTTGCAAACTTTCAAGCTTCAAATATGTGAAAATATATTTCTTTATCATAACATCACAGGACATGGCGTAGCTATAAAAACTAACTGGGTTATACGCAACCTATAGGTGAATGGACACTGGCAAACCAAAAAAGACGAAGTCCTACCCTATATAACCTCTCTTACACTGGAAGTACCTCAGTTTTTCCACCAGTGACTTGTAAGGAAATGGTCATGGTTGGAGAAGCTGTCCATGATCTAACTAAGAGACTGGTCCTGGTAACCTAGTTAAATACATAGTAGGTGAGGTTGAAAAAAGACACAAGTCCATCAAGTCCAACCTATGTGTGTGATTATAAGTCAGTATTACCTTGTATATCCCTGTATGTTGTGGTCGTTCAGGTGCTTATCTAATAGTTTCTTGAAACTATCAATGCTCCTCACTGAGGCCACCGCCAGTGGAGGTGAATTCCACATCCTTGCCGCTCTTACAGTAAAGAACCCTCTACGTAGTTTAGGGTTAAACCTCTTTTCTTCTCATTTTAATGAGTGGTCGCGAGTCTTGTTAAACTCCCTTCCGCGAAAAAGTTTTATCCCTATTGTGGGATCACCAGTATGGTATTTGTAAATTGAAATCGTATCCACTCTCAATCGTCTCTTCTTCAGAGAGAATAAGTTCAGTGCTCACAACCTTTACTCATAACTAATATCCTCCAGATCCTTTATTAGCTTTGTTGCCCAGCTTTGTACTCGCTTTATTTCCAGTATATCCTTCCTGAAGACTGGTGCCCAGAACTGGACAGCATACTCCTTGATGCAGCCAGACCAGAGTCTTGTAAAGTGGGAGAATTATTGTTTTATCTCTGGAATTCCCTTTTTAATGCATGCCAATATTCTGTGTGCTTTGTTAGCAGCAGTTTGGCATTGCATGCCATTGCTGAGGCTATCATCTACTAGGACCCCCAGGTCCTTTTTCCATCCTAGATTCCCCCAGAGGTCCCCCGTATAGATTGCATTCATGTTTTTTTGCCACCCAAATGCATTTTTACATTTTTTCTATATTTAACCTCATTTGCCATGTAGTTGTCCACCCCTTTAATTTGTTCAGATCTTTTTGCAAGGTTTCCACATCCTGCAGATAAGGTTATTGCCCTGCTTAGCTTAGTATCGTCCGCAAATGCAGAGATTGAACAGTTTAACCCATCCTCAAGGTCGTTTATGAACAAATTAAACCGGATTTATTCCCAGCACAGAACCCTGGGGGACCCCACTACCCACCCCTGTACTCGCCCTATGGTACGTGCCAATGGACCTTATTTTGTACAGTAAACGTTTATGGGGAACTGTGTCGAATGCTTTTGCAAAATCCAGATACACCACGTCTACAGGCTTTCCTTTATCTAGATGGCAACTCGCCTCCTCACAGAAGGTTAATAGATTGGTTCGGCAAGAACGGTTCTTCATGAATCCATGCTGATTACTGCTAATGATGCCATTCTCATTACTAAAATCTTGTATATAGTCCATTATCAACAGATCCTGAAGGATTTAAGGGGCTATATAATCTGATCCATCCGGGCGGTGATTCACTAAAATGGACGGTACCCGAACCTCGACTACATAGAAGACTACGAGGTATTGCCTGTAATGTTACCCTTTGGGCACTGGGCACTCTTGAATCCCCCCACCTGCACACCGAGCTACTACTCCAGCTCCTTTGGTGGCCCTTTCCCGCTGCTATTTGTAACAGTGGGTGCGTGCGGGCAAGGGGCGACAAGTGTGCCAGTTCGACGTGCACGTGGGATGGACGAGAGAGGTGTGTGCACGTGGTAAAACGTGCACGCCGCACATGCGTGGTAGGGATGGAAGTGACCATATTAGGTTTTCCTGGCATATGCTTCAGTAAGCAGGCTGGAAGGGACACAGAGCAGTGTCAGCTGGGCACGCGAGTCACTGTGGGTGGATGGACCAGGGCACTGCAGGTCCTGTAAGGCTGTGTAATGCAAAAATCTGGGTGCAGTATTTTTTTTTTTGCACGAAGGTTGAGTGCATAAGGGAATTTCATCTTGGATATCCCCATCGGCAGTGGATGATTCTAGCCACATAGCTGCGGTGTTCAAGTCTCCTGAGAGACCTGAGGCAACCGGCCAGTCTGAGCCATTATGGTTATCCGGCATTGTAGCAACAGCTAACTCTTCTGCCTCAACCTATGTTACAAAGAACAACTTGGCATCAGCTTTAGCTGGGCTAGAGGGAAAGATAGCAGATATGATTTCTTCAGTTTCCCAGGGTGGAAGAAAACTGGATGGATCCCCTTCACCTGCGCCCCCACCTGCATTGGAACACGATTGGGCAGAAGATGTGGAAGAAGTGGCTGTAAATGACCGGGAGAAAGGTCAGGCCACAGACTCCACTTCTGAGGAGTCAGTTTCCGAAGAACCATTTTCAGACTTTCATTCCTAGAGATTATTGATCCAATCCCTCACGGAGATGGTGAAATCAAGATTTAAATTGCCGCCTGTGGACGTCCCTGCGGTTGCCTTTACATTTTATGCTCTTAGTCCTCCACAAAGTTTGCAGGCTTTCCCCTTGCATCCGTTGCTATAGCAAATTTGTGTATGCTGATTTGGGATCGCCCAGACAAACTTTTTATTCCTCCTAAAAAGGTTTGCTCTATTGTACGCTATGTAGGAAAAGTTTATAAAGAAATGCAGTATGCCATCGGTGGACGCTGCCATTTCTCCTGTGATCAAGAGTCTTACCTGTCCTGTAGATAATGCCCAGGTGGTTAAAGATCCAGCAGATCAAAAGTTGGAGTCCTTAATAAAGTCCTGATTTGCTATTGCTGGGTCTGCGGCACAACTGGCTGTGGCAGCTATAGGTAATTTGTCAGTCTTTAAAGGACCAGGTTAAGCGGGTATCCTAAGAGTGTCCACAATCAGGGGGTATCTGCTGAGGAATTGGCAGAGATACCTCGTGCCTTATGTTTCACAGTAGATGCTCTTAAAGATTCCATACAACAGGTGTCCCGGCTTGCCCTTCTATCTGTATGTATGTATGTATATATGTGTGTGTGTGTGTGTGTGTGTGTGTGTGTGTGTATATATGTTCAGGGGTGTTTACTCTAAACTTTTTGTAATCCCAAAACCAAACGGAGATGTGAGGCCTTTTCTGGATCTGAAGGCTCTGAATCATTTTCTAGACAGCTTATCTTTTCGGATGGAGTCGATCCGGTCAGTCGTAGTCTCCTTGCACATAAAGGAATCTTTGTCGTCCATAGACATCAAGGATGCATATCTACATGTGCCAATCTGCAGATCCCATGAAAGGTTTCTGCGATTCGCAGTGGGCAACCAACATTTTCCATTTGCAGCGCTGCCCTTAGCCAGGGCACCTCATGTAATCACAAAGGCACTGGCTCTGGTGTTGGCTATTCTAAGATCTCAGGGTATATCGGTTGCAGGATACATGGACGCTCTATTATTGATAGGTTAAATGGTTCCAGACCTGGAGCAGAATGTAGCCCAGGCGGTTCAGTTTTTGGAACATGGATTGACACATGTCTCTGCGGCTGAATGTGCATCAGAGCCTCAGTTGGTGGATGATAGCCAAGAATGTGGGAAAAGGAAAGTCCTTTTTACCGGTGGTCTGGAGGGTGATGACAGGCGCCAGTCTCTCTGGATGGGTGGCAGTCCTAGAGGAGGCCACCGTCCAGGGAGAGTGGTCCTGGAGGGAGAGGTGCCATCAACATTTTGGAGATTCGAGCATCTCGGCTGGCCCTAAGATTCTGGACTTCAGCGCCACGGCTGGGGCTTACATCAGTCACCAGGCATCAGACAGCCCAGACAGCCCAGAAGGAAGTGGTCACATGTTGACCTGGGCAGAAAAGTTTGTTCCATTCTTATTGGCAGTGTTTATTACGGATGTGGAAAATTGGCAGGCGGGCTTTGAGTCGCCAACAAATGTTTCCAGGGGAGTGGTCCCTAAACTCCAAAATCTTTTTGTTGATTTGGCGTCGATGAGGGGTTCCGGATGTAGGCCTGCTGGCATCCAGGTTCAACAGGAAGCTAGATAGTTGTGTCCAGAATCAGGGACCTGCCTGCATTAGGGGCAGGTTCTCTCTCATCTATGCCTTCCCTCTATACCAGCTATGATCAAGGTTACTGATCCCGGAAGAGAGAAAACCGGTGGTTCTAGTATCTCTAGCCTCGCCCCGAAGGACTTGGTATACACAAATTGTAAGATTGGCGGTAGGGAACCCATGGGTTCTTCCATTCCATCTGGATCTGCCCTCGCAAGGTCTGATATTCTATCCTACTTTTACGGTCTCTAAATTTAATGGTTTGGCTGTTTTAAAACCATGATTTTAAAAGACCGGGGCATTTCTGGGCCAGTATTGTCTACCATGTTAAATGCTAGAAAGCCACTTTCCAGGAGTATCTACTATAGAGTTTGAAAATTTTACATTGTTTGGTGTGAGGCCACAAGATGGCTTTTTTGCAAAAAGGGGTGGAAATGAATCTGGCTTTAAAGTGGTGCTGCCACCAAAAAATAATAATAAAAAAAAAAAAAAAATTTTAAAAGAAGAATTTTTTTACTCACCTCTAAATACCTGTTGCTAGGGGGTCCTTCGTAGTCTGCCTTCTTCCTTGCCTGGGCTGGTGACATCACTTCCACTTGCGCCGCACAGTCACCTGGGACCGGTCACGTGTCCCAGATGACTGCGTGGCGTATCGCGGCGCCGCTCGTGCATGCGCAGTGGGTGCCCGGCTGTGAAGCCACAGCCAGGTGCCCACAGTACGAATGACGGCGCCGCGAGCGGAGCGGGGAACGAGGGGGGGCTTCGTTCCCCCGCATCACTGGACCCTGGAACAGGTAAGTGTCCGATCATTAAAAGTCAGCAGCTGCAGTATTTGGGCCCCATGCTATCAACCCTTCCCACTGCTCCTGGCAGCTTCAGTTTTTATTTTGCCTAGCAAGGAGAATGACCTAGGAAACCCTGCAGGCCTCTTGGTCCATATTTTTGCTGCAGGTTTGCTGCTTTTTGCGCAAGGTAGAAGATCACAGGATCTTTCATCAACTGCCAGCTGGGTGACAGGCTGGTTAATGATATCCTTGTAGTGTCCCCAGTCCGGCCATCGAGCGTGAGCAGGCTGCAGCTAAGGCTCGGCAGGCCACGACATGCCTGAGCTCCAGAGATGGTTGGTGAGCTTCAATGCTCCGGGGATATACATATTACCGGGCTACTGATGTCTGGATCACAGTATACCGAGGCCAGCAGCCACCCAGTAACTGCACAGGAGTGGGTCTGTGATGGAATGTCTCCCAGCTTTTCAGGACTGGTAAGTATGGCTCTCCCTGGGGTGAGCAGCTGGGCATTCCCTGGGGGGTTAATTCCGGGGCTACCTCACCTCCCTATCACCCCCCCCCCCCCCCCCCCCCCTCTGAGGGGGGTGGCTGCATGCTCTGCGGGCGGTGTGTATGGGTCGCTGTTTCTCACCTGTGGGGGTCTGTGCGGCTGGCATTGGTCCTGGTTCAGGTCCGGAGGTCCCAAAATATGTTTATGGAGGTTGTTAGCAGGAAGCACGTTTTTATTTTTTTGCTCTGTCGCCGCATGGTGCTGTTCCGGCGGCCATCTTTGATTTGGGAAAGCCATGAATTCCCCTGGTGCATTTTCTTTAGGATTCCTATTGATTACATTGGCAGGCCATTTTCTTAAAGCCTGTTATGCCTCTTGTGGCAGCATTACATGTGCTTCTCTTGCTGCTTCCTGTATCCACTGTGTGTGTGCAGGACGCTGGATGGCTCTTTGCTGAACGCTGAAGCTGCTCTGCAGATCGTTGGGCCGCTGGTGGAAGCTGCTGCTGCTGACAGTTTTCTCCTCTCTGCAACTGGGAACCTCCTAGGGACTACAGGCACTGCTGTGGCTATCACAGAATGCCCCAGGGTGGTAAGTCTAGCGCTAAGTACCCCCCCCATGCGGCAGCAGGAGGGTGGGAACTTCACTGTCCTACGTCCCCTTGCAAGTGGCAGACAGGCTAGGGTCAGCATGGCTTCAGAAACTGGTGTTTCTTCCCCCGAAATCCAGGCTATAGCAACCGGGTCACTTGCAGTTAGCGCGGTGCGCATGGACACCCTAACGGCGGTCCTTGACTCCTATGTTGCTAAGATAAAGGCGGCATGTGGCAGGAAAGGTGCATGTAAGAGGTCCCTGCCCCCCCCCCGGTCCTCTGGGGAGAGCTCTAATGCAGACTTGGGCCCTGCTGCGGCTGGAGACCCCTGCTCTGACGTGGCTGACCAGGACCGTTCGGATAGTAAGGATGATTCCCCGTCTGGGTCCGGGCCCGACAAGGCGCTTGTTGGAGCACTTGTCACAGCTGTGCGTGATACCCTGAAGATTCAGGAGCCAGGGGATTCCTCTGCTGATGTACCGGTCCCTTTTGGGTTCCGCAAGCCAGCACGTTCACCTAAGGTGTTCCTGTATTTGACTTATTTTGACAAATTCATCTACAGGGAATGGGGTTGCCCGCAACGGACCTTTTCGGTCCCCAAAAATTTGGTGGTGCGTTACCCCTTTGAGGAAATCCTTCTCAAAAAGTGGTCGGCTCCTCCGGTCGTGGACCCCCCAGTATCTAGGTTAAAGTAACCACGATCCCGGTTGAGGGGATGACTCCTGCTTTCAAGGATCCCATGGTCAGGAAGGCCGAAGCAGTGGCTCGTTCCTTGTTTACGGTTGTGGGGTCAGCCGTGCAACCTGTACTGGCATTCGCACTGGTGTCTCAGACACTGAGTGGGCAAAACTTTTGCACCGCGAATTGGGAGAGTAGAACGCCTCCCCTGTTTGCGTGGAACTAGCAGACCAACTAGTGCATGGCCTTAAGTACGTTTTGTGACGCGGCCCTGGATACTCTCCCTCTGCTATCCAGGGCCTCAATGTCAGCCGTGGTGCTGAGGCGCCTCATTTGGCTGAAATGCTGGTCTGCTGACCAGGCATCCAAGAAAGCCCTGACGGATCTTCCCTTCCTTGGCTAACGGCTCTTTGGAGTCTCGTTGGATGACATTATTAAAAATGCCACGGGTGGTAAGAGTACACTACTCCCACAGGCCAGGAAGGCTAAGAAGCCACGCCGCAGGCAAGGGCCCCCCTTTTCCGCTCACAATCTGCTTTTTCGTCCGCCCGGTGCTTCAGCAAAACGACCCCAGCCTGACAGGACACCCACGGACAGTCAGAAGTGTCCCTGGAACCGCAAGCCTGCGAACAAAAGTGCTACCGCATGAAGGTTTGCCCCCACCCATGTCTCGGGTGGGGGGTCGTCTTCGGGAGTTTGCAGCCCTTTGGACCTCCCGGTTATCAGACCAATGGGTCTGCGATCTGATTTACACAGGTTACAAGATAGTTTCTCTCAAGTTCCCAAGAAGGAAGGGGTATGTCCAATATTGGACCTAAAAAGCCCTCAATCACTTTGTAAAAGTGCAGAGGTGCAGAATGGAATCGGCTCGCTCAGTAGTCGCTGCACTCCATCAAGGGGACTTCCTGGCATCCTTGGACATTCAGGATGCCTACCCGCACATACCCATATGCCTTCGGCATCAAAAGTTTCTGCGTTTTGGCAGTCGGGGAAGCCCACTACCAGTTTGTGGCTCTTCCTTTTGGCCTGGCATCAGCCCCCTGAGTCTTTACCAAAGTACTGGCTCCAGTGTTGGCGTTGTTGAGACAATGCGGGATCGCGATTGTGGGTTACCTAGACGATCTCCTCCTGAGAGCTTCTTCCGCCTCAGAATTAGAGGAGGATGTGGCGATCACCTTGCAGTCCCTGCAAGCATTTGGGTGGCTGTTGAACCCAAAGAAGTTGGTGGTGGTACCGACTCTGGAGTACCTGGGGTTACTATTGGACTCCAGGGAAGCGAGGGTTTTTCTCCCCTCCAATTGCTGACTCTCATATCTGCGGTCAAACTGCTGATGAACCGCAAGTGGTTATCACTCCGCTTTTGCATACGGGTGCTGGGGCTCATGGTAGCCTCCTTCGAGGCAGTACCTTATGCCCAGTTCCACACCAGAGTCCTGCAGAAGGAGATCTTGACAAAATGGGACATATCTCCGTTGTCCCTGGATCGGCAGTTCCAGGTGAGCCAGCCAGTCAGGGACTCCCTGATCTGGTGGTTGTGGTCCCCGGTGATTCGGTCCGGACAAATGTTCCTTCCTCTGAAATGGACGGTGGTCACTACGGACGCCAGTCTGTCCGGTGGGGGTGGAGTGATGGGGATTCAGTCGACTCAGAGCCTCTGGTCGACAGAAGAATCCAAGTTGCTGATCAATCTGCTCGAATTGAGAGCGATCAGGCTGTACCTCCACACATGGTTGACGTGTCTTCAAGGGCATCCAACCAGGATACAGTCAGACAACGCCATGGCTGTGGCGTACATCGCCAAGGGAGAACAAGAAGCTCAGCCGCTGCTCGGGAGGTCGCTCACATACTTCGGTGGGCAGAGCGACACGTTTCGGCCTTGTCGGCCATTTACATCCCAGGGTGGAAAATTGGCAGACGGACTATCTGAGTCGACAGATGCTGGACCCAGGAGAATGGGCATTGCATCTGGAGATATTCAGGCTGCTGTGCCTGACATGGGGCACACCAGATGTGGCTCTATTGGCCTCCCGGCTCAATCGGAAGGTGCCGAGATTCGTGTCCAGGACAAGAGATCCGCGGGCAGACGCGCTGGTGGCTCCGTGGGATCAGTACCAGCTTTTCTCCGCTGAAACTGGTGTGACGTCTGCTTCGCAGAGTGGAAGCCGAGGGGATTCCAGTACTCCTGATTTCCCCAGATTGGCCTCAGCTGGCCTGGTACGCAGACCTGGTGCGCTTGGTGGCAGAAGCTCCCTGGTGACTGCCGTTGAGAGAGGACCTCCTCTCTCAAGGTCCAATTCTTCACCCTGCTTTACCATCACTGGCTTTAACGGCCTGGCTATTGAAAGCCAGGTATTGAGGAACTGGGGTCTGTCGGACTCGGGGATTCCAACTATGTTGAGGGCGCGGAAATCTTCTTCCAGGAAGATAAACCATCATACTTGGAATGCCTATATCTCCATGTGTGAGGAGAAAGGGTGGCATCCGCCCTCCTTCTCTATATCCAGGATCCTGCTGTTTCTTCAGCAAGGTGTAGACCAGAGGTTGGCATCGAGCACTATCAAGGGGCAGATTTCAGCTCTGGCTGTCTTTATTTTTTATTTTTTTTTCTTTTCCAAAGACCCCTGACATCTCACTCATTAGTGAGTACCTTTGTGCAGGGCCAGGAGGGTTTCGGAACTGGCGGCCTTGTCCTACAAGTCACCTTGTCTGGTCATCCACAGGGATAAGGTGGTGTTGCGTCCGCAACCGTCCTTTCTACCTAAGGTGGTCTCGGCCTTTCATATCAATGAGGACGTTGTATTGCCATCATTGTGTCCTAAGCCGTAGCACCCCCAAGGAGGTGGCCCTTCACGCTCTGGATGTGGTTAGGGCTCTGAAGGTGTACTTGTCTGCCACAGCTTCCTTTCGGAAGTCGGACTCGCTGTTTGTTTCGGTGGCTGGTCCTAAGAAGGGCATGGCGGTCTCGTCGGCCACCATTTCCAGGTGGATCAGACAGATTGTAGTCCAAACCTACGCCTTGAAGGGGCAGGTGCCTCCCTTTCCAGTCACGTCCCACTCTACAAGAGCAATCGGAATGTCCTGGGCCTTCCGACACCAAGTGTCTGTCGCTCAGGTGTGCAAGGCGGCGACCTGGTCGTCTGTCCATACATTTACCAAGTGCTACAAGGTAGACGTCAGTGCATCGGCTGATGCCTGTTTTGGCCAGAAAGTTTTGCAGGCGGCCGTGTAGTTGCAATTGAATTTTTTTTTTCCTGGTTTTTCGATAAAAACGCAGTACTGTTTTGGGTAATGGAGCAGTGCATTAACTTCCGCAATGTTGCGGTCTTGGGGATCACTCCTGTTGAGGATACCCGGTTATATAGTGGTGTTGTTCCACACACTGCTGTTTTTTTGTGGGTTTAGTTTCACTAGTTCCCACTTGCCATGGTGGATGAAGTTTTTATGCTGGTTTTTCCCACCCCTCGTTTGGCACTGCTTGGGGACGTCCCATTTAGTTACAGAGAGGAGCTCTGTCGGTCGGTGAATATAAGAGAAAATGGGATTTTTTGTACTCGCTGTAAAATCCTTTTCTCTGTAATTCACCGACCGACACAGCACCCACCCCTCCTCCTTTTTTCTACGTTATACTGCTTGTTGACTTAATGAAGCTGCTAGGAGCAGTGGGAAGGGTTGATAGCACGGGGCCCGCCCCCCTGGTGCGGGATTAAAGTTCTGTGTATTGTGTAACAATTTTGCCTAGTTTCTCCTAATGGCAGGCTATACAACCCATTTACTTACAGAGAAGAGCTGTGTTGGTCGGTGAATTACAGAGAAAAGGATTTTACGGTGAGTACAAAAAAAATCTTACTTTTTCAGTAAGGGCACACTCTGCCAGAAGAGTGAGTGCTTCATGACCAGTTCATCAAGCATCGATGGCTCAGATTTGCAAGGCTGTTGCTTGGTCTTCAGTGCATACATTCACTATGTTTTATCAAGTGAATATCAGGACTCAGCAGGATCTGGCATTTGGATGGAGTGTGCTGCAGGCTGCTATATAGATCCTGTTGTTCTGGTGGTATTTTCTTTGGTCATAATGGGTTTCCTTCCTTCAAAAGCATTGCATGGGGATGTCCTTGTTATGACTACACTGCCACATAAGAATAATTAGAGGGCATCTACTAAACTGCTGTAAAAAAAACTTTTAAGAAAAAGGCTTTTCTTATTTATCTATTTTTTTCTTTAATATTTAATTTTGCTATTATATTCAAGTAATATGTGCAATTGCATTGCAGCCAATAGAGTTGACTTTTTTTATTTATTTTGTTCTGTTTGTCAAAAGCAGTGGTTTTGTTTGTTTATGAAACCTGGTTTTATTTATAAAGAAGTTATATATGACGATGGCTAAATCTGTATCTGTAGTGCATGTTCAAACATTAATACCATAAATAGGTTTGTTCAATTTTTACTGCAGTGCAGCACAGACCTCTGATTAAGGACTTGCAATAGTCCAAAACATGTCAGGTGTCCACGCAAGTGGGCATGGCAGCTAGCCTGACAGCTCCAAGGGCCCCGTTCACACCTCAGCTCAAACGCTGGAGGTGTAAAAAAATCAATTATTCTCTGAGATGGTTCACATCTCCACTCCAAATCGCTTGAAGCTCAAAGTTCTGGAGGTTTTTTTGTAGCTCAATTTGGGCGTTTTTCTGCTTTTTACATTGGTGACCTTTTTGACCTGTACAAAATTATAGAAAAATCTTGCCACTTTCTGCATGAAAACTATACGTTCAGGTGTGAATGCAGCTTAAGGATAGACCATGGTCGCTATGTTTCATGCGCTGTCAAGGGTATTTGATATGTATTTAGAGTTTTTGTATACCATTTTTAATATTGCTGGTATGCTTACACTTTTAAAATGTGTACAATAAAGTTTTTAGCGTATATACTGGTCAGTCTGTAAAGTCCATGAGGCGTATACCGTGCATCTATGCACCAAGGGTTTTCTCTATTTTTTGCAATATATATTGGACAGAACAGACCAATCCTTCAACACATGCCACTTTTCCTCAAATAATTTTGGTTCACAACCTTGAGTAAAGATGTTCTCAGAGCTTGTAAAAGAAAGATATCAAGTGCGCATAAGCTTTATTATAAAGTCATCTGCCATAGTTAGTTTTTTTTTTTTTTTTTTTTTTTAAGATCTGTTTCTTGTTTGCATTAGTTCTATGCAATGAACCTAGTTTGATGCATCCACGTTATTGTATTAATCAAGTTGATTGTTTCTCCCACTTAGTGCATTCCATATTCTGTGTTGCTGAAAGATTTGGATATGAGGAACCTCAGAGAGCTGGAGGATCTAATTATAGAAGCTGTTTATACAGATATCATTCAGGGCAAACTGGATCAGCGCAATCATGTGCTGGAAGTGGATTTCTGCATTGGACGGGACATTCCCAAGAAGGATATAAGTAGCATTGTTAAAACTCTTCAGGAGTGGTGAGTGATTTTATTTACATACTTTCACACATTGTTTTTCTATATTTAACCACTTACCGCCCGGCTTATAGTAAAATGGCAGCGCGGAGTGGCGCACTCGTTCTGGGATGACAGCGCCCCAGAACCACCGCTCTTCTGCGCCGTGTTCCTAGGACACAGCATGACCCCTTTCTCGGTAAACAGCCAATGACGTGGCTTTTTACTCTTGTGATTAGCTGTTTCCAATTGCACCCGATCACATGTAAACAAAGAAGTGACATTTATCGACTCTCCTTGCTTACCACTAACCGAGGGTGTTGTCAGGAGATCCAATCATTGGCATCTCCTCGTAGAGGAGACCTGTACAGGTAATCTGTGCCCTGATTACAGTATAGCCCCTGCAATGCCCATTAGTGACACCAATCAGTGCCCATTAGTGCTGCCTTTCAGTGCCGCCTATCATTGCCCACCAGTGCTGTCCATTAGTGCGGCATATTGGTGCCTTCTCATCGGTGCCACTTAATCGGTGCCCATAAGTTCTGCCTCATCAGTGCACATCAGTGAAGGAGAAAAATTACTTATTTATAAAATGTACTCACAGAAACTGAGAAACTTTATTTTATTTATTTTTTCTTTCTTGTTCTGTTTTTTTTTGGTAAAAAAAAAAAAAAAAAAAAAAGTGATTAAATAACACCAAAAGAAAGCTCTATTTGAGTGGGAAAAAAATGATGATGTTTGGGTACAGTGTCGCATAACCACGCAATTGTCATTCAAAGTGTGACAGTGCTGAAAATTGGCCAGGGCAGGAAGCGGGGTGAAAGTAGGCAAGTGGTTAACCCACACAACATTCTCTACACTATTTTATTTGCTTATTTATATAGCAGTAGTGCTTTCTACAGATCTTTTGCTGTGACTCTTCCAGCAGTTATAGCAGTCTTTCCCAAAATGTCTTTACCACAGTAATGCTGATTTGAGCAAAAGCTTTGCTTTATCAGGGTTAAAAAAAAAAAAAAAAAAAAATACACTCAGTTTTATTTTTGGTGGAGTGTCTGGGTCTTCAAAGATGGTGACCCAAAAAGACAAAATTTAGGTTCTGCTCGGGTAGGGAGGTAAAGTTCAACTGGACCGCTGTGAGTACAGGCTAGGACAGAGAGCTCGTCCTAGCTCCAAGCTACAGCAATGTCAAAGGAAAAGATCCATAAGCCACACATCATAAAGCAGACCAATATGCATGAAGTGAATAATGGCAGCCTCAGCCCAGGCAAGGCCCCCAATATGCTTTGCTCCACCCGTTGGAGCTTAATCATGGCAATGTTTTTAATTGTGGGCCATCCCCTTTCACAAATATCCTGGCTCTCCCCATGGTTAAGGGCAGAACGAACTATGTTGGGGGCATGGCCTGGCTGGCTTCCGGGCTGATTCTGCCATTCATCTTGCTTCATGCACATGGGTCTGCTTCATGATGTGTGGCTTATGGACTTTTTCCTTTTGACGTTTCTTAAAAGATGATGTCCTATGAATGTTCATGGGGAAAAGGGGTCACGTTTCCCATGAGATGATCTCTAGTATGACATTTCTTACAGCAAACGTTTAGTGAAGAAAATATGGAGGTTTCCGTTGCTGGCCACCTGAAAATGCAGGTTTCCTGGATGGCTCTGTATATGAAAATTGGCCTAGAACAAGCATGCAGATGAAGAAAATTTTACAGATGTGCATACTTGTTATAGGGTCAGCGTTTCAGAAAGCACTGAATCACTTGAACTAGCATGACAGCCAGGGAACAAATATTTCCACAAGGAGGCTCGCAGTGGTTGCTTTAAAATAGAATCTGTTTTGAGAGAAATACAGAGGCTGCTATTGGGTCTTTGACCTAATGTCTGGACTCCTGATCTTCATACTAGTTCACGGGTAAGAGAACCAGAATATATAGAAGAAGCCACTTGATTCCTGTGCAATCCAGAAAACTATAATTTTCAAAAAGATATGTCGGTGTTGATTTCTTTACATCTGTTAATTGTGCTTTTATAGGGGCCTCATCCAAAGTCTAAATGGAAACTCATCCAAAGACTAAGAATAGTGTCCTGTGTTTTATTCTTGCATATAATATGTAATGTATGGGCCTTTTTAGGTATTGTATTTGTATCTAACCATTTGTCATGTTTTTGTAGTACAAAATTAAAACAACTTGATTAAAAAAAAGTTCTTCAGCAAGGAAAATGCATTCCATATTAAGAGTTATGCTAGCAAAATCTATGTGTGCTGTAAATTGCCTCCAGCATTTCTCCTGTTTCTTCTTGCTGGAGGTTGACGTTTTGCTGAATCCCAAAACCCCTGAACAGCAGTAAATCCTAAAGTAAATCCTTGGAATTACCAGTTTTTTTAAAAAAAAAAGCTACATTCCTGGAATGATGGGATTGCTAACTGTTACATTGGCTTGTGTCTTAAACCAAACTGTCAACCCATCAAAGGGCTGGTGTCATAACTGATCACATGTGCAGCACAATGTCAGTTGCAGATTGGACAGAAGCAGCTTCCTTGGCTGCAAAGGATAGAAGGGATAAATTCTGCTTTAAAGTGATTATAAAGCTTTGTTAGTTAGGAAAAAAAGTCATGCTTGCCTCCACTGTGCAGGTAGTTTTGCACAGAGTGGCCGATCCTCGACTTCTGGCAGCGCTTGTAGCTCCTCCCTGCATAGTATAACCACTAGGAGAAGCGCTCTCCCAGGGGGTTACCTTGTGGGCACTCCTGAGTCCAGCATTTGCGTCCATAGACAAAGAATGTCGGACTCAGCCCCACCCCATCACCCTCATCAGTGGATTTGATTGACAGCAGCGGGACCAATGGCTGCGCTACTGTCAATCTATCCAATCAAAAGCTGAGAACGGCCAGAGGAGAAGAGCGTATCTCTTGAATTACAGGGTTTAGGTGAGTAAAACGGGGGTGGAGGCAGGTGGTGGACGGTCATTGACGATGGTTTTCACCTCAATGCATAGGATGCATTAAAGTGAAAAAACACAAGGGTTTACAACCCCTTTTAATCAGCAGATCAACCTTTACAAACTCAGCAGTGCCTAAAAATGGAGAGCAACTGAGCATGTGCAGAGCAGGATGAGGCCTTGTGTAGTACTGAATTTTAAACAGTATAGGCCAGGGACATGCAATTAGCGGACCTCCAGCTGTTGAACTACAAGTCCCATGAAGCATAGCAAGACTCTGACAGCCACAAGCATGACACCCAGAGGCAGAGGCATGATGGGACTTGTAGTTTTGCAACAGCTGGAGGTCCGCTAATTGCATATCCCTGGTATAGGCACTTATTTTTAATGTTTTACATAGCTATACCTACAAAAGGGGCCAGCCTGAAGTAATCTAACGGTTAATTTTCTGACTAAAGTTCTCCTTCAAGATGGCACGTGTTTAAAATTATCAATAGACCACAGAGTAAATGCCTCTAATGGCAGAGGATGAAAACATTCATCCTAGACTGTCTCATAGTTGGCTTGCTATTCATGTATAATTGGTTATTTATTTTACCTTTTTTATTTTTTTGGGGTTGAGGAATTGAAAAGTTTTATAATACTAAGCATGCTTCTGATTTCCAAATAATTTTATATCTCAGGTGTGATGGCTGTGAGGCAGTTTTAATGGGGATTGAACAGCAAGTGCTACGGGCTAACCAGTACAAGGAGAACCACATCCGCACACAGCAGCAAATAGAGACAGAAGTGAGTATAAGCACACTTGAATGAAAAGCAAGCCGCTCATTGCAGGCTAAATATACATGCTCCACAGTTTATCAGTATTGCTTTTTGCCATCATGTTTCCCAAAAACGTGCACAGGGCTCAAGACAAAGAAACAACCATTAAGAGCAAAGAAACCAGTAGTACATATAACGTGCACACAGACTAGAAGTTTGCAGGTAGAAGAAATAAGACAGTGGTTTAATGAAATGATAAACATGGTTTTTCAGTAGGATGATTGGGGCATGAAGCCTATATAATCACACTGGCCAACCAAGCACAAGTATGCCTTGTGCAAACACTCCGTTTTGGCCCTATCTCTTGTAAAGACGAAATAGAAGTATATACACACATTCCAATACATTGGCTCGTGGACTTTAAATATATACATATACATCCCATACAAATTACTACATAATTGATACACGTGATTGCAAATGTATTATTCCATGAATACAAGTCTCATCACAATAAAATCCAATAAAAAATTATATAGAGCTGATTTGTAAAATTTAGAATTTGGCAACATAAATAATATTGCAATATAAATTCATCCATAGTCATAATATTTTACATATACAGTCCAAATATTGCTGCCTGATTGTATAACAAATTGCATCCAATGACATGTTTTTTGGATCTCTATCCACTTCCTCAGGAGTAGATGCAGTATGCATATTAATCAGCTCCAAGTTGGACATAGCAACACTAGGGATTAACAATCCTCTGGGATGTCTTCTCCAGGAGCTTTGGCAGTATGACCCACAGAGACCAAAGGGGCAGATGGATGAAGTGCTAGTAAAATGCAGATCCGTATATAATGGTCCATAGTAACTCCCACAGCTAATACAATTTATATTAAAGCTATAATCCACAGTAGCCCAGAGGCTACTGGGGTTACACTCTACTCTGGATTACAGTAGTATAATAAATTCTCGGTATTTGGTGTGTGTATATATGTATTCAGGTATGGGAGGCACATTACAATAAACAGTGCTTCAGATTACGATTTTAATACCATATAGAAAAGCTTACCTGAGGGCAGACTGTCCAGTGATGCCTGCAAATGTTAGAGGGAGCTGATATCGGCTGCATCAGTCAAAAGTACTCTTTTCTATCTAAGGATACTGTTAGCGCAAGGGTTGTTGAGATTTAAGAGATTAGGGTAAAAAGGGTCACGTTTTGCCTGTCTTTAAGTTTGCTGTCCCATGTTATGTCTCCGCTTCTGAATATTGAGGATTTTACCTCCAACTAAAAGGATTGCCAGTGTTGAAAGGATTACCAGAATATGGTAATAACGTGACAGCTCTTTGGCACCTCAAACGCCTTTCAACATCGTCAACTTTCAGGGAACTTTGACATGCATCTCCAGCAACCCCATATATTAGAGTGGTTCTCTATTGCAAGATCGGATGTTAAGTGGTGTGCCAAGCTCCCAGAGGTTAAAGGAAAACATTTTTGTTAGAATGTATAAAGCATATAAATTTGCTATACAAGCCTTTTTGAAATTTCACTTAAATTGCAAGTTTCCTCTCTATTTCAATGTGCAGCTTTCATGAAAACTGTCAATAATTCAGCAGAATATAGCAACCTGCTTGAAGGCATTTTGAAGACCATTAGCATGCAGGCTGCTCTCAGACATGTAATTTCTTGCTTTTTATAGTCAAATATATTTTATTTAGGTTTTATTTAATGTATCAAAACAGTACAAAAAGGGGCCAGTACGTTTTACAATTCTAAAATGGTAATAACGGGATCCAACAAGTATAGGGGACATGTCCTCATAAGGAACAGAAAATGGTATTTGTTAGATCAGGTTTACTGTATATGACCAACAAAAAAGAAGGCTTACAAGGAGTCTGTCCACCATTGTCCCTAAAGGAGCAAAGAGGTGGTCTAAAGTCCATGGGCCCGAGCCCCAGATCAACCAAAATGACAGATTGCGGAGTAGGGGTATCCTGTGAAAGTAGTAGATATATTAAGAGAAGCAAAGAGAGTGAAATAGAAGGTGTGGGTCTCAAGGGGATCCCAAGGCCAGGAATAAGGAGGAAGTAATGGGAAGAGGATCCCACCTGATAAGGGGAAAATGTCCTGCTTTTTATGAGTGGATCATTTAATAAGCTGGAAGAAAATTTAAAATCCTCAACCCCGTGGTTTTTTTTCTTTTGCAGTAAGAGGCTTATCTGATGCTGTATAATATCTGCCAAACATACCTATCCCTTGTTTGATAGCATAATATGGGGAATACAAAGATTTGATCTCATTTGTGGTTGCCTGATGATCTTTGAGTTCTGGATGCTAACGACTTTTTTGTTTTGCAAACAGTCATCCAAAATATAAAGCCTGTCATATACGTGACAAAGTTTCCAACATGTTGTATACTATTACTGTACTATTTCTATGAAAATAACACATGTACTTTCCTACTTTTTTTTTTTTTTTTTTTTTTTTGTCCCCTGTACCCCTTGACAATTGCCTGTTCAGCATACTAGGTGAAGAGTTCTTGCCATAATATAACAAAAAATGTATTTGAGAAATACCATACTTTTGTCCTGTAAAGCCATAGCCATTAAATTGTGAACCTATCCTCCCCAGCAACAGCTCAGTGGAAATCATTTTAATTAGTCAGATTTTCCTATTTAAAAAGTTGTGTTTAAGAAAAATTATTCTCTCACAAAATTTGGGGTTAATGGTGCAAATCTACTTTTACTCTGAACTCGGAATGACCAGCCCTGCTCCAAATGTTATCAATATTACACCCGGTATATGTTTATCTGTAACGTGTCACATAATGGCCATCTATAGTAACACAAATTTTCTTCTATATTTTTTTTTATTTTATGTTTAATATCTGTGTCCAGATGACTCTACATCCTCATGTATTAATGCAGTTTTACACTTTTTTGTATAGCAATTGGAGTTTAATAAACTTTATTTTTTTTTATTTTTTGCGATATAAATAGATCCACCCAGAGAGGGTTGTATTTTTATTTTATTTTTTTCTCAACACTTTTTTAGCAATTCATAAGTCAAGGGCTCTTGCAGGGTGGGTGCATGCAGAGTTAGTGTGGCAAAACCAAAGGTAAATGTAGGTCCCTTGTAAAATCTGGCACGTTGCCTAACCACATTGGGTAACCCCACTTATTTCTCTGAAGAACCTAAAGAGTGATCATAGGACAATTGACCTTCATCCTCTGTGTGTTATTGACATACAGTTTATGTAAAGCTTGCCTACTGTATGTAACCTTGAATCTTTAAAATACAGTTAGAAAAGTAATTTGGAACGCCGTCCATAGGTGTCTAAAGGAGGAACAGTTCTTATTGCGAATGCTTTTGAAAATATTCAGCATTCAGAAATGCAAGTTCAGTATAGAAGAATGAAAAGGACATTCTGTTTGCTGTAGGCAGCTAGAAGGTTTATCCTTTCAGAGATTTAGGTATCTAGATTTGGCAGGTATTGTTACAGGATACTTGTATCACCCTGTTTCATTTACAAAAGGAAAAGCAAGTAGCAAGTGATATACAGCAATAGATACACAGCAATCACAGACAATTGTGTTCTATTTTACTTCATAGTAAAAAAAAAAAAAAAAAAACAAACAAAAACATACCCTGGATACCTAAACACAAACATTTAAAAGTTTAAAGCATAAAAGTGTAACACAAAAATGAGCTCTGTGACAAGTGCATTCTAATGCCAATGGTGGGCAGTGGTTGTTCCTTTTTAAAACCAGCAGAGGACAGTACTTTCCTTTTTGTAGTATGTCATGTTCTTATTCAATGAGAAATTTTATAGTAATTTGGTGTGTGATTTTTTTTTTTTTTTCTTTTATATATACATTGCTTCACGATTCAATTTGCCCTTGTGGTTTTACCCATTTTTAAATATAACCTAGAAATAAAATGGATTTAATGGGGATTTTATGTCTGAGCTACATAAAAAAAAATGTAAGTGGTAAAAAAAAAAAAAAAATCCTGCAAAATCTTGATTGCATAAGTTTTCACTCCCTTAGCTGTGAAGCCACTAAAAAACTGGTGCAGCTAATTGCATCCAGATGTCCTATAATTATTTGGAGGGAGTCCATCTGTGTCCAGCGACACCTGATCTCAAAATAAATACAGCTGTTTCGGAAAAGCTACATAGTTTGCTAGAAAATATATCTAAGCAGTATCAGTAAGACCTAAGAGTTATCAAAACAAGCTTGTAATAGAGTTCTGGGGAAGCACCATTCAGTGTTTGGTTTAAAAAAAA
The DNA here is from genome assembly GCF_037356315.1 of Lithobates pipiens. Lineage (NCBI taxonomy): Eukaryota > Metazoa > Chordata > Amphibia > Anura > Ranidae > Lithobates > Lithobates pipiens. Next base: position 370,010,723 of record NW_027507758.1, on the reverse strand, counting down.
AAAAAAGTAAACCCCTATTTAATCCATTATTAAAAAATATATTCAAGCGTGACTCTGCTTAGTAAAGGCTGACTACCAAAGCTTTGTAACTGGATAGCAAGTAAGTGGCCAGTGGTTAACCTGAAGTAGCTGCACAGATCCACAGCTAGGAACTTTGTGGCACATATACTGTAAGCTACCTTTTTTATGTGTTATTTCGCCTACCTCTGTATGCTTGGGGGGGGGGGGAGATATATATATATATATATATATATATATATATATATATATATATATATATATATATATATATATATATATATATATATATATATATATATATAAATATATAAATTTTTTGCATTCTTCATTTTTCTATGTAATATATCATTTCCTTTGTCCATTAGGTGACAAATATAAAGAAGACTTTGAAAGCCACAGCTTCCTCAACTGCTCAGGACACTGACCAGCACCTTGCGGAACGGGAAGGGCCCCCCCTTGCTGAACAACGGCAGCCCACCAAAAAGATGTCTAAGGTTAAAGGTCTAGTCTCCAGTCGCCACTAGTGAACCTAAGAACAGGGAGGAGGCTCTAGGAGTACATACTTGCTCCTGGATTGTTTACAGACTTAACCACACACCACCATTGTGTCAGCCTCTTTCTACCCAAAAACCCTCGGAGACCCTGCCTGCTAGGAGGGACAATAAACCCATTAGCGCTAACAATGCTGTGACCCAGCTCAGTTTGCGAATAGTCCTGGCAGATCAGGACATGTTGCCTAAATCTTTGTGGATCCTTCTCGCTGCTGGAGAGGTTTGTTGTGTTACTGCAAGGCACAACAGGCTTCTCTGTCAGAGAGAGGATTACAGAAATGGCTGCTTATTGCTGCGTGGTTATAAAATCCCAGGTGACTTTGGTCCTGTCATCTCTCTGGAGATTTAACATGTGCAGTAGGGACAGGTCTGTATAGTAGGTTTTACTATTTTCTTAAATGTACCCTCTTGAAACATATTTTTTTTTTTTTTTTTTCAGGAAATTGTATTTTCTTTCCTCCTATGTCAGGCAACCAACTTTTGACTTCTACAAGAGATATTCTAATAATTTAGAGTCTCTGGGTAAGGGGAGATAGAAACTCCAGCTTTAAAGCACTTTTTTTTTTTTTTTTCTTGTATACCTAAAATCTAAGAGGTTTAAATCAATATTGGACATCCTGCTTAGTGTCTCAAGTGAGCAGAAGGGAATAACATGTAAATATATAAGCATATATGTATGTGCTGCTTCCATCAGCAAAGCCTTAGAATCACCCAGAGGAGGCATGCATTGAAGCTAAAGTATAGGAACAAACTCTCTGGCCACTTTCCCAGCTAATCCATTTTTTTGGACCGTGAGTGTTCTTTGGGGATTTGAAACAAGGTTCCCCTTTGATAAGACACCTCTGCAGTGTCATACATCTTTCTGATTCGGGCAGCGTGGTTCCATTATCTTAATATACACTGTTTCCCTTTCTGTGCATCTAAATCTCCAAATAATTATTAAAAAAAAAAAATACAAATCTGACTATCGTTTTATTTATTTCTGGGTAAATGTTTTTTTTTCTTTTTTTTGGGATGCAATAGAAATGTTATATTTTGTCACCATTCATTGTAGCTGAATCGACAACATATAGATGTAGTAGATATTGGTTTTCATTATTGAGATATTTATATAATTTAAAAGGGAATTGGTGAAGTGTGGTTTTTAATTATGGATTGTGAACGAACATTAACATTAGAGCAGAACACATGGGGAAATCTAGGAAATATACGTACTTAACCTGATTGTAGCTTCCATTTAAACAATATACGTGAAGTCAAGGTGGACCTAAAAATAAAATTGTTTGCCTGTTTTCTTAATTCTTTCCCAACCCAACCCGAAATCGGCAGCACAATTCTTCATCTGTAGTTTTATTTCCTGTAAGTGAGCTGTAGATTTACAGCAAGTACAAGAACCTAAAATAGTTTTATTCAGCTTCACCTATTTTGTAAACTTAAGCTAGATATATGTACCAGTGGAGTGAGGCAGACATTTGATGACTGTTTTTTTATTTTTTATTTTTCTTAACGTTTATTTTATGACAACTGCTTCATAAAGAAAAATAGGCAGGAGACCTGATAGCCATATTTGTCCAAAATGTACTAATGACAAAAAGGTTGGTTTATTAAAGGCAAATGGGCTATTCACACGAAAATCTGCCCCAGAATTTGGTGAACGTGGTAAGGTTTCACTTTGTAAAGAATACCCAATCATTTGCAGGGAAAGTAAAAAACATTTTTTTGCTTGCACATGATTAGATGTCATCAGCGCCTCACCTCATTTACTATTCACTCATTCACCTCGCCTCATTCAGTGTCCCTTTCACACTTGGTCTTTTTGCAGGCGCTATTTCGCTAATAATAGTGCCTGCAAACCGACCTGAAACAGCCGCTGCTGTGTCTCCAGTGTTAAAAGCCCCGAGTGCTTTCACACTGGAGCGGTGCGCTAGCGGGACCGTAAAAAGAAAAAATCCTGCTAGCAGCATCTTTGGAGCGGTGAAGGAGCAGTGTGTACACTACTCCTGCCCATTGAAATAAATGGGGCAGCGCTTTGCAGTGGTTTTAACCCTTTCTCAGCCGCTAGCAGGGGGTAAAACTGCCCTGCTATCGGCCAAATACCACCGCTAAAACTACGGTAAAGCGCGCTAAAAATAGCACTGTTTTACTGCCAACGCCGCTCCCACCCTAGTGTGAAAGGGGCCTAAGCCCTGGGCCAGAATCCCTTGCAAATGAGCAGCCTATCTGCCTTTTAGTATATCAACCCCAAAGAGTACACACGGGTATTTTTACCACAAAAAGTAAGCAACTGAAAGTGACAAAACAGTGAAAAACTGGCCAGCAACAGGATTATTTTAGGAAGGCCAAGCCCAATTTACACATTTACCCAACTGGGATGGGGAGACGGAATTGTACATCCAGGGTGTAGTAGCAAAAAGTTAAAAAGTTTACAGTCAAAGACTGCTTATAATTAATTGTCCTTCAGTGGTTTGCAAATATACCAGAGAGACAGATGGGAGGAGAACGTGAACTGTAAATTGTGTTTTGTTTGTTTGTGGCTGGTATAAACAATTTAGTAAATTTTATTATTTTATACTTGTTACACTTTTTTTTTTTTTTTTTTTTTTTTTTTTTTGTAAGCCCATCCTTGCCCTGATGAATCTAACCTTGGGCATAAAAGGAAGTCCTGGGCCTAAAATTTTTACCTTGTCTTTATGCAGAAAAAGAAAATGGGTTCCTTACAAGATAAGGCTGCCAGCTCAGACACTGCTTTCCAGAGGTGATGGCTACAAGAAATCCCATCTTGTACATGAGTAGAGAGAGGAATGTCTTGAATGTTAATGTCAAGAGAAGTATGGCCAAAGCTTTTTGGGCCATAATTCTTTTCTTGGTCACTTATTTTCTCTTTCGTTCATTGACGGACACAGCTCCAGTAATCTTGACCCTAGGGTTATTACGCCACCTTCAGGAGAGGACTAGGCAGAACATGTAATAGATGTGAAAACAGAACTTTACAGTTCCGCTCCCTTTGGTAATAGCCCCTCAGCCTGCTTCCTGGAGCTCAGTTTTTTTTTCTGCCTAGTTAAGAAGGACCTAGGCTCCCTGCGAGACCATTGGTCCTGGGATTTTTTTTTTTCCTGGATTTTGAGCAAGATTTTAAGATCCTGTGATCTACAATCAACAGCCGGCTGGATGACAGGCTGGATAATATAGATCCTTGTAGTCTCCCCAGCCTGGCCATCGAGAGCGTGCAGACCCTAGCTACACGCTGGGTCAGCCACGACATGCCCCTTCAGGCTCCAGGGGTGGCCAGTGTGCGCAACGCTCCGGGGCACACACATAACCGGACTACCGATGTCTTTGTCACAGTGTGCCATGGCCAGCAGCCACTGTACTGTTCTGGTGTAGGTCCGTGATGGGATGTCCCCTGCTCGTCTGGATGGTAAGTACAGCTCTTCCTGCCTCCGTGGGATTCAGCAGCTGGGCGTTCCCTGGGAGGTCAATTAAGGGGGTCCCTCTCTTCTCTACCTATCCCTATTTTCCTCTCCCCCCCCACCCTCTGTGGGGCATGCTGCATGACTCGGCTACTGAGTGGTGTGTGTACCTGAGCCAGGAGTCCTCTGGGGGGGCTCTGATCCTGGATTGGGGGCTGCGCTTGTTGTCTGTGTCCCTGGGTTGTCTGGTCTCTCTGCCGGTGTCTGGGCTCTGTAGGTGCTGCCGGCAATCACTGCTATACAAATGCAGTGATTCCTGTGTAAATGACACTGGCAGTGAAGGGGTTAACCAGTGGGTGGCAGTGTAGGGGTTAAGTGTTCCTAGGGGTGTGTTACTAACTGTGTGGGCCTGGGCTTTGTTTTAGTGAACACTGATCTCTGCTCCAATCACATGGAGCAGAGATCAGCGTCATTTGTTGCTAGGCAGAATGGGGAGATGCTGTTTACAAAAGCATTTCCTCGTTCAGCCGCCCCGTGAGACGATCGCGGGTATACCCGCGGCGATCGAGTCTGCGGGACCCGTGACCGGACTCAGGGGGGTCCCGACCGTCATTTAAAACTGGACGTACCTGTATGCCTGCCCGTGCCATTCTGCCGACGTACATGGGCGTGTGCCGGTCGGGAAGTGGTTAATGAAGGTACAACATTTAGCAACTCACATGGTTGATGATTTAAACAGGCACATCTAAGTATGCAGGCATCCGGGGTAAAGCTGTCCACATAGACGGTCCGCCACACTGCCATTAAAGTCATCCCTTCCATGCTACGCTCCATGAGCGCCTCAAGCCTTGGCTTCAGATCGCTCTACTGCAGGGTAGTCTTCCCGGTCACGGTGTGAGTTTCTAGATGTTGTACCTTTTATTAAATGTAACCATATTGCTACACTGAGAGGCGCCTCTCTTCTCTTCTCTCTTATACTCTGTAGCTCCTGCTGGAGTTTGCTTCTAATCCCTTTGTGGAGGCCTCCATTTGTGGATAGACATTTTATGGTTACACAACCTATCGCATTGTATAATCATTTTATATGGACTATAAACTGAAGGATTGATGAATAAATTGTTGTTGAGTTTCCTTTATTTCTGATGGGGAAATTCGCTTTGATATACAAGTGCTTTGGATTACAAGCATGTTTACAGAACAAATTATACAATGAATCCAAGGTTTTACTATTTTTATATATATATATATATATATATATATATATATATATATATATATATACACACATACACACACACGGGATGAGCTCTGTGTTCGACTCCAACGCATGTTCAACTCGAACACGGGCCGTTCGCCGAATTCAGAACTTTGTGGACTGTTCGCACCATATTCGTGTGGCGCGAACGGCCCACAATACACTGCCATTGCAGTGCATTGCTGGCTCATGATTGGCCAAGCATGCACTCTGACCCAGCATGCTTGGCCAATCACAGCGCCGGCAGCAAGCAGAGCCATAATTGCTCAGGGGTTTTAGTACACACCCCACACTATATAAGGCTGCCAGCACGGCGGCCTTGTGTAGTGTGTTGGCATGCAGGAAAAGAGCAAGATAGGCAGGGACAGTGTCTTTTTCCTTGGGAACCTAGCGCTGTTACAGTGGGTGTTGTGTGCCTCCTGCACAGTATATACCTGAAGCTATCCCTTATTCCTGGTGGTGTTCTGTTTCTGTAACACAGGCATCTGCAGCACTTACAGTGGGTGTTGTGTGCCTCCTGCACAGTATACACCTGAAGATACCCCTTATTGCTGGTGTTGTTCTGTTTCTGTAATACAGGCATCTGCAGCATTTACAGTGAGTGTTGTGTGCCTCCTGCACAGTATATACCTGAAGCTACCCCTTATTCCTGGTGGTGTTCTGTTTCTGTAATACAGGCATCTGCAGCATTTACAGTGCGTGTAGTGTGCCTCCTGCACAGTATACACCTGAAGCTACCCCCAATTGCTGGTTTTCCCATCTCCCTGCAGGCCATTACTATGTCTGGAAGGCCAACAAGGAGAGGCAGACAGTCACGAGCCAATAAGAGGGCAAGCGGGCTCTGTGTCTAGTGACAACAGTGCTGGTCGTGGACACGGTGCATCTTCATCAGCATGTGGCCATGGGACACACTTGTCCTTATTTTCAGCAGCTGGACATGTTGAGCCGCATCATGCCAAAGACTTGGTAGAGTGGATGACCAAGCCCTCATCATTCTCACCCAGGCTCAGGGTACTAGCAAAGCAGCTGCCAACGTGTCCTCTTCCCTCGTCTCAGTGTCATCAGTCACTCCTTCCCTAGACCCACCATGTCCTCCTGAGGAGTCCCTTGAACTGTTTGAGCACAGTGTTGGGTACATTCTTCAGGAGGATGCCCAGCGTTTTGAAGGCTCTGATGATACACAGTTAGAGGAAGGCAGTAGCGTGAGCGCAGAGAGAGGGGATGCTCAAGGACAGCAATCTGCCAGTCATGTTCCACCTGCTGCAGCATACTGCCAGGTTTGCTCCAGTGATGAAAAGGGAGAGGATGATGTGGTCACTGACTCCACGTGGGTGCCTGATAGGAGAGAGGAGGAGGAGGAGACACATCTCCAACGAGGCAGGATGCCCTCCAGGGGCCAGCTTAAGGGTAGCACACTGACTGAATCACACCGCAGAGCTCCGTCTGTGCAGGGCGTTGCCTCTGTGAGTTATTCCAAAATTTCTTTGGTGTGGGCCTTTTTTGAAACGAGTGCATCAGATCGCACTGCTGCTATTTGCAACATATGTCTCAAGCGTATCTCGTGTTGCCCAAACATAAGCCACTTGGGCACCACATGCTTGACCAGACATATGTTGACCTGCCATGCAGCTCGTTGGCAAGCGTACCTTAAAGACCCACACCAAAGAACAAAGCGGACCTCTCTTTTTTTTTTTTTCCATCAGCTGGGATCTCCAACCCCACTTCAGTCCTCTCTTAAACCTGCACTGAGAGGAATGAAGGTGTAGAATTAGGTGTGTCACAGTATTGCGGGCACTTTGCTAGCAGTACACTGACGTCCGATTGTACCAGGCAAATTTCCCTGCCCCAGCCACTGGACCGTTGAAAGAAGTTCACTCCCAGCCATCCACATGCCCAGCAGTTGAATGCTAGATTGGCTAAATTACTAGCATTTCAACTGCTTCCTTTTCAGTTGGTAGACTCGGCCCCCTTCCGTGAGTTTGGGCAATGTGCGGTTCCTCAATGGTAGGTTCCCAAACACCACTTTATCTCACGGAAGGTGATTCCGGCTCTCTACCGGCATGTGGAAGGCAATGTCCATGCCTCGCTGGACAGGGCGGTCAGCGGTAAGGTGCATATTACCGCTGACTCATGGTCCAGCAGGCATGGCCAGGGATGTTTCCTATCTTTCACAGCCCATTGGGTCACTCTTCTGGCAGCTGGAAAGGATGCAGGACAAGGTGCAGTAGTGTTGGAGGTTGTTCCGCCACCACGCCTCCAAAATGCTGCTACTGGTTGTGACACACCTCTCTCCTCCACCCCCTCCTCTTCTTCTTCTCCATGGCCTCTTTCTTTGCTTTGTCCTCGGAACCAGCGTTGCTCCGAAGGCATTCAAGGGGCTACGCAAGTATACAGGAAAAAAGATACCATGCCATGCTTGCTCTGGTTTGTTTGGGGGACAGGAGCCACACTGGGGCAGATATTTTGTCAGCTCTGCAGGGGCAGGCCGAGAGGTGGTTGACGCCATGCCAGCTTAAGCCAGGAATGGTGGTTTGCGACAGTGGCACCAACCTCCTCTCTGCCCTTCCGACAAGGACAACTGTGTGCCCTGTGTGGCTCACATCCTTAACCTGGTGGTGCAGCAGTTCTTGGGCAGGTACCTGGGCTTACAGGATGTCCTGAGGCAGGCCAGGGAAGTCTGTGTGCATTTCCGCCGATCATATAATACCAGTGCTCGGCTGGCTGAGCTCCAAAAGAAGTTGAACCTACCCAAGAACTACCTTATATGTGACATGCCCACCAGGTGGAACTCAACGTTGGCCATGCTGCAGCACATGCACATGCAGCAGAGGGCCATCAATGAGTACCTGTGCGACTACGGCACTAGGGTCAGGGGAGCTCGTTTTTTTTTCACCACGCCAGTGGGGCATGATCAGGGATGCATGCACTGTCCTGTCACCATTTGAGGAGGCCACGAGGATGGTTAGCAGTGACAGTGCATGCATCAGTGACACTGTACCTCTTGTTCACCTGTTGGAGCATACGCTGTGTGGAATAATGGACAGGGCACTTGAGGCAGAACAGAGGCAGGAAGAGGTGGACTTCCTTGCCTCTCAAGGCCCCCTTTATCCAGACAGTGTTCCTGCTTTCCCATCCATCACACAGGAAGAGGAGGAGGATTGTGTCAGCATGGAGGTGGAGCCTGGCACTCAGCATCAGCAGTCTTTTAGGGATGATTTACAGTCCCAAGAAACCCGTGGACTTGTACGTGGCTGGGAGGAGGTGGCTGCGGATCATGTCGTCCTTAGTGGCCCAGAGGACTCCGGACTGAATGCCTCAGCTAACCTAGGCTGCATGGCCTCCCTGATCCTGCAAAGCCTGCAGAAGGATCCTCGTATTCTTCGGATCAAGGAGAATGATCATTACTGGCTGGCCACTCTCCTTGATCCACGGTACAAGGGTAAGGTTGTGGACCTCATCTTGCTGTCGCAGAGGGAGCAGAGGATGGGACATCTCCGGGAGGCCTTGCAGAAAGGTCTGTGCAACGCGTTCCCAGAGACTGAGAGGTTACAAACTCCTGGTTCTGGACAAAGTGTTGCTGAGGCTGCAGTCAGTCACAGAAGGAGCGGTGGAGAAGGTGGCCGTCTGACCGATGAGTTCAGACAATTTTTTTAGTCCGCAGCCCCAAGGTATGATCGGTTACAGCAACCATCCCCAGCGTCTGATTTACATGGTGCAGGAATACCTAGGGGCAAGGTCAGACTTGGACACCTTTCCCACCGAAAATCTTCTGGCTTACTGGGTCTTGAGGATGGATCACTGGCCAGAGCTTACACAGTATGCAATTGAGTTACTACCCTGTCCTGCATCCAGCGTTCTTTCGGAATGCACATTCAGTGCTGCTGGAGGCTTTGTAACCGATCACAGGGTGCGCCTGTCCACCGACTCGGTTGATCGACTAACCTTCATAAAGATGAATCAGTCTTGGATCACCACCAGCTACCAAGCACCTGAAGCTGGTGTAACGGAATAATTTTTTTTGAAATGTCACATCCCTGCAAGACTGCCTATGCTGATGCCGAGTGACTGTCCTGTTATGTTGACTGCCTATCCTCTTCCTCCTTAATGATCCTGCTGATAGCTTGGAAGAACATTTTTGGTTCTGGGTGACGCTACCAGTGGCTAAGGCCCAATTTTTAAGCCCCTGTTTAACAGGGGCATGTAATTACAATTTGTGGTGCAATGCTTTGCAGCAGAGCTCATTCCTGCACTCCAACTAGAGTATCTGGGAGAGGTTGCAGTGTCGTGGCACCAGCACCAGTGGCTAAGGCCCAATTTTTCAGCCCCTGTTTAACAGGGGCATGTAATTACAATTTTGATTCAATGCTTTGCAGCAAGGCTCATTCCTGCACTTCAACTAGAGTATCTGGGAGAGGTTGCAGTGTCGTGGCACCAGTGCCTAAGGCCCAATTTTTCAGCACCTGTTTAACAGGTGCATGTAATTACAATTCTTGATATAATATTTCACAGCAGGGCCCGTTCCTGCACCCATCGAGAGTAACTGTGAGGACTTACAGTGTTAACTTGTGGCAACACCAACACCTTAAGGCCACATTTCTGCAGAGCATATAGGGCAGGCCCCTACTTTCAAACATCCAACTTACAAATGTCTCCTACTTGCAAATGGAAGGAGACAACAGCAAGTGGGATGAAAAAAGACGGACGGCCAAAAAAATTATACAGGGGTGATAATCCTTCCCTATGTTTTCCAAAAAGCTTAAAAATAGATTTTTTGACTGAATCTACACTTTAAAAATGTACCAGTTCAAAATTACAAACAGATTCTACTTAACACAATAAACCTACACAGTCCCTGTCTTGTTTGCACTGCCTGTATACTGCTGTTCTGAGTATATACAGCCTTTTTTTAATTTGGATACAGGGTTCCCCTTAATATCCGTACAAGACCCAAAGGGGCTGGTAATGGGCGGGGGGCTACCCATGCCATTTTTCTCAATGATTTTCATCTGTATTGCCGGAACCAGACATTACATTAAAACCGCAAGCAGTTCTAAATGACTTTTTTTCCGTTAAATGTCATTTTGTGCAGGGACTGTTCTAAACATGGGAAACACGTGCCACTTCATAGGCATACTATAGACACCCCCAGGCACGATAGTTAAAAGAAATATTTCACTTTTTTTCACTTTAATCGTCATTAAAATCAGTGCTCCTGAAAAACGGCCATTTAAAAAAAAAAATTTGCATTGATCCATGTCCCCTGGGGCAGGAGCCGGGTCCCCGAACCCTTTTTAGGACAATATCTTGCATATTAGCTTTTAATATTAGCACTTTTGATTTTGTAGGTTCGAGTCCCATAGACTTTAAAGGGGTTCTAAAGTTCGTATGAATTTTAGGTCCCTTCGAAGGGTCTGGTGTGAACCGAACCGGGGGGTGTTCGGCTCATCCCTAATATACACACACATATATAAAGTTGTGCTCGTAAGTTTACATACCTTGGCAGAATTTATGATTTCTTGGCCATTTTTCAGAGAATATGAATAACACAAAAACTTTTCTTTCACTCATGGTTAGTGTTTGGCTGAAGCCATTTATTATCAATCAACTGTGCTTACTCTTTTTTTAAATCATAATGGCAACAGAAACTACCCAAATGACCCTGATCCAAAGTTTACATACCCCAGTTATTAATACAGTGTATTGCCCCCTTTAACATCAATAACAGCTTGAAGTATTTTTTGGTATTTGTGGATGAGGCTCTTTATCTACTCAGGCGGTAAAGCTGCCCATTCCTCTTGGCAAAAAGCCTCCAGTTCCTGTACATTCTTGGGCTGTCTTGCATAAACTGCACGTTTTGAGATCTCCCCAGAGTGGCTCAATGATATTGAGGTCAGGAGACTGAAATGGCCACTCCAGAACCTTCACTTTATTTTGCTGTAGCCAATGACAAGTCGACTTGGCCTTGTGTTCTGGATCATTGTAATGTTGGAATGTGCAAGTATGTCCCATGTGCAGCTTCCTGACTAATGAATGCAAATGTTCCTCCAGTATTTTTTTGATAACATACTGCATTCATCTTACCATGAATTTTGACCAAATTGCCTGTGCCTTTGTAGCTCACACATCTCCAAAACGTAAGAGATCCACCTCCATGTTTCACAGTAGGAATGGTGTACCTTTCATCATAGGCCTTGTTGTCTCCTCTCCAAATGTAGTGTTTAGGGTTGTGGCCAAAAAGCTAAATTTTGGTCTCATCACTCCAAATGACTTTGTGTCGAAAGGTTCGAGGTTTGTCTCTGTGCTGTTTGGCGTATTGTAAGCCAGATACTTTGTGGCATGTGCGTAGTAATGGCTTTCTTCTGGCAACTCGACCATGCAGCCCATCTTTCTTCAAGTGCCTCCTTATTGTGCATCTTGAAACAGCCACATCACATGTTTTCAGAGAGTCCTGTATTTCACCTGAAGTTATTTGTGGGTTTTTCTTAGCATCCCGAACAATTTTTCAGGCAGTTGTGGATGAAATTTGAGTTGTTCTACTTGACCGTGATTTGGTTTCAACAGAACCCCTCATTTTCCACTTCCTGAATTTGAACACTGCTGATTGTCATTCTCAATTCCTTGGATATCTTTTTATATCCTTTTCCTGCTTTATACAGTTCAACTACCTTTTCCTGCAGATCCTTTGACAATTCTTTTGCTTTTCCCATGACTTAGAATCCAGAAACGTCAGTGCAGCACTACATTAAAGATGCAAGGGTCTGTCAGGAGACCAGAAACTCATTGACCTTTTATACACACATACACTAATTACAAGTAAACAGATCACGGGTGAGGGTTGTTACCTTTTAATAGCCATTCAAACTTATTTGTGTCAACTTGTGTGCATGTTATCAGGCCAAAATCACCAGGTATGTAAACTTTTGATTAGGGTCATATGGGTAGTTTCTGTTGTCATTATTATTTAAAAAGAGTAAACACAGTTGATTGATAATAAATGGCTTCAGCCAAACACTAACCATGAGTGAAAGAAAAGTTTTTGTGTTATCATTCATATTCTTTGTAAAACTGACAAAAAAAACACGTCAGCTCTCAATGGGGAAAAATATCACTATACTAATATGGGCTGGGTAATGTGCTAGGAACGAAAGAATGCCACATCGTTTGATGAAAATGATCAACCTACAGAGGGCTGAATTCAAAGACGCCCCAAAAATACTCATCTTTTTGTACTGTTTTTCACTAGTTTTGCATTTGGCTATAGTCAGTGTCACTACTCGTAGCATGAGGTGATACCTGGACCCTATAGAGGTTGCACAGGTAGTCCAACTCCTCCCGGATGGCACATTAATATGTGCCATTGCCTGAAGGTTTGCTGTGTCTCCCAGCATAGTCTCAAGAGCATGGTGGAGATCCTCTAGTGGGCCCTGTGCTCACTGGCCGGCACCGCGGAGCTCGATTTGCCATTTGACATTGAACACCAGAATTGGAAGGTTCCGCCACTGGCGCCTGTGCTTTTCACATATGAGAGCAGGTTCACTCTGAGCACATTTGACAGATGTGAAAGGGTCCTTGAGAAGCCATGGAGAACGTTATGCTGCCTGTAACTTCATTCAGTGTGACCAGTTTGGTAGTGGGTCAGTAATGGTCTGGGAGACATATCTATGGAGGGACACACAGACCTCTACAGGCTAGACCAATGTTTCATAACTCCAGTCCTCAAGGTGCCCAACAAATCATGTTTTCAGGCTGTCCATTATTTTGCACAGGTGATTTGATCAGTTTCACTGCCTTAGTAATTACCACAGCCATTTCTTCTGAGGGAAATCCTGAAAACATGACCTGTTGGGGAGCGTTGAGGGCTGGAGTTGAGAAACGCTGGGCTGGACAATGGCACCTTGACTGCCATTAGGTATCGGGATGACATCCTTGGTCCTGTTGTCAGACCCTATGCTAGTGCAGTGGGTCCTGGGTTTCTCCTTGTGCATGACTATGCCTGGCCTCATGTGGTGAGATTAGGCAGCCAGTTCCTGGAGGATGAGGGAATTGATACCTTTGAATGGCCCCCCACGCTTGCCTGACCTAAATCCAATATAACACCTCTGAGACATTATATTTAGGTCCATCCAATGCTGCCAGGTTGCATCTTAGTCTGTTCAGGAGCTCAGTGATGCCCTGGTCCAGATCTGGGAGGAAATACCCCAGGACACTATCCGTTGTCTCAGGAACATGCCCTGACTTTGTCAGGCATGAATACAAGCACGTGGGGGCCATACAAACTACTAAGTATCATTTTGAGTTGCTGCAATGAAGTTTCTGCAAAATGGACTGGCCTGCTGCATCATTTATTCACTTTGTTTTTTGGGTGTCTTTGAATTCAGCTCTCTGTAAGTTGATCATTTTCATTTCCATTCAACTATGTGGAATTATTTTGTTCCTAACACATTACACCGTCCATATCAGTATAGATATCCAGCATGATATTTTTCCCCATTGAGATCTGATATGTTTTCAAAGTGTTCCTTTCATTTATTTGAGCAGTGTGTGTGTGTGTGTGTGTATATATATATATATATATATATATATAAATATAGGATGGAAAAGGACTTGGGGGTCCTAGTAGATGATAGGCTCAGCAATGGCATACCATGCCAAGCTGCTGCTAACAAAGAAAACAGAATATTGGCATGCATTAAAAAGGAGATTATTTCCACAGATGAAACGATAATTCTCCCACTCTGCAAGACTCTGGTCCGGCCACACCTAGAGTATGCTGTCCAGTTCTGGGCACCAGTCCTCAGGAAGGATGTACTGGAAATGAAGCGAGTACAAAGAAGGGCAACAAAGCTAACAAAGGGTCTGAAAAATATTAGTTATGAGGAAAGGTTTGCGAACACTGAACTTATTCTCTCTGGAGAAGAGATGCTTGAGAGGGGATATGAATTCAATGTACAAATACCATACCGATGACCCCACAATAGGGATAAAATCTTTTTGTAGAAGTGAGTTTAACAAGACTCGTGGCCACACGTTAGAAGAAAAGACGTTTAACCTTAAACTACGTAGAGTGTTCTTTACTGTAAGAGCGGCAAGCATGTGGAATTCCCTTCCATAGACGGTGGTCTCAGCAGGGGGCATGGATAGTTTCAAGAAACTATTAGATAAGCACCTGAACGACCGCAACATACAGGGATATACAATGTAATACTGACAATTACACACATAGGTTGGACTTGATGGACTTGTGTCTTTTTTTCAACCTCACCTACTATGTAACTATTTTACAAAATAAATCATTTTATTATTGTGATTATACATATTTAAATACTTTTTTAAGGGGGGAACAATGACAGAGCTAACATGCCATTGACAATTAATGCTAAGGGTTCAACATTAAAGTGTATTTTCACTTTTGCAGTCAAATTAGGAAAGCACCTACTTTATATTTGTTAGATCTCCCTGTTCACATTGTACAACTTAAAGGAGAAGTATGACCAAAGCTACTCTGGCCTTAGTTCTCTTGTGACCCAAATTCCTCTGTCGGTTGATGTCACAGAGCCAGTTCAGATTCTACAGGGATCCCGATAATAATGTTAGGATTCACTCGGATGCCTGGCAGGCAGCTGGCTCAGTCTCTGTGTGTCACTGAGAGGCTGAGCCAGCCTTCACAGCCCGGCACTCCAGTGAGCGCTGGAGGGACAGAGCGGACCTGAGAACTGAGCAACCAGTTCTTAGTGTAGAGGGGTCGGGGGACAGCTGTTGCTCTGATCAATGTTGCAGCCATCTAGGTGAGTTTGATTGTTTATTGATTTGGATTCCCGCACTTCTCTTTTAATAAAAATAAAAATTGTAGCTTACCTTTTTTTAGATGTTCTGTTCTGGACCCTCCAGCAAGAAAAAATCCTGAGTAGTTTTCTTTGTTTATGTGTGGGCTGGGCATCTGTGTTTGTCATTAATCCTGTGTGTACTGTGCAGGCAGATCTTCATTATAAATATTACCTCAATCTGAATGTTGTCCTTACAAAAGGTTAAAGGAGTAGAGGCTGGGCTTCTTGTATTGTATGTTAATGAGGACAGGCTTACTCTTACCTTGCAGTCAGTCATGACCCCTTCTTTTTCGTAGAAACATCTAAAATGTAAGAATTATGTGTTTATATTTTTTTTTTTAGGCATGCTGTGTAAGTGAGAAGACATAACAAACGTATAGGGGGTTTTCTCAAATTTAACTGCAAACGTGAAAATGTGTTGCCAGGGATTACTTAGAAGGATAGATTCCAGAGATAGTCCTTGGAAGGAATATGGTAATTCATAAGAGACACCAGCTCATCTACACTGTTGGGGTCTGTGTGCCTAATGCTCCTCTGTCTCTTGGCTAGCAAAGCTCTGACGTAACCATTACAGCCCACACAGAGCCAGGTTGAAAACTGTTAGTTGCAACCACTTGTTTGTAAAGTGGAACAAATCATACATTAGGGGGCCATGAAAACTTTGTGCCTGGCTAGACTTTCTCATCCCGAGGTTGTCCCCTATTTAAAAAGTGCTAGCACATCTGCCCTATACCTTTGACAGCTGCTTCTTTTTAGCAAATTTCTTAGCCTACTTTTGCCAAAGTAGGCTTCAACATTATTTTCCAGAGACAATATTCGTAATGTGCCTTGCATCAGCTGTTGAGGTGTAGACGCTGGCTCCTGTGCCATTATTTGCCTCTCTGACAGGACCTGCTGTTGTGCAAATAAAGTGTTTGAAAACTGTCACATACCCAATGAAGTGACTGGCATTAGGTGATACACAGATATTAAACAAATCCTCCTACATATGTTGTGCCTGTTTGCAGCAATTTCTTCTGTAGATTGCTCTAAAAATAAACAGATCAAAGGATTTTTTTTTTTTTTAGCAGCGGGGGCTGGGATCTTGCATCTCACAGTGCAGATCTTAGTGAGCGAAACTCTGAGCCCTGATTGTAGGGAAGGGACCCAACCCCCCACAATACACAGGAACAATGCAAATATGTGGAGGTGAATCACAGGCTGTGTGCTGGAGCTCTTCTCGTCGCTTTTTTATTGCTTGGTGTTGGGAATACCTATCAGAAGTGACTCCTGCTGCTAGCAGGAGGCAGCACCTGCACATCAAAACCCCTCTTACACATCATTGCCTCCCTTTTACTTCAGAGCCCCTCCTTATACATCAGAGTACCCCCTTACATCAGGAGTGCTCCCCTTCCACCTTAGAATCCCCTCCTTGATTAAGTTTGCCCCCCTTACACATCATAGTCCCACTTTACATATCAGAGCCCCTCCCCTTAACATCAGAGCCCCGGCTTATGCATAATTGTGTCCCGTTACATCAAGAGTGGCCCCCATCCACATCAGAGCCCCCTCCTTTAAAGCTCAGAGTCCCCCTTATGCATCTGTGCCCTCCTATCATGCCAGGGTGCCTTCTTACATATCAGAATCCCCCTATAATCATCAGATCTGCCCCCTCAACATTACAGCCTTTCTAGACATCAAAGCCTACCTTGGCATATTATCATTTTTCATTACACATTAGAGTCCCTCTTACACATCAAAGCTACCCTTACTCATCAGAGTCCCCCACCCTTCAACATAACTGACAGGCACATGGCTGGAGCCAGGAGGCAGAACAGATGTGAATGCTGGTGACTGAGCGTTATTCTTTGCTAGGATGGGTGGGAGAGGGGACTGGCCCTAGAGACTACAGGGGAGTGGGAGGGAGACACCAGTGGCAGCTGCACAGTGCACACCTCAGCTGCATCTTTGATTGGGGGGGGGGGGGGTGCAGTAAGGGTGAGCATCTCTACTGCTGAGTGGCACCCCCCCTTTCAAGTGCTGTGCCACACCTGCAAGACCCTAGATATGCCACTGGGTCTGGCTACCAGGTAAGATATGAATTTGGCAGGAATGGACTTCTTATCCCACCTAAAGTTTTACAAAGCCTTGTGGCTCCATGACCCAAACCAGAGCATATGAATATCTCACAAAACTTTTGTTTCCTTGGTATCATACAGAAACCACTCACTATGTGTAGGTAAGAAACCTAGTTGCCGCATACAGACCTTTCATGCTTCTTTTTATATATATACACACACAGTATTTAATATACTTTATATATATATATATATATATATATATATATATACACACACACATTCTTTTTTTATTGCAAAAAATTCTTATGCTTAAAAGCTATTTTTTGACAAAGTCAAGAAGAGAAGATCAATCTGTTCTCATTCAAATGGATTTTTTCCATGACACATTGTTCAATTTAGAGTAATTGATTTTTAAATGATGTAATCTTTTTATCAGTGTGCTCATAACATCTCACAACCAAATGCAGTGAGTGGCTAGCATAAGGCAGCAACCAGAAACCACTTTTACCTCTAGTAAACTGAAATTTTGATTGGTTGCAATGTGTTAAAGTGCCATAAACCAAACTGACCTGCAGGAGACGCTAGGGCGCTTGCTGACTGATCTGTTAGTTGCTATGTTGATGTTACTCTAGCAAAATAAGGCCACAAAACTGTGCCAAATCCAATATGAAACAGAAAAAAAAGTAAAAAATTTACAGTTACAGGCCCTTAATGCTTACTAGATATAGATAACAGTAACAACTGAATTGAACAATCTCTAAGACAGATTTGTACAAATAATTGTGTGTGGGCTCACATAGGGATCGATTTATAAACTAGTAGTATGGTCTTACAGTGGCCATACTGCTACTTAAATAAAAAAATGCATTTACAAATCAGAGATGTGCTTTAGAAGTGTGCCCTTC
Organism: Lithobates pipiens; assembly: GCF_037356315.1. Taxonomy (NCBI): domain Eukaryota; kingdom Metazoa; phylum Chordata; class Amphibia; order Anura; family Ranidae; genus Lithobates; species Lithobates pipiens. Next base: position 369,992,697 of record NW_027507758.1, on the reverse strand, counting down.
ACTTTGCTTGCTTTGGGACTCTAAAACAAATGAAGCCCCATTTAAATGAACACATTTAGAAAAAGAAAAGTCAGGGGAGAAAAGCCTAGTCCCATGGTTGTGATTTCTACTGTTCTTTTTATTCTGTCACATAATATTAAATGTTTTTTTAGAATTGTATTGTATAAAATGTTAATGTGCTAGCCATATATGTAATACTCTTCTGGCCTTGTTCACTAGTTTCAAACATACTTAGATCTCACAAAAAAAAGAAAACAAAAAACATAAAATAACTGTCCTAGTGCCACAATTGTAAAAAAACACTGTTTCAGCACTATGGAATGCCCTGGCCAGGGCAGTTGGCTGAGTTAAAAGCTGAGTGGAAAAAACAGATGACCGCACACCAGTATCACGTAAAACAACCTTCTCTGTTCAAACACTTAAAATCATCATGTTATTAGGCGGACAATATCACAGGAAAGCCCCAAGGAAGCCTAGTGACGCGTTTCATGGCATCAATCGCCATCGGGTGCTTATTTAAAATAATAACATAATGAATAAGCTTCCATTGGTGTGAAACGCATCCATACATTTCCTTGGGGCGCTTTTCATGCCATCAGGTGCTTATCCATTATAATAATTATCATTATGAATAAGCACCTGATGAGGTGAAATGTGTCAATAGGCCTTCCTTGGGCTTCTGTAATGTGTAATACCATGATTATTCTAAGTGTTTGAACAAAGAAGACAGTTTGTAATGTGACACTGATGTGTGGTCTTCCAGTTTTTTCCACTCTACGTGTGTAGAGTCGTGAACTGGATTGCACCCATTGTGGATTTAGGCTCTTAATGGTCAACTGGCCTGAAGCAATGCTTCTTATTTTTACTTTTCACAGGTTACAGTAAATGTAACATTCTTCACCTGTTACATTCTCCAAGGGTGGGTTTTTTCCTATTATCAATTGGACATATATGCATGTACTGTATATGTCCCATTGAATATAAATTTCAGGAATGGTTCTGTAGTGAATGGTAACAATTATACACTTTTCTAAGTAATGAAATCATTATGATTCTTCATAATCTTACATTGCAAAATGTTTTGAGTAGGAGGTTCTGTAGCTGTAAACTCTTCTACCACAAATTAACCGTTTATTAAAAAAAAAAAAAAAAACAGAGAGATTGCTGTCCTCTGTGTCAGCTTTGAACAGACCAAGCTGTGCATTTGACGGGAAAAACTTTTCGTAAGTGGCACAACTGGTTTGTGTAAGAGTATCCCAAAACACTATCTGAATATCCAGCCAGGGACTACACCTTAAGGCTTTCACTACTGGGATAAAGTATATCTCACAGTCATGCCAACTACTTTAATCCCAAGACAGCAGGCAAGCATTACGTAATCCAGCTGTCTGACTGCCCTCCAACACCTGGAATCTCCATCCATTTCAGCCAGTCAAGCTAGTTCTGTGCAGAACATTAGCAGAGGCTGAAAAGGCTTTCTGCAGGTCATGTGACTCACACAGAAAATCCTGGAAAGAAATTTGTTCATTGCTTATAAGGCAGCACTAAAATGCACTACACAATTAATAAATGTGTGTGTGTGTGTATATATATATATATATATATATATATATAAGAGGGGGGTACACGCTATGAGAAAATAAAAATACGAGGCACGATTGTGCGATTTTCATATTGTGTGTACACAACTTTCGACATCTGCTTCCTACTTTGCAAACAAAAATTTCCACAGGGACAAACTCCAACATTTTTCTCATTAAACAAATGATTTTCGTTTAATGTGTACCATTTTCATAATATTTTGGGACAAGAAATATCAGATACAAAAGACTTCGCATTATCAGAAACAATAAATAACAAAAAGAAAGCCTTTGTCGTACAAAAATTTTCGGACGTTATTTCTATCCTCTGTTCCGACTTGCTGTGAATCATTGAGGCAAACCGGCTGATCGTTCACCCTATTTTCTTATAGTGTGTACCCACCTTAAAATTCGACTGCACTACTAAATTGTAAGCAAACCCTAAACATTTTATAAGTCATATCACTACTTGTATATACTTAGAACAGGTTTTAACATATTAAAACACATACATAAAATACAACTTACATAACACTTATCTATTGAGCTAATGTACAGTACACTTATTTCTTGAGCCAATTTTACATGTATATCCAAAAACAATAAAAAGTGAAAAAAACAAATGAAAGCAATCAGTGAGCAGAAATGCATTCCAGAAAGTACTAAGGATGTACCAATAAAAAGTTCACTCATTTGACCTAAAGTTTTTCTTATGGCGCGTACACACGTAGCCGACTGTCCGCCGGACTTTCCGAACGGGCTACTTGCCCACACATGGCACTTTTTCAGCGGACTAATACGGACTAATACACCCCAAAGCACCTTGTCCCCATGTTGATGAGGACAAGGGCCTCTTCCCGACAACCCTGGCCGTTGGTTGTCGGGGTCTGCGGGCGGGGGGCTTATCGGAATCCGGGAGCCCCTTTAATAAGGGAGCCCCTGGATACCGACCCCCCACCCTATGTGAATGAGTATGGGGTACAATGTACCCCTACCCATTCACCTGTGAAAAAAAGTAAAAAAAAACAAACACAACACACAAGGGTTAAAGTAGTTTATTGTACAGCTCCGGGGATCTTCTGTCCGTCTTCGGGGGTCTTCTCGCCGGACTCCTCCGCTATCTTCTGCTAGCTCTTTTACTAGCGGAGTAGCCCGTCTTTTTTCTTCGCCGCCGCCACCCTCTTCTTCCGACTTCGGGGGTCTTGTTACCCTCTTTGGTTCTTCTTGCCGGGCCACCGCGCCTACTTCTAGCTCTTTTACAGGCGGTGGCCCGGTCTTCTGTCGCCGCTGTCGCCGTCTTCTGTTCTTCTCTTCAGATGTTGCCTCGTCGCATCCTCCGCTCACAATGGCACGGACGCGGTGCACGGCGACCTATATAGGGACATCCCCGGATGATGTCTCCACCTATTATGATGTCACAGTCCCAGCATCCTCTGGGACTGTGACATCATAATAGGCGGGGACATCATCCGGTGATGTCCCTATATAAGTCGCCGCGTCCGTGCCATTGTGAGCGGAGGATGCGACGAGGCAACATCTGAAGAGAAGAACAGAAGACGGCGACAGAAGACCGGGCCACCGCCTGTAAAAGAGCTAGAAGAAGGCGCGGTGGACCGGCAAGAAGAACCGAAGAGGGGGACAAGACCCCCTAAGTCGGAAGAAGAGGGCAGCGGCGGCAAAGAAGAAAGCCGGGCTCCTCCGCTAGTAAAAGAGCTAGCAGAAGATAGCGGAGGAGTCCGGCGAGAAGACCCCCGAAGACGGACAGAAGACCCCCGGAGCTGTGCAATAAACTACTTTAACCCTTGTGTGTTGTGTTTTTTTTTACTTTTTTCACAGGTGAATGGGTAGGGGTACACTGTACCCCATACTCATTCACATAGGGTGGGGGGCCGGTATCCGGGGGCCCCTTTATTAAAGGGGGCTCCCGGATTCCGATAGACCCCGACAACCAATGACCAGGGTTGTCAGGAAGAGGCCCTTGTCCTCATCAACATGGGGACAAGGTGCTTTGGGGTGGGGGGGCGCGCGGCCCCCTTCCCCAAGGCACCCCCCCATGTTGAGGGCACGTGGTCTGGCACGGCTCAGGAGGGGGGGGGGGCGCTCGCTCATCCCCCCCCTTCCTGGCCGGCTGGGTAGCGTGCTCGGACAAGGGTCTGATGTGGACCTAGGGGGGGACCCCCACGCCGATTTTTCGGTGTAGGGATTCCCCTTTAAGTCCATACCAGGTGAGGGAGGAGGACGAGGCGTCGCTGGCCCCGGTTACCTGGAGACGCGCTGAAAACGAGCGGACTTTTCTCCGGGCGGGAAAAGTCTGTTCATTTCAAAAGTACAGCAGACTGGCACACACACGGCCGGATTGTCCACTGAAATGCGAGTCCGACGGAAAGATTGGAGTGCGAAACTACTTTCTAAGTCCGCCGGACTGTTTGATCGTGTGTACGAGGCATAAGTGTTTTCCCAGTCTGTATATGCAGCGTGCTTGTTATAATCACTGTGGAACCTAGGGGGTTAATCCTTTACATCCTTTGCATTGTGTATAAGGCTGTTTGATCCTGTCTATCTGATCCTCCTCTTCTTCCACTGTCTCAGGGAGGATGCATGTGATCAGCACGGGGCCAATCATCAATGTGCAGACATGTCCAGACAGAGGATCAGGGGAGAATGAAAACTCCTACAAGGTTTACTAGGAACTGATAGAAGTCACAAGGCTGCTGTATACTGCCGATAATAAAAGGTATTTATCAGTTTATATTTACTAAAATAATTGCATTTCCATGTTCTGTGTACTGTGGGAGACCATATATAGTGAATGCAGGTTCTGAGCTTAGTAACACTTTAAAGTGGTTGTAAAGCCTCAAAGTTTTTCACCTTTGGCTCCCGCTGCCAATCAAATCCAGTGACACAGGAGAGCGGGCGGACCAGCAGGGGTGCCTCCAGGGAAAGGTGATTTCCATGAGGGCACCTGATGAAGAGGAGGGGCCTGGAGCACCGGCGGGGCACCCCAGAAGAAGGGGATCGTATAAGACATGGCTACAATGATATATAATAATTTCATTTCCATAAAAAATGTTTGCACTTGACTACAGTGCATCATATGAAGACACAGCGAGTTGATACAAGAAGCATACACAGGTTTACCACTTACATATCATCTTAAGCTGTGTACACATGGCCGGACTTTTCGAAAGCAAAGGTCCAACGGAGCGAATCCGGACCTTTACTTCATAGGACCTTTGCTGTCAAAAAATCAGACGGACTTTAGATTTAGAACATGTTTCAAATCTTTCCGACGGGCTCGAGTCCGGTCGAAAAATCCATTTGTCTGTATGCTAGTCCGAGGGACGAAAACCAACGCTAGGGAAGCTATTGGCTACTGGCTATGAACTTCCTATTTCTAGTCATACGTCATCATGGTCAAAGCTGTCAGACTTTGGTGTGATTGTGTGTGGCCAAGTCTGTTCGTTCCGAAAGACCGCCGGGAAGACTGTCGGACCTAGTCTGGCGGAAAGTCCGGTCGTGTGTACGTGGCATTAGTCACACTCAAAGAAGTGCCATCCTGATGAGCAGGGCAAAAACATATCAAATATGATCTCAAGGTATACATACTTTCACAGTAGTAGCTAAACGCTTGAATAACATGGAAACAAATAGCCCACTGAGTGGGTTCCTTGTTGACTTCAAAACACCCAAAAATTGAGATATTCATTTTAAAAACAAATTTATAAAACAAATCGTTAAAGAGATGAGAAAGGCTAAAGGGAAAAGTTGAGTCTACGTCTGGTTGGGTCCTATGCCAAGGCAGGCCTCCACATGAGGATGCATCAATAGCTTAAATTGTCAATGCAGAATCATAAGAAGTCAGTCCCCCCCCCACCCCACAAAATAGTTGGAGATCCATGGATCCCACCTTTTTGAAATTGCAAACTTTATCATGTAGCATGGCAGTTAGTTGTTCATTGAACAAGTAACAAGGCATTTTCTGTTTAACCTGGGCAATTGTGGGAGTTCTGGATTTTCACACTCTCGCCAGAGTTTGTTTGGCCACACTAAAAGTAAAGGTCACTCATTTGTTTGTGGGTACTGGTAGAGGGTTTTAGGTTGAGTGTCACCTATCTTGTGGCAGAGCCTGACATGTAGAGGGAGACCTCTCATACAGCTCCGGCTTAAGGCCCACAGGAGTTGCGACAGTGGCTGCGAGAGCACAGTGAGGTAAGAGTGCCTGCAAGATTTTCCATTGGTCACAGAAGTTTGTGGCAGGCGCGTCGCCAGAGCTGGGCTGGATGGCTGAGGCAGCAGATGGCAGCAGGCACAGTAGATGCAGACACACAGCGGATGGCCGACTGGCGTCACCAACCACCATGCAGAGCAGGACAGACAGATAACTGGATGCATGGTCAGACAAGCAAGGACAGCAACGGATGATCAGAGACAGTCATAAACGGCAGGCAGAGAATGGTCAATGTGCAAGCAGAGGTTGGCAACAGGTTATCAGGCAGATGAAAGATAAAACAAAGTCTTAAGGCAAGCTGTGATCATAACAGGTGGGGAGCAAACATGGTCAGGATAAGCTGGGTCAAACACAGGAATCAAGCAGAGATCACAGGAACAGGTATACGAATAAAGCTGCAGATCAGACAGAAAAGCACTAGTGCAGCTTCTGCTGTTATATAGGCCATTTGGCAGCAGCCTCAATGGCTAGCATGCGCATATGCGTTTGCCTGTGGGTGCTAATGTTTTCAAGCATAGACGTTCGCCTATGCCTGGCAAGGCGGGCATCTGTAGGAGCGCATCTGCGCATGCATATTCACCCTTGCTTCAGAACTTTTGCTGTGCTATGGCCAGCACGTCACTGACATTGAGGTAGCCTTTATAGGTGTTTTTGGGTAAAATATTTTTCAAGACCATATAAATCAATTGGTAGACTCAGGTCCCAAATCTTTTTATTCTCAGAGATTCCAACCAGTGCCGGATTCATAGGGGGCAAAAGGGACAATTCCACCAGGCTTCTATTGAGGGCCCAGTTAGACTTGTATTGTATTGTACATTGCAGTAACGCATGAAAACTTTCCACAACAGTGTACTGCCGTTAACTGTGAATAGCACCCAACACATTATTCAGTAATTATGTAGTGTTGTACTGTGCTGCCAATAAGGGTCTTCTGCTTTTTTGGGTCATAATAATTGAATTGCCTTAGCCCTTGTACACACTGTCGGAGATTCCGACAACCAAATCCGTCGGATTTTGTCCGAAACTGTTGCATACACACGGCCGGACAAAGTTGTCGGAAAATCCGACGTGATTACGTTATTTCGTTACGACAGGACTACGTTCACGCTAGTAGCCAATAGCTTTGGTGTAGGAATTTGATCTGAGCATGCGTGGCACTTTGTCCGATCAGAATTCTCTACACATGATCGGAGTATGTCCGATCGGAGCATTTTGTCGGAAAATTTTACCAACAAGTTGGAAAACTTGGTCCGTCAGATACTCCGACGGAAACAGTCCGATGTAGACCACACACAGTCGGAATATCCGACAAAACGGTCCGATCAGACACATTCCGTCGGAATCTCCGACCGTGTGTACAAGGGCTAACACCTTGCAACACACAATAATGTATGATATAAATTAATTTAGAAAGTGTGATTGATTGTCAAGTAAATACAAAGGTTTAGGATGGATTCACACTATTGCGAATTGAATGCAGATTTAACCGCATCTAATTCGCATGTCAGGAGATTGTGACCGGCTCTCTATTGAGTCGGTTCACACATTTCCGTAGCAGCTCCAGTGTGAATTGCACAGTCCTGTGTATCTTCTGGTCCATTTCAGGTCCGTATTCAGCCAAAAATTCGAACTGAAATCAGACCTGAAACCGTGAACAGGGATGCACACTGGACCCCTGCTATGAGCTGGTGAACCCAGCCTAACTGAATAGAAGCCCCTTGAGTAACTAAAGCAGTATGTTTCTTTTTATTTTTATTTTTCTACTTAACTATGAAACACACAATGTTTGAGTGGGGAGTTTAGAAACCAGTATGCCAAGTCACATTTAACAGTCAATAGACAAAGTTCTCAAAGCTCACCTTACAAATGATTGTTTCTAAATTAAAAAAAATTGCCCGAAACTATGACTACTGATACAGAAGGTATAAATCTGGCTAGTAAATGATCCTTAGACCTTTTTTCCACTTTGATAAGAGTGTGATCTTTGGTTTTAGTATAGTAAAGATAAGGGCACCACTTTTCTCTGTTCATATATTAAAGTGTTTCTCCATCCAGATCTCTCTTACTTTTAAATTATTGTTTGTAGAAACACATACCAACAATTTGCAGAAGAATCATTTGTGTAGTTTAGAACACACATTTACCTTCAAGATTTGCCAATGCTTTTAAACCTGCAAGAGACATGATTTCACATTTGGAGGTTTGCCTTCCTTACAAAATGTTGTTTTTTTGTGACAGTTACTGTATTAAGAGAATGGCCAATTGCTGGGGATATATGGCCATTAGCAATCAACACTGTGAAATAAGCAAAGCCAAAGATTTTCAGTAGAGGTCTAGACTGTCCTTAAGTCCACAATCACCTAAGATTCACCACAGATTAATTTGATACCTTCATTACATTGAAAAAGGGTAGCACAAACATTGCATTTAATAAAGAAAAAGGTGTATAAATTGCAGGGATTGTCCTTCCTTCCTATTTCATTGTTTGTGACCAAACTTGTACCCTTGGCAGAGGCATGAAAGATATGCATGGCTGAACCATTGTATGCTCATTCAAGCTGCCACAATGCTATTCCCAACAGTGATATAAGCCATTAACCTTCATTTTTGCTTTCAGATTCATCAGTTTACAGGCACTGAAAATGCCCACCATATGTCTCCTATTGACATCCATGTGAACAGCTCCTACACGTAATAAGGATTACGCATTTTAAAATGACCATTCAATAATCCGGTTGTTCTGATATTATGAAAAATGAAACAATTTCTTGAGGGCAAATAAAAAAGAAAGCAGACAATTTGGAAACAATATACTTGTGCCATGTGCAGTATTTCAAACGATTGTCAAATTACTTTTTTTTCTGAATACAACTACATTTACTTCTATATTTTGGGTCAAGCTGAAAAAAATAAAAATACAGTATGTGATGTATTGAAAATATTTTTTTTTTTACAAATACAATAGAAAATTAGGACTGAATAAAAAAATATCGAATTGATGCATAATCGATGAGTGGCCATTTTAAGACAGCCAAGCAGAGATTACATTTTCACCATGATTTACCAGCCAGGGTGTAATATGAGAGTCTATTCACCCCCTTAGAAAACATGCATTTTTTTATGTGCATAAAAATATATTTTTTCTTGCAGCTTGTTTGCTTTAAAGGGGTTGTTAACCCACTTCTATAAAATCATCTTATCCCCTCTGCACCTTAATAAGATGTGTCCCTGTGCCTTTATTCTGTAAAAAATCTGCTGATCTGTACTGATATAAGCTGCGCTCTGGGCGCACAGCTCCTTCTCTCTCTCCGGCTCACAGCTGCAGTAGGCGGGGCCGAGCTGTCCCGCTGCTTTCAGCCGGTGAGAAGGGGTAGAGAAGAGACAGAGAGCCAACAATCAGCTGAGCGCCTGGAGTCACGCTCATACAAGGTACAGATCGGCAGATTTTTTACATTAAACAGGCACAGGAACACATATTATTAAGGTACAGAGGGGATAAGAGGTAAGGCTATTTTCTAGCAGATGGGGGGTACAGGAGAGCTGCAGCTGATGGAATGACGCAAACAGACCACAGTATCAGTGGCTTAGCAACCATGGATTATCATGGTCTGTTTGCATGGGGGAGGGTATAGCCAGACAGGATCAGCTAGGTTTTTTAGGGTATGCAGGGGGCCAAATGACACAGCACAAGTACTGTGCTGTATAACGTTTAAAGGAACAGTATCTGGGGGGGCGGGGGTCGGGCTAACAAACGCTTTAATGTGATTGTTTTACTGGTGCTTATTAATGGTAATTATTTTTTTTGAATGAAAAAATGAAACCTCAATACCGCATATGTTTCCTGTGTAAAAAAAAAAAAACTATAATTCCTTATATGCATGTTTTATTTAAATACAGAAACAAAATAGCTTCTGCTGATTTCACAAAGTGTATGCAAGCTGCATTTATAACCACTGGCAAGATTCTAAAGATTCTTGCCATCAGCAGCCATGTGAATGAAGCCTTAATAGATAAGGTCACCTTTTGTAACATGCAGCAGCCCCCGCAAGCTCCCATTGCGACAGCGAGCAGGGGATCTTCTCTCCGCACTTGCTGTCACAATTTAAAAAAAACATGGCCGAACAGGGGCTTAGCCCACCCAGCCATGTCATTCATTCACAGAGTTCTGTGAATGTGAAAACTACAAGTACTGACAGCCTTTGCGACTTTCAGCTTGTAGTTCTCAATTAACTACCAGAGTGCTGATGAGCACTCTAGGTAGTTAATTGATGCTTCCTATCAGTGTGTAACTGTCTGCTCGCAGGAGATACCAGCAGACAGCTTACACTGACAGTCTGCAAGAGCCCTGCATTGCACCCACGACCTGCTGATTGTGCGTGAAATGCTTTGCAGGCTTCTAGTAAAAAAAAAAAAAATGCAAATTTATTCACTTGCAAAAAGATGTGCATTTCTTATTTTTTTACAAAGGTGAACTTATCCTTTAAGCACACCAATTGAGTTAGATGTAAATTAGATCTGAGCTGCAGATTCACGGTGGTGTAGCCCTCCTTTGGAGGGGGGCTATGAGAAATGGTCCTCACCAAACAAGATATTGCCCAAAAATAAATAAATAAAGTAAATAACAGAACCAGAGCCTTTGCTAAGTGGAACGATGAGTTTGATGATAAAGTTGGAAGTCCCTCCATCTCCCTCCAGAGCAGGGTCTCTGTGAACATAGGGGATTCTCTCCCTGGGAAATCATTCAGTAAATTTATCAATAATATAAACAAAGTAATTGGGAGAAAAATAACTACTTCAACCAACATATAATATTATCCATAAATATAGATGCACCAATATAGAAATAATTACAAAAGAAGAGATTAATAACAGTACATGCAGCCAATGTACAAACAGACATTTTCAACAAATGGCCTGATAGGAGTCCTGGAGGAATTGTGCACACATACCAAAATATATCTAGTTAATAATACCTCCAGGTGACTGATGCAGCAAACTCCAGTGACAGGGGCCCCTGAGGATGATGCTGCATCTGTCGGAGACCTAAAGACAAGATCAGCGGTCACGGGTGTATCCTCCAATGGTTGTCAAGCCTGTAATGGGACTTCTCTGTAATGGAACTCAAAGTCAACCTATATTCTCTGCACTTTAGACCCACCCTAGTAGTTTATAATAGTGTCAGAAACCATGAATCAGACCGAGACAGAAGTACAATTAAATCACACTGGTTTATTAAATAAAAAGGTAAATAGAGTAAGCGTAGTCAAAGCATAGCCAGAGTCCAGTAACTGGATCAAGTAGTCAGCCAGGCCAGAGTTCAATAACCAGATCGGGTAATCAGCCAGGCCAGAAGTCAGGGATCCAAGTGGAGGAACAGCAAGCAGGATAAGGAGCCAGAAGGGATGTCAGCAAGCCAGTCTTTAAACAGCTATGCAGGAGATGGTTTCTTGTGATGTGACCAAGGCGAAGGCAGAGATGAGCTGGACAGCTTTAAGTAGGCAGGTCAGATGAGCAGGATCAGGAACAGCTGGGTAACTGTGGAGAGAGATGAGAGCTGCCAATTAGCCGACAGCTGAGCAGCCAGCCCAGAGAAGGAAGGGCTAAGCCAGCCCTGACAGTACTCCTTCCTCAATGACCCCTCTCCCTCGGAGGGCCACCGGACTTGAGGGGAGAGCGTCTATGGAATTTGCAGAGGAGGACAGGGGCATGTACGTCAGAGGATGAAACCCAGGAGCTTTCCTCCGGACCGTACCCCTTCCAATGCACCAGGTACTGTATGCGCCCACGGAACCTACAGGAGTCAACAATGGATTGTACCTCATACTCCTCATGGTTCTCAACCTGAATAGGGGGAGGACATGGCACCGAGGTGGTAAATCGGTTGCAGACCAACGGTTTCAATAAGGAGACATGAAACACATTTGAGATACACATACTAGGAGGAAGGTCCAACATGTAAGCCACTGGGTTAATCCTGCGAAGGATACGGAAAGGTCCAATAAACTTCATAAAGGTGCAAACTTCAGTGAGGGAACACGAAGCCAGAGGTTGCGAGATGACATCTAGACCCTGTCCCCCATCTGGTAGGAAGGTGCAGGCAGGCGGCTGCGGTCAGCATGGAGTCAGTACCCATCATTAGCATGACGCAAAGCCTCCTGGACTTGTACCCAAGTGGAACGAAGACCACGGAGATGCAGGAATACTCTGCGGAACAAACGAGTCAGGCAACATGGAAGGTTGGAAACCATAATTCGCCATAAATGAAGACAATTGGGAGGCAGAATTCAAGGCACTATTGTGAGCAAACTCTGCCCATGGTAATAGGTCTGACCAGTTATTATGGTGGTCAGAAATATAGCAACGTAGGAATTGCTCCAAGGACTGATTGGCTCGCCCTGCGACCCCATTAGACTGGGGGTGATACGCAGAAGAGAAAGAAAGCTGGATTCCCAACTGTGCACAAAAGGCTTGCCAGAACCGGGAGACAAACTGACTGCCCCTTTCTGAGACAATCACCTTGGGTAGCCCATGTAAACGAAAGATCTCCTGAGCAAAAATGGAAGCCAGTTCCTTAGAGGTAGGCAACATCTTAAGTGGAATACAATGATACATCTTTGAGAACCGGTCAACCACCATAAGGATAACAGTGTTGCCCTGGGAGTTGGGCAACTCCACAGTGAAATCCATTGACGGGTGGGTCCAGGGCCTCTCTTCACTGGGTATGGTTTGTAGGAGGCTCGCTGGAAGGTGTTGTGGAGTCTTACTCTGAGCACACACGGAACAGGCAGCTACAAAGGCAGTAACATCAGCCCCTAGACTAGGCCACCAGAATTGTTGGGAAATGGCCCAAATGAGTTGATTCTTCCCAAGATGGCCAGCTGCCTTAAGCGAATGGTAAGTCTGGAGCACGGCAGTACAGAGACTCTCTGGGACAAAGCAGCAGTCACAAGGTTTATCAGGAGGAGCATGGACCTGAGCAGCAAGAATTTTGTCACCCAAAGGAGATGTAAGACTGGTGCAAACCGTAGCCAAGATACGATCAGGAGGAATCACAGGAACCGGACCGACTCCGACTTGGAAGTGGAGGAAAATTGACATGACAAGGCATCAGCCCTTACATTCTTAGTACCGGGTAAGAATGAGACAATGTAATTAAAGCTCGACAAGAAAAGAGCCCATCGTGAGAGAGTCGCTTAGCCTCAGACAAGAATGTAAGATTCTTATGGTCAGTAAGAATAAGAACTGGCACAGTGGTACCTTCAAAGAGATGTCTCCATTCTTTCAGGGCTAAAATGATCGCCAACAGCTCTATGTCACCAATCTCATAATTGCACTCAGCAGGTGACAATTTCTTGGAAAAGTAGCCACACGGATGCATATCGCTCTCAGAGTTAGGACGTTGAGACAGAAGGGTGCCAACTCCAGTCTCAGAAGCAACAACTTCTAGGATAAAAGGCAACGTAGGATCAGGATGTGCCAACACAGGAGCAGAAACAAAGGCAGCCTTGAGAGTCTCAAAGGCCTTAATGGACTCCAGAGACCAACTCTGTGGGTTATCGTCCTTTCTGGTCATATCAGTCAGGGGCTTGACCAGGAAACACTGCAGAGGACATAAACCCATGGGTCGAGGCCACTGTAGGACTGCCGAAAGTTTCTCTGGGTCCATCGAAAAACCAGCAGTGGAAATGACATAGCCCAGGAATGTAACCTGCTCACGATGGAACTCACACTTCTCCAGTTTACAATAGAGATTGTTCTCTCTTAGTTTCTGAAGCACACGACAGACATCTGTGTGGTGGCTCTCCAAGGACTTGGAAAAGGGTAAACCCGGCCACAAGGAGGTATGGCACCAGGTTGAAGGTCAATTGCGCAATCATAAGACCAGTGTGGAGACAAACTACCGGCTTGACCTTTGTCAAAGACATTACTGCAGTCGTGGTACTCCTCCGGCATGGAAGAGAGTGAAGAGGTGCACAGGACCATAGATACCTTCAGAAAGCATGTCTCACTGCATTGTGGTGACCAGGAGAGGACCCAAGCACGGAGCCAATCAAAAGAGGGGTTGTGCCTCTGTAACCAAGGATAACCAGCGGAAACCTGGGTGAGGAAATAACTTGGAAGTGGATTATCTCATGGTGAAGAGCCCCTACGGCCATGGACAACGGAACCATCTTATGAGTCACATGGGCAGGCTGTAGAGGTCTCCCGTCAAGAGCCTCAATGGCAAGTGGTGTGTCAAGCAGCTGCAGTGGAATCGAGTGCTGCAAAACAAATGCAGCATCAATGAACAGGTCTGCAGCCCCAGAGTCGATTAGAGCCTGTATCTCGAGGGACAACTCAGCCCAAGAAAGGGTGACCGAAACCAGGGGCTTATTCTTCTGGATAACTGGGGATGAAACAACGCCACCTAAGGTCTGTCCATGACAGGACCTCAATGTTTGGGCGTTCTCTGGATGGGTAGGACAAGACTTCAAAAAGTGACCTGCCTGGCCACAATAACCACTTGCCGACCGCCTCACGCCGATGTACGTCGGCAGAATGGCACGGGCAGGCATAAGCACGTACATGTACGTGATTTGCCTCCCGCGGGTCGGGGGCCCGATCGGGCCCCCGCCCGGTGCCTGCGGCGGTCGGTTTTCGTTCGGGAGCGATCCCGGACGAGGGGACGGCCATTCATTCATGGCCACCCCCTCGCGATCGCTCCCGACGAATGGAAATCCCCGGTGACATCACTTCCTCTCCTGTAATGTAAACACAGGAGAGGAAGTGATGTATTCTCTCCTCCGTGTCGGTATTTTTCGTTCCGACACGGAGGAGAGCGGATCAGTGAGTTGCACCAACACATCCCACACACAGTAGAACATGCCAGGCACACTCACACCCCCCCTTTACCCCCCGATCACCCCCCCAATTACCCCTGCCCCCCCAGTCACAGTGACACCAATGTCATTTTTTTTTTTTTTTTTTTTTTTTTTGCATTGGTGTCATTTGTGACTGTAATAACTGTTAGGGCAGTTAGGGTTAGCCCCCTTTAGTTCTAATGTACCCCCCTAACCCCCCCAATAAAGGTTTAACCCCGTGATCACCCCCCGTCGCCAGTGTCACTAAGGCTGGGTTCACATTGCAGCGGTTTATGAGAACGAATGTGATTCGCACCGCACTGCAGTGCAAATCACATCCGATCTCTGTGCGATTCGAGTTCAGCCATTCGCCGCACCCGCCGCACCCGCCGCACCCGCCGCAAACTCGCACGGGACCCTTTTTTTGGTCCGCAGCAGAATCGGATCGCATGGGTGTTCACACCATGCGATCCAAGTTTGCAGATCGCACTGCGATATGCGAACTGATCTGGGGGTGTCATTAACATTTCACTGACACTCCCAGCAGTTCGCATAGGGCAGTGTGAACTGCCGCCGGGAGGCATGCGATGCGGGAACCCGCCGCGCATTCGTGGCGTTCCCGCATCGCTCCAGTGTGAACCCAGCCTAATAAGCGATCGTTTTTCTGATCGCTGTATTAGTGTCACAGGTGACGCTAGTTAGGCAGGTAGGTATTTAGGTTCGCCGCAGCTTTTTATAGCGCCAGGGACCCCCATATACTACCGCATAAAGCCCCCTGATTGCCCCCTAGTTAACCCTTTCACCAGTGATCACCATATAACTGTTACAGGTGACGCTGGTTGGTTAGTTATTTTTTTATAGTTTCAGGGCACCCGCCATTTATTACCTAGTCTCACTAGTGTACCCCTAAATTTAGGGGTGTCTACTTTCTAAAATGGGGTCATTTGGGGGGGGGGGTTTGTGCCATCTTGGCATTTTATGGCCTTCAAAACTGTAACGCCCTTAGAAAGCCTGAAGGCGGTGCTTGGTTTTTGGGGCCCCGTACGCGGCTAGGCTCCCAAAAAGTCCCACATATGTGGTATCCCCGTACTCAGGAGAAGCAGCAGAATTTATTTTGGGGTGTCATTTCACATATGCCCATGGCATGCGTGAGCAATATATCATTTAGTGACAACTTTGTGAAAAAAAAAAAAAGTTTGTAATTTTCCCGCAACTTGTGGCAAAATATAAAATATTCCATGGATTCAACATGCCTCTCAGCAAATAGCTTGGGGTGTCTACTTTCTAAAATGGGGTCATTTGTGGGGGTTTTGTGCCATCTTGGCATTTTATGGCCTTCAAAACTGTAATAGGTAGTGAGAAGTGAACTCAAAAAATTACGCCCTTAGAAAGCCTGAAGGCGGTGCTTGGTTTTCGGGGCCCCGTACGCGGCTAGGCTCCCAAAAAGTCCCACATATGTGGTATCCCCGTACTCAGGAGAAGCAGCAGAATTTATTTTGGGGTGTCATTTCACATATGCCCATGGCATGCATGAGCAATATATCATTTAGTGACAACTTTGTGAAAAAAAAAAAAAAAAAAAAAAAGTTTGTAATTTTCCCGCAACTTGTGGCAAAATATAAAATATTCCATGGACTCAACATGCCTCTCAGCAAATAGCTTGGGGTGTCTACTTTCTAAAATGGGGTCATTTGTGGGGGTTTTGTGCCATCTTGGCATTTTATGGCCTTCAAAACTGTAATAGGTAGTGAGGCGTGAAATCAAAAATTTACGCCCTTAGAAAGTCTGAAGGCGGTGCTTGGTTTTCGGGGCCCTGTACGCGGCTAGGCTCCCAAAAAGTCCCACATATGTGGTATCCCCGTACTCAGGAGAAGCAGCAGAATTTATTTTGGGGTGTCATTTCACATACGCCCATAGCATGTGTGAGCAATATATCATTTAGTGACAACTTTGTGTAAAAAAAAAAAAAAAATTTTTTTTTTGTCATTATTCAATCGCTTGAGGCAAAAAAATAAAATATTCAATGGGCTCAACATGCCTCTTATCAATTTCCTTAGGGGGTCTACTTTCCAAAATGGGGTCATTTGGGGGGGTTTTGTACTGCCCTGTCATTTTAGCACCTCAAGAAATGAGATAGGCAGTCGTAAACTAAAAGCTGCGTAAATTCCAGAAAACGTACCTTAGTTTGTAGATGTGACAACTTTTGCGCAAACCAATAAATATACAATTATTGACTTTTTTTTTACCAAAGACATGTGGCTGAATACATTTTGGCCTAAATGTATGACTAAAATTGAGTTTATTGGATTTTTCTAATAACAAAAAGTAGAAAATATCATTTTTTTTCAAAATTTGCGGTCTTTTTACGTTTATATCGCAAAAAATAAAAATCGCAGAGGCAATCAAATACCATCAAAAGAAAGCTCTATTTGTGGGAAGAAAAGGACGCAAATTTTGTTTGGGTACAACATTGCATGACCGCGCAATTACCAGTTAAAGCAGCGCAGTGCCAAAGTGTAAAAAGACCTCTGGTCATTTACCAGCAAAATGGTCCGGTCTGAAAGTGGTTAAAGACACAATCTCTCCTCCTAAAGGCTCTCTCATCTGCAGAGAGACATGTGAAGCCCAGGTGGCATGGGAGGTGAGGGAGGCCCGGGTGGGACTGCAAAGCTGGGAGGCAAACGTACAGGAGGCTTCCGCAAGTGCTCCTTAAAAGAAAGTCTTTCTCTGAGTCTGGAGTCAATGAGGATGGCAAACGAGATCAAGCTCTCCAGCTCAGTGGGTATATCTCGGGCTGCTATCTCATCCTTGATGGAATCCGAGAGACCATGAGAGAAAGCAGCCACGAGGGCCTCATTGTTCCAAGTAACCTCTGCTGGCAGAATACGGAATTCAATGGCGTAGTCAACAACAGTTCTTATACTCTCTTTGATGGACATGAGGCACTTGGCAGCAGCAGAAGCGGAGCGTGTGGGAACATCAAATACCCTTTTAAAGAAGGCCACAAACTCAGGGTAACTCAAGACAACAGGTTTCTGCGTCTCCCATAGAGGGTTAGCCTAGGCCAAGGCTCTCTCAGAAAGCAAACATATCACAAAACCTACGTTGCTTCTGTCCGTGGGAAACGCCTGGGGCAGCATCTCGAAGTATATCTCAACCTGATTGAGAAACCCTCTGCATTGAACTGGATCGCCCCCAAATCGATAGGGAAGCAGAGCCGAACCAGACATACCTCTTATAGAGGTAATACTCGAGGCGGGTGCCTGCACAGAGAGCATGTACCGGAGTAGCCACAGTGGGGGGTTCCAGGTGAGCCGTGCGACTCAGGAGCATTTGTAACCCCAAGGCAAACTGATCCATGCAGTGATCTTGCTCATCCAATCTGGAAAAAATATTACCAACAAGTGGATTGACTGTATCTTCTGAATTCATGGCCTGCGCCTACTGTCAAAAACCATGAATCAGACCGAGACAGAAGTACAATTAAATCACACTTGTTTATTAAATAAAAATAAAAAGGTAAATAGAGTAAGCGTAGTCAAAGCATAGCCAGAGTCCAGTAACTGGATCGAGTAGTCAGTCAGGCCAGAGTTCAATAACCAGATCGGGTAATCAGCCAGGCCAGAAGTCAGGGATCCAAGTGGAGGAACAGCAAGCAGGATAAGGAGCCAGAAGGGGTGTCATCAAGCCAGTCTTTAAACAGGTACGCAAGAGATGGTTTCTTGTGATGTGACCAAGGCGAAGGCAGAGATGAAGTGAGCTGGACAGCTTTAAGTAGGCAGGTCAGACGAGCAGGATCAGGAACAGCTGGGTAACTGTGGAGAGAGATGAGAGCCGGCAATTAGCCAACAGCTGAGCAGTCAGCCCAGAGAAGGAAGGGCTAAGCCAGCCCTGACAAATAGTTTCTTCTGGTCTGGGTGAAACAACAACAGCAGCAAATCCATGGACAGGACATGTGGCTCCGCTTTTTTTACAGTTTACCTTTTGGAAACTCCCCTTAATAAAGATATTAAAGTCCTCTATTCTGGGGTTTCTGACCCAGCTAACATGGACAGGGAAGTGATGTACATAAATAACTCTATGACAGTATGAAAAACAGTCACTTACAATTACAGACAGTAGAGAGCAGCAGATCCCTACACATTCCCCCTGATGAAATATTTACATCCCATCAAAAGCAACACAACATACATATAATATATAATAAACATTAATTTAAGGAAATAGTGTTGTCCTCTCATTACAATGACTTGCCAAGGAAAAAGCACAGTTTAATAGCAATACATGCCAGGTGAAAACAGGCAACATGTTGACTAAATTGGAGTCTGCTCCTACCAAAGCATGGTAGATGTCAGGGCCAGGGACTCTGCTTCTGCCTGATTCCAACCTGCAACTACTCATTACTAACCTTTTGGCTAGTTTCCTGACTACGCGTCTGCTATATCCACTTCTGGATCCTGGCCTGCTCACCCCCTGAAAGGGCAATCCTGAGGACCTTCACCTGATATTAACATGCAACTAAACCCATCTCCATCATCAGGAGCTCTAGTGAACACCGGTTAGTACTTGGGGTCCACCAAATTATCATAAGTCAAAATGGGTGGATGATATCTAACTGCCCTTTTTGCACTTGCCTCTGAAGTAATCCTGCATTTTTAGGCACTGAGCAAGAGCTATGAGTCATGGGAAGGGATGACACTTGCTGTGTAGAAGGATTAGGTCCCCAACTAGATGTGGTCACTAATTGAGGCACAAACTCTGGAGATTCAGGGTCCAGTGGCCTTCTTGGAGGAGAGAGTGCTGTTAGGCTACTACAGTCCAATCTCACATGGGTATCCGGAAGATCAGATGAGAGGTCAGCCTGAAGCTAAGGTGAGTAACACTCTGAAGTGTCATCTGTGCTATCTTCATCACTGGCTTGAGGAATAGGCAAATTATTTCAATGCCAGGCTTTGATCCTGCCTTCTGGTCCCTTTATATTGTATACTGGGATCATGAGCAATTTGTTTTCATCATTTATCAGCCAGCTTATGTTTTCTAGATGCTCCCAAGTTCCGTAGCAAGCCTCAGTCACCTGGTTTGAGAACTCTGTATCTCACAGGGAGATCCAATCTTCTTTTGTTCCCTTTGTTTAATTTAGCTGCATTTTCTTCAGTTAAGCAGTAGGCAGATTTGAGGGTATCTTTTGGACAAGCCACATATTGGTAATCACGTTAATGACTAATACCATCAGTGGAGACTCCAAGCCGGAGGTCAATGGGCAATCTAAGTTCCCTCCTAAACATCAGGAAATAGGAGGAGAATCCTGCACTCTCATGCCTGATGCTGTTTGATCTTTAGTAGAAAAGCTTGGGCATATCAGATCCTCCTGAATCATTGTCAATGCAGAGAAAATCTATACAGAGTAAGTCCATAGAGCCTGCACTCTGTAAGTGCCCCATTGGAGCAGTTCAAACTGGCAGGGCTTTCCTCTGTAAACATTTGAGGCAACATCTGCATAGACTAGGCATAGCTCTCATCTTAGGCCAATAGAAATGGTGTTGAACTAGGCCATACATTTTCTCAGGTCCCAGGTGGCCATGGTGACCATGAAGACTTCTGAAGATCACCTTTTGGAAACAATATGGGTAGCCTAAACCTCTCCCAATCTCTTGGGAATTGATCACACTCAGTAAGTAAGACCTTCCTCAACATTTCTTGGTCTTTGGCACTCATGGCCCTATACAGAGGATCAATTAGGGGGTCAGCCTTTTGACTCCTGATCATTCACTATGAAGATATAGAACAGTTCTCAAATGAACCCAATGCCACAGGGTAGGTGAACTTGTCTGGCAAGGTTTTTGGCCCAACCCCTATGGAGTCTATCAGATACATTTCAGAAAAGGCCACTTGATCTTCAACTATTGCAACCATAGCATACAGAGCCCCCATGCTGGGACCAAGGAGATATTCCCATCCACTCTCTTTGATAATAGAAGCCAATCCTGAATGACTAGATAGGGCATCAGCTCATATGTTCTTTGGGCCGGGTTTGTACTTCAGATTGTGGTTAGAACATATGTTAAAGGATTAATATCTGTTCTTATTTCAAACATAACCCCACACAAATAGTCATGTAACTTATCAATGATGGCCCATTTAAGCACCAGGAACTTCAACTTGTGGACTGGGTGGTTGCACTCACTAGGAGTGGGGCCTTGACTGATAAAGCTGTTGGTCCTAACCCAGCTGAATACTCTTGGTACAACACTCCACCCAATCCTTCAAAGCTAGCATCCACATGGAGTATATGTGGTTTCTGGGCATCAGCATATGCTAAAACGGATGCTTCTGTCAGCTGCTTCTTCAGTTGAATGAAAGCCTTTTGACATGCAGAAGCCCTGTGGTCCCAAAAGGACTTTTGGTAGACCTCTTTTGATTCCCTTGACTGCACACATCAGTCGTCAACAGGTCATGAAGAACTATGGCCACTTTTGAATACCCTTGTGCAGTAGTATCCACAAAATCCAAGGACAAGACATAACTCTGTATTATTGTGAGGCTGAGGCCAGTTCACCATTGCTTCAACTTTAGCTGGATTAGTGGCCACTCATTGTGATATGACCCACATACCTAGGTGAGTGATCACCTGCAGAACTTGCACTTGTTTGCTGATAATTTCAGTCCCTCTTCTTTCAGGCAATGTAATACTCACATGAGTCATTCTTCAAGCTCTTCTAGTGTATCCCCAAATATTGATAATATCAATGTACAATACAGTCTCTGTGTACTAGATCACACAAAACTCTTTTCATTAACCTTTGGAATGTTGCAGGTGCACCTCTTATGTCTTGTAGCATGCAAATAAATTGATAGAAGCCCAAAGGGCATATAAAGGCTGTCTTCTCCTAATCTTCAGCTGCCATGGGAACTTGGTAGTATCCAGACCTTAGGTCTAGCATGATGAGTCAACAATTTCCATGTAAAGCCTCCAGAGCTTCTCTAGTTCTGGGCAGTGTATACTGATCAGGTATTGTCCTCTGTTTGAAAGTTCTGTAATCTACACACAGGCTGATGGGTCCACATTGTTTTTACACCACCACAACGGGGGAATCATAGGGACTCTTATGCCGCGTACACACGAGCGGATTGTATGGCGTACTTTCAGCGGACAATCCGCTCGTGTGTGGGCTTCAGCGGACTTTTTCAGCGTGCAGTCCGGAGTACTAAGAATTTCGTTTTTTTCGAAATTCTGTCCGTCGTACTTTGGTTTCAGCGGACAATACGGTCGTCAGTATGCTAGTTCGACGGACTAAGAATGGCGCATGCCCAGAAAGGATTTACACGGCGGAAGGGTGCTTTGCTGTGGCTTGGACTTCCTATTTCTAGTCCCGTCGTACGTGCTGTACATGTCATCGCGCAAGCTTTCGACGGACTGTTTGTGCATCCGTGTGTGGTCAAGTCCGTTCAGTGGAAAGTACGACGGACTGTCCGTCGGATTGTATGACGAACTAAGTACGCCATACAATCCGCTCGTGTGTACGCGGCATTACTGTCCACAATAATGCACTTTTATCTGGTGTAGTGTCTGTCTTAGCTAATCCATATATTTTGGTTCTATCCACCGGGGTCTCTTTTATGCCACGTACACACGGGCGGACTGTATGGCGTACTTAGTCCGTCGAAACACATTTCAGCGGACAGTCCGCTCGTGTGTGGGCTTCAGCGGACTTTTTCAGCGTGCAGTCTGGCGTACTAAGTATTTCGGATTTTTCGAAATTCTGTCCGTCGTACTTTGGTTTCAGCGGACAATCCGCTCTTCAGTAGGCTAGTTCGACGTACTAAGAATGGCGCATGCTCAGAAAGGATTTACACGGCGGAAGGGTGCTTTGCTGTGTATTGGACTTCCTATTTCTAGTCCCGTCGTACGTGCTGTACACGTCATCGCGCAAGCTTTCGACGGACTGTTTGTGCATCTGTGTGTGGTCAAGTCCGTTCAGTCGAAAGTATGATGGACTGTCCGTCGGATTGTATGACGGACTAAGTACGCCATACTGTCTGCCCGTGTGTACGCGGCATTAGAAGGAATTAGTATCAGTGAAGCCCCGTACACATGATCAAACAATCCGGTGGAAAAGTCCGGCGGACCCAAGTCCGCCGGACAATCCGCCTGTATCTGGGCTCTGGCGGACTTTTTATTACCCAAAAGTCCGGCGGACTAAGATTGTAGTTTTTCACATCAATCTGTCCGCCGGACTCGCATTTCGGCAGACAATACGGCCGTGTGTGTGTGTGCTAGTCCGCCATACTTTTGAAATGAACTGACTTTTCCCGCCCGGAGGAAAGTCCGCTCATTTTGAGCACAGCTCCAGGTAGACGGGACCAGCGAAAAAGGCGTTGCTGGCCCTGTCACCTGGTATGGACTTAAAGGGGAATCCCTACGCCAAAAAAACGACATGGGGGTCCCCCCGGGCCATATAAGACTCTTATCCGAGCACGCTACCCGCCGGCCAGGAAAGGGGGTGGGGATGAGCGAGCGGCCCCCCTCCTGAGCCGTACCAGGCCACGTGCCCTCAACATGGGGGTGCCTTGGGGAAGGGGGGCCGCGCGGCCCCCCCACCCCAAAACACCTTGTCCCCATGTTGATGAGGACAAGGGCCTCTTCCCGACAACCCTGTCCATTGGTTGTCCATTGGTTGTCGGGGTCTGTGGGCGGGGGCCCCCGGATCCCAGCCCCCACCCTATGTGAATGAGTATGGGGTACAATGTACCCCTACCCATTCACCTGTGAAAAAATGTAAAAAAACATAACACACAAGGGTTAAAATAGTTTATTGCACAGCTCCGGGGATCTTCTTCCGTCTTCGGGGGTCATCACCGCTGCCCTCTTCTTTCGACTTCTGGGTTCTTGTCCCCCGCTTCGGTTCTTCTTGCCGGGCCACTGCACCTTCTTCTAGCTCTTTTACAAGCGGTGGCCCGGTCTTTTGTCGCCGCTGTCTTCTGCCCTTCTGTTCTTCTCTTCTTCTCTTCTTGAGCTGTTGCCTCGTTGCTGTCTCTGGTCACTATGACAGGGACGCAGCGTGCAGCGACTTATATAGGGACATCGCCGGATGATGTCCCAGCCCATTATGATGTCACAGTCCCAGAGAATGCTGGGACTGTGACATCATAAGTTGCTGCGTCCCTGTCATTGTGACCAGAGACAGCGACGAGGCAACAACTCAAGAAGAGAAGAACAGAAGGCCAGAAGATAGCGGCGACAGAACACCAGGCCACCGCTTGTAAAAGAGCTAGAAGAAGGCGCAGTGGCCCGACAAGAAGAACCGAAGAGGGGGACAGGACCCCTCAAGAGGGGACAAGAAGTCGGAAGAAGAGGGCGGAGGTGAAGAAGAAAGCTGGGCACCTCCACTAGTAAAAGAGCTAGCAGAAGATAGCGGAAGAGTCCGGCAAGAAGACCCCCGTGTGTTGTGTTTTTTTACATTTTTTCACAGGTGAATGGGTAGGGGTACATTGTACCCCATACTCATTCACATAGGGTGGGGGGCTGGGATCCGGGGGCATCACGGATTCCGATAAGCCCCCTGCCCACAGACCCCGACAACCAATGGCCAGGATTGTCGGGCCTTTTGCCTATAGTTCTACTTTAATTCTGCAGACATTCAATGACATGCTGTTGCTTGCCTTCTACTGAAAAAGACTACTCCCTTCGATTTTGAAGAGCGTGCTCTTCCCAGACCTCAAAACTTCCTTCTCCTTGCATCACAGGGACATTCCCATAAAACACTTTCAACTTCCTGTAATGTGCTAACTGCAAACCCTTTGCCAACATTTCAGTCAGTTTGGCTAAAGTCCCACTTGCACTGTCACTAGGGTGTTCACTTTAATATCCATTCTTTGACAATAGCTAGCTGATATTGGTTCTATTTTAATGTACATTAATTGGTAGGAAAGAAAGAACATGTAAGTCTACCAATGCATCTAGGGGAAAGTTACGCTCTTTAAAGTGAAGTTCCGTGGATTTTAATTTTTTTTAAAGTCAGCAGCTACAAATACTGCAGCTGCTGACTTTTAAAATATGGACACTTACCAGTCCAGGGTGCCCGCGATGTCAGCACCCGAAGCCGATCTGTCCCTCGGCTCTCAGGTGCTGCCACAATCATCTTCGGTAAGGGAATCAGGAAGTGAAGCCTTGCGGCTTCATTTCCTGGTTCCCTACTGTGCATGTGCGACTCGCGCTGCATGTTCCCACTGGTCCCTGCTGTCTCCAGGGACCCGTGTGTCTCCCAGAAGACAGCGGGGGGGGGGGGTGGGATGTGGCGTAGATACCCGCGGGGGTCGTGGGTATCTATGCCTGGAAGTGGGAGCAAAATACCCCTCCCCCCTGAAAAGTGCCAAATGTGACACCGGGTGGGGAGGATTTCAAAAAGCAGAAGTTCCATTTTTGTGTGGCACTCCGCTTTAAGAACAGGTTGAGGTCGCTTCTCTAGATAATATTGCTCTTCCATACTACTGTTAATCCTACTCAGCAGTGCTTCCAAATGTAGCCCTCTTACAGGGGGTTATGAGAAATGGCCCTTTGCCAAACAGGATAATACTGTAAACCTGCAGGTAAATAAAAGAACCTGAACCTTTGCTAAGTGGAAGAGTGGTTTTGATAATAAAGTTGGCAGCCCCTTCACCCAGGGACAGGGGCTCTGGGAAGGGGATTCGCTCCCTGGGAAATTAAACAGTAAACAAAGTAATTGGGAGCAGAAGAACTACTGCAACCAGAATATAACATTAACCATAAGCCTATACTGTAGATGTGCACCGTATAGAAATAATACAAGTTGTATATAAGAAGGGGTTAATAACAGTGCATACATCCAATGTACAAACAGGTATTATCAGCAAAGAGCCCAATAGGAGTCCTGGTGGAATTGTGCACATATACCCAGGTATAGAAGGTTACAAATAGAGATACCTCCAGATGAATGTTGAAGGAAAGTTCAGTTGCAGGGGCCCCTGAGGATGATGGCTGTCTTTGTGTTGGAGACTTGAAGACAAGATTGACAGTCACGGGGGTATCCGCCAAATGTCTGACAAGCCTGGAATGGTTTTTATCACAGGCATGATCTGTGATGTGGCACTGGAACTTACAATAATAATATTAAAATAGTCTCTTTTGGTCTGAATTAAAATATAACAGCAGCAACTCCATGGACAGGACATGTATCTCAGTTCTTTTTCAACCTACTTCCTGGAAACTCCCCTTTATAAATATATCAACATCCTCCAATCTGTAGTTTCTGACCCAGCTAACCGGGACAGGAAGTAATGTACATAAATAACCATATGGCAGTTACAATAAGAAACACAGCCATTTACAATTACAGACAGTAGAGCACAGGAAACTCCAAGTGAAGCTGATACATGACTTTAATGATGTCTTATTAATTGCATATTGTACATTTGTATGCAAGAATTTGCAGTGTCACAGTTGTGATGTTTTTTATATTTGTTAATGAGTAATGGATAAACAATACTGATAATTACTAGACACAGGCTAGTGTAGTAATATATTGTTAATTATTACCTGTTACATCTAATGCATCTAATAATAATCTGATTACTGGTGATGTAGCTGCAAGGCTAGCCATACACATGTAGCTTTCTTTCAGTTCCTCAGTTACGATCAGGATATACCTATCACATATTAAACATTTTCTTTTTTTGTCCCTCAAACATAGCATTAATTGCTCCTGTATTTTAGTAGATCTTAAAGCTTAAAGTAACACTAAACTAATTTTCTGCATAAGTTGCATAATTTCTAAAATATAAGTATACCATGGCTACAACTTGCTTACTGGGCACTTAAACCCCCCCTCCTATCCAAACCAATTTTCAGCTTTCAGAGCTGATGACAATTGCACGGTCATACAACACTGTACCCAAATAGAGCTTTCTTTTGGTGGTATTTGATCACCTGTACGATTTAAATTTTTTGTTAAAAAAATGTAATTTTAATTTTGTTATAAAATTTTAAAATGGGTAATTTTTGTCCGTCATTGATGTACACTGATGAGGCGGTACTGATGGGCACCGATAGGTCGCAGTGATGGGCACTGATCGGTTACACTTATAGGCAGCACTTTTAGGTGGGGCTGATTGGCACCACTGGTGGGCATTGATAGGTGGCACTTGTGGGCACTAATAGGTGGCACTTGTGGGCATTGATAGGTGGCATAAATGAGGCATAATTGCCTCTTCCTTTTCAAGACCGATATCCCTTTAAGATGAGCCGGTGATTGGATTTTTTTTCTATCAGCGTGAGGAGAAAAAAATGATCAGCAAGCTTTTGTTTTGATCATGTGATTGGTTGTCATTGGCTGACAGCTGATCACATGGTAAGGGGCTGAGACCTGCCCATAACTCGGATCAGTGATCACCCGAGTCTCAGGGAATTCAGATCCACGCTGTGGCCGTCATTCGGCCATAGCATGGATGTCAAGTGGTTAACCACTTCAGATCCGGAAGGTTTACCCCTCTTCATATCCAGGCCATTTTTTGCGATACGACACTGCGTTTCTTTAACTTGATGTCCTTTCTTTTTTCCACACACACAGCTTTCTTTTGTTGTATTTAATCACCTCTGTGGTTTTTATTATTTGCGCTATATACAAAAAACCACCGTCAATTTTGAAAAAAAAACAATATTTTTTACTTTCTGCTATGAAACATTCCCAATAAAAAAAATCTTAAAAAAATCAAATGTCTTCATCAATTTAGGCCAATATGTATTCTGCTACATATTTTTGGTAAAAAAAAATCCCAATACGTATATATTGATTGGTTTGAGCAAAAGTTATAGCATCTATAAACTATGGGATTTTTTATTTTACTAGTAATTGCGGTGATCACTGACTTGTAGCGGGCCTGCGATGTTGTGGTGGACAAATCAGACACCTGACACTTTTGACACTTTTTGCGGACCAGTGACACTAATACAGCGATCAGTGCTAAAAAGTTTTCACTGCTACTGTACTAATGACACTGACATGGAAATGGGTTAACATCAAAGGGTTACCTGTGTTCCCTGGGAGTAATTACTAACTGTGGGGGAGCTGCTTTGACCAGGGGAATGTAAAGAGCTGTGTTCCTGCTTAGCAGGAACACGGTTGGCACTCGCCCCAGACCCGTAAGTGTCAGATCATGTACAAGGTATGTGATCTGACACAGAGCGGCCACCCTGTCACAGGATATCTGCGTGTGGCAGGCGCTAAGCAGTTAAGATGCCTTAAAACAATCGTAAGAGACTTTTTTTTGTCCTGTGCACACTTACAATCCTCCACTGATGCAACTCACCACTATTAGTGTTGAGCAAGCAACGCTGTTATTTCTGGTCATACAGTGGGGATCGAAAGTTTGGGCACCCCAGATAAAAATGTGTATTAATATGCATAACAAAGCCAAGGAAAGATGGAAAAATCTCCAAATGGCATCAAATTACAGATTAGACATTCTTATAATATGTCAAAAAAAGTTAGATTTTATTTCCATCATTTACACTTTCAAAATTACAGAAAACAAAAAAATGGCATCTGCAAAAGTTTGGGCACTCTGCAGAGTTAATATCTTGTACTGCCCCCTTTGGCAAGTATCACAGCTTGTAAACGCTTTTTGTAGCCAGCCAAGAGTCTTTCAATTCTTGTTTGAGGTATCTTTGCCCATTCTTCCTTACAAAAGTGTTCCAGTTCTTTGAGATTTCTGGGCTGTCTGTCACGCACTGCTCTTTTAAGGTCTATCCATAGATTTTGCATAATGTTGAGGTAGGAGATTGTGAAGGCCATGGCAAAACCTTCAGTTTACGCCTCTTGATGTAATCCCCCAAGGATTTTGAGATGTGTTATGTGACGGAGGAAAAACCTACTTTTCCATCCGTCTGCGGTCCGTCGTCATCCGATCTCCCATAGGGGAGAGTGGCACTCTGACAAGTCCCTGTCCCTACGCAGTGTGCAGAGAGATGGACCTGTCACCTGTTCAGTAGGGATCGATGGAGCGATCCCCGCTGAGCAAGCGGATGTTCAGCGGATCATCACGGATCTGTCCCGTGTGAAAGAGCCTTTGCACTTTTTTAAGGTTGAACATAGTTTTTATTATCACAAGGTCAGTGCAAATAAGGAGTACAAAATAGCAGTACATTTCAAAAGATACACAAACAGCGAGGTACAAGTGTAAAAGCATAAAAAACTGCGTAAATGACAAGACTGATTAATACCAGTATAAATGAAAATAAAGAAAAAAAATATCAACCTGTGGAGGGAAGGGAGGGGGGGGAGGAGGGGGGAAGGGACAGGGGAAGGTGAGGGAGAGGAAAGGAGGGTGACAGGAACCTCAAAAAACTGAAATCACACTGGGCCGTAGTGCAGCCGTCAGTATGGATCCAGGTCGGTGGCCCGACATTCAACCTATATCACCACATGGGGGGGAGGGAAGACAGAGGGAGCCCAGCCGGATGGTGGTGTGCAAAAAGAAGTATGAGCACAGGCCTATAGCTGTGCAACCCCAAAGGAGTATCACAGGTGAACAGCAAAAATACAGGACATGGCATTGTCCTATCGAATGCCATTAAGGAAGCCCGCTGAGGCCGAATGATGGCGCCAGATAGACCACAAAACAGTAAATTTGTCATATCTGTCGTCCACCTTCGCCTGCAGCTCCTCCATGACCATCATCTCATTAAGAAGTTCTATCCAGCGAACCTTTGCACTTTTTTTAAATTAAAATCAGGGGGAGAGGCTACATCAGACATTTATTTTTTAAATATCACAAGAACAGCTAAGGCGTCAGCTCATCTCTGAGCTACCACTACATTCCAGGAAGTATATGTTGACCCTGTATATTGTCTGAACAAAGATGGCTCCATCATTCTTATGAGAAAAGCGGGAAAAGCATTATCACTGGGAGTACTGTGATCTCTGTGAGAGGTAAGAAACACTTGTTACATTTATATGTTACTTAGCATGTATGAATTCATCATGAAAACTTTTTATCTGCTACTAGGTAGTCTTAAGCATTAAAGGGCTCCAGTAATAAGGAAAATGGCTGGAACCCCTACTACATTGATCATTGTTGCATATAGCTGCAAGAGGAAAATGTTAGGCTTCTCCCCAGTATTTTTAAATACAGTATATCAAAGAGGAAATTAAGGTTCTTTGGGCCTAATTTACTGGAGATTTCCCACCAGAGCAATGGTATTACAGAGATACCTTTTAGAGCACACCAGTGGTGGCCCATCCATATGGGGAGCAGGGGGGAGCAGGGACACATGGATTCCAATGTTTTTTTTTTTTTTAGAAGCATGTGATTAGAGCCTGATTGGCTCTAATTGGCTTCAAAAAAAGGTGGGCTCACCCAGTTGTGTGACAATAGCAAATAAATATTCGCTATTGTATACCTGATTCTTCTCCCGGCCAATCAGGAAGCCGATCCCACGACCCATCACCCAATTGTCTGAGAGGAGAAGCGATTCTATTGGCCGCCGAGGAGAAGGGAGGAGATGCAGGGGAAGCCGCCAAAGCCAAGGAAGAGAAGACATAGGGTAAAGTCACCACACGGAGGAAACACTGCCTGCGCCCTAGATGGGATAACTTCCGGGCTGGTAACTGACCGCGCGTGGGGTGCCTGTGACCCGACCGACCCCCCCAAAAAATATACTGCCAGCTGCGACTGGAGCACATATGTCAAACATAAGGCTCTGGGGCTGAGTCATGTGTCCCTCGCATCCAGTTTTACAGCTGGAACATGGTGGAACTCCATTCCGCCACCCCGGCTCCTGCTGTCACTTGTAAACACAGAAGTTCTCTGTGTTTACAAAGGACAGCTTTGCTCTCAGTGGCTCCCGGACCTAATAAATTCCTGCACGCACTCACAGTGGTGACAGATGTCTAGAATTAGAGAGATAGAACGATCTCCCTGCAAGACAAAGCAGAGCTGCCTACAGGGCAGTACTAAAGCCGAATACAAGGATATCAGGGCCACCTTACACAGAGAGGTACTGTACTAGAGCAGGAGAGAGTAGAGATGCATGAAAGCTTTAGAAAGGGGGGTTGGGCTTGCACACTGTGCATAGCGCACCCCTAAACACTGCACTCTGTACATAGCACACTCCTGAACCCTGCACTCTGTACATAATGTACTTCTGGACTCTGCAATCTGTACGTAGTGCACTCCTACACACTACACTATGTATGTAATGCACTCCTGAGCTCTGTACTCTGTACATAATGCACTCTAGAACCCTGCACTCTGTAGGTAGCGCATCCCAGATACAACTGGCCTTTGGGGACAACCATACTGCTGAAGTGGCCCATGATGAAAAAGAGTTTGGCGCTATAGCTTTCATTCATATATCATATGTCATTATTATGTGTAAAAAAATGTTTGTAGCCCCTTAGTTAGCCCTATTGAATTTTAATTAACTCATTCACCCCCTTCTTCCCTGTTTTTTTTGCTGTTCCTTTTTTATCATTTGTATGTAATTTTACCATTCCTTTCATTATTTTTGTAATACTTTATTAGAAACATTGTGCATTTATAAAAGGAGAATAATTGCAGAATATAATTTTTAATTTACTTATTAATTTTCAATAACCATAAAATTTGTAGTTCTGTAGTTGTAATTGTAGTGCCAGAAGATCTTGCCTTTGCAATGCTGCAAGGCTTGAAACAGCCTAGATAGGTATAGCATAGGTTTGGTTGTGTTGCGGCTCTCCACTTGACCTACTGATACAAACATGGCCCTCAGGTCCTTTTAAAGCATACAGTATCTCACAAAAGTGCATAAACCCCTCACATTTATGTAAATAGTTTATTATATCTTTTCATGTAACAACAATGAAAAAATGACATTTTGCTACAATGTAAAGCAGTGAGTGTACAGCTTGTATAACAGTGATGTCCCCTCAAATGTCCACACACCTGCTCCCATTCACACTAACGAGTCACATGACACTGGGGAGGGAAAATCGCTAATTCGGCCCAATTTGGACATTTTCACTTAGGGGTGTACTCACTTTTGTTGCCAGCGGTTTAGACATTAAGACCCCTTTCACACCAGGGTGTTTTGCAGGCGCTATAGCATTAGAAATAGCGACTGCAATCCGCCCTAAAGAAGCTGCACCATTGTCTGTAGTGTGAAAGCCCTTCACACTACAGCGGTGCACTGGCAGGACGTCAGAAAAAAGTCCTGCCAGCAGCTTCTTTGGAGCGGTGAAGGAGCGGTGTGTTTACCGCTCCTCCACCGCTGCTTCCCATTGAAATCAATGGGACAGCGCTGTAATACCGCCGGCAAAACGCCGCTGTTGCGGCGTATTGCCGGCGGTTTTAACCCTTTCGCAGCCGCTAGCGGGGGCTAAAAGGGCCCTGCTAGCGCCCGAAATGCGCTGCAGATCCGCTGCAAATCCGGCGTAAAATGCCACTAAAAATAGCGGCATTTTACCGCCGATGCAATGGGCGGTGTGGTGTGAAAGGGGTCTAATGGCTGTGTGTTGAGTTATTTTGAGGGGATAGCAAATTTACACTATTATACAAGCTGTAAGCTCACTACTTTACATTGTAGCAAAGTGTCATTTCTTCAGTGTTGTCACATGAAAAGATATAATAAAATATTTGCAAAAACATGAGGGGTGTACTCGTTTTTGTGAGATACTGTATATATGGTCAAAATGTGCAATCGTATATTCATTTCCACATTGTATTTCATCTATTTCTAGCCTACTCCTATTAATCTTATTGATCTTGAAGTTTTTAAACTTTCTTTGGGAAGATCCCCACACAATTACTTCCTTGAATTCTGTGACACATATTCATTGTACCCTGTGAGTAGTCATTGCTGTGTTACACATTTCACAGAGTCTATGTCATGTACCTGATCCGAAGCCAATATGCAGAGAGGGGCTCCCTTGCGGCTGGGTGCAGTACAGAGCCCAAGTCCTGCGGGAACGCATGGGAACGGGGTTCCTGTACTTTTTCCACAACAGGAACTCAGTTCCCATTAGTTTTCATCTACCTGTCAATCACAGCTAGCTGACGGGTAGATCAGGTCTAGGTCTAGCTGATGGATAGATCAGCTATTCTGCTCACAGGACATGCAGGGAGAGAGGTGAGCTGAGAGAGGAACATCAGTTTGGGATGGTAAGCTGAGCACAATACCTGGCAAAGTTTAATGCCAGGAGAGAAGTTTATGTGGAAATATGTGAAGGGTTGGAATAGCAGCGAGTGTGTGTTGGAGCCCTGCAGAGTTTGCAGCCCCCCAAGCTAACATACATCTCCTAAGCAGGAACACATCACTATCTCCCCAAGCATTCTGTCCAGATAATGTGCAGTTGATTTATGACCTTTCCATTTAACCCTGTGTTATCCAAACTCTGTTCAATGAAAAGTGTAAACTCACCACATAAACACTCTCTATACAAAATAACATTCCCCAATAAAGATCAGAACATGATGTTCACATTTGCATGGAAGCACAATTGAATGAATGCTGATTATTCAGAGAATTACCGTATTTATGTTTATTGAGGATTGTTTTTTTTTTTTATGTACTAACAGTTAAGCTTCATACACACAATACGAACATTGGATGAAAAATACCACTTTTGAAGCATTCGTGCATATGAGCGTATCATTTTTTAAAATTTTATGGTGGGGGAGTGGATCTTGAGTGGGAGTTCCCACACTTTTTTTCCCCAGGACTTGACCCCTGGTGCAGTATACCTCTGAAAGTGCCACAGAAGGTATATGGCCAGAAGAAGCATGGGATGCCGGCAGGATCTGGATGGGTCAGGAAGAAAGTCACCTTGTGAGGACAGCCAGGGCGTGGTGGTGCACATGCGACCAGGAACTCCCCACTGTGCTTGGAATAAACCGTGCTTCAGAGGACACCAGTGAACACCCAGCTGAGGGTCAAACACAGGAACACCCTACCAAGGGTGAAACACAGGAACACCCTACCAAGGGTGAAACACTGGATCACCCGACTGAGGGTGAAACACAGAAACACCTGACTGAGGGTCAAACACAGGATGGCAAGAAGCAAAAGCAAATCTGTGAAGTAAGCTGAGGTCATAAACTGGTAATCTAGCAGAAGCAAAGTCTGTATAGCAAACGGGTCATGTACGGGTAATCAGGCAGGGGCAAAGTCCATATAGCAATCCAGGGTCAGGCATAGGTAATCAGGCAGAAGGAAGGTCCAGGAGAAAGCCAGGGGATGAGCCAGGAGAGTAAGTAAACAGGTCTGGAATGAGTCGGATCAATGAACAGGAAATCCAAGTAATCACACAGAGGTTCAGGAAGCTGACAAGAATCCAGCAACTTGGGTCATACAGAGGCAGTCATTTATAGGCCAGCAGGGGGAACCATCTGTCACATGATGCGCCTATGGCACCCATTTCTTCTACTGGATTGCTAGTACTTTCACGGGCCACTTTCTCCAGATGTCTCCTGTAAAAGTTTTGTAACAATCTTGGAGCATGTATATTGCAAGAAGGCTCCCAAGAATTATCTTCCGAGGGTATCCCTTCCATTTAATCAGGTACTGGACTTGCCTACCTCTTTTCCTGCAATCCAGGATGGCTTCCACTTCAAATTCTGCTTTGCCTTCCACGAGACTGGAGGTGGTGCTAATTCTTCCCCTCTAGGTAAGGGACTGGGACCACTGGTTTGAGAAGTGAAACGTGGTATACCGGGTGGATTCTGTAGGAGTCTGGTAATGCCAGATCAAAGGCTACTGAATTAATCATCCTCTTGAAAAGGGCCAATAAATTTTCGTCCAAGCTTCCGAGAAGGACAAGAGAACTTAAGATTCTTCTCTTTGTCATGGAATTTCTTGTAGCTTTCCTGAGCCTCCTGCATTGCCTCTTGAAGACGCTGGTAGTTAGCTTGAATAAAATTTACCTGATCCTGGACTG
Organism: Lithobates pipiens; assembly: GCF_037356315.1. Classification (NCBI taxonomy): domain Eukaryota; kingdom Metazoa; phylum Chordata; class Amphibia; order Anura; family Ranidae; genus Lithobates; species Lithobates pipiens. The sequence continues at coordinate 369,958,121 of NW_027507758.1, read as the reverse complement.
CTGGGACCGATGCCTCTGGTATGGTATTAGGTAGGAAAGATGGATGAAACCCATAGTTAGCCCAGAATGGAGATTGATTAGTAGCAGCATGCAGGGAGTTATTATAAGCAAGTTCTGCAAAAGGGGGGAGAGATCCAGTCATCTTGAGAGCAGGTACAGAAACACTACATATAATGCTCCAAAGTCTGGTTTGATCTTTCAGTCTGACGATTGCTCTGAGGGTGATAGGCATACTATCATAGTACATAGTAGTACATTGCATAGTAATCCCAACCACAACACTACCTGCCTGGAGTTTGCATGTTCTCCCTGTGCCTGCGTGGGTTTCCTCCGGGTATTCCAGTTTCCTCCCACACTCCAAAGACATGCAGGTAGGTTAACTGGCTTCTGTCCAAAATTGGCCCTAGTATATGAGTGGGGACCTTGGATTGTGGGCTCCTTGAGGGTAGGGACTGATGTGAGTGTGCAATGTACAGGGATAGGGACAATTGTAGACACTCACTCAGGTTGAACTGGATGGACTGGTGTCTTTATTCAACCTTACTAACTATGTAACTATGTAACATACATCAATGGATAGGGATTTACAAAGATCAATCTGAAACCTGGACGTGAATTGTACTCCTCTGTCGGACACAATATTGTCTGGTAATTTGTGCAGCCTGATGATTTCCTTAATAAATATGTTGGCGGTATCTACCCCAGAGGGTGCGCCCATCATTGGCAAAAGTGGGCCATTTTAGAGAGGCAGTCAACTACCGCCAAGATGGTAGTGAACCCTTCTGAAGGCGGTAAGTCTACAATAAAGTCCATAGAAGTCTTCCTCCAGGGCTATTCCGGAATGGGCAACGGTCTTAATAGTCCCCATGTTTTGGCATGGGACCCTTTTTTACATTGGCAGATAGTAAAAGAATTTACATACTACCTGTAGTCTTAACTGGGCCATCAAAAAGAGCATTGGACTAGTTCAGAGGTTTTTCGTTTTCCAAAATGTCTGGCAAGTTTATGATCATGAAAAGTCCTCAAGACCTGAAGTCTGACTTGCTGTGGCACAAAAATGTTATCTTGGCACCAAAGCAGACCTTCCTGTTTTTTTTTTAGAGAAGACACCTCTGGCTCTGTACACTGGGTGGATGCCTGTCTAATTGCTGTTCTCAAGTCAGGCAAGATGAGTGAAAACATTTTTGCAGACAGGATGGTGCCGGGTTCCATTATTTCAGGGGTATCAGGGAATATCCGGGTAAGTGCGTCCGCTTTCCCATTCTTGGAGCCTGGTTGGTATGAAATATGAAAATTAAATATGTAGAAGAACAGTGCCTGACAGACTTGTTGGGGTCTTAGCCTTTTAACTGTTCTGAAGTAATCCAAATTCTTGTGGTCTGTAAAAATCTAAATCAGGTGAGCGGCTCCCTCCAGTAAGTATCTCCATTCCTCCACAGCAAATTTAATATCCAGCAACTCACAGTCACCCATGTCATAATTCCTCTCTGGTGGACTCATCTTTCGAGAGGTGAAAGCTACAGGATGCAGCAGGGCTTTAGGTCCCTGACGCTGGGATAAAACTGGCTATCTCTGAGGCATCAACTTCTAGCACGTAAGGCAAGGCCGGGTCTGGGTGCTGTAAGACTGGTGTGCAGAGATGAACAGTTTCTTAAGTTTGTCAAAATCTATTTGAGCCTCTTGGGACTATTAGAATTGCACCTGTTGGCGAGTCAACTGGGTGATGGGTGAAATAGTTGCAAAAAAGCCTTTCACGAATCTCTGATAAAAATTAGCAAAGCCAATGACTCGCTGGATGCTTTTCTTGTCCGAAGGGGCTGGCCAATCTAAGATTGCCTTTATTTTCTGGGAATCCATAGCAACCCCATCAGTGGAGAGGACAAGTCCCAAAAACTGAATAGAAGATGTTTCAAAATCGCATTTCTCAGCTTAGATAGATAATACCCTTTTTACATGGGTACGATGGAGCTCTAAAGTGGCAGAGAAAATGAGAATGTCATCAAGATAAACGATAACAAAGTTGTCCTGGAATTCTTGGAAGATATAGTTTACCAAGAGTTAGAATGTAGCTGGGCAATGCACAGACCAAACGGCATATTCAAAGTGTCCAAATCAGGTTCTAAATGCTGTCTTCCACTCGTCTCCCTCCTGTATTCTAACAAGATTATAGGCTCCTTGCAGATCTCATTTGGTGAAGACCTGTCAGGGCTGGCTTAGCCCTTCCTCCTCTGGGCTGGCTGCTCAGCTGTCAGCTAATTGCCAGCTCTCTTCTCTCTCCACAGTTACCAGCTGTTCCCAATGATGCTCGTCTGACCTGCCTATTTAAAGCCTTCCAGCTCACTTCTTTTTTGCCTTCGCATTGGTCACATCACAAGGAACCATCTCCTGCTGTTTGTTTCAAGACTGGCTTGCTGACATCCCTCCTGGCTCCTAATCCTGCTTGCAGTTGCTCTCCTTGGATCCCTGACTTCAGGCCTGGCTGATTACCCGATCTGGTTAATAAACTTTGGACTGGCTGACTACCCGATCTGGTTAATGAACTTTGGACTGGCTGACTACCCGATCTGGTTACTGGACTCTGGCTATGCTTGACTACGCTTTTTCTATTTACCTTTTATTTTTATTAATAAACAAGTGTGATTTGATTGTACTTCTGTCTGATTCATGGTTTCTGACAAGACCTCCGTGGTTCCAAACCTTTGGAACAGTTTAGGAATGAGGAGAAACAGATATTGCTTCTTTATGGTGACCTTGTTAAGCTTCCTATAGTCGAAACAGGGTCTCAGTGAACCATCCTTCTTTTCAACAAAAAAGATGCCAGCCCCAGCAGGAGAGAAAGAGGGACGGATGAACCTTTCTCCAGATTTTCATTGATGTAGATTCAGAGGGCCTCCAACTCGACTTCAAATAATGGGAAAATTTGTCCAAACGTAATCTCTGCCCCGGGGAGTAGTTCTGTGTGACAATCTTAGGGCTGATGAGGTGAAAGAGCGTCAGCCTTTCTCTTGTAAAAAACATCCAAGAATTCTTGATAGGTTGCTGGGACATTTTGATGTAAACTGGATGTGGTTTGGATGGTAACACAGTTAGCCGGACTGCTGGAACCAGGAACAAAGCAATGCTGTAGACATAGACTGAGGAGAAGGATATTTCTTTTTTGCCCCAATGGGTCTGGGGGTCATGGGCTTGCAGCCAAGGAAGTCCTAGGATAACGGGGAACAAAGGGGAAAGTAGTACATAAAAACAAATTAATACCTGGTGGCCGGAATCTATAATCTTTAGAATGGGTCTAGTTTCTTGAGTGACACGTCTGGAACTAGGCAGAGACCCATCAGCCAAGTGGACTTCAAGTTTCTGTTTTTTATCCTGAAGGGGTATTCAGTACATAGTCTCTTAGCCAGAGAGGAATCCAGGAAGCAGCTGCAGGCCCCTGAGTCAACGATCGCCAAGAGCCTGATTTCCGCTTCTGCCAAATGTAAGGAGACAGGAAGTACAAGATGAGAGGGGGAAGATCTGGATACCTGAAAGTTCATAGGGCTTGGTTGAGAAGACTTACTGGGTCTTATGGGGCAGTTGCGCAGGAAATGTCCCATTCCTCCACAGTAAAGGCAGAGGTTGGCCTGGTGGCATTGCTTCTCTTTAGGGGCAAGGGAGGAGCATACTAAACCCAGTTGCATAGGCTCCCCTTCTGCAGTTGAGGTGGCAGAAGGTGCTGGTAAGGGAGCAGAGACCTTCAGAATCCTGGGCATCATCCAAGTAAGTTGTAGGTTTTGGAATTGGTTTGGTTGGAATTGGTTTCATCACCCGCAGGCGTCTATCAAGCTCTATCAAGAGCTCTATCAAGGCGTCTATCAAGCTCTATCAAGAGCTCTATCAAGGCGTCTATCAAGCTCTATCAAGAAGCAAGAGCAAATCCATGAAGTAAGCTGAGATCATAAACTGGTAATCAAGCAACAGCCAAGTCCGTATAGCAAGCCGGGGTCATACACGGGTAATCAGGCAGAGGCAAAGTCCATTTAGCAAGCTGGGGTCATGCATGGGTAATCAGGCAGAAGGAAGGTCCAGGAGCAAGTTGTGGATGAGCCAGGAGAGGAGGTCAACAGGTCTGGAATGAGCCAGGTCAATGAAAACGAAATCCAAGTAATCACAGAGGAATACAGGAAGCTGACAACAATCCAGCAACTTGGGTAAGACAAAGGCAGTCCTTTATAGGCTAGCAGGGGGAACCATCTGTCACATGATGCACCTATGGTGCCCATTTCTTCTACTGGCAAGATTGCCAGTACTTCCACGGCCATTTTCCTAACAGTCTACCTTCTGAACTACAGAGGTGCTGAGAGGAAGAGTTTCAGGAGGCAGTCAATACAGGAATTACAGCTTGTAGGTAGCAAGGTAACATGGGATATGTAGTCCTTAGAAATTGAAAGTAAACAGCAGGGGAGACTCTGCAAATCCAGGAAGTTGTGGAAGAGATGGCCAGAAGAATATTTTTCAAGTAAGCTGTCAAAAATAACTATTATTTATTTGTATTGATATTACAATGCTGATGTTATAAAATGAAAATATATGCTGCAACTACAGAACTTGTTTAAGCTGAACTCTACTACATAATTATCAATGCAAAATGTGAATAATTAAAATAACTTTTTGCAACACAGTATGCAGTTTTTAAATACATACAATTTAATGTTAAAGTGGCATTAAGGATGCTCAGTTAAAAAAAAAAAAAAAGATGTGCTACAGCATCATTTCTTAAGCAAATCTGCACTTAGTTTTTTCTTAGCTTCCCAGGAGAGTCTTATAAATGCCTGTTGATTCTGCTAGTGAACTCCACCAAATTGCAGCTTCTTGTGATGGTGTGGCAACAATGCTTCACTGCTCCTTAATTCAGAGCAGAGTTGCCACTCTCATGTATTCCATATTTGCTTGTACTAGTAATTGTAGGGTGAAAATATATTGTTGGGGGTGTGGCTATCAGCATTGTCACTGCTGATTCATAAGCTTGTAGCTTACCAATCAGCACCTGACCACACCTAGTTCTGCCCACTGCTTCTGGATGGACAGCACTGCCTCTGCTGCAGTGTCTGCTTGGAGGGGGTGGTTTACGGGTCATGTGAGACACATAATGAAGGAGGATTTGGCTCAGGGAAGGTAAAAAGAGTTGTATTATGTAGCTCATAAGCCTTATGCATTACATAATAACTGGATTTGGAACTTGTTTAGACTGTCATACAGGAGCCTTTAGTTTTCCTCTTTTAATATTTTTTTTTTTTTAAGACATGTGCAGAACTGTATTCAAATTTACCTAAAGCTAGCTTAGATTTAACTTAGAATAAACCTGTCACAACCCCAGGCAATGCAAGCTAAGCATGATAATGATGAAAAACCATGTAAACCGATATTACCGTCAGTGAAAAGCGCATGTCAAAATGATCAGTAAATGCAGAGCTACAGGCTGCTGAAGCTAAATGAAAATACTGACTTTTCAGCTCTACATTTGTTTTCATTGACGTTTAGTTTAACAATGTATGTGACAAGTTTACTTCAAGGTATATTTAAAGCCCAAACTTTTTTTCATTTGAATAGAGTAGGAAATGGTTTAAACCCATAGTTTATTTATTTATTTACCATCTGTGTTCTACTGGGGCAATTTCCTTTAAAGCGGAACTATACTCATCTCCTCCTTCAGTGATGTGATGCCTACAAACTACCTCCCTGGTGCTGACATCTTTCTCCATCTTTTTTGCCAGATTTCAGATTTTGACTGGCTGGGATGACGTAACTCCTGAATGGGATTCATGAATGGGATTCATGGGGTTCACTCACAACATGATGTGGGACATTTTAAAGGTTGAACTAGATGAACTCATGTCTTTTTTCAACCCGTCTACCTATGTAACTATGTAACTATGCTGAGAATGTACACTGAGCTGCACATTGGAGAATGCAATATCTGTTGCAGGTGTGCACGGTAGCCAATTCCAATGGCCTGAAGTGTGACTTAGAAGAAGTGGCTGTACAGAATGTTGTCCTGTTCTTTACAGTAAAGCATTAAAAGACTATTTGTGTGGTCATTCTTTATTCATGAAGGTGAGCCTGAGGCCCGGAGCATGCAAGACACAATATGGCAGAGTTTCTTCTATTTACAGCTAGGTGCGCAGCCTATTCTGAAGAAGCGGGGCAGTGCCCTTAAACAGCTTGGTGGCAAGTGGCAGCAAATCCGTGGTGCCCGTGTCATTGGATTTGATTGTCAGCAGCAGGAGCCAATGGCTGTGCTGCTATCAATCTATCCAATCAAGATCTGAGAATCCCAGGCAGAGGAAGAGTGCGCCTCCGGCGTGTGAAATTCCAGGGCTCAGATTAGTAAAACGCTTTTTTAAAGTACTTCACTATTGCAAGTTTCTTTCATATATTGTTGAGGACTCTATCCTGAAAGAATCATTGGTGTCCAGTTGGGTTAAAGCTAGCCATAGACAGATCAATTTTGACCCGTCTATGGGCAGGTTGGTTGTACTGAAGTTGATCCCTCGATCAACTTCAGTACAACCGGCCTGTCAGTTTTATTCACCCAATCCCTGCTGGCGGCTATGCTTGCCGGCAGTGATCATTGTATTTTGCCAGTGAGGAAGGCCCCCCATGTTCCCCACCAACAGAACACAATAGTGCTGTGGGAGGGATTCCCCCATCAACACTGACTGGTTTGCTGGGGGAATTTAGCAATTTTCTTTCCTTCAAACCATGGTTGAAGGAAAGAAAATTGCATAATATATGGACTGCCATAAATTAGAGCTGTGCAGTGGAGTATAAAGCAATGTTAGACCTTTGATAAATAGGTGGTCAATTATAACAATGAGCTGCTTTCTGATGGGGATTGACTCTGGGTGTTTTTTAATTATTTGATTAGTGATACAGCAGTGGCTGGATGACTTTTTCATCTTTGTGCTCTGGGTGTTTGTTTGGACCATTGTTTGGACATGTATTTATGGATTTGTACTGGTTATATATGGGCATTCCATTATGTGAGGGAATTTGAAGCAATAAAAACCTAACATGGATTCTCTTTATAAAGCCCCATACACACTATCAGATTTTCTGCTGATTTTTGTCTTTAGATTAACCAAAACCATATAATATAAGGTCAAACATTAGGAGTTTCAATTTGTATGCAATCAGGCAGGCCCTAGCACTAAATGGTTTTGGTAAATCCGAAGGAAAAAATCAGCAGAAAATTTGATAGTGTGTATGGGGCTTTACTTTGTACCCCTCTATCCAAAACTAAAGAAAAAACATGTGGCTTTATATACATTACACTTTAATAATTTTTTAATAGGCACTCGTACCATATGGACATCTGCTACATCTCAGGGATTGACAATTGAGCATATAAAATGAAATTCGGAAGATTGTGACTAGTTGTTTCTTCCAAAAATGTATTGCAAAGGTACAGCAACTGGGATGAAACCTTGCTAGATAAAATATGGCCATAGAAAAATAAAAATGTCTTACCCTCCTCTCCAGACCCTCATTACAAAGGTCAAATACGCAATGGGTAGCAGTCAAGTAAGCTCCCCAATATCAGTATGCTCTGTCCAACCAAAATGAACACCTTCTCCAAAGCTCGAACAATTACATAAAGGGACAAAAAAAACACTCCTCATTGTGCAGAGATCCTAATCCAGTTTAATAAACGGTATAAAATATCCGTCACATGTTAGAAGTAAAAACATGCATGTCTTGGTTTAAAAAGCCAGCGTTCCCAACCAGCACGATGGCTGCCATGTCCCGGCATACAGCAGCGTCACGTGTCTCCAGCTCCTCCCTACGAGTCATCTGATGGTAAAACGCGTAGGGAGGAGCTGGAGACGCGTGACGATTCTGTATATCAGGACGCAGTGGCCAACTTGCTGGTTGGGAACACTGTTTTTTTAAACCAAGACGTGTATGTTTTTACTTCTACCATGTGAATGATAATTCATGTTGTTTATTAAACTGGATTGAGATCTCTACACTATGAGGAGTGTCTCTTTTGTCCCTTTATGTGATTGATCGAGCTTTGGAGAAGGTGTTAATTTTGGCTGGACGGAGCATACTGATATCATGGACCTCACTTGATTGCTGCCCACTGCATTTTTGACCTTTGTAATGAGGGTCTGGAGAGGAGGGTAAGAGGCAGTGTGATTGGGTGCCAGTCGTGGTTTCCTTACATATGCGCTATTTAGCTGCACTCTGATGTCAGGAGCTCTTTTGGACATCCCCTGTGGACTTTTATCACTATGGACTTTTTATGACTCTTAGTTTTGATGTTTAGCGCTGCTCCTATAACTTTTGTATCTAATTTATGTTGAGCATTGTGCTAGCAGCTGAACTTAAGGATTGTGGATATTAAGTATTTTTTACTAAGCGCAGCAGATACGTGTTTATTTGATTACTTGCAAAGATTATGGAAAGATTTTTTATTTTTTTAGAAAAGTGGTCACAAAGACCTGAATGATCAGAAAACTATTGTGCTCCAGCATCATCTGAAATAAAATATTAGCTTTTATCGTATACGCAGAGCTCTTGCTCATCACTATTACAACCACCTGATCACTGCCAATTGCCAAAGGCAGGTTTGTGGTTTCCTACAGTTTTAACTGATGTCAAGATAAGTACAAACATTTGATATTCTTTGCTGTAGAACCAAGCCAAGGTTGTAAACTGACATATCAGGGAATTAGGTTCATGGTCTAGACAAGCAGCCACTTTGCACAATGTCTACTGCTCGGAAGACTAATTTCTATGCCTTTGGCAAGCAAGGTTACCAGGACCAAGATTTTAAAAGGGCCCACAACTAAAGCAAGGTTTGAACAGGTCACTGACTATGGACAAGAACTTATAAGTGTTGAGTTTGACAGGCTCTAGGCTAATCACACCAATGGATTTGCACTACACAAATGTCCAGGAGGACACCTCAGAATAGACATAGAGTGGATTATAAATAGTGCTATAGCATAGATTGGAGCATAGCTATCAAACACAGTTACAGACTATGAACTTAATGTCTTTTTCCTGTATACTACACCCCACATCTCCAAGGACAGGGAATCCCATCTACACAAAGTGTCCAATCAGGTCCACCTGTCAGTTTTTATTAGTAGTATTTTTAGGTAAATTAAGGTGGAATTAGGGCTGGAACAAACAAAACTGCTCGCACCCCAGATGCATTTGTGTCAGTGTGGCATGGTTGGAGACATTGGTGCTCAGTGGTTGGACAAGGGGTGACATTGATACTTGTGCTGAGCAGGTGCAGGAGCTACAGGGTCCAGCGAAGGGAACAATATTGTCCATTGGGAGATAGGGAAACAATAGTGGCCAACCAGTTGGAGTGACAATAGTGTCAAGGGGTTTTGGGGGTCAATAGTGCTAAGTGGAAAGTGGGGGGAGAAGAATGATAGAATAGAATGCTTACTTCTGTCTGCAGCAGGCTGATTACATCATTCCCAGATTAGACATATCAGCCTAGGCACAATCACTTGATCAAAACAGCTTCTTATTCTAAAATTGCAGCTTTTTAAAGAGTATACTCTTGATGTTTATTTTAAAGGTAAGGGAATTATTTATGCAGACTTTAAAATGTAAGCCCAAAGTCTGATTCCGGTGTCAAAGCTTTACCTTGTTTGGGTATATATAGTTTTATATATTCTAATATCTGAGTTTAAGGAAGTGATTAAAGCATGATTCATTATTTTTTTTATTTCTGTATATTGAGGGTAAAAATGAGGTAATTACTAATATCTGTGCAATAGAAAGTGGTGAGAGACATGTGTCCCAGAGGCAAATAGTTTGGGTTGGTTTCCAAAAACAAGTTCCAACAAAGTATAAAAAATTGTCACACTAAGCATTCCACACATATGATAGATTTCTACAACACACTACAGAACTCTTATATAGTATACTATATATTAGTATAGTAACTGTTCGGTAACGTATACATTAAAGCTCCTTTAGTACTTTTTTTTTTTCATGAGGAATGAGGAGGCTTTCTTTAACCTTCACTAATTTCAGTTTAGAGTCTAAAATAGCAAACTGGAATTAATAAAAGGCAAAAAAAGGGGTACCGTGCTAAAAATGGTGCTCAATTATAAGCGGAGCATAAATATATCTGAACGAGCAGCAGCATACAGTGGGATACACAAGAAATAACTAGAAATGGAGAAGCTGTGCTACAGAAAGTCTCAATCAGTGAATCCAATCAAAACTGTATAAAACATAAAAAGAGTACATATAAAAACACTTGAAGTTCTTGATGTCACCACAGTGTGTAAACACAGACAGAAGAGTGCCCAACCACTGTAATGTAGATCTGCTTACCAGATAGCAAGCATAAAGGACAGGTGGCCATAACCCAGCCATGGCCTTTAGCTTTGCAGATGTCAACACTGATAATGGTAGATTGTGCAGATTGCTCCCTCTCTCCAACTATGGTGTCGGTCTGCTCCGTGTAATGGTGTTGCACAGAGCATCCCTGATTCTCCTTCTGTGGTCCCCTGCCGGCGTATAGTATAGAGTGCCCCTAAGGTGTTTGGTCGGATGGAAAATAGCGAAGTGTTGTTAATATTCTCTACAGCGGCTGAAGATTTTGTCCATCCTAACCCTACACATCTTAGGGAAGGGGTGCTCTGCTGTTTTGGAGGGGAGTTCCTCAATGTTTTGGCAGTAGGAATAGAAAGGGGGACAGAGAGCTGGAATGAATGAGCAATCCAAATTTCTCTTTGTAGTTTCCCTTTTAGTGGTTACAGTTCAGGCCCTATGCAGTATCATCATCAGACAAATACCTCTGACAGTAACCCCTGCATTTATACAACAGACAGGTAACATTTAGCCTTGCCCTTAACATGTGTGGTAAACCCAACTTATTTTATTTGCTTCCTTTTGGTCTGTTATGCTTTCCATTAAAATTATTTTGTTATAGCTGTTTGATAAGTGCAAAAAGAATAGCTGTGTTGTCCCTTTTCCTGTTCACTCAGCAATGTTATCTCCAGCAGTCTAATCAAACCTGCCCAGGTTACCTCTGTGAACTACAGAACAGCTCCCCTCATGTTATCTCTAGAGATAAGAGTGGGATGTGTTCTGAAGTCCTACTATATTTTCTGTCCTGGGATGACAATACTGCTTGTTCCTCCATAGATAGAATGCTATGTGTGAGCAGTGTCTGGAGTAAGGAAGTGTGTTACTGGCAGGATCAGGTGAAAATATAAGAAAAAAAAATTAAAAAAAAAATGCAGCCACCACACCTAAGGAGTGGTAAGGTTTAATTTTACAATACATCACACCTCTGTTCTTCTTCTCTTTAGATACACTTTAAAAAAGCAGAGTGGAGCTGGCATTCCTGCTTTAAGAAATAGCTTGACTTTTCCATACCATTGCAAATCTTTTTATCAGTTGCAGATCAAAACTTAGCTGGAACGTTTAGAAACCTAATGTTAACATTCTATTTAAGTTCCTTCTCACAGCATCCACCAAATATTAGACATGTGCGATTAGTTTCGTACGAATCTCAAATTCAGGAGGATCCGAAATTCGAATTGCCATGCGTCCGAATTTTGTACGAAATACGAACTTTTGTTTACGAATTTTCGGATCAGTCGTCGTTGCGTCGACGACTCATTATGCTTATTATGAGGAGCTCCCACCATCCCTGTGCTATGCTAACTTCCTCCTGGGGCTGTACCCAAATTCCTGTGTTGTGCTGACATACTGAGCACAGCAGGGGTATAGCCCCAGGAGGAAGTCAGCAGAGCACAGGGATGGTGGGAGCCCCTCATCTAACACAAATTCGTATTTCGGATAGGAAATTCTTCAACGGAATTTCGTATTTCGGATAAAAACGAAACTTCCATCAGCATCGACTGTTATATTGAGGTATATTTTTGCCTTTAAATTCATCGTAAAGAACGTTCGTACAAGTTAACGAACCTATCGACAATTCGTATTTCATACGAATTGAAATTGAATTTTGGACACAAAATACGAAGTACAAATTAATTCTAATACGAACCATAACGGAACGGAACAAAACAAATTTTGTCTATGTCTACCAAATATTCTAATTCTAATATTTTTTTTTTTTTTGCTGATGTGATTTGAATTCCTGTTCAAAAGGGGGGGTGTCCAACTTAATTTTATTGAGGGTTGCCAAAGCATTATGGTTGCCCTCAAAGTGGCGGTTTTATCTGTAGTGCTGCGTACACACGACCGGACTTTTCGACGGACTTGGTCCGGCGGACAATCCGACAGACTCCAAAAGTCAGAGGGATTTGAACGCGATGACGTAGAATAAGGAAGTTTATAGCCAGAAGCCTATAGCTGCCCTAGCGTTGGTTTTAGTCCGTAGGACTAGCACAGACTCGAGTCCGTCAGAAAGATTTATAGCCAGTTTTATTTCTAGGTCCGCTGGACTTTTGGGAAGAAAAAGTCCGCTGGAGCCCACACACAATCGAATTGTCCGACGGACTCTGGTCCGTCGGACCAAGTCTGCCGGGAAGTCCGATTGTGTGTACGCGGCATAAGACTATATAAATTTATCCAGGGCTTTTTTTCTTAGAAAATAGGTGCAGGAACTCAACCACCCCTGCCGAACCGCATCAAATGTGGGGGGATCTTAAAGGGGCAATAAATACCAATGTACAGAGTGCAGTTTCTGTGGTCTGCTATGCACAGATTGCAGTTTCTGGGGTGCACTACCTACATAATGCAGAGTTCAGGGGTGCGCTATGTACCAAGTGCAGAGTTCAGTGGTGCACCATCTACTGAGTGCAGGGTTTAAGGGTGCACTATATACCAAGTGCAAGATTGAGGAGTGCACTACATACAGAGTGCAGGGTTTAGGGATGTGCTAAGCACAGTGTGCAGGGTTCAGCTTTCTTTTACAGGCTGTCCACATCTCAGTTCTACCCCTCCTCGGCTCTGACCCCTGCACCACTCTCCCCCATTCCCCAACTTTGCTCAAATCTCCCTCCACAGCCCTCAGAAGAAGGCTTCTATGTTTACAAGTGACAGTGGTGAGCGGGGAGTGCAGGGCAAATGTCAGAGATGGTGGAGCAGAGTTCCCCCACGTTACGCCTGAAAAAATACCCTTGATCCGCGGGCCTTGTGTTTTATACATGTGTGTTAGAGGGTGACTACGGTTATTCTCCATGGTCCCATTGTATGTAGGACTGTGACCACCCTCTTTCTTGCTCCCAATATGGACTGGGGACTATGGACTTTGGGATTTGTAGTGTGCATAAAGCAGTGCACATGATGGCAACTTGCGTGCACTGCTCATTTCATACAGACAGAACTGCCGGGGGAAAACGAGACATTCCGGAGCTCATGGAGGACATTATAAGGAGGTAGAAAAACACAGTGAAAAAACAATTTCATGAAAAACATTAGTTAGTGGTTGTGTATGGATTATTTTTTTTAAATATGGCTATTGTTTAGTGTCATTTTAATTAAAAATACTTTATATTTGATCTAAAAAAAGAGTAAAACATATGTGAATAGTTATTTGCAGTAAGAGGAATAGCAGGTACTTCTCTTGCTACAGACCCATAGTCCCTGAAACTTGGACACCAGTTAATGCTCACTGCTTTTCTACTCAATACAGCAAATAAAGTGCTTATCAATCCAAAGCACCTTATCATTAGCAAATATTGTTATTATTAATATGTGTCAGGGTGTCATTGCATTTATGGTATTTTTAATAATGAAAAAATGTCATGAAATACTGGCTCACAATCTATGCTGGCGCCCATATAACACACCCATAAAAATACACTGCAGTTTTGTTGAAAAGATTGATTCGTTATATACAAGAGGCAAGCAAGTTTATTGCCTATTATGTCAAATAAATTGAGTGTCTTTCTAAATCTACTTAAATCATCTAACACACTCTTATGTCCCGTACACATGATCAGATTTACCGGCAACAAATGTTGGATGTGAGCTTGTTGTCAGAAAGTCCGTCCGTGTCTATGCACATCGAACATTTGCTGTCGGAATTTCCGCCCACAAATATTTGAGAGCAGGTTCTCAAATTTTCCACCAACAAAAGTTGTAGGAAATCCTGATCATGTGTACACAAGTCCATCGCACAAAAGTTCACACATGCTCGGAATCCAGCAGAAGGAGCCACGCTGACTACTGAACTTCCTTTTTCTTGGCTAGTCGTACGTCTTTTACATCACCGTTCTCACGTTCGGAATTTTGGGCCAACATTTGTGTGACTGTGTGTATGCAAAACAAGTGTGAGCCAACATCCTTTGTAAAAACATCCTTCGGTTTTGTTGTCAGAAAATCCATTTGTGTGTATGGAGCATTAAACTGGCCATAAACTATAGAATCTGATTGCACAACCTCCAATAGCTTTACTATGTAATATGAATAAATAGTCTCCAAAACTCGAGACGGCACCGGAACACCTGAGAATCCTCCTTCCAGTTACTGTGCCTCGAACTAGCCAGTTCTGAGGCTCGGAAACGGATGGATCCGCACCCCAGGGCATGAGGGCCCCCGGGGACTGGTCAGGAGGACCAGGACCATGGAGTCAGCAACAACTTCTGGACCGGAACCCCGAACCACGTGACTTTGGCACCTTAAGTACCCCTTCCCTGATTACGCAGTGAGAAAAACTCCCACTGATTGGTTCCGAAATAGAGATTGGTATCCAATGCGTCCAACCAGACTGTGCTCTCCAGCCTCCCACAGGTGTACAACCCCACCTATGACCAGGCAGAACTTGTATACAGCCCAGCCAAACTGATGCTAAAGTACAATTTAGCACAATTAGCCCCAAAACTCATTACAGTTTTGGGCAAAAAAACTAAATTTAACATATAGTGCGTACTCATTAGGAGTACGGGCGCTACATCTAAATAATCCATTAAATTGTATTCAGACAAGCAGGTCCGTGCACTACATAGTTGTTGATAGATTTAAAGGAGAATGTACAGCCAGATTTTATAGTATGGCCGTCCCTACACTGATTTTATCTGTATATTATTTTAAAGGAAATTAATACTTTGTTTGTATTATTGGCATTAGACAACATATTCCTGTTGCAACCATGTAGGCATTGATTACACCCTGAGAATTTAATCTACTTTGCTTCTTAGACATTATTGTAGGAAACCTGGAGAAGCTCCATACACAATTATTTGATAGCTCAACAGGGTTGATAGCATGGACATTGGAGGCCCCTCTATTTATAGTAATACATTAAAGAGATCAGTATATTTTCATTTGCACCCTCTTGGTTGGTTCAATTGTTGTGTACAGTATAATTATGATTTACTGTATATTATTTAAATGTAATACCTTAAATGTACAAATGCAATCACAGAAAACAAATACACACATTCTGGGGGTTTATTTTATGATAATGTTTAAACAACAATGATGTGCAGTAATGGATAACAAGTGATCAGCTTTGGTTAGTTCAGTTATGCTGTTTAAAGGGGAGCCCCAGGCTCCAGTACAATTGATCAGTGACTACTCATGCTCTTGCCACTGTATTGAACAGTATCTGCTATTTAATTTGTTGTGGGTTTGTCTTCTAGGCAGAACATAACCTTCTCCTTTGACTGATACCTGAGGAGACCACCAGGATCAGTGTTTGAGTGCACCAAGAGAAGGAAGGAGATCAGCGGGAATGGAATAGAAGATGTGTGGGACCAGCATGATCAGAAAGATGGAAGGTGACTTTATATGTATAACTACATGACATTAGGACATTTTATTCTGGTGAGGGGATGGTGTTCCCAGAATATCGGATTACTGGCAGCTGTTTTTTTTCTGTGGTGGAGGTTGGCCTGTTGCGCTATAACACATATGAGTCTTTGTCAGATAGGCTGTTCTTTCTTATACTTTGCATAAATCCATTATTACTGTTGACTGGCCTAAATACTGATTGTAACTGGTTGCAATAGTTTACTGCACATCCCTACTGTTTGCCCTACTGGCCCTTGGTAAGGAGGAAGTTACATTTGAGTTGCCCATCATAACCAAAAGGATTATTTGGTTAAAGCCTGGATAAAATATGGAAGCAAACATTTAAGTGGAAAGGCCCTTGAAGAAAGAAGGTACCAAAGCAATTCAGGTAGTATGACTAAAAATGTGCATTCTTTATTGAAAAATATTAATGGATCCACTTTTCCCTTAAATTTTTGCTACATGGTGTTTCTTCAAGGTACCGCTGGTCCATGCCTAACTTAGTGAGATAGAAGACTAAAAAATATTACCCTCCTTTATTGAAAGATATAGAAGCCCTGGTCAGATAGACTGTCCTCTCTTATATATTGCATGTCTCAATTTTTCATTGTTTGGCCTAAATACTGTATACAACTGATTGCAGTTGCACCCCCCCCCCCCCCCCCTGTATTTGCCCGATCCTTTGTAAGAAGGAAGAACTGTTTGTGTTGCCCATACTAACCAACAATTACTAACCAACAAATATCTGGTTAAAGCCTGGATAAAAAATAGAAGCCCTGGTCAGATAGGCTGTTCTCTCTTATAGGTTGCATGGCTCAGTTGTCACTATTGACTAGTCTAAAATACTGTTTGTAACTAGTTCCAATACGTTACTGCAAATCCTAACTGTTTGCCCTACTGACCCTTTGTAAGAAGGAAGAACTGTCTGTGTTGCCCATACTAACCAATCAAATGATCTGGTTAAAGTTTTAAAACAATTAGATTATGTTGCTTTGTGAGCAACTAGAACAGCACTATATGCAGACAGATTTATATAAGCCGCTTTATTGCTGAGTTCATGTGTTTACTTTATTTATTTATTTTGCATCCACATAACAAAGGCATAGTCTAAATCAGGGGTCTCCAAACAAAGGGCTCATTTCTTATGCTTGAGGCTGGGTTCACATATTGAATATTGCGAATTGGATGCGGTACCGCATCCAATTCGCATGTCATGATATTGTGACAGGCTCTCTATGGCTCTGCTGCAAATTGCACAGGAGTTTTGTGCATCTTCTGGTCCGTTTCAGGTCTGAATTCAGCAAAAAATCCAGCCTGAAATCATACCTGAAACAGTGAATGGGGATGCACAGGACCCCCCTACTGTAAGCTACTCTGTGCTGCAGTGTGTACCCAGGCTCAGACCTTGAGGGGCCAGTGGGAGTAGAAAATGTCCTTGCTTCAGTAACAAAGCCCCATCAGTGGTGTCAGTGGTAGGAATAGTGGCTCATCGTTGGTGTCAGTGGGAGGAATAGTGCCTCATCATTGGTGTCAGTGGGAGGAATGGTGCCCTATCATTGGTGTCAGTGGGAGGAATGGTGCCCTATCATTGGTGTCATCTGGAGGAATGGTGTCTTATCATTGGTTTCAGTGGGAGGAATGGTGCCCTATCATTGGTGCCAGCGGGAGGAATGGTGCACTATCATTGATGTAAGTGGGAGGAATAGTGCTTCATCATTGGTGTCAGTGGGAGGAATAGTGCCTCATCATTGGTGTCAGTGGGAGGAATAGTACCCCATCATTGGTGTCAGTGGGGAGGAATGGTGTCCTATCATTGGTGTCAGTGGGGGGAATGGTGCCCCATCATTGGTGTCAGTGGGAAGAATAGTGCCTCATCATTGGTGTCAGTGGCAGGAATAGTACCCCATCATTGGTGTCAGTGGGAGGAATGGTGTCCTATCATTGGTGTCAGTGGGAGGAATGGTGCCCCATCATTGGTGTCAGTGGGAGGAATAGTGCCTCATCATTCATGTCAGTGGGAGGAATAGTACCCCATCATTGGTGTCAGTGGGAGGAATGGTGCCCTATCATTGGTGTCAGTGGGGGGGGGGGGTGGTGCCCCATCATTGGTGTCAGTGGGAGGAATAGTACCCCATCATTGGTGTCAGTGGGAGTGCCTCATCATTGGCATCAGTGTTAGGAATAATGACCCAAGAGTCTGATAAAAGTAAGCAAAGGGCACGCGGGCCGCAGTTTGGAGACCACTAGTCTAAACGATATCTCCTTTCGAATTCATTGACTAAGGTATAGCTGGCAAAGCTATGTATGTGTGATGTGCAGTCCTGTATCTCTGTTTCCAAAATTGTGCTGAGCTTCAATAATAAAATAGGTAACTAAGTAGTAAAATGTCTCAGAACAAAGAAATAAAGACAGATTACAGATGTACATGGAATGAAGTTTTCTTCACTTTGTTTCTTTTATCTTAAAACGTTTCAACTATTTAGGACAAAATGTTACAATGTTTGACCCCGTTCATTTAATTACATAAATAAAAGTTCTTTATAAATATCTCTTTATAAACAATATAAATAGCTTTACAACATAAATACAATGATGCAAGGTGAGACTTTACATATAGCTCTGTCAGACCCCCCTCCCCTCCCACACCGTGTACACAAGTACCCCAGGAGACATAATCCTTGCACTGCTGGATTGGGTCTCTCTGACAAAGCTTGCTGGCTTCCCAATGTAAATCATGGAGTGAATACAGACTTCTTGTGTGCTTTGCCTATTCGGTCTAGTGTGTCTGGGACAGCTTCATTCAAACCCTTTGCATACAGATTGATTTTTGTCCAAATCTGACTGTCGTTACCTATACCAGATAGTTATCTCTGGGCAGTGGCAGGATCTTATGAGTTCTGAAACATTACATAATTGTATACACTTTATTAGTATACTTTTATTAGTCCAGTATGAGCTGGGATAACCTAGGGCTATTGTCTAAATTCACATTACTTCCTTACTAGACCATTTGTGCAAGTGCACATGTAATGTTAGTGGATCATGTTGGCTGGAACCCCTATGAATTACATTTCCACAGCTGCAAGTCATTCTACATACAGTACTTCCCTGTTTTACTATAATAATTTGCAGCTCTGTAACAAAGCTAAAAATAAAAAAACACAAAAAAAATAAAACATTGCGTGCATATCATTTAGAACATTGGAGCTTATTTACTTGGCCACAAGATCAGGGTAAAACTGACATTAAACTAACAGACAGGTTTCAAAATCATTAAGCAGCCACTAAAGTTTCAAGATAGACCATTCTCCCAGAAAAGTACTATGGCCTTCTTTTTGTATAGCTGGATAAGCAAAACTGACCTCTCTGGAAGAGGCTGGTCATTAATATAGACATGGCCAGTTGGTAAACCACAATGTGTTGCCTCATTACAGTAGCTCAAACACTTCTTTCTAAAGACTATATTGAGCTGTCAATGGTTAAATCTCAGTTTAGAGACAGGTATGTGATGATGTAACTGTAACCTGGGGAGGATTTCCATGCGGCTGAGACATCAACAGGCCATGATTTAGGAATGGTTTTTGCACATACAGAGCCTAGTCACCCTACATGTGAAGAACATGAGTGAAAGTCTGCTTGGCCACCTAAAAGGTGAAGCATGTGTCTGAACACTGATATGTAAACATCTAGGCAGCCCTCGTTACAGATATGTACACAGAACGCACACGTATGGCTCTTGTGTGCTGGGAACAAAACGAAGACAGACAAGTGGTAACAGCAGGTCCTATGTCCCATGCGGTCCTATGTCCCCCCAATGCGGAATCTTTGGCTTCTGGAAACGTAAGATTCTCAGCTGGGTGTCTACACTAAGACAGGATAATGACCAGTGATCAGAAAACCGTTGTCAGTGCTGGGAGCCTGGAAGAGAAAAGACTTTGGATTAGTATTGTTATTAGTGCAAGGCAAGCCAGGTTTCTGACTTCTCTCATGCAGCACTTCAAGGCTTGTAACAGCACATGGAAAATACAGATGGAATTATGATCCTAGTTATTAATAACACAGCCCCAGGATTTTCACTGCCAGAAGCCTGGGAAGCACAGCTCTGGCCTCAAATCATTCATTTTCCTCGAGTTGTCACTGTATTCCTCCCACAGGCTGCAAGCAAACCCTGTACCTACTGCCCGAGTTTTGCTGTACAGTTGATACAGACCTCCTCAGTTCTCCCCTTTTTACCAACCCTATTTTTTACAGTGGAGATAATTCTGCATATACTTCAGTCTACATTATATTGATGATTTTATTGATTATTAAATCAGTAGTAAAGTGATATTAAAGTCTTTTTTTTGTTTTTTGTTTGTCATACCCCTGTGCAGTGTTTTTGCACAGAGCAGCCTAGATCCTCTTCTTATAGACTTCCATTCTGGTGCTCCTCTTCCCTCCTTCATGCCAAGTGCCCCCACAGCAAGCAGCTTTCTATGGGCCACCCGAGCTGAGCCACTGCTCTGTGTGTCCATTCAGAGAGGGAACTGCAGTTCAGCCCCACCCCCTCACTCGCCTCATTGGCTCACTGACTTTGATTGACAGCAGCGGGCGCCAATGGCTGTGTCTCAGACAATCAGGAAGGAGAGTCCCGGACAGCCGAGGCTCTCGTGCAACATCACTGGGTCAAGATGGGGCTCAGGTAAATATAAGGGGGGATGCTGTACTGAAGGTTTTTTTTCATCCTAATGCATAGAATGCATTAAAGGAGAAGTCCAGCTTGAGCTCAATTGGCTGGGCTTCTCCTATTGGTCACAGGAGTGCAATTAGTTTTGCACTCCTTTGACCCGTTTTCGGCAGAGAGCAGTCTGAAGTCTGGTCTCTGCTGATGTCATAGGAATCAGTACAGGCACTGCGTCATCATGACAATAAAGTCTGGATCCGCCAGGTGCCTGGACTGATACCCGTCTCAACCTCTCAGTGAGCCGCTGAGACGGCCACTCCCCGCCTCTCCACAGCTCCAGTGAGCTGGGGGGGGGGCAGAGCGGAGAGCAGCTGCTTATTGACTGATTGACACTCAGAAGCTCTCTGCACGGGAAGCTGTCAGAACTAAGGCATCTGCAATGTTCGATTGCTTGGTTCTCAGTGAAGCTGCGGCAGGGGACAGATGCAGCATCAGACTGATGCTGTATCCACCTAGGTAAGTATGATTCTGGGGAAAAAAAAACATCTCTTTTAAGGTAAAAACAAACTTCTGCCTTTAGAACCACTTTAAACCCAAATTACAAAATTTAATATATGGCATCTTGCCAATCATTAGATGTGGGAGCTGCATTCATTTTCTTAATTATAGGCTTTTTTCTCTCTGTTTTCACCTGGTGATCTGGCTAATAACACATATCCTGTATTAAAGTGTCCCCACACTGCATGAAGGACCACAGGGGGCACTGTTGGACAGCAGAATTGCCAGTCTGGAGAAGGGGGTGTTGGATGCACTAGCATATTTAAATACACTAACAAATTAAAGCTAATCTCCAGCTAATACTTTGTAAGCAGGTTCAGCAAACAGTTGATCATTGTAAGCACCCCTGTCAAACCCCTTGTTTGTCTTGTCCCTGTAACTTCTACATCTGCAGGAGATCTTTTTCTGTTGAAAAAGAACAGACTTACTGGCTGAATCACCAGGTGAAACAAAAAAAAACTAACAAAGCCTTAAAAAGAAAACTGCTACAGCTTTTACATTATTGGTAAGCAGAAATATAAGGGTTTAACACCACTTAACTTAGCTGAACTCCAGGCACACAATAAAGACACAAATACAGCAGCTATGTAAATGCAAGCAGTGTATGGACCTGAATTTGACTTGGTATCGGCCTTGTGCAGTCCTTGTACAGCAAAGTTCAGACTGGGGTAGGGTGAAGTAGCACAAGAAGTAAATTAGTTGTGTTGCAATGCTTTGTGCTGACAAGGAACATTAATGCTGAAAGGTGGGAGATCAGAGTGACAGAGAAATGAGCTCATCAGTCTTCTGCTTGTCCTTTCTCTGTCCAGTCACAGACTGGGGGAGGGGAGGAGACTTGTAAGTGTTACTGGACTGCAGCAGAGAAAAAAATTAGGTCTCCTGCCCCGCCAGACTGGGCTGTAATGTGTGGCAGAGCTGTGTAAATCTCAGGACTGAAAGGACAGAAATACAAATCCTTTGGCGGGTAAAACAGCTCATTTATATGTAATTTATCTGTGTATTAGGATGTTTGCCTGGAGTTAAAGAGGAAGTAACCCTGATGAGTTTACTTCCTCTTTTTTTCCCTGCAAAGGTAAAGCATAATGGACTACTATGCATCGCATAGTAGCCCATTATGTGTCACTTACCTGACACAGGAGCCAGCGAAGTCGCCGCTGTCCCCTGTAGTCCGCCGCATCCATCTTGCTTGTGGCGTCTCGCAGCTCCCCCGAATGACAGCGGCGAAGCCGCGATGACGTCACTCCCGCGCATGCGCACGGGAGTGGCGACTCGCAGCTCCGCCGCTGTCATTCGGCAAAGCCGCGATGACGTCACTCCCGCGCATGCGCACGGGAGTCGACAAATGCGGCAGCTCCATTCTTGGAACTGCCGCGTTTAGTGCGCCTGCGCGCCGCTGTCTACGGCGCATGCGCCGTAGACAGCGGTGCCCGTTTTCGGGCAAATATCTCCTAAACCATATAGGTTTAGGAGATATTTCTTGGACCTACAGGTAAGCCTTAATCTAGGCTTACCTGTAGGTCAAAGTGGTTTGTAGGGGTTTACTTCCTCTTTAAGCTTTAAAGTACTGGTCCACCAAAGACCAAGAAGAAGGGCTACATATCCCCAGGCCAGCTGGGAATCTGTACCCTGGGGTCTTAGCAAGTTATAAGAAGCTACTGCAGGAATAACTATCAGTAAGGTCTTTTTAGACTGAAATGCGTCAGTGTTGGCTGTTGTATGGAACCTTTGAGTCTTTTGAAACAATAACGAAGAAAAAGGACGATAAAGTCGGTGACAAGGTGAATATAAAAATATTCACCTTGTCGCCAACTTTATCGTGGTTTGGACTACTGCGGGAGCAAGCCTTCCCATAATCAACCCAAAACTGAAACATCAGCTTTCTATGGACAAATGAATTACATTTATCTGATATTTTTACTCTACTCCCATGTTTAACAGGATCTGCAAATACCATTGTTTAATTAATTGGTGATTAGTTAGCAATGGCAACATACTTAGTGCTTTCTACAGTCTACACTGTAATGGTGTTGATTTTGCCCCAGGTCCGACTTAGTTACGTTTAGGTATAATACAATTTACATGGTATACAGTTCAGCATTGCACACAAATAGTACTGGCTAGCACATGAACAAATACCTTTACATTTTATTAACATATACAGAAAAGATACATAACGCTATTTGGAAGTTATAATGTTCACAAGAATAATATTGATGCTAATATGTTGTAGTGAGTAGTGGAGAAGAAAGACTCGTGTATTAAATGTGTATTATATCTATTATAGCATGCAGGAAAAAAAAGAAAGAAAAAACAAGATAGTAGTTCTTACTAACCACCACAAGATGGCGCTCCAGCTTCTAGCACCCTAAACCACTCATGGCTCCAATGCGGTCCAGCTTTAGACCAAAGCAGCCCTTGGATGTGCCTTTCTTATTGATGCCTTTAAACTTGCGGGAATTGGGGTGTTCGTTGAGTAGTCTGGTCCAAGCTGCCCGTGAGCGGGTATCAGCACGAATGTCCCTCAAAAGACGAGCACGAGTTTTGGGGTCAATGCTTCGTTCTCCCCTTTCTCCAGAAACTAAATATTCAGCCAATTCCTCTCCCAGCAATGCACGCAGTGACTGCAAGAAAAAGGCAATCCATTAGAGATACAAGGAATCAGATAAATCGGAGATACAAGGAGTCAGAGGTACAAGGAGTTATAGATATAAGGAATCAGAGATACAAGGAGTCAGAGGTACAAGGAGTCAGAGATACAAGGAGTCAGAGATACAAGGAATCAGAAATACAAGGAATTATAGATGCAATGAATCCGAGATACAAGGAATTAGAGATACAAGGAGTTGGAGATACAAAATGGACAATAAGCTACTTATATGTTTAAATAAGTCAGATGATGGGCTAGGGTATGAATCGGAGATACAAGGAGTCAGAGGTACAAGGAGTTAGAGATACAAGGAGTCAGAGATACGAGGAGTAATAGATACAAGGAGTCAGAGATACAAGGAATCAGAGATATGAGGAATCATAGATACAATGAATTAGAGATACAAGAAATCAGAAATACAAGGAATCAGAGATATAATGAATTAGAGATACAATGAATCAGAGGTACAAGGGCTTAGAGATATAAGGAGTTGGAAATACAAGGAATTATAGATGCAATGAATCCGAGATACAAGGAATTAGAGATACAAGGAGTTGGAGATACAAAATGGACAATAAGCTACTTATATGTTTAAATAAGTCAGATGATGGGCTAGGGTGGCATAGTATCATGCTATCCTACCCTAGAAATAACTAAGATCGTCTATGGCAACCTAGAATCTACTAACACAATGTGGCCTGGAAGGAACTCAGCAATGAGATGTGCGATTAGCTCAGGATACATGTCATGTACAGTATTCTGTTGTCAAGATCACAGTACACATTTCTGAAGAGCTCATGAGCAGAAGCCAAAGGATTTTAGGTGCTTGTAGGTTGCTTTGACTTGCTTCTGAGTGGCTTTGATTTGCCTGTGAGTTGAAAACATGCTTCAAGCTGCTTCTGATCTGCAGTTACTTCCCAGTTGCTTTGAACTGCTATATATTGCTTGGATATTGACATGTACAAGTAAGAAAGTTAGCACACCTACAAAATCCCATAAGTACCAGTTCATCCGAATCAGAAAATTGAATTATTGATATGAATTACCTATAGGTGTGACAGCATCAAGACATTCCCACCAGAGTCCTCCATTACACCACCGGCCATTGAGACTAAACTGAAAAAGCTAACAAGGCTAAGGATACCCTCTAATATTAGCGTTTGAATGGGGACGAATCTTGGAACTCAGGTGCAGTCATCTCAGTTTTGGAGGTCTGAAGCCAATTGAAGATTGATCTTGTTACATATACCCAAAACTAAAAAAAACAATGTGAATGGATAGTCGAATCTGAACCCTGGTGCAGAAGACGGAATACATGAATGGAGCTTGAATGCTATGTACGTCTGGTTTGGGGCTGTGTTGCAGCCTACAGGGAAGGCAAAACTACATTTCACCTTCATTTACATGCAGTCCCTGGGAACTCCAGACTTGGAATAGACTTTCCATTGCTAATCTGTGCTATCTAAATTGGTTAACTAAGGAATAACTTGATAAAAGGCCAATTGCCCTTGAGAAGTCATCGCCTGCTTTCTAGTATCAAATAGTGAACAGCATAACCTGTTCACACCCACTGCTTATAAATAGGGGGATAGAGAGCTATAAAAAGTTTTATTTCTGGACTGCCACAAGTCCCAGTTTGCTGACTAGGTGATGGACTCTGAGCTGAAAGCTGTCACTCTATGAGATCATGTGTTTCTTCACCTAGTTAGTAACCCTTCTATGACATACGTGCTCTATTTACCATATAGGAAAGGTAGGCACACGCCTGCCACAGCCCTGCATCACGTCAACACAAATCAATCGTTCTTACTAGTTGTAATATTTTTTGATGACTTCAGTGTCTGTATTTTCCTAGTAAACTCCCTGATCCTGATACTAGATCTCCACACTAAAGTCCCTGATCCTAGATCTCCCCACTAAAGTCCCTGATCCTGATACTAGATCTCCCCACTAAAGTTCCCGATCCTGATACTAGATCTCCCCACTAAAGGCCCTGATCCTGATACCAGATCTCCACACTAAAGTCCCTGATCCTGACACTAGATCCCCCCACGAAAGTCCCTGATCCTGACACTATAGATTTCCCCTGTAAAGTCCATGATCCTGATACTAGATCTCCCTAATAAAGTCCGTGATCCTGATGCTATAGATTTCCCCTGTAAAGTCAATGATTCTGATACTAGATCTCCCCACTAAAGTCCATGATCTTGATACTAGATCTCCCTAATAAAGTCCCTGATCCCGAAACTATAGATTTCCCCTGTAAAGTCCAGGTTCCTGATACTAGATCTCCCTAATAAAGTCCCTGATCCCGAAATTATAGATTTCCCCTGTAAAGTCCATGATCCTGATACTAGATCTCCCCACTAAAGTCCCTGATCTTGATACTAGATCTCCCTAATAAAGTCCCTGAGCCTGATGGTAGCTCTCCCCCCTAAAGTCCCTGATCCTGATACTAGATCTCCCTAATAAAGTCCCTGATCCCAAAACTATAGATTTCCCCTGTGAAGTCTAGGTTCCTGATACTAGATCTCCCTAATAAAGTCCCCGATTCTAATATTATAGATTTCCCTGTAAAGTCCATGATCCTGATACTAGATCTCCCTAACAAAGTCCCTGATACTGATACTAGCCCTCCCTAATAAAATCCCTGATCCTGGTACTAGATCTCCCCACTAAAAACCGATATTGATATTGGATCCCCCTGTTAAAGTCCCCGATCCTGATATTACAGATCTATCCACTAAAGTCACAGATCATACTATAGATCCCCTCACTAAAGTCCCTGGCCCTCATACTAGATCTCCATGATAATGTCCATGATCCTAATAGGAAACATCTCTGCTGCCTGATACTACTGTAGACCTCTCTACTAAATTGCCTGTTCCTGATACAAGATCTCCCTACTGAAGTCCCCGATAATATGAGATCTCCCTACTAAAGTCCCTTATCCTGATACTAGATCTCCCTGCTAAAGTCCCTGACCTTGATACTATAGATCCCTCTACTAAAGTCCCTGACCCTGATACTAGACCTACCTATACTGGAGTCCCTGATCCGGACAGTAGACCTCCCTACTAAAGTCCCTTATCCTGAAACTAGATCTCCCGACTAAAGTTCCTGATTCTGATACTAGACCTCCCTATTAAAGCCATTGACCCTGATACTATAGACCCCCCCCCCCCCTACTAAAGTCCCTGATCCTGATACTATAGATCCCCCACTAAAGTCCCTGACCCTGATACTATAGATTCCCCCACTAAAGTCCCTTACCCTGATACCAGACCTCACTATAATGAAGTCCCCTGATCCTGACAGTAGACCTCCCTACTAAAGTCCATAATCCTGATACATTCCCTACCTTGGTGTCTCACTTCTGCCGCATACAAAATAAAATAACAGGAACATCCTCTGATTATATATCTTGCTCTTTGCAATTTTTAACATTACAGAATAACATAACAAACCTGATAAAAGAAGGATATGAGTTTTGGGGCAGCACCAAGACAAATTTTCTGCTCGCAGTGATAATTTGCCTCTGAGATATATTGTAAGTCAGGGTCACAGTTGCTCAGAACAATCTATCAACGTGACTGCGGTGATAATTTGGTGACTTACTCATTCATCGATTGACAGTAGCAGTTTTCAGCAATTCCTGTAGATATGTTTTATACAGCAGAAGCTTGTATTGACAGCACTACCTTGTCTATGGTGTAAGTGTGGAGAGACAGCTGGCACAGCACAGCACCTTAAGAGTTTACTTTCCCAGTGGTTTAATTTAAGCAAGGAATTATTATCATGAAGGACAAGGAAAAGTTAATGCCTTGGGCTCTCGCTATTTATCTGCCTGGCAGTTGCATGCTGCTTCTGCGCTACAGAGTGCCCTATGATTTAAATATAATGTCAGACAGCCACCTGCTAAACTAATTTGGGAAGCTCGTTAAGGAATATCATTTATATCTCTGCCTTTTTCCCTTCCCCTCTCTTTATTTATACCTATACCAATATCTTTATTAAATACAGTGCTTATGGTGAATCTGGTTTACTTCTATTCTATTTTAGATGCATAGACTATGATTTAGGATACATCTCTGGGATATGTTGGTTTCTGCACAGGGTTGCCCAGGCATGGTGTCTATCTACATACAGTCAACTTCTCCTTGTAGGACACTGAATCTGTTAAGGATCTGTCTCAGTTTTTCCACTTAAAAGATCAGGTCCCAAGAGATAGCCTATGTTGTTACACAATGATAACATTTTTTCAACCATCTGCTTTTATGAACTCCCGATTCTCCATAAGCGCATCCTCTGGTACCCAGCCAGACACCTGGAATCTCCATGAGAACTCTAATATGTTGTCTGGGCCAAATGCTTCTAGAGATCTAAATGGGTGGTCCACCAGTCACCTCCTAGCTTATTACTTTGTCACCTCTGTAATACTCTACAGTCATCATGAAGAACATATTGGTAGTCAGTTACTATGTTTAAATCCTACTATACCCTATAGTATGATCAGTTAGTCGGTCAGTACACTATATCTACATGGAGTTTGTACAGTGCTTGTGTGGTTTCCCCCCCACAATCCTTTAGGCATGCCGGTGGGTTTACTGGCACCTGTCCAAATTGGCCCTAGAATGTGTAAGAAAGCATGTGAGCTAGGGACCTTAGATTGTAAGCTCCTTGAGGGCAGGGACTGATGTGACTGTACAATATGTAAAGCACTGTTAATTGTCTGCGTTATATAAATATGTAAAACACAGTCTATTTATCTGAATATACCTTCAACGTTGGACATACTAATATATTATATAAAATGCAGCGTTTACTTATCGCTGGGTTCTATCTGCATCATACAGTTTGTCCTTAGGCCACTTGTCATATCAGCAAGTGACAGGTTCAATTGGAGCATTGCTTGTTATACTCGGGGTAGTAAACATTTATAAACACACACAGCTGTTCACTATCAGCCCTACAGGTTTGTGTATGTGTGTATATGTATATATTTATATATATATCTCTCTCTCTATATATATATATATCTATATATATATATATATAAATCTATCTATCTATCTATCTATCTATCTATCTATCTATCTATCTATCTATCTATCTATCTATATATATATATATATATATATATATATATATATATATATATATATATATATATTTATTCTCTACACTTTGTTCAGGATCCTTCCCTTTCCTCCTAAATTTTCTACACTTGTTTAAGGTTCCTTCCCTTTTCTCCGAAGATGAGGAAAGGATTCCTTCACTGACAGTACGTTGGTACTCTGATCCTAGGGCGTACCCTTTCCAAACATCCTGGGCATTCTCAATGATAACAGACCATCTAGTCTATAGGAAAACTACCAAAAAAGTTTTTTGTTCCCCCCCAAGCCTCTAAACTCTGCGATGTCCTCCTCTGAACCTCCCTCGCAAAAAAAGTTATTGGCTCTACATATCCCTTACAAGCTGTCCACATGCTCTGTGTGTCAAAAGCATCCCTATACACACTTCTGTGGGGAAATCTCATGTCTCACACAGCAGTACTTGGAGATGATAATGAGGGAAATTCCGAACAGAACATTATAAGAGGCAATGGGGTCTCACCAGAACCTGTTAATAGCGTAAGGCTTTCACTGGCATGATGATACAAAAACTAGCTTTATTAAAGTATTCAATCATTATAATAGGAAAGTGGGGCAGCAATTGTTAATTACAGGAATGCTTGCCTGTAAGACATACATAACGTAAAAGTGATATCTACCAGCATGCAGGAGAACATCTGCAGCCAGTAAATGGAAACTTCAAATGCTTTGCCAACTTTATTCAATTAAGGTGAGGTGACTGTGTATTGCCAGCCTTGGTAGTACTGACAATGGTAGCATTGCAGGTAGAATCCCAGGAATATCTGTTTCACTGGTGTTGATTTACTAAAACTGGAGAGTGCAAAATCTGGTGCAGCTCTCCAGAAACCAATCAGCTTCCAGGTTTTATTGTCAAACCTTAATTCAACAAGCTGAAGTTAGAAGCTGACTGGCTACCATGCACAGCTGCACCAGATTTTGCACTCTCCACTTTTAGAAAAAAATCAGCCTCCACTGCCATGTCCAAGGCAAAATTGGTAATATTTATGATTCTATTTATCCATCTATCTATTTTGCATCATGTATGTACTATATGCATTCATCTATCTATTTAACTGCTATCTATCTATCTATCTATCTATCTATCTATCTATACATTTAACCATTATCTATCTGTCAAACTACCTATCCATCTATTATCTGTCAGTCTATCTATCCATCCATTATTTGTTAGTTTATCTATCCATCCATTAACTATCTATCTATCTATCCATCTAGCTCTATCTCTCTCTCTCTCTCTCTCTATTTATCCATCATGTATCAGTCTACCTATCCATCCATTATCTATCTATCTATCTATCTATCTATCTATCTATCTGTCTATCTATATATCTATCTCTCTATTTATCTAGCCATCCATCATGTGTCAGTGTATCTATCCATCCATTATCTGTCAGTCTGTCTATCTGTGATTGGAGCAGCTCAGAGAGTGCCCACTCTGCACTCCATCCACCTGTCACCTGTTGATTCCCAGACACACATCAGCCTCCCTGTGTCCCCAGGAGAGGGGACCTGATTGATCCCAGGCTGGGGACTGGCACAAAGTGTGGGAAAGTTCTCTGATGAATACAGCGGAAAGAGTGACTGAACACACTGTGAACTCCAAGAAAGTAGCAAAGAGTAGAGACAGGACACTCCAGGTGCCCACTTACCTTCTGATGTGCCTGGGCTACAGGTTTAGCCTCTGTCCTTAGATACAGTACAGCCAGCACAAGTCCCCATCCAACGATATGACAGAAGTGCATCCTGACTCTAGGACTCAGTCGGTTGAGCGTATAGCAAATCCTCAAGTGTTCGAGCAATAACAATTCAGCTAGCACAAGAGCTGAGAATGACTTTGGATCCCTCCTCCTCCTCCTCCTTGTTCCTTTGCTTCTGTAACACTCATATCAACACCCCATTCATTTTATAAAGCCATGGCGGTGACGTCACCTTACAGATAGGAGGTTCGCAGCTTGGAAATCTTTGTTTACTGATCATAATGGGAGGGACTGGGATAAATCAGGGTGCCCCATGTCCTCCCTATTCCTGCTGAGCAGTCTGCACCAGGAACCTCAGGGGTTAACCTCTCCCTGGCACTTTCCAAAATCTGGTTTGTTCATTAAAATACAAGGGAAACACAAAGCAGAGATGTTTGAACATAAATTGTGGAAAACAGGGGGAGCAGTCTAGTCTGGGGTTCTCAGACCCATATTTCTCCCCTGAATTGTTTAATTACCGGACCATTCTCCTCTCCTTCTGGCTGTCACTCTCTACTGATGGCCGGAATCCTCTAGGCTGGCTTTCTCGTTATGGAACTTCATTCCTGGAGAAGAGCTGGATCAGAGAAGACTGAGGGCATGGAAGGCTTTAGAACTCTGCGAGAACTCACTCAAGGACTTACTATGGGACATATAGTATACTACTACTTGTATACTGTGTGAGGACTCACTGAGTGTGTACTGTAGGCTTATAGTATACTACTACTTGTACTCATATGGTACTACTTGTATACTGTATACTATGCATACAAAAACCATTACTGTCCTGCTGTTTCTCTACCCCTCTCTCATCTCTTTTTTCTCTCACTCTCTGTGCCCTTTCTCCCCCCCCCCCCCCCTAACTTTATCTCTTTCCCTCTTCACTTTTTCTTCCTCTTCTATTCCTCTCCCCCTCTTCCTTCCTCTCTTCCCTGTTCCCCACCTCTCACTACCTTTCCCTTTCGCTCTCCCCTTTCTCTTTTTTTCCTTTTTTTTTCCTCTCTCTCACACTTTTTCTCCCCCCTTTTTAGTCTTCTCTTTCTCTCCACCCTTCTCTCTTCCTCTCTTTGCCTTTCTCACTTTACCCTTTTTATCTCTCTTCCACTCTTACTCTCCCAACCTTTCACTCTTTTCTTCCTTTCTTTTCACCTCTTTAACCTCTCTCTCTCCTCTCTATCTTTTTCTCATTCTCCCCCTTCTTTTCCCCTTATCTCTCTCCCCCTCTTTCTCTCTCAGTCTCTCCTTCTCTCCCCCTCTCTTTCTCTCCTATCCCCTTCTCTCTCTCCCCCTCTCTCTCTTCTCTCTCTCCCCCTCTCTCTGTCTGTTCTCTCTCTGTCTGCCCTCTCTCTCTGTCCCTCTCTTCTCTCTCAATGTCTGTCTCTATTTCTCTCTCCCCCTCTCTATCCATTCTATCCATTCTCTCTCTCTCCTTCTCTCCCTCTCTTTCCCCCTTCTCTCTTTCTCGTCTCCCCCTCTCTCTCTGTCCCTCTCTACCCCCTTCTGTCTCTCTCTTCTCTGTCTCTCTCCACCTTCTCTCTCTCCCCCCTTCTCCTCTCTCTCCTTCTACTCCTCTCTCCCCCCATTTTCTCTCTCTCTTCTCTCTCCCCCCTCTCTCTGTCTGTCATCTGTATCTGTCTGCCCCCTCTTTCTCTCTCTGTCTCTCTCTCCCCTCTCCCTCCCTCTCTCTCTCTCCATTCTATCCCCTTCTCTCTCTCCCCCTTCTCTTCCTCTCTCCCCCATTCTGTCTTCCCCTCTCTCTGTCTGTCTTCTCTCTCTCTGTCTGCCTCACCCTTCCTCTCTCTGTCTCTCTCTCTCTGTCCTTCTCTCCCCCTTCTGTCTCTCTCTCTCTCTCTCTCTCTCCATATGTCTGTCTCTCTCTCCCCCTTCTCTCTCTCCCCCCTCTCTCTTCCCTCTGTCTCTCTCCCCCCCCTCTCCCTCCCTCTCTTCTCTCTACTCTCTTTCTCTTTCCTCTCTCTCTCATCTCTCCCCCAGTCTCTCTCCTCTCTGTCATTCTCTCCCCTTCTCTCGCCTTCTCTCCCCATCTCTCTCCCCCTTCTCTCTCTCCCCCCCCACACTCTTCTCTCTCTGTCTCTCTCTTTCCTTCTATCTTCTTCTTCTCCCAATCTCTCTCTCCAAATAAGCTTTACTGTTAGGGCTACATTAATTTACATTTGTATGGGAAAGGGGGGGGGGGGGGGGTAATAGGTAATATAAAGGGGAATGGGGTAAGTCTGTGTAAAGGTTTTTCATGTCCCTCTCAGTCTGTGACATGCTATCACATATTGTGAAGCTATTTTCACCATTGGCTCCTCCTCTTCCAGTAGAATTTAAAGTTTCCTCTTGTCTTCTATATAATTTAAGTGGGGATGAGAGTGAATAGTCTCTGGAAGTGAGTGTCCCTCACTGATGAGTACTTAAGGCGATGTAGCAGGAAGTGGTCCTCCCTTAGCTTGTAGGTCTGTCTGTGCCATCCTCTTTAGAATCCCAGGCTGTAGGCACTCAATTTCTCTCCGTCTCTCTATTTCCTTCTGTCTCTCTCCCCCACCTTCTCTCTCTCTTTCTCCCCCTCTCTTCTTCTGTTTCTTCTTATTTTCTCTCTCTCCTTCTCTCTTCTGTCTCTCTTTCTCCCACTCCCTTCTCTCTTTCTCCTCCTCTCTTTTCTCTCCCCCTCTCTTCTCTCTCTCTCTTCTTCACTCTCTCCCCCCTCTCTTTCTCTTCTCTTGCTATATTCTCTCTCTCTCTCTTCTCTTGCTCTATTCCCTCTCTTCTCTCTCTCCCCCCACTTCTCTCTTTCTCCCACCCCCTTGTCTCCCTCTCCCCCTTCTCTCTCTTCTTCTCTCTCTCCCCCCACTTCTCCCTTTCTCCCACCCCTTCTCTCTCCCCACTTATCTCTTTCTCCCACCCCCTTCTCTCTCTCTATCTCTCTCTCCCACCTTCTCTATCTCTCTCGACCTTCTCTCTCCCCTCTCTCTCTCTCCACATCTCTCTCCCCCTCTCTCTCCCCCCTTTCTCTCTTCTCTCTCCCCACTTCTCTCCTCTCTCTCTCTTCTCTCTCTCCCCACTTCTCTCTTTCTCCCACCCCCTTCTCTCTCTTCCCCCTTCTCTCTCTCCCCCATTCTCTCTCTTCTTCTCTCTCTCTTCTTCTCTCTCTTCTCTCTCTCTCCCCACTTCTCTCTTTCTCCCACCCCCTTCTCTCTCTCCCACCTTCTCTATCTCTCCCCTTCTCTCTCTCTCTCTCTTCTTTTTCTCTCTCTCTCTCTACATCTCACTCCCCCTCTCTCCCCCTTTCTCTCTCTCCCCACTTCTCTCCTCTCTCTCTTCTCTCTCCTCTCTCTCTCCCAACTTCTCTCTTTCTCCCTCCCCCTTATCTCTCTCTCTCCCACCTTCTCTATCTCTCGTCCCCTTCTCTTTCTCTCTTCTCTCTCTCTTCTTCTCTCTCTCCACATCTCTCTCCCCCTTTCTCTCTTCTCTCTCTCTCCCCACTTCTCTCCTCTCTCTCTCCTCTCTCTCCCACTTCTCTCTTTCTCCCACCCCTTCTGTCTCTCTCCTCTCTCTTCTCTCCTTTCTCTCTCTCTTCTTATCTCTTCTCTCTCTATCTCCTCTCTCTTCTTATTTCTCCTTTCTCTTCTTATCTCTCTCCTCTCTCTCTATTCTTCTCTCTCTTCCTCTCTCTCCTCTCCTGTCTCTTCTTATCTCTTCCCTCTCTCTTTCCTCTCTCTCCATTCTTCTCTCTTTTGTCTCTTCCCTCTTCTCTCTCTCCTCCCTCTCTCTTCTTATCTCCTCTCTCTCTTCTCTCTCTCTCTTTCCTCTCTCTTCTTATCTCTTCTCTCTCTCTCTCTATTCTTCTCTCATTTCTCTCTCTCTCCCCCCCTCTCTCTTCTTATCTCTCTCTGTCTCTCTCTCTCCTTCCCCTCTCTTCTTCTTATCTCTTCTCTCTCCTCTCTCTCTTCTCTCTCTCCTCTCTCTCATATGCACAGCCATTTCCATAGACAGAGTTCACCTAAGCGATGACTAGCCTGCTCGGCAGCTTTGAAGTGTGCGCGTGGTATGCTGTGACTTGCAGCAGGGCACACTGCAGGCATAGCGATAGCGATCAGTTGGCAGGCAGAAGAGAGATAGCGATCAGGCAGACTTCCTCTATTACTAATAAGATAACCGGCATGTAGTGTATAGAGAGTTGGTGACGGGCTGTGTCTGTGCTGTTCACAGTCTATGGAGCAGCGCTGGATCGCTCCTGTGTACCATGCACCATTTCAGAACATAATGAGCTTTCGGTATTTGTTGCTATCACACAGGAGAAGATTGATGAGAGCACTTATGTATGTAAAAGTTTGCTTTTCACATTAAGGAATAAGGAGTGGAAGCATTTTTTTTTTTTTTCCTAGAAAGGTATAATAAATGCAACACAAGACAACCAGCCCCTACCTGCAGCACACAGACTGTGGCTACTGCAAGCCTGCTACATATAGTGTGCAGACATGAATGCGCCTATCATGTACTCTGAGGATCAGACACAACACTCACCCCCTGTATACACTAATATACTCTTTATGTATAAAGGAGAGGATATCTGTTTTTTTTTTTGTTATAACTGTGCACTTGAAAATGAAAGTTGGAATGATTCCTTGCGATTGACTCACTTTTCCCGATTTTATAAAAAATCCCTGTAATGCAGCTGAGTGCTGACTACTCTATCAGACACCTGTATGAGAGGGTGTAAGGCAGTGTTTCTCAAATCCAGTCCTCAGGCCCCCCCAACAGGTCATGTTTTCAGGATTTCCCTCAGATGAAACGGCTGTGGTAATTGCTAAGGCAGTGAAACTGATCAAATCACCTGTGAAAAATAATGGAAAACCTGAAAACATGACCTGTTGGGGGGGCCTGAGGACTGGATTTGAGAAACACTGGTGTAGGGAAATAATATTGGGTCTGGGATTAAAAGTACCATTTCAGTCTTTGCAGATGACACCAAGCTATGCAGTGGAATAAAGTCCTTACAGGATGTCTCCAATTTACAAGCCGACCTCAATGCTCTGTCTGATTGGGCAACTATGTGGCAGATGAGGTTTAATGTTGATAAATATAAAGTTATGCACTTGGGGGCTAAGAGTATGCATCCATCATACATACTAGGGGGAGAGTACAACTGGGGGGATCTGTAGTGGACAAGGATCTGGGGGTTTTAGTAGATCATAAGCTCAATAATAGCATGCAATGCCAAGCTGTGGTTTCCAAAGCAAGCAAAGTCCTTTCTTGTATTAAGAGAGGTATGGGCTCCATAGGGAGATATCATTTTGCCCCTGTACAAATCATTAGTAAGACCTCATGAAGAATATACAGGTCAGTTTTTGGACACCAGTTTTCAAAAAGGATATCAGGGAACTGGAGAAAGTGCAGAGAAGGGCAACCAAACTGATGAGGTATGGAGGAAAGATTAGAGGAACTGAATTATTATTATTATTTATTCTCTCTTGAGAAGAAGAGATTAAGGGGGGATATGATCAACATGTACAAATATATAAGGGGTCCATATAGTGAACTTGGTGTTCAGTTATTCACCTTACGGTCAACACAGAGGATAAGGGGGCACTCTTTACGCCTAGAGGAAATTAGATTTCATCTCCAAATACAGAAAGGTTTCTTCACAGTGAGAGCTGTGAAAATGTGATAGGAGGTGGTTCCGGACAGCTCAGTAGATTGCTTTAAGAAATGCCTGGATTCTTTTCTAAATGCCCACAATATAACTGGGTACTGAAAGTTATAGGTAAATTTGATCCAGGGAAAATCCGATTGCCTCTTGGGGGCCCGGAAGGATTTTTTTCCCCTGCTGTAGCAAATTTGTTCATGCTTTGCTGGGGTTTTTCGCTTTCCTCTGGATCAACTGTGGGTATAGGATTGGGTATATGGGATTGTTTAATATTATTATTTATTTATTTATTTAGTTGTATGGTTGAACCCGATGGACTTGTGTCTTTTTTCAACCTGACTAACTATGTAACTATGAGAGTTGCAGAGCTGTGACTCTACAAGCACTTGTGCAAATGATCATTAGAATACATTTTAGAGTGTCTTTAGACACCATCTAGGTTTGAGCCCCACATGCAATCAAAGTGTAGGGGCTCTGCCCTGAAAGTCAAATTGCTATGAATATATAAGCGTTTATTATTTGCAGAGATTTTCCAGGTTGTTGGATAATTTAATTGACAAGTAAGTAAGGCTACATTCCCACAGCACTTTGGCTGAGGCCAGGGGTGGCCGCCAGCAAGAATCAGTAGAGTCTTGCCAGCGGTTGTAAACACTGCTTGCACATACTGTGTGAGAACAGCTGCAGCTGTCAGATTTATACTCTGTACAAATCAATGGCCAGTGCTGCTGCTCATCTGAGAATAGAGTCCCTGACCAACCCTGGACGCAGCCAGTGTGCACCCAGGGTCAGCATTTTTTGCAAAGGTTTGTCTTCACACATACTGATCTCAGCTAATAGGCCAGTTTGTATGTAGCCTTTAGCACAGGGTGTTGCTGCATCCAGAGGTGGCAGCTAAACTGCAGTGTGATTGTAATCTAGGTTTACCTGTCCTTCAGAAAAGGGGACAGTCCTCTCAATGTAAATCTAGTTATGCAAGTAGAGTATTGAACAAAAAAAGCAGAACTGACATATGCCTGCATCAACACAAGTGATTTGGATGCAGGGATTTCCCCTCCTGTTCTATTGTATTCTGACAGCGGAGACTCCCTACCCCACCAGAATACACAGATCAGTGTTTGCAGCCATGATCACATGACCATTAATCAAATGCTGGTGTTCTGGCAAGACCGGTTTCTATTGAACAGACAGCAATGCCCACATACCAAAATTCATCTGGTTCCTACCAAACTGTCCAGGCTTAAAGCTAAGGTTCACCTAAAAGTGTAAGTTCCGCTTTAAGGCCCCCCCCCCCCTTAAGGAACATTTTTTGGGTGGTGGGGAGCAGGTACCTGGTTTTGGCAGGTACCGGCTTCAACTACCACTCTGATTACTTAGGCGGTCTGAGCGGAATTTCTCCTCTCCTCCACTCTCCCTGTAGTCTTCTGAGACAAATCACGGATTCCAGAAGACTGCGAGACCAATCACAATGCGCAGCCTGCCTCGCGCATGCAAGTCGCAAGCTGCTACAACTGGGTGCCCACAGTTAATATGCCGGCATTGGGGACAGAAGACTGATGGAAAGAATGGCTTGGATGAGTAAGTGTCTGTTTATTAAAAGTCAGCAGTTTCATTTTTTGTAGCTGCCAACTTTGACCACTTCCCGACCGTCGCACGCCGATGTACGTCAGCAGAATGGCACGGGCAGGCATATTGGCATACAGGTACGTCCAGTTTTAAATGCCGTTCGGAACCCCCGTGAGTCCGCGATCGTCTCACGGGGCAGCTGAACGAGGAGATGCCGTTGTAAACAGCATCTCCCTGTTCTGCCTAGCAACAAGTGACGCTGATCTCTGCTCCATGTAATTGGAGCAGAGATCAGTGTTCACTAAAACAAAGCCCAGCCCCCCACAGTTAGTAACACACCCCTAGGAACACTTAACCCATACACTGCCACCCACTGGTTAACCCCTTCACTGCCAGTGTCATTTACACAGGAATCACTGCATTTGTATAGCAGTGATTGCTGTATAAATGACAATGGTCCCAAAAATGTGTCAAAAATGTCCGATGTGTCTGCCATAATGTCGCAGTCACAATAAAAATCGCTGATCACCACCATTACTAGTAAAAAATAAATATTAATAAAAATGCCATAAAACTATCCCCTATTTTGTAAACGCTATAACTTTTGCGCAAACCAATCAATAATCGTTTATTGCGATTTTTTTACCAAAAATATGTAGAAGAATACGTAGCAGCCTAAACTGAGGGAAAAAAATGTTTTTTTATATATTTTTGGGGCATAGTTATTATAACAAAAAGTAAAAAATAATGTGTTTTTTTCAAAATTGACGCTCTTTTTGTGTTTATAGCACAAAAAATAAAAAAAGCAGGGGTGATCAAATACCACCAAAAGAAAGCTCTATTTGTGGGAAAAAAAAGGAGATCTATTTTGTTTGGGAGCCACGTCGCACGACCGCGCAATTGTCAGTTAAAGCAACGCAGTGTCGAATCGCAAAAAGTGGTCTGGTCTTAAGCCAGCAAAATGGTCCGGTCTGAAAGTGGTTAAGTAAACACAAATATGACTGGAGCACAAATTTAGCAAGAAAAAAACTGCGCTGGACAATAAACTAAACTAAATAGCAGCAACACCATGTGAGATACACAAATAACAACAAAATAAAAAAAGGCTGCGCTCCAAAATTAACCTAAAAAATGATCAGTGAATACGTATTATGAGCAAGAAATAAATCTCATATAATACAATCTCATATCCTGTAACTGAAATAACAAATTCCTGTGAAAAGAAGCATATCCTGTGGAAAAAAAAGATTTATCTAATAAAAATAACAAATAAGTGTCCAAAATCTGTGAATAATTTAGTGACAGCTTGTGACGATTTCCACAGTTGCAGTGACTTTGCTGGATCAATCCCACCACCGCGTAAAGTGTGCGCTTACCAGCTGTACGAAATTTAATGCCTTTGGCTATTGCCCAGCCAGGGCCTTTTCTCAGTTGGTCTCGACAGACGATCTGGTCATCACCTCTTATGGAAGGGTCCTCCGGTCTAGGTTGTATCCGTGCAATCCTCCACTAGCAATGAGTGGTATTGCAAAAGGATGATGATGCAAATTCACTCAAAGAAAAGAGAAATTAAACGGCCATAGGTAAAACCCATAGGGTATTTATTGTAAAAAAACACATGCCACAGGCGTATAAAAACAGGAATCAGACCAGTAGTGGTGTAGCTTGGGGGAACACCATACCAAATGTATGAGATCACCCTGTGGGTTTGCACATTTAGCACAGATAGGGGATGGTATACCCTCTTCCATTTTTTCTTTAGCTGCACAAGGGTATCCCTCCAAGAGAGAAGCAGCATAGCGTAGCAGTGGAGCTTTACATGAATTAATCTAAATCTGGCCACTGACATCTGATTGTAAAATCTCTTGACCTTGAACAAGAATGAGCATATCAGATGTCAGAACCCCTGATATGCATATATTTATATCCTTAAGGACATAAGGATGATGCTAACTGTTTAAAGATTACATATTTAAAAACAGGTTTGTAGGACAGGAGATGTTTCATTGAGAGTCTTGTTCATCTATAAATGGTCTGAGAATAACAG
The DNA here is from genome assembly GCF_037356315.1 of Lithobates pipiens. Lineage (NCBI taxonomy): Eukaryota > Metazoa > Chordata > Amphibia > Anura > Ranidae > Lithobates > Lithobates pipiens. Next base: position 369,918,372 of record NW_027507758.1, on the reverse strand, counting down.
AATGACAGAAAAGTAGGAAACCATTTGAAAGTGGCAACGCCTTGTTTTGTTGGACATTTTACAGATATGGTGCATGCATGGAAACACCATTGCCTTTTCTATAGAGGAAACAACTCCAAAGCTTTCCTTGAAATTTTCCAGCAGGGGAGTTAAATAATGTTAAACCTCACATGTCCAATAATTGAAATGTGCATGCTGTGCTCATATCAGGTACGTTATTTGCAAATATCAGGCCATAGATTTTCAGCCCTTGTCAAATACTGTATGACCTCATAATGTTTACAAGCCAATGAAACCAACTGTGCCAGCTGATTTTCCGACACAAACTGATAGCTGACTGCTATAAAAAAAGATAGATAATGTGCTGATAATGCATAGATTTGACGGCAATAGATACTGTAAGGCAGTTTATATGCTGATTATACCTACATACTGATATATGACTTTCATGTGGCTGACATTGTATATATACTGTATTGGTCTAAATCATTAAGCAAGTTTCATGTCAAAAACTTCTTCAGTTTTTTTCCAAGCAGCAAAGATTATCTTTGTCATAGAGATATTTATTTTTAAACAAATATGTTAATAAAATATAGTGAAAAAGCTAACAAAAGTTTTCCCATACACAAGCTAATACATACTGTATATCGCCATTAAAACCTTTTATTTTATAAAGCATTAATAAATAATTTAATTGGCCTCAAACATAAAATTCACCAAGGGTTCCTTCAGATGTGCAGCCAGGGGGTGGTAAAAGCTGGTGGTTGAGCTACCGTTTTACTGACCCCTGACTGCCCACCTGAACAAGGATATGCAGCCGCTCAGGGCTGTACATATGCAGTGGCCACAATACTATGCTTCATGGATAAAATTAAAAATAATATTAAATAGAGCTTCTGTGCAACCGCCCTGCGACCATGAACAATGCAGTTGTGGTGATTCAGACATTTGAAGGTTAATATGGGTGATGAAGAGGTGACATGTTGCCTGCTGGCTGCTTATCAACCACCCTCTGAAAAGTGATGGAAAGGGATGCCGCAAGTTTAAATGAGCCCATATTTCCACTTCTCTAGTCCTCATTGTCTTTCTCGTGGTATTCTGAGGACTGCATGTCTTCTTGGAGTATGCTTATTTTGGACGGTCAAGCATAAAATACTGGATAATTTATTTAAAATACAGTATCTCACCCCTCACATTTTTGTAAATATTTTATTATATCTTTTCATGTGACAACACTGAAGAAATTACATTTTGCTACAATGTAAAGTAGTGAGTGTACAGCTTGTATAACAGCGTAACTTTGCTGTCCCTTCAAAATAACTCAACGCACAGTCATTAATGTCTAAACCACTGGCAACAAAAGTGAGTACACCCCCTAAGTGAAAATGTCCAAATTGGGCCCAATTAGCCATTTTCCACTCCAGTGTCATGTGACTCATTAGTGTTACAAGGTCTCAGGTGTGAATGGGGAGCAGGTGTGTTAAACTTGGTGTTATCTCTCTCACTCTATTATACTGCTCATTAGAAGTTCAACATAGCACCTCATGGCAAAGAACTCTCTGAGGATCTGAACAAAAAAATTATTGCTCTACATAAAGATGGCCTAGGCTATAAGAAGATTGCCAAGACCCTGAAACTAATCTGCAGCATGGTGGCCAAGACCATACAGTGGTTTAACAAGGACAGGTTCCACTCAAAATAGGCCTCACCATGGTCGACCAAAAAAGTTGAGTGCACGTGCTCAGCGTCATATCCAGGAGTTGTCTCCTGGGAAATAGACATATGAGGGTGAGGGGTCAGCCTGTCAGTGCTCAGACAAAATGCCACACACTGCATCAAATTGGTCTGCATGGCTGTAGTCCCAGAAGGAAGACTCTTCTAAAGATGAAGCACAAGAAAGCCTGCAAACAGTTTGCTGAAGACAAGCAGACTAAGGACATGGATTACTGGGACCATGTCCTGTGGTCTGATGAGACCAAGATAAACTTATTTGGTTCAGATGGTGTCAAGCATGTGTGGCAGCAACCAGGTGAGGAGTACAAAGACAAGTGTATCTTGCCTACAGTCAAGCATGGTGGTGGGAGTGTCATGGTCTGGGGCTGCATAAGTGCTGCCGGCACTGGGGAGCTACAGTTCATTGAGGGAACCATGAATTCCAACATGTACCGTGACATACTGAAGCAGAGTATGATCCCCCCCTTCGGAGACTGGCCACAAGACAGTATTCCAACATGATAAGGACCCCAAAACACACCTCCAAGACTATCACTGCCTTGCTAAAGAAGCTGAGGGTAAAGGTGATGGACTGGCCAAGCATGTTTCCAGACATAAACCCTATTGAGCATCTGTGGGGCATCCTCAAACAGGTGGAGGAGCTCTAGGTCTCTAACGTCTACCAGCTACATGATGCCATCATGGAGGAGTGGAAGAGGACACCAGTGGCAAGCTGTGAAGCTCTAGTGAACTCTATGCCCAAGAAGGTAAAGGCAGTGCTTGAAAATAATGGTGGCCACACAAAATATTGACACTTTGGGCCAAATTTGGACATTTTAACTTAGGGGTGTACTCAATTTTGTTGCCAGCAGTTTAGACATTAATGACTGTGTGTTGAGTTATTTTGAAGGGACAGCAAATGTACACTGTTATACAAGCTATACACTCATTACTTTGTAGCAAAGTGTAATTTCTTCAGTGTTGTCACATGAAAAGATATAATAAAATATTTACAAAAATGTGAGGGGTGTAGTCACTTTTGTAAAATACTATATATTCACAATTGCTATCCTACTATCAAAGTATTAGCATTTAAAGTATCACTAAACCTACATCATAAAAAAAAAACTATCAATAAATGGTGTATTACATGCTGTTCATGCTCACTCAGTCACTATGAGATACATTTTCTGTATTCTGCAAAAATCCTGGTTGATCCAGCTGTTCTCTGTCTCCACCTTCTATTCATGTCCCCAATTCACCTAGGGATTTTGCAGCTGTGGTGGAAACTCTGCACATGCTCAGTGTTCAGTGAATTTTTATTCTGAGCATTTCCTCCCTATCGCATCTAAGCAGCCCATGTGTCTATAGAGTCACACGTGTGGGTGTATACACAGTGGTAGATGACAGCCCACTCCTTCCCTCCTCCTTCATGCCCACTAAACAGCTAAACACAAAGGGGGAGGGATATTACATATAGATTAATGGTGGCTTCACCTTCCTCTTATTCTAAGACACAGGCTGGAGGGGTGTAACACAGTCTGTGACAAGCAGAAGTCCACCCACATCATATTATTTCCACAAAAGATTTGATTTCAGATGTATATTTGTATGCCAATTTAAAACAGTTTGTTGATATTAAAGCGGAGGTCCACCCTAAAGTGGACCTCCGCTCATCGGAACCCTCCCCCCCTCCGGCGCCACAATTGGCACCTTTCAGGGGGGAGGGGGGTGCAGATACCTGTACAGTACAGGTATTCTGCACCCACTTCCGGGATAGCTCTCTGCGGAAAGGGGCGTAGATTACGCCCCTTTCCGCAAGTGCCCGCCCCTTTCCGCAAGTGCCCCGCTGCCTGCTGGGAAACACACAGATCCCAGAGGCAGCGGGGACCATCCTTATTGCGCATGCGCAGTAGGGAACTGGGAAATGAAGCCGAAAGGCTCAATTTCCTGATTCCCATACCCAAGATGGCGGCGGCAGCACCCGACAAGACGATCTAGAGATCGGCTTCGGGTGCCGACATCGCGGGCGCGCTGGACAGGTAAGTGTCACTATTTTAAAAGTCAGCAGCTGCAGTATTTGTGGCTGCTGGCTTTAAAAAAAAAAACTCCCGCTTTAATATTTTTTCTTTCCTGCAGACAGGCTGAGAAAGAGCTGGGCCATCTGACTGTAGTATATTGATTAGGAAAAAGGCACTTAGATTTTGTTTTAAATAAAATAATTACCATCATCCCCATACAGAAATAGAAGAGACGATGTAAGTTAAACAGTGTGTGTCTAGTATCACTTTAAGAACCTTCTGCGCTCTGCTTAGTGTTTCAAAGTGAACTCTGTTTCTCTTTGCTAAAACATTTTGATTCATAAATATAAATAATTCCTATATTCTCCAGGTTAGGTGATTGTGGCTAGCAGTCTGAGGACCAACAGTTGAGAAACCCTGGTGATCACTGATGGCTCTTTTCAGTGACATTCAAAAACGTTTTGTTTTAACTTGGTCACTATGAATGACTGTCACTTAGATGGTTACTATAAATCCCTGATAGGTTAATATGCATAAGAGGCAGCACCAAGCCTCAGAATTCTTTTTTTTGTGATCATTTTTCCTTCTTTTGTAACCCTCTTTGGGGGGATACAGAGGATGGTAAGAGGAGTCAAAAGACTAACGTTGTTCAAGCGGCTTGAAAACATCTCTCCTTACTATTGTTTGTTGGTTTGCACAGATAAATGGAAGTTCCGCACATTACACAGACCCCATGGTATTTCCAAGTGTGCATATCAATATTATCTTTTTTCAAACAATCACATGAGTCAAAGAGGGGAGCTTGTACAACAGGTGCCAACATTCAAGTGTGTCTAGTGCAGCATGGTGTTTAAATACAACGCTGTTCATATTTAATACATTAACTGATATTTCATGGCCCATAATTGCTGCTGCACTATTACAAGAGTTCTGCTGACCTTTTTTTCTCTTTTGTTGTTAAGAGAATAAAATTTAAAAAAGTGCCCCTTTCCCCAATATTCTTAGCCGGGTGGGCTTGCATCCATGGAAAAGGGGGTGTGAGGTTGTAGCCTACTCCTTCTATGTTGACATTAAGCTGCATATCCTACAGCAGTAAGCAAATGCCATGAGAGGTACCCTTATTCAGGTGCTTTGGTTGAAAAGTTATATGACTCTCTGGTAATTTTAGCTTTGGGGTTACCTGTAACATCACTACACTACCAGGGCTGTTTTTAAGGCAGAGCAAAAGGGGCAGCTGCCCTGGGCCCTGTCATTGTTGTGGGGCCCAAAGCAACACATACTATCTTGGTTTAAATTCCATTGTCCCTTGAGGTTTTAGTCCCGTGCTGTGTCCCAATATCTCAGTGTGAAGTGCTGCTACTAATGCTGCCCAGCTCTACCCTTTTGTTGTGTACAGATGACTCACCTGCAGACCCTGTGTTTACATGTAAATTATCGGCATTCATATGTAAATAGCGGCGGCATTGTTATGTATATCTTGCCCCCCTGAGGTCATATCCACAGTAATCTCTAGCAGCCAATCAACAAGCAGAAATCATGTGCTGTAAGCTTTAGCAACTAATCAGTGAGCCGTAATGTGTGCTGTACCCTCTAGCAACCAGTCAGTGAGCGGTAATGATACACTGTAACCTCTGGCAACCAATCGCAATAGCTGCCTGATATGATTCAGTAAACTGATTTTGAGTCTAGCTGCTATTTATTGTATGTCTCAGAGCAGACGGAGAGCAAAACTGCATGGGGGGCCCCAAGAAAAGTTTTGCCCAGGGTCCAATCAATATTAAAGTCGGCCCTGTACACTACAATACATAGATTGGACAACAATCTTTGTCTTTAAATAGTCCCGCATAACACTGCTACTGTCAGGGAAAAAAAAGCGATAAGACAGGTAAGATAAGTGGTACATACGGTACATGGGAAGATAGTTACTCCATCCATCTGAAAATAACCTGCAGTTGGAAATGATCTTATGTCTATGACAACTTGTAAGGCAGGTTCAAAGGGGAATTTTTAGTTGAACAGATTGGAAGACAATGTCCAATTGCTATTATTTCACCTAGGATAAGGTGGTAGCTAGGCTTAACACAAAGGGTCGCAATTGCTTCCTTTATGATGAGCTGGTTCCATCAGCCATTCATTAACATATATCTGTAGCAGACATATTTATGGAAGGTAATGCAATGTTTTTAGATTTTGTGCCCTATAGGTCCAACGAGACTCTAATGTCTACGGATAGTTTTGTCAGAGAAATACATTTATCCTGAAAATGAAAAGAGAAAATGCATAATCACTTTGATGTGTTTTTGTGAACTTGCCTAAATGTTGAATTGTTCCTATTTCTTTGGACAGTTTTTAACCAGATGTCCTTTATCAACACAGAGATACAAGAATTGATGTTGGAAATTTTCCTTTGGATAACTCTGTGGATAGTTCATATAAGGATTTTTCATTGTAGAAAAAGAAGCAGATTGGCAGTGGTGTTAAATTCTCAGTATGATATTAATTAGCTGCCAAAAAACACATATCTGGTGTTTTGATGTCATCATCAGTCCACCTTTATAACTAGTTGCATGGCCATATCAAGGATCACAGAAGGTAGTTAATAAACAAGAGTATTTTATTAAGACATTGTAAAGTCCTATCTGAAATTAACTACAAAGGGATGAAAGAGATAATAAGTATCCCACTTACAGATTTTGGAGTGCAACTTTAGCACTAAGAGCACTGTCAGATTAATAATACAATTTCCAAGGATATTGTCTAAAAAGCCTCCACAAAAGTCCCAGGAAAATTCTGTAGCATTACAGTGATCATACCAACATTGTGCAGTATATCGTATAATTGATAGGGTGATGTCTTTTGATGGGGCCAGGACATACAGTCATGTATAAAAGTAAGCAGATTCCATGAAAATTGTTGACCTTTCAGCATATATGAACAAGCAAATATGAGATCTTTATTTAAACAGTGTCTACAGGTTAAGGGGATACACTTGAAAACTGTGCAGTTTCAATCATTTATTCAACATATGCCTCTGTAGCAGAAATCACTCCTTGAAGTTATTTTTTTACCTGCCCACTAATCTCTAACATTTACTTACTGAAATTCATGACCACTTCGCCACGCAAAATTCTTTTGGAATTAACTGCCCATTTCAAAAAACCCCTACAAAATGTCAGTGAGAATCAAATCAGGGCTTTGACTAGGGCAGTGCATAACTCTTTATTTCTTTTTTGAGTCATTTCTTGATGGATTTCTTGGTGTGTTTCAGATCATCATGATGTTGAAAAACTAATTCCCAGTTTTAATTTAACTTTGGGACAGATGGCCTCACAGTCTTATGACACACACTTTGATATGATGCAGAATCCATAGTTGATTCAATGACTGTGAGCTGCACAGTGTCAAAAACTATGAATCAGGCTGAGACAGAAGTACAATTAAATCACACTTGTTTATTAATAAAAATAAAAAGGTAAATAGAAAAAGCGTAGTCAAGCAAGCCAGTAACCAGTAACCAGATCGGGTAGTCAGCCAGGCCAGGAGTCAGGGATCCAAGTAGAGCACAGCAAGCAGAATAAGGAGCCAGAAGGGATGTCAGCAAGCCAGTCTTTAAGCAAACCGCAGGAGATGGTTTCTAGTGATGTGACCAAGGCGAAGGCAGAGGTGAAGTGAGCTGGAAGGCTTTAAGTAGGCAGGTCAGACGAGCATCATCAGGAACAGCTGGTAACTGTGGAGAGAGGAGAGAGCTGGCAATTAGCTGACAGCTGAGCTGACAGCCCAAAGAAGGAAGGGCTAAGCCAGCCCTGACACACAAGCCCTGGAGCACCTGAGCAACTCCAAACCATAATATTTGCTCCGGAAGACTTCACGATTTTTTTGGAGTTCTTCTGCAATTCTGTCTTCGGTTTGCAGCAAACATGTCTACAGTCTACATTTCTACAGTTACTGTGATCAAACAACAACCCTATCTTTGATTGATCAATCTACTACACTTTTTTCCAGAAGATCTGACCTTTACCTATATGGTCAATGGAAAACTTCAATCTTGTTCTAATGTTGTTTTTTAGACAGCAAAATGTTTCTTATTCTGCCATCTCTTTATGATTGTAGATCAAAGCACTTTGATTCCAATGGTTGCAAGAGTTGAACTTGCCGAAATGAAATTTGGAGGTCCTGGAGACTTCTTAGCATCAAACAGTCAGTCTTTGGTTGCATCTGCTGGACCAGCTAGTCCTGGACAATTTATCAGTTGCTGGAAATCTATGCCACTTGTAGATTATTTCCTTACATTTTATTTCATATTTCAAATAATGTTTTAAAATTCCTGGCCAGACTCATAAGTATCTACAACATTTGTGCTGAGGGGCTTAAAGAGCTCTACTGATTTTGACATAATGGCACTACACATGTCAATAGCAAGGAGAACACCAGACTCCAGATATCTCAGGTTTTTAATGTGAAAAGTTCCACCCACACACTCACGTATACTTATGTATTTCATAGTGGTGGTAAATGTAGAAGTGTCGTTACTTTTTCAGACAAATCTGCATTTTTGTTCATTTGAAAAATGAACGATAAATAATGACAAATAATATACCATCTAAATTTTTGAAATTTTGTGTCATTCATTCAAGTATATCCCCTTTACCTCTAAGGCCGCGTACACACGAGAGGATTGTCCGTCCAACTTAGTCCGCTGAAACGTGTTTCAGCGGACAATCCGCTCGTGTGTGGGCTTCAGCGGACTTTTTCAGCGGACAGTCTGGCGGACTAAGTCTTTCGGAATTTCCGTAATATTGTCCGTCCAAACTTGGTTTCAGCAGACAGTCCGCTCGTGAGTAGGCTAGTTCGACGGACTAAGTATGGCGCATGCTCAGAAAGGATTTACACGGCCGAAGGTTGCATTGCAGTGTATTGGACGTCGAATTTCTAGTCCCGTCGTACGTGCCGTACACGTCATCGCGCAAGCTTTCAGCGGACTGTCTGTTCGTCGTGTGTGGTCAAGTCCGTTCATTCAAAAGTAGGACGGACTGTCTGTCGGATTGTCTGACGGACTTAGTTGGACGGATAGTCCGCCCGTGTGTACGAGGCCTAAGCCCTACTTGAATCAAGATCTAATGTTTGCCCATTTAAACATGTTTTAAAAAGTCAGCTATTTTAATGGCTGTGCTTACTTTTTCATATGACGATAAAATATATTATTCAAGCATTTTGAAGCTGTTACACTTATTATAGTCATCTGAGAACCTGTTAAGAAGAAAAACCTTGGGCTTGAAAAAACTAAAAGAATGGTCCAAAAAGTAGGTAATTCATAGGCTTCTTTTACTAACTAACCTTTAATTGAAGAAACTGTTAAAATCAGTTTTAAATATAGTGGTCTGTAAAATTATAATGACATACACTACAACTCAGACCCTAATACTTAAACAGCCCTAGTCACGTTCTTCCTTTTTTACAGCTGTCTTTTTATACAACTGTGTTCACTGATACCCAGATGCAACCTAGATCTTTTTTCCAACTAAAATTTTTCAAACAAACGGATTGTCTATTCAAAGCCCCATCCAATGGCAATATCAAAACAGGCCAAGGTGGCTAAGTACAGGTGTCAATCTGTATGCTCATGGGTACACATCTGCACTGTGTGGTGAAAGGTATAAACCAAACAATGGTGCATGCCTATGGACATAGAGGGGCATCAGTTTTAAGTGAAACAAGTTCATCACTCAGTAACGAATTCAATGCTGTAAGTAAAGGTACTCATAGACACTCTATAAAAATTGTCCTTTTCATTCCTTTCCAGAGACAGAAAATTACTATACAAATCTATGGATAACCCTGCAGTACTCTAAAGGTGGTTGAATCATATCTGCATGAACAACTTTCTTTCGCAAATCTACAGGAAGTATTATTCATGGGCTTGTGTTTCATTCAGTTAAACAATATCCAGGTGTGCATTCAGTACTGTTTCCATTTTTCCTGGACAGAGATAAGACATGAGATACAGAACACACTTCAGTACACTCTGTGATTTGTGAGTCATGTGGTGAGCCAATACAACCTATATAAGATGTCAGCATTTCCTCATTGAATATTAACGTATACATTTAAAAGAGTTCCTGACTTTCTTGTCCTCTCTTCCCTTTTTGCTTTCCCCCTTCCTTGCTTTATCGCTCTTCTTTTCCTCCCTTACTTCCCTCACTTTATAGCTTACTTCTTTCTTCCTTGCTTCTTTTTTTTCATTCTCCCCCTTCCCTAGATCCCTTTCTTCTTTACTGCTTTCTTATATTATTTGTCTTCTTTCCTTCTTTCCTTCCTTCCTTCCTTCCTTCCCTCTCTCCATTCCTCACTTTTTTTCCCTCCATTCCCTTCCCTTACACTTGCTTTTCTCTTCTGTCATTTCTATCCTTATTCCCCCTCAGCTAATTTTCTCAGTTAACCTGAATCAGCATATACAAACACTATATTGTCAAAAGTATTGGGATGCCTTCCTTTACACACACACACACAAACTTTATTGGCATCCCAGTCTTAGTCCGTAGGGTTTAATATTGAGTTGGCTCAATATTGTGTGTGTAAAGGCAGTCATCTCAATACTTTTGACAAAATAGTGTACCTACAATAACAAAAAAATTTATATATATACAGGGCCGTCTTTAATATTGATTGGACCCTGGGCAAACATTTTCTTGGGCCCCCTCTCCCACGCAATTTCCCTCTCCACATGTGTTGAGACATACAGTAAATAATATAATTATTATATTATATATAATTATAATGTATCATTACTCCTCACTGACTGGCTGCTAGAGGTTACAGCACACATTATGGTTCACTGTTATTTTGCAGAAGTTACAGCAAATGACTTCTGCCTGTTGATTGGTTGCTGGAGATTACTGTACATCAATGCTGCTCACTGATTGATTGCTAGAGGTTACCGAACATCTATACCACTCACTAATTAGTTGTTAGAGGTTACTGCACATTATTACTGCTCCCTGATTGGTTGCAAGAGGTTAGTGCACAGCATTACTGCTCACATATTGGTTGCTAAAGGTTACATCACATCATCTCCTCACTGCCTTCCTGCGTATTCACATGCACCAAAATGCAGGGTGTCGTGGCACTGTGTTATTTAGAAAAATGGTTTCATCTCCAATTTGCTTGGCTGATGTTAGGCTTAATGACCACAGTTGCAGGCAGGACTTTCAAGCATGATCCTTAACCTCCCCAGTGGGCAGCATTCAGCAGAAGTGATGGCTGTGACCTCAGGGGGACATTATATACATATGAATGCCACCTCTATTTACATATCAATGCCGCAGTCCATGACTATTTACATAAAGCTGGGCAGCAGCAGAAGAAGTTTACGCTGAGATATCGGGACACAGCACGGGACCAAAACTTCAAGGGATAAGGGAATTTAAACTGGGATAGTTGGCAAGTATGAGACAGCTGCTTTGGGCCCCACTACAATGATGGGGCCCAAGGCAGCTGCCCCTTTTGCCCTGCCTTAAAAACGGCTCTGTATATATAGTATTACAAAAAATATGCCAGTGGATTCAGAAAGTGAAACCTGTAGAACTAGCAAAGTAATGTCGTGTCTGGAGTACCTGGGGTTACCATTACTTCTTTAACAGAGCACCCAACCATTATCCACACACAACTCCTATTTTTGGGAGTTATTCCAAGCCCTTTTTATGTGTGCCTGTGGCTGGCTAGTCATTTAGCGGGCATCAGAAAAAACAACAGGAGATTTTTTACACATATTTGACTAGTAAGGAGTATAGTATGGGATCTGGGCAAATAAGAGTTCAACAAACATACAAAAATAATGCCACCATTATTAGTAACAATTAATCATATATGAAGGAGTTATAGAAAAATCCCCAAAGATAGTAGAAAAACTAAAATCTTAAAAGAGGATTATTGCCAACACTTTTTTGGCCATACTTCCTTTCTGGATCACAGGAGTGCACTTACTTTTGCTCTCCTGTGACCCGGAATTAGCAGACAGCGGGCTAAAGCCCACTTTCGGCTGATGTTGCTCCAGGCTCTGGAAGGAGCTTGACCATATGATATATCTGGTGTATATGCCTGATTGCCAGCTGGCTCATCCTTTCGGCATGCTCCAGTTAACACTGGAGGGGCAGAGGTAGAATGATGCTGCAGCTTAGAAGTCTATAGTACTCCTTTATTATCGTGACACCACTTATTTACATGTTAACATCATATTCCTCTTAACATTAAACTATACTCTATATCCAGGCTAAAGAAAGGAAAGTGACCTTTTAGTACCCAAACAAGACAGAGGCAGGCTTTCATCCCTAAATATATGCGAAAACAGAAAAAGGAAAAGAATGCGGGACTTTAAATGAAGCCTCTCTGTAACTACAAATAAGTATATAAGCTATTTGATCATAACCACAAATGGATTTATTAAACCAATCCCCAGTAGACAATCCACATAGCCATGATATAATTGATTAGTAATTCAAATTTTTTTCATGATTTTTGATAAATGAATATAATATATAGTGTACCATGTAAAGATACATAAGGTTTACAATGAAAACCATAATTAATAATAATAATAACAACATATTTAATCTTAAATGAGCATGATTAGTACAGAGAACAATGATACATACAATGGACATATAAATCGATTATACATGATTATCATACATGATACAAACAGTACATGATATAAAAATAAAAATTAAAAATTAAAATAAAAGAATTATGTATATACAAATATTGAAAAATTCATGATGGTGAATAAACTATAGCTTGGCACCCTTGAGTGTGGACTCTATGCATTTCATGGCGTTTAAAGACAATCATCAGGAGTAGGATGCTATAAAGTAAATTAATGTATATGAGTAAATAAATGGTCAAGCATCTAATATAATATGCTCTGTATCTGAAACACAGGAGACACAATCTAACAATGGATACTTTACCTATGGAGATAACTCATAGGTATGACTCTATGGCTCCATGGGTGGAATGGAGGTGGTTCGGAGCTAGTTCTCTCATCCGGGGTTGAGGCGGGAGACCCCTCCCCACTGGCCTCAGTTGCACAGTCCTCCCAAAGAAATGGAATGGACTGGGTCAGAGACCATAGGGCCCAGCAGCCAGGAAAAGAGCCAGGTGGCCGCAGCTTGAATTCAGGGTTGGAGGTATATATCCATGGGATATGGTGGTGAGGCTGTGAGTGAATAAAGTAAAATAGATGAGTGCTGAAAATCTAAAATTAAGTAGAGAAGTCAAGCAAATCAAGCATGTGGGGGGGGGGGGGGGGTGATGGAGCGATACAATGTATATCCAAATGATATCTCTGCCATCAAAATATATTTACAGTATATTTATATCCCAATAAAGTCTGAATATTATATAATTTTTCACATAGAACAACAGTAATCTACTGGTCTACAGTAATCTACAGGTATTGAATTCAAATTCTTCTATATCCATAGATGTCAAACATTAGCTGAATAATATGCATTTGCAGTGACTTTGTCAATTTGTATATCTTGGTAAAGTCTTTGTACAAATGGCAATAAGCAGCCACTTTGATTGAGTGTGGACTGTAGACAAACTGATTTTTCTAGATGAAATAATAGAAATCTGGTGTCTATGTCTGCATAAATGTATATAGCACTAACTGCCGCATGTAGTATAAAATTCTAAAATGTTCATAGGTAACCAAAATCAATCAAAGTAATGTGCTTCAGTCCTACTATTGCAGGTAAATGGTGCACCATGAATCATATGCCATCCGTGAAGTACTATGTTATAATTGCAGCGTTGAGTGCCACGTGAGGTTCCTTATAAATACCACTTAATTCCATATGCCATATAATCAGATGAATGAGGAGTAAAAGCCTGCATGAATCATATGTAAAGATTCATGAATGTGTTGCTGCCATTGTTGGATTGCAGGCAAAATGGAAAAAAATAGCTTGCCTGGGTAGTGTCTGGTGGGTGAGAGAAAACAAGTGTTTCAAGGCAGCAAAGATAATAAAATAGATTCTGATTATTGAGTTAAGTGGCATGTTTTGGATGATTCCGGTGTCCAGAATGTGTATAGACAAAGGTCCATACATGGAGAAAGTGCAGACCATTACACATTTACACAGGCAACTACGCTGTCACCAAGCAGTTTAGTAACTATGATAGACTACACCATGTCCAATAGATTCAGCAACAAACATGGGCAGAAGAGGCGTACTCAAGACATTGTGCCACCTGACCCTGACATTTTTCCCAAAGCCTACTTCAGATTGTGGCTAAGGTATTGGTTGCGCAATGTCTTATTAAAAACAATAAAACATACAACAGTGAGTTCATGTTGGCTGATTGTAACGGGGGATCCAACCAGACCAAAATGTGAAAATGATAAAGAAAATCATGTGAAAAAAAAATGTTATACAAAAATAATACGAAAACAAAAGTAAGTAATTAACATCACCATAATATATAATGAATATAAATATATAAAAAGTTTTTTTTTTTTATGTCATATTTTATTTTGATAAAATCTGAGGAACCAATCTAACATGAAGCAAGCATAGCTCATTGCTTTGTTAAATCTTGGGAAGCTCTTGGCTCTAAATTTATGTATCATATCACACTCAAGGTGTCAAAGTTCATTGTGCCAGTCACCTCCTCTGGAATGTACCTGATCTCAAAAACTAATTTGCAATCAGCATAATGTTGAAGGCAAAAATGTCTGGCTACCGGTGACCTTAGAGTCCAAGTATTGATGTTAAATATGATCTGTAATTCTGGGCCTAAACTCGTTTTGTTTTTTATATAGAGTATTTACATTTACACGAAAGTCAATTTATCACCCTTGCAATGTCATAGTTTGCAAATTGTTTAGCTAATAGGGTTTATGGCCTGGAACTACATTTCCTACTTCAATTTATCTGCAAAAGTTATATTTTCTACATTGATTTGTGCCCACTTTTTTCAACATCTCTCTCTTATTCCATCCTAAGCCCTTGTACACACGGTCGGAGAATCTGTCGGAATGAGTCTTATCGGACCGTGTCGTCAGATAATCCGACTGTGTGTGGTATGCATCGGACTGATTCCGTCCGAATCTCCGTCTGACCCAATTTTCCAACATGTTGGAAATATTTCCCGACCAACTGGGCCGGACGGACCTAATCCGATCATGTGTAGAGCATTTTCATTGGACCAAGTGCCACGCATGCTCAGATCAAATTCCTACATCAAAGCTATTGGCTACTAGCCTGAATGTAGTCCCATCCTAATGAAATTACGTCATCACGTTCTGAAAGATCGGATTTTTCGCCAACTTGGCCCGACCGTGTGTATGCAACAGTTTCGGACATAATCCGTCAGACTAAATCCGACGGGCAAAAACCGACGGATTTGGTTGGCAAAATCTCCGACCGTGTGTACGTGGGCTAAGAACTTTGTGCTAGTATATCCTATAGTGATTATGTCTTTCCTTAAGCTATAGGAAAAAAGAGGGGAAAAAACTGCGCTACGGAATAAAAACAACACTGGTTGGAAGCTGCAATTCTGATGTATACCAAAAATACACAAGTAAACAAAAGGAAAAAAGAAGAACTGCGCTAACCTCAAAATCCCAAAGTGAATGAGATGTATGTATGTACTAAACAAAAGAATAAAAAAACTACAAATATAATGCCTCTAGAGCCACCTCAAAAATGGTGCATTCAATTATATATGCATAAATGTACAAAATTGGTATAAAGTGAAACACAATTACGTGTCATTAATGTGATAAATAAAAACATATAAAAGATAAAAAATGAAAAAAACGTCCCAAAAACAAAAATATACCCCTAAAATTAAACACACCCCAAAACTTGAGAAGTGCATAAGATGAAAGACAAAAAAATGAATGCTAAAAATTATCAACTCTATATAACATCCATATAGTTATATAACAAATTATTAATGCAAAGTGTCCATATGGTTAACCACTTGGGATCCACGCTATTGCCAAATGACGGCATTAGCGCGGACCTACTTTTCCGGGACTACGTCTATTGACGTCGTCCCGTGTACGAGCGGCCTGCGCGCCCCCTGATCGGCGAGTCCATGAGACTCGCCTGATCACCGATCCATGAAAGGGGTCGATCCTGACCCCTTATCACGTGATCAGCTGTCAGCCAATGACAGCTGATCATGTGATAGAACGGAGCCGGTAATCGGCTATTATTCCTCCTCGCGCTGAAAAAAAAAAAGCCGATCACCGGCGGCCGTGATCGGGACATCAGTCCCGATCACGGCCAGCAATACAAGCGACCACCTGCCCCCTGCCAGTGCCCACCTGCCCCCTGCAGTGCCATCCTGAATAAAAGTAAGTGCCCCCGTCAGTGCCACCCAGCAGTGCCCATAGTGCCCACAGTGCCACCCACAGTGCCACCCAGCAGTGCCACCCTCTATCAGTGGTACCTATCAGTGCCCATCCGTGCCACCCATCCGTGCCACTTATCTGTGCCACCCATCCGTGCCATCTTATCTGTGCCCTTCTTTGCCCATCAGTGCCGCCTTATCTGTGCCCATCGGTGCCGCCTTATCTGTGCCTATTAGTGCCGCCTTAACTATGCCTATCAGTGCCCACCAGTGCAGCCTATCAGTGCCCACCAATGCAGCCTATCAGTGCCCACCAATGCAGCCCATCAGTGCCCACCAATGCAGCCTATCAGTGCCGCCTAATCAGCGCACTTCAATGAAGGAGAAAAATGACCCGTTTGCAAAATTTTATAACAAACTATTAAAACATGATTTTTTTTTTTTTTCATCTTTTTTTGTTTGTTTAGCAAAAAATAAAACTCCGAGCTGTAACTAAATACCACCAAAAGAAAGCTCTATTTGTGGGAAAAAAATTATAAAAATTTCATTTGGGTACAGTGTTGTATGACCGCGCAATTGTCATTCAAAGTGCATCAGCGCTGAAAGCTGAAAATTGGTCTGGGACTGAGGGGGGTTTAAGTGCCTAGTAAGCAAGTGGTTAAACAAACACCAGTGAGAAAATCTTCATGTGAATAACTGGATTTGAAACACACAAATTTAATTTCCTCTCCAGAAGTGTAATGTGCTCTTTCCCGTCACCAGACAAATGAATTGGCTCCTTACTGGCTCCAAGCGACCCCCCGTTACAGAGGGTCACCACAAGCAGAATGTAATCAAATGGATTTCCAGGTAGCTGTTCCCCTTAAGCGATCCCAGATCTTTCACACAGTGGGACTATAGCTGTTACTCCATATATCACTCCCAACTCAACGTAGTGTCACATAGGGAAAAACATAGGCTCCAGATAGTGTAAAACCAATGACTTTAATTCACAAATAATGAATGTATACACTTACATGAAAGAATTTAAAGCAGGCTCAAACAGAAGCGTGCGCCGGCCGGACACACGCCACAGAAAAACCAACACGTCCTTCCTGGTATGTAACGAACGAACACGACTGGGGTGACGTCGACACGTTCGCACCGCCCTACGCGTTTTGTAATAGCTTACGTCGTCCAGGGGCTAAGTGCCCCTGGACGACGTAAGTGACAACACATAAGAAATTACACTTTGCTACGATGTAAAGTAGTGAGTGTACAGCTTGTATAACAGTGTAAATTTGCTGTCCCCTCAAAATAACTCAACACACAGCCATTAATGTCTAAACCGCTGGCAACAAAAGTGAGTACGCCCCTAAGTGAAAATGTCCAAATTGTGCCCAAAATGTCAATATTTTGTGTGGCCACCCTTATTTTCCAGCACTGCCTTAACCCTCTTGGGCTTGGAGTTCACCAGAGCTTCACAGGTTGCCACAGAGCTGGTGAATGTTAGAGACCTTGCGCTCCTCCACATTCCATTTGAGGATGCCCCACAAATGCTCAATAGGGTTTAGGTCTGGAGACATGCTTGGCCAGTCCATCACCTTTACCCTCAGCTTCTTTAGTGGGGCAGTGGGGCACAAGAAGTCCCCACAGCAGTAGTGCACCTGAAAGTAAATGCCAACATCAAAAATAAATATTTTATTGTGCAACAACAAATGCAACAGTTTAGTACAAAATAATTATGTTTTTTTTTGTTGTCCAAAGTATGCATTGCAAAAAGGATTTAACTCTGGGAGGGCTATTTATTGACTGGCCTGAATTTACATGGAGAGAACATACAGTAGGTGTCTCAAGAATTTCATGGACCTTTTAGAAAAGTGAAACACTTTGGACAGTGACCTAGAAAAAACCCTATGGATCCCTATGAACCCTAGGCCTTGATTATGAACAAATCCAAACATTTTCCTTCTTTGATGTTCAATCCTAATGTTGCTCTCTTTGTCAATAGGCCTCCGAAGATATAACGCAATTCACCATTCCTAAAAAACAGTAAATAGGTGTAACTTAAATCAAGATTGAAAGACTGTCTTAGAGGGGTTGAATATGGATTTGATTGTTAAACCTTCAGGTAATAGGCAGTGTTGTAATTATGGCCAGAAACTACTATAAAGATATATGCTGATGTTTATTTGGCATTATTTATTTAGTAACCTCAGAAGGGTTTACCAATACCAGGACCTGGGGATATCTTAAAGGTCTATCTTCTACCATAAATAAAACAAAGAGTCCTGCGCAAATCGTGCTATCTTCTACCATTCTGTATTTTTTTGCTATTATCTGCTGTATTCCTACATGACAACACTTGTATATTAGGAAAAACTGTATGGGAGATGAAGATTTTGAAAAAGAAGCATGAGAAGAATGGGATATAAAAATACAAATTTTGGAAGGGTCTGTAAAAGATCGATGTTTAACCACTTGCTTACTGGGCACTTAAACCCCCCTCAGTCCCAGACCAATTTTCAGCTTTCAGCGCTGATGCACTTTGAATGACAATTGCGCGGGCATACAACACTGTACCCAAATGAAATTTTTATCATTTTTTTCCCACAAATAGAGCTTTCTTTTGGTGGTATTTAGTTACAGCTCAGAGTTTTATTTTTTGCTAAACAAACAAAAAAAGATGCAAAAAAAATCATGTTTTAATAGTTTGTTATAAAATTTTGCAAACGGGTCATTTTTCTCCTTCATTGAAGTGCGCTGATTAGGCGGCACTGATAGGCTGCATTGGTGGGCACTGATGGGCTGCATTGGTGGGCACTGATGGGCTGCATTGGTGGGCACTGATAGGCTGCACTGGTGGGCACTGATAGGCATAGTTAAGGCGGCACTAATAGGCACAGATAAGGCGGCACCGATGGGCACAGATAAGGCGGCACTGATGGGCAAAGATGGGCACAGATAAGATGGCACGGATAAGTGGCACGGATGGGTGGCACGGATGGGCACTGATAGGTACCACAGATAGATGGGACTGATGGGCACTGATAGGTGGCACTGATAGGTGGCTCTGATAGGTGGCACTGCTGGGCACTGATGGGCGGCACTGCTGGGCACTGATGGGCGGCACTGCTGGGCACTGATGGGCGGCACTGGGGTGCAGCACCTTTGAGGCAGATTTTGGGTGGCACTGTGGGTGGCACTGCTGGGTGGCACTGTGGGTGGCACTGTGGGCACTGCTGGGTGGCACTGTGGGCACTGCTGGGTGGCACTGTGGGCACTATGGGCACTGCTGGGTGGCACTGACAGGGGGGCACTTACTTTATTTCAGGATGGCACTGCGGGTGGCAGGTGGGCACTGGCAGGGGGCAGGTGTCCGCTTAAATTGCTGGCCGTGATCGGGACTGATGTCCCGAACACGGCCGCCGGCGATCGGCTTTTTTTTTTTCTCCTCGCGCTGTCAGCGCGAGGAGGAATACTAGCCGATTACCGGCTCCGTTTTATCACATGATCAGCTGTCATTGGCTGACAGCTGATCACGTGATAAGGGGTCGGGATCGACCCCTTACACGGATCGGTGATCAGGCGAGTCTCACGGACTCGCCGATCACAGAGCGCGCCGCGCGCGCCCCTCAGGGGGCGCGCAGGCCGCTCGTATCCGGGATGACGTCAATAGACGTAGTCCCGGAAATGTGGGTCCGCGCTATTGCCGTCATTTTGCAATAGCGCGGTACCCAAGTGGTTAAACAAATACTAATCCTAAGAAGTGTCTAGGAGATAATACACAAGAATTAAAATGAACAAGAAGCAAGGATGATCTTATACTATGTCAAATACAATAAAGTTATTGCCACAAGTTAAGTTAAAGTGACAAGCTTCCACAATGATATATGCTTGCTTCTTGAAAAAATCAGCCAATTCTATTGCCACAAAATATTTTCAGTTCATATAATGAGTGAGCGCCATTCAGTCCTAGAGTACTGTGAGACCAGCCTATGTGATGATTTACCCCCTAGATCAGTGATGGCGAACCTCGGCAACCCAGATGTTTTGGAACTACATTTCCCATGATGCTCAACTACACTGCAGAGTGCTGGGGCATAATGGGAAATGCAGTTCCATAACATCTGGGGTGTCAAGGTTTGCCATCGCTGCCCTAGATCAACCCTGTCCTCAGGGCCCACTAACAGGCCAGATTTTATGTATTACCTTGGGGAGATGCAGACTACAATACTGCAATCGCTGAGCAGCAAATTGTATCACCTGTGATGTATTTCAGTTATCTTGCAAACCTGGCCTGTTAGTGGGCCCTGAGAACAGGGCTGATGACCACTGCCCTAGAGGGTGTGTAAACAACAGGCTGGACTCACAGACAATAGGTTAAATTATGTGATTGCCATTCTGCCTGAATAGAACTACCGGCACTTGACTGAAAAGGAAACCGCAGACAGTGCTGGAGCATAGAGAGGGAAAGTAGGACTTAAACTTTTTTTTTTTTTTTTTTAAAGTAGGGGAAAGCTAAAAATAAAAACTGAAGTTCCACTTTAAATCACATCAGTTGGCTTTTCTCAATCTTCAAGAGCAGGCTCCAAGACACTTTTGGTTTGCCAACCTTCTCACCTTATCAAGTCCAAGAGTAACCTAATTTCTGCCATTCGTAACAGCAGTCTTGTTCTTTGTTATTACCCATAGCTTGTATGACCACAGGAGAGGACTAGGGCATTGAATGATAAATCACAAACTTTATCCAAAAAACATAGTTATTTTTCCTCTGCCATATATAGATCCAGTGTCTACAAAACTGCAGATGCTGACTCTTGTCCTAAGTAAATCTAAACTATAACTGAATGACATTTAATTTGCTAAAGAACTGTGTATTATTACCAGTTTCATGTTTTTTATACATAAAATACCATAAGCACCTTTTATTTTTTATTTTTTTCAAATCTCAGTACTACTGATTTCTTCCACACTCCTTCAGTCACTTTCTGTCTAAATGTACTTACTGCAGCGTCACATAAATATCATTTTCTCTCAACCAGCTTACTTATTGAGACAAAAATATATCATGCCTGTATATGTATCAGCATGGATGCTTAAGGTTGGGTGTATCCCTAGGTCATATAGGCTGTAGCCTAGGACACCACTGCTGTTGGGGGTTGGTATAGAGTAGAGATTATAGGTGGCCTGGAACCTGCAGGGTTGATCCATAGAATCCAGAACACTTTGAAGAGTGGTAGCAGGTGCCCTGTGCTGGAAGGTTCTGCATTCCAGACATCATAATAGGCACTTTCCATTCCAGACATCATAATAGGCACTGGAGATTAGTGTTTCCCCTAATGCACACCTGTGCTTCTTCACTTAGGCACCCTCTTTAATCATGTGGCCTATCACATTTCCAGAGAAATATAAGGATTTTTTTATTTCAGGTGCCTATTCCAAGAGTGAGTGGGGGGTAGGAGGTGTGAGCATCACACATTACCCAACCCCATCTGCAGCCCCCATTCAGCTGCAATATCCGAGCACACATCCCTCTAATCCTAACCACAGGTACCCAGTCAGCTACAGTGCCCTCTATCCATAGCCATCCTGCTAGCTACAATGCTCCCCATCCACAGTCCTCAACCCTTCATCACTTGCAGTGTCCCCTATACACAGCTCTCCAACATCTGTATTGCTTCTAAGAACCATGCACAGGCCCCTAGTCATCTGCATTGCCACCTAGCACTATGTGCCCCCCCCTCACCCCCCCCCCTCAGCTAGCCAAACTGTTCTCCATCCCTTTCAATGCTCCACAATCCTATAGCTATCTACAATGCCCCCAGCCCCATTCACAACACTCAATCCCATCCACAGCCTCTAATGCAATCCTCAGTCAAGCTCATAGCCCACAAGCCAGCTTCACTGTCCCCACAGTTATCTACATAGAATTATGTTCACTTATACTCAGATGCAACCTAGATCTTACTATATTATAATTTTTAAACATAGGGAGTAAGTAGTCAACCATAGAATCAAAGCCCTGAACATACGGTATCTAATGGCAACAACAAAACCTGTCAAGACTCAAACCATGAGGGGGTGGATATACATGTGTCAATCCAAGTAATCATACAGAGACAGTATAAAGAGAAAAGGGTGAAGGCAGGAGTCAAAGCAAAACATACAGCATGCACTAGCCTTGTGAAGAATGCAGGGATATTTATGACATTTAACCTCCCTGGCGGTGCGATTATTTCGGATTTTAGGTGCTAAAAGCGGTACAATTATTTTGCATGAAAATTTGGCGTTTTATATTGTAGTCCTGTAATTCTTAGCAATAACTCTCTTAAATCTGTCCAAACCAGAGTCTAGCAGACATCCCGGGTATGATAAAGTTTGAAAAATGAAATCATAAATTATAATATAATAAATAATTATAAATAATTGTACCAAATAATAATATAACAATAATAAAAATTATTCAATAATGTAATCAAATCAAAAACACTGAAATTTGCTCAGTTGCAGAATTGTCACTGTCATTACTTTTCAGTATTTGATGACGGATCTCCCCACAAATCACTATCACTCAATTCTGCAAGTGATTACTAATTATTATCGCTGTTTTCTAGCTGGTCTAAAACCATTTTTGATGTAAAGGGACAGATTTGGTTGCTATGGACAATCTCCAGTTTCCAGGCAGAAAGAACAGTTTTTATTATATAAAACTGCATGCAGGACACTGGGCAGACCACTAGGGACAAAGGGAATGTGAAATAATTACATACAGCAATGTAATCTGTAAGATTACATTATACTGTATGTATACTGTGTGTTTCACTTTTTGAATTTGGCGCCGATCTCCGTCCCAGTGCATCGCAACGCTCACAGAGAACGGAGATCGGCTCCGTGATAGATCGAGCGAGACACGGCTCGCTCGCACAGCGGGGAGACAACGCTGGATCCAGGGGAGAAGGTAAGTAAACGTCCTCCTGGATCCAGTGATGCGGTCCCGAGTCTGGCTCGGGGTTACCGCTTTTGGTATAAAAATTCCACCCCGAGCCAGACTCGGGAATACCGTCAGGGGGGTCAAAAAATCAATAGTACTCACAAAAATAAAATGAATGTGCATTGTACACAAAAATCCACCAAAGTGTTCAGTAATACTTATTACAGGTACTTACATAGCGCTGTCAATTTACATGGTGCTTTACATAGATGTTTACATTAGTCCCTAACCTCAAGGAGCTTACAATCTAAGGTCCCTAACTCACATACTATGGCAACTTTTGACAGGATCCATTTAACTTATCTTCATGCCGTTGGAGTTTGGAAGGAAACCAGAGTACCCAGAGGAAACCCACACAGGCACAAGGAGAGCTTGCAAATTCCAGGCAGGTAATGTCATGGTGGGGATTTAAGCTGACGACCCTAGTCTAGTGCTGCTAGGTGGAAGCGGTAACTACTTAGCCACTGTGCTGCCCTTGTGGATTGTTACATGTTGAAGCTGGTTGTGTTTTCTGGAAGTCATATGCCTTGTATTCCCATCAATCAGTATGTTTATGCATACAATCGGACTTTTATTTTACATTTGTGAGTACCATTCATGATTTATATAAAATAAATATCGGCACGTGTTTCACAAGGTGTGCCACTGCAATCATTTGTTTTTTGTTGTCTGCTAAAAGTTCAACTTTATTGTGGTCAATATTGCCATATAATCATGAACTTCAATTCATGTCAATAAAAAAGGCAATGAAAACTGTTGTAAATCTTTGATTTCATGCAATAAAGAGCGATATAGTATATGGAATATTATATAAATGTCCATAAATAAGAACTCCATCAAATTCATTGCTGCTAATGATGACAATTAAACAGTCAACAATTATGATGAGTATTTTTGCTTTCAATATGGCTCACTAATATCAATGTAACATTTTAATGTTGCCCAAGATGACTCAAAGGGTTAACAAAATATTGTTACAATAATCAAAGTTTGTAATGCAAAGGTTTCCGGAAACTATAGCTTTTTATTATAACAACTAATTAAATTGTTACTTGGGGGCTATGGGGCTATGCCAGTTGCCTATTAGGTATCAGTTTTAATTATGTGTTTTATAAGGAATCTTATTTATTCAATTACAATAACATTATGTTGTTTTAACGTGATGCATACTGACCAAAGGTTAATGGCATTATTATGAAAAAGGTAAACAGCATATGACACAGAAAGCAAGAAGGTAATGTTTGTCCTGTGAATGCATTGGTCATAATTTACAATGCAACAAAGATTCCTTAGTTTAAACATGCAAAATGAACATGATGCACACACATGTGCTTGTGAAGTACATGCCCTTACCAGCACACAAGTTCTCTGAAGTCGTAACAGTTGTATTAGCCTATTTCCAATCATACACCACACAAGTAACAGGAAAAAGCCAGAGGAATTTTAGAACTGAATGTAAATGAAAAAATATGACATTGCAACGAGTTTTAACCTCATGCCAAAAAGCTGCCGTCATTATACTGTGGCAGGTCGGCACAATCCTGCCAGCCGACGTAGCTGTACGTTGGTTCATTTAGGCGGCACAGCAGGCGTGCGCGCGCTGCACTGTGGGGGTGCCAATGCTCGTGACCGATGGTCGCGATGACTGCTGGCCAAGAGCGATTGCGAGAGGCAGGACAGGAATGTGTGTGTGTAAGCACACAAATCCCTGTTCTGTTCTGTGAGGGGAGACAGATCGTGAGTTTCTAATAGCTAGGAACCATGATCTGTCATTTCCTCTAGGTCAGTCCCCTCCCCCCACAGTTAGAAACACACACAGGGAACACAGTTAACACCTTGATCGCCCCTTAGTGTTAACCCCTTCCCTGCAAGTGACATTTTTACAGTAATCATTGCATTTTTATAGCACTGATCTCTGTATAAATGCCAATGGTCCCAAAAATGTGTAAAAAATGTCCGATGTGTCCGCCATAATTTCGCAGTCCCAATAAAAATCGTAGGTCGCCGCCATTACTAGTAAAAAATAATAATAATAATAATAAAAATGCTATAAATCTGTCCCCCATTTTGTAGACGCTATAACTTTTGTGCAAACCCAATCTATATACGCTTATTGCGTTTTTTTTTTTACCAAAAATATGTAGAAGAACACATATCGGCCTAAACTGAGAAAAAAATTCACTTTAAAAAAAAAAAATGGGGGTATTTATTATAGCAAAAAGTAAAAAATATAGGCGTTATTTACGAAAAGGCAAATCCCCTTTGCACTAAAAGTGCACTTGAAATCCAAGAGGTAGATCTGAAATGAGTGGAAGCTCTGCTGATTTTATCATCCAATCATGTGCAAGCTAAAATGCTGTTTTTTATTTTCCTTGCATGTCCCCCACGGATCTACTTCCAAGTGCACTTTCAGTGCAAAGTGGATTTTCCTTTAGTAAAAAACCCCATTGTGTTTTTTTCAAAATTGTCGCTATTTTTGTGTTTATAGTGCAAAAAATAAAAACCACAGAGATGATCAAATACCCCCAAAAGAAAGCTCTATTTGTGGGGAAAAAAGGACATCAATTTTGTTTGGGTGCAGCGCCACACAACCTCGCAATTGTCAGTTAAAGGGACACAGTGCCGAATCGCAAAAATGGCCCAGTCATTCAGCAGCCAAATCTTCTGGGGCTGAAGTGGTTAAAAAAACATTACATTTTTATACACATATAGTTTGAAATGCTTTATGACACTATATGCTTTATGTTACTTGGAAACACTTGTTTAATCATAGCATAAAACATTGTAAGGGGCAGTCAATGTTTACGATGCCCTCTATGATTGCACTCATTTGCTCATTCACTCAGAGGACACTGCAGCATGCTGAATTGAAATTTTTCCATGTCTCACGTCACCCACTTTTGCTCTGTAATGTGCATATTCATGCACCTGGTATTGTTGGCAGGGATTTCTTTGGTGACTCTAGGAAAATAGTACAATAGTTCTTGGTGCTGGTATAGCTTTCAGCACAGAGCTTTCAGCAGTGAGAACAAGTGGAAACCCTGCAACTCTGCGAAGAGTCCCTATACAGTGCCTTGAAAAAGTATTCATATCCCTTGCAATTTTCAACATTTTGTCATGTTACAACCAAAAAACGTAAATGTATTTTAGTGAGATTTTATGTGATAAATCAACATAAAGCGGCTCATAATTGTGAAGTGGAAGGAAAATGATAAATGGTTTGCACATTGTTTTACAAATAATTATCTGAAAAGTGTGGTGTGCATTTGTATTCAGCCCCCTTTACTCTGATACCCCTAACTAAAATCTAGTAGAACCAACTGTCTTCAGAAGTCACCTAATTAATAGAGTCCACCTGTGTGTAATTTAAGCTCAGTATAAATACAGCTGTTCTCAGAGGTTTGCTAGAGAACCTTAGTGCCCGTTCACACTACCGCGACTTGGGACGCGACTTGTCAGACCGCAAGTCGCCCCAAGTCGCTTGACATTAGTAATTGCATTAAAGTGAATGAGAGCCGTCTTAATGACCGCTACTCAAGTCGGAGCGACTTCCAAAAAGGTTCCTGTACTACTTCAAGGCGACTTATAGGCGACTTGTACCCATAGATTTCAATACAAGTCGCCTACAAGTCGGATCACCGTCTGTAAGCAAGCGACTTAACAGGAAGAAGAACACAATTATGGCAGCCCTCCCCCTTCCCATACACAGATCACTTCCTGTGTGAAGTGTGGGTTGGTGTGAGGTGAAGTGAAGAAAAGAAGTGATTGAAGAATTGAGATAACATGTCATCCCGAGGCCGCAGAGAAGTGCAGCACAGGGAGCCAGTGGATAATAAGTCTCTAATCAGACATGTGAGGCAGCGACCCTGCATATATAATAAGCAAGATCCCAACTACAAGGATCAATCCAAGAGGGATAGTGCTTGGTTGGAAATATGCAGACTAACTATTGAAGATTGGGAAACAATGCTGCCGACCGATCGTAGTGACAAATGTAAGTTTAACCTTTTTATTAAATTCATGGTGTTATTTATTATGCATGTGTTCTGCCACGTCACCTGCCACGTCACTTGCCACGTCACCTGCCACGTCACTTGCCACGCCACCTGCCACGTCACTTGCCACGTCACCTGCCACGTCACTTGCCACGTCACTTGCCACGTCACTTGCCACGTCACTTGCCACGTCACTTGCCACGTCACCTGCCACGTCACTTGCCACGTCACCTGCCACGTCACTTGCCACGTCACCTGCCACGTCACTTGCCACGTCACCTGCCACGTCACCTGCCACGTCACTTGCCACGTCACCTGCCACGTCACTTGCCACGTCACCTGCCACGTCACTTGCCACGCCACCTGCCACGTCACTTGCCACGTCACTTGCCACGTCACCTGCCACGTCACTTGCCACGTCACTTGCCACGTCACCTGCCACATCACTTGCCACGTCACTTGCCACGTCACCTGCCACGTCACTTGCCACGTCACCTGCCACGTCACTTGCCACGTCACCTGCCACGTCACCTGCCACGTCACTTGCCACGTCACCTGCCACGTCACCTGCCACGTCACTTGCCACGTCACCTGCCACGTCACTTGCCACGCCACCTGCCACGTCACTTGCCACGTCACTTGCCACGTCACCTGCCACGTCACTTGCCACGTCACCTGCCACGTCACTTGCCACGTCACCTGCCACGTCACTTGCCACGTCACCTGCCACGTCACTTTCCACGTCACCTGCCACGTCACCTGCCACGTCACCTGCCACGTCACTTGCCACGTCACCTGCCACGTCACCTGCCACGTCACTTGCCACGTCACCTGCCACGTCACCTGCCACGTCACTTTTGTGTATTCTTTCACTGATGTTAACTGCTAGTGTTAATAAATGTTAATAATGAATGATCATGAATGAATGATTTTTTTATTATTACATTATAGAAAAAAAAATAACCAACATATCATTTTTATTACATGAAATAAAGATTACATAGCATGAAAACATTATAACCGTAATAACACATTAGCAAATTCTAGATGTAAAGCAGTGAGCAATGCAGTTAGGAAATGGCATCCAATTGCCATTCTAATTCACCGGCCGGTGAAATAAAGTATGATGCAAACTTTTCACGAACAGTGGCACCATCGCAGGATCCCCTTGCAGCAGTGATATGTGCACTTTCCAAGTCATGCATATGGGAATCCTCAAAACGGTACCCGTCACGTACCCGTACAAAATTGTGCAGCACGCAAGCTGCTTTGACAGCAGTAATTGCATTTTCAATGTTTAATGCAATAGGCGTATGTAACAAACGCCATTTTTTGGCAAGAATTCCAAACGTGCACTCAACCATCCTTCTTGCCCTTGTCAGCCGGTAATTAAAGACTTTCTTGGGGGTTGTCAGATTTCTATTGGAGTAAGGCCTCATTAGGTGTTGCGACAATGCAAAAGCCTCATCTGCGACAAACACATAGGGTATTGGGGGCTCAGTTGTGCCCGGAAGAGGACAGTTCTCAGGAATATCTAGCTGATTAGATCGTAGCCTTTCACCAAATGAGGAATTTGCAAAAATACGCGAATCGCAGTTACTTCCGTAGGATCCTATATCGATATAGGTGAAGCAGTAGTTTGCATCGGCAACAGCAAGAAGTACAAAAGAACAATATTTTTTGTAATTGTAGAACATTCTTCCACTACCAACAGGCTTAACGACACGCACATGCTTCCCATCTATAGCTCCAAGGCAATTTGGGAAATTGCACCGACGCCAAAATATTTGTGCTATATCACGCCAATTATCTTGTGTAGGCCGCTTCATAACCATGCTGTTAAGCACATCCCATATGACTTGGCAGGTGTCTTGGATAATGTAGCTGATCGTTGATCTGCCCAACATGAACTCATAATGTAGACTAACTAGGGAATGACCGGTTGCCAGGTATCTGAAAGACAAAAGACATAAACCATTTTATGTTCCTATTTATGTTTTGCAGTATCAATATTACAAATCCGGTGGAAGGGTTTGCGCGACTATTTTACTCGCTACATTCGCAAATTGAATGAGGCCAGGAGTGGGTCTGGAGGAAAACGTATCGTCCCCTATGTGCACGCAGACGAACTTCAGTTTCTGCGGCCTTTCCTGGAGCTGAGAGAGTAAGATAACATCTTACATAGTTGTAAAGTGATACTATACAATTCTACTAAGAAGGGGGTAACTGTTCTTTTATATGTTTATTGCAGAACACAATCCAGTTGGGAAGTTGCTGATGAACGGCAGGATGCAGCACAGGAGGCAGCATCTCAAGAAGTGGAAGGCTCGTTGTCGCTGTCCTTGGATCATCCTTTGCTGCTGGAAGAACAGCAAGATGAAGAACCAGACCGCAACCAGGGAGAGGCTTCCAATAGTCAGCAGCCGGCTGAGCCTATCCGACTCCGTCAACGACGAAGTAAACCAGCAAGGGGAAGTAACTCTCAAAACATAGAGCGATTTTCCGAACTGGTTGATCGTATGAACCAAAAATTGGACGAACTGCATTCCGAAGACCATGGTTTTGGACTCATGGTCGCCGGAATGCTAAAAAGAGTTCCGCAGGAGAGGAAAAATGACGTAAAGAAGGCAGTGATGGATCTCATGGAAGCGAGCATTAGAAATGATCCTATTCCATCCGCTTCCATGTTTGGACCACCACCACCATCCGGACCCTACTATACATACTCAACCCCACCACCACCCAGAACCCATCCCTACTATCCCCCTCACTTCCGTCCCTACTCCGATGAGTATGGAAATGCCCTTAATCCTGCCCATCCACCTATACCCTATCCCTCTCCATCCCCACTGACATCAGCAACTTCAGCTAATGTTCCACCAACACCATCCCCAAGGCCTTCCACCAGCTCCTCACCATATGAGCCAGTTTACCATAACCTGTAAGATTTTAAAAATAAAAATATATTCTGTTTTGTAGATATATGGTTATATATTGTTCTAATAATTAAAGTTTTTTTCAAAAAAAAGGATGTTGGTGTGATAAATTTTGCAATATTTCTTCAACAATATGTTTATTTGGAAGAATCTTACGTACCTAGGTGGATGCAACATCGCAGCAATGATGCATCTGTCCACTGCTGTTTCTTCACACAGAACTGAGTCAACATACATTGTCTATGTCTCTGTTCTGTCCTCTCCCCAAGATGGGAGGTGCTGTCTCTCAGCTGCTCTGCTCCCCCACGCTCAATGTGGAGGGGTGGATAGCAGCTTGCTGAGAGGCTGACACTGTCATCAGTCCAGCCAGCTGCTGGCAAATGAAGGATGATGCGCTGTCTCAACTAATCTTCGTGATATCTGCACAAAGTGGACTTCTGCTCACTCTGCACTGAAAAGGGGCACAGGATTGCAAAATAATTGCACTCATATGACCCGTAGGAGAAGCCAAGACAAATGAGCTCAGGCTAGATTGTTGCACATATAATAACAATGTGATAATGGTAATGTGCATCAAAAAAATAGATAGTTTACCTGAGCGTAATAATCAATCTTTCAGTAGGTGAGATGCTCCTCCTATATGAGGTGTTCTGTCGCTCCAGATGGTTGTAAACTAGACAAAGCAATTCATCAAAACTGTAAAATGAATAAAAAATGTAATTTGCTATATTCTACATGAGAAATATCTGACATTTGTAGCTACACTATTACCGATGTAATAACATATGCAAATCTGATGCCTCTAGGACCCCTTTCACACTGGGCTGGTGCGGCCGTCGGCGGTAAAAGGCTGCTATTTTTAGCGGCGTTTTACCGTCGTTTTAGCGGTGGTCTGGGGGCACTTGCGGGGTGGTTTTAACACCCACTAACGCCCGAAAAAGGGTTAAAAGCGCCGATGCAGAGGCGCTTTGCCAGCGGTTGTGCGGCCCTGTCCCATTGATTTTGATGGGTAGGAGCGGTTAGGAGTGGTGAATACACCGCTCCTTCACTGCTCCAAAGATGCGGCTAGCAGGACTTTTTTCACCTTCCAGCCAGCGCACCGCTTTAATGTGATACATGCAAGCTTGCCGATCACCCCAGTTGATGTTTAGCATAGGTAGATGACAAACAATTCTGCTAAATATCAATCTTCGCCATTTTATTCTCTACGTTAAATGCTACAAAATATATCTTTCAAAAAATAAATTTAATGGGACAAAATAGTCTATTAGCATATGTACTTGCCTTGCAATTGACATCCGGGTATAGTTGTGAAACTTGTCCTCAAAAACACGCAAATTTTCATAGATGGCCCAAAATTGGCCTCTACTGTCTCTACTTGCAATAATTGGATGGATCCAGTAGCGGCGTCGTCTTCTCATTCTCATCCTTCGCTTCCTCTCTTCCTCCTCTTCCATTAACACTGCCACACCAGCAGTTACTACAGCTGTCATCAAATAAGGCAATGACAACATTGTGGTGACAGGACAAGACACACGACAGGAAGCAGGAAGCGAACAGGAACAACAATGATGTCACAAGAGCTGAGTAGCGCTGATTGGCCACAGGCAAAGTCGTCTGTGCTTGAGGCGACTTGTTGTCGTGTTGTAAGTCGCGCTAAGTCGCGCTAAGTCGCGTCGAAGTCGCGTCGATAAGTCACGCGCAAGTCGTGTCGCGGTAGTGTGAACGGGCACTTAGTGAACAAACAGTATCGTGAAGGCCAAAGAACACTCCAGACAGGTCAGGGATAATGTTGTGGAGAAGCTTAAAACAGGGTTAGGTTATAAAGAAATATCCCAAGCTTTTAACATCTCATGGAGCACTGTTCAATCCATCTTCAGAACATGGAAAGAGAATGGCACAACTGCAAACCTAACAAGACATGGCCATCCACCTAAACTGAGAGGCTGGGCAAGGAGAGGATTAATCAGAGAAGCAGCCAAGAGGCCCATGGTAACTCTGTAGGAGCTGCAGAGATCCACAGCTCAGGTGGGAGAATCTGTCCACAGGAAAACTATTAGTTGTGCTCTCCGCAAATATGGCCTTTATGGAAGAGTGGCAGGAAGAAAGCCATTGTTGAAAGAAAAACATAAGAAGTCCAGATTGCAGTTTGCGAGAAACCCAGGGCCGTCTTTAATATTGATTGGACCCTGGGCAAAAATTTTCTAAGCCCCCCCCATGCAATTTCGCTCTCCACCTTCTCTGAGACATACAATAAATAGCAGCTAGACTTAAAATCAGTTTACTGTATCAGATCAGGCAGCAATTGCAATTGGTTGCCAGAGGTTACAGCATATCATTACTGCTTACTGACTGGTTACTAAAGGTTACAGCACTCCTTAAGGCTCACTGATTAGTTGCTAGAGGTTACAGCACATTTCTGCTTGTTGATTGGCTGCTAGAGATTACTGTACAGTAATACTGCTCACTGGTTGCGATAGGTTACAGCACATCTTCTCCTCACTGCAGGGGGGCATGATATACCTATGAATGCTGCCTTTATTTACATATCAATGCCGTTGGCCTCATCTATTTACATATGCATGTGACTGCTATTTACATATGAATGCCAATATTTACATGTAAACACAGGTCTGCAGGTGAGTCATCTGTACACAACAATAGGGCAGAGCTGGGCAGCATTAGTAGCAGCACAGGACTAAAACTTCATGGGACAGGGGAATGTAAACTGGGATAGTTGGCAAGTATGAGGCAGCTGCTTTGGGCCCCACAACAATGACAGGGCCCTGGGCAGCTGCCCCTTTTGCCCTGCCTTAAAGACGGCCCTGGAGAAGCCATGTGGGGGACACAGCAATCCTGGAAGAAGGTGCTCTGGTCAGATGAGACCAAAATTGAACATTTTGGCATAAAAACAAAATACTATATGTGACGGAAAACTAATGCCCCGTACACACGAGCAGACTTTTCAACATCCAAACTCCGACGGACTGAGTCCGTCAGACTATTCGATCGTGTGTGGGCTGCAACGGACTTTTGATTCGCCAAAGTCTGACGGACTTTAGAAATGAAGCATGCTTCAAATTTTCCCGACGGAACTCCGCCGGACCCGGTCCCCTTCGAAAAATCCGCTCGTGTGTATGCTACTCCGACGGACTAAAACCGACGCTAGGGCAGCTATTGGCTACTGGCTATGAACTTCCTTATTCGAATCCAGTCGTACGTCATCACGTTCGACTCCGTCGGAGTTTGGTGTGATGGTGTGTGTCCAAGTCCGTTCGGTCGAAAAGTCCGCCAGAACTCCGCCAGAACTCCGTCGGAACTCCGGCGGAACTCCTTTGGAGGTCTGTCGGACATAAGTCCTCTCGTGTGTACGCGGCATAATACTACACCTTACCGTGAACACACCATCCCTACCATGAAACATGCTGGTGGCAGCATCATGTTGTGAGGATGCTTTTCTTCAGCAGGGACAGGGAAGCTTGTCAAAGTTGATGAGAATATGGTTGGAGGCAATTACAGGGCAATCTTATAAGAAAATCTGTTAGAGTCTGCAAAAGACTTGAGACTGAGGGAGAGGTTTACCTTCCAGCAGGGCAACACCCCTAAACATACAGCCAGAGCTTCAATGGAATGGTTTAGATCAAAGCATATTCATGTGCTAGAATGACCCAAGACTTGAAAAATTGCTGTTCACAGGCGCTCTCCATCCAATCTGACAGAGCTTGAGCCAATTTTCAAAGAAGAATGTGCAAACATTTCACTCTTTAGATGTGCAAAGCTGGTAAAGACATACTCAAAAAAAAGCTCTAACTGCAGGCAAAGGTGCTTCTACAAAGTATTGACTCAGGGGGGCTGAACACAAATGCACACCATGCTTTTAAGACATTTATTTGTAAAGAATTTTTAAAAACATTTTTTATTTTACTTCCACTTCACAATTACAGTATGTGCCACTTTGTGTTGGTCTATCACTGGCATATGCAATTAGCAGACCTCCAGCTGTTGTAGAACTACAAGTCTTATGAGGCATAGCAAGACTCTGACAGCCACAAGCATGGCACCCAGAGGCAGAGGCATGATGGGACTAATTGCATATCCCTGGTCTATCACATAGCTTTTTTTTTCTGCCAAAGGAACAGACATTTTTTTAAGCCCAGTGTGCATGGACCCTGAAAGTTGTTATCAAGACAAATGTTCTATTCCATTTGCAGTGATAATGGTCACCAGGACAAGTAGCAAAGGTAGATCTCCACAACGGAGACACAGAAAGCAATAAAAACTGAGTGGAGGTTTTAATTAGTGCTTTAAATATCCCTTTAGATACATTTTAAGGTTTTAACAGTTCCTGAATACCTATCAATGCCAATAATTGGTAAAATAGGGAGTAGATGGAGGTGTCTACACTGCAGCGTTGCCTCACCTTGCAGTAAGACAAAAATAACGCTGCCTGCAGGCATTGCCGCTTTGCAAAATGCCTCTATTCACTTCTATTGAAATGCACCACAAGCAATCTGTGCCTGTGGCGTTTACATTGTGTTTAAGGTTTGGTTGCAAAGCGTCAAAAGTGATCATTCGCCATTTTAGCCATGTACAAAAAACAAAAAATACATCTTACAGGGCATTTGAGGAGCATTGCCTGACACAATATGAATGCCTGTACAACCCATCAAAAACACTCATTAATGCTATAGGTGTGTTAATACGCTTTAAAATGATATTAAAGGCTTATTTTTCTTTTTTTAAAACAACAAACATGTCATATTTAGCTGCTCTATGCAGTAGTTTTGTACAAAGCAACCTCTTCTCTGGTCCCCTGCCAGAACTCCTGCCCCCTCCCTCCTACCGAATACCCCAGAGCAAGCAGCTTGCAATGGGGGCACCCAAGCAGGCACACTCCTGAGCCATGTCTCTGTGTGTCCATTCACACGCAGAGCCGCTGCCCAGCTCTGCCCCCTCTCTCTTCTCATTGGCTCTCTGGCTGAGTTTAACAGCAGCAGGAGCTAATGGCTCAGTCAATGAGGAGCGAGAGTCCCTGAAATGCTGAGGTTGTCGTGCATATTTCTGAATTACGGTGGAGCTCAGGTAAGTATTGGGGGGCTGCTGCATAGAGAAAGTTTTTTTTTACCTTTATGCATAGAATACATGAAGGTAAAAAACCTTGAGCCTTTACAACCACTTCAAGGCTGCTTTAGAATTCAACATCTGTCTGAAAGAGCCCAACATTTTTCTCTGCCTGAAATCTGAAAACTTACAGCCCTAATATTTTTTTTTTTTTTAACATAGATTTTATTTATTTTTGACAGTCAGGCCGCGTACACACGGGCGGACTGTTCGCCCAACTTTGTTTGTCAAACAGTTTCGGCAAACAGTCCGCTCAAAATTAGCATGGACGGACATGGCCACACACGGCACTTTTTGAGCGGACTGTTTCAGCGAACTGTTTGACAAACAGTTCGCTCAACTTTTGAAATGAACGGACTCGCCCACGTAAGGCGGAGGCAAATCTGCCCATTTCGAGCGCGTGTACAGGTAGGCGGGGCCCGCGAAGGAGACGTCGCGGGCTCCGCCGCCTGGAATGGACTTAAAGGGGAACCCCAACGCCGAAAAAAAATCGGCGTGGGGGTTCCCCCAAAGTCCACAACAGACCCTTGTCCGAGCACGCTACCCGGCCGGCCAGGAAAGGGGGGCGAGCGAGCGCGCCCCCCCTCCTGAGCCGTACCAGGCCGCGTGCCCTCAACATGGGGGGTGCCTTGGGGAAGGGGGGGCCGCGCGGCCCCCCCACCCCAAAGCACCTTGTCCCCATGTTGATGAGGACAAGGGCCTCTTCCCGACAACCCTGGCCGTTGGTTGTCGGGGTCTGCGGGCGGGGGGCTTATCGGAATCCGGGAGCCCCCTTTAAGAAGGGGGCCCCCGGATACCGGCCCCCCACCCTATGTGAATGAGTATGGGGTACAATGTACCCCTACCCATTCACCTGTGAAATAAAGTACAAAAAAAACACAACACAGAGAAAAAATATTTTATTGCACAGCTCCGGGGGTCTTCCGTCTTCGGGGGTCTTCTCGCCGGACTCCTCCGCTATCTTCGTGTAGCTCTTTTACTAGCGGAGGAGCCCGGCTTTCTTCCTCCCCGCCGCCGGCCTCTTCTCCCGACTTCGGGGGTCTTGTCCCCCTCTTCGGTTCTTCTGCCGGGCCACCGCGCCTTCTTGTAGCTCTTTTACAGGCGGTGGCCCGGTCTTCTGTCGCCGCTGCCTTCCGTTCTTCTGTCGCCGCCTTCGGTTCTTCTGCCGGGCCACCGCGCCTTCTTGTAGCTCTTTTACAGGCGGTGGCCCGGTCTTCTGTCGCCGCTGTCGCTGTCGCCGTCGCCGCCTTCCGTTCTTGTTCTTCTTCTTGTTCTTCTTCTTCTTCCCCAGGAGATGTTGACACGTCGCTCTCTCCGGCCGGAATGCCAGAGCCGCGCTGTGCGGTCACTTATATAGTGACAATGGGGCGGTGTCACATGGTATATGTCACATGGGTTGGTCACATGGGTTGATGTCACATGGGGACTATGACATCGTAAGGGGGCGGGGTCACCATGTGACCAACCCATGTGACATATACCATGTGACACCGCCCCATTGTCACTATATAAGTGACCGCACAGCGCGGCTCTGGCATTCCGGCCGGAGAGAGCGACGTGTCAACATCTCCTGGGGAAGAAGAAGAAGAACAAGAAGAAGAACAAGAACGGAAGGCGGCGACGGCGACAGCGACAGCGGCGACAGAAGACCGGGCCACCGCCTGTAAAAGAGCTACAAGAAGGCGCGGTGGCCCGGCAGAAGAACCGAAGGCGGCGACAGAAGAACGGAAGGCAGCGGCGACAGAAGACCGGGCCACCGCCTGTAAAAGAGCTACAAGAAGGCGCGGTGGCCCGGCAGAAGAACCGAAGAGGGGGACAAGACCCCCGAAGTCGGGAGAAGAGGCCGGCGGCGGGGAGGAAGAAAGCCGGGCTCCTCCGCTAGTAAAAGAGCTACACGAAGATAGCGGAGGAGTCCGGCGAGAAGACCCCCGAAGACGGAAGACCCCCGGAGCTGTGCAATAAAATATTTTTTCTCTGTGTTGTGTTTTTTTTTGTACTTTATTTCACAGGTGAATGGGTAGGGGTACATTGTACCCCATACTCATTCACATAGGGTGGGGGGCCGGTATCCGGGGGCCCCCTTCTTAAAGGGGGCTCCCGGATTCCGATAAGCCCCCCGCCCGCAGACCCCGACAACCAACGGCCAGGGTTGTCGGGAAGAGGCCCTTGTCCTCATCAACATGGGGACAAGGTGCTTTGGGGTGGGGGGGCCGCGCGGCCCCCCCTTCCCCAAGGCACCCCCCCATGTTGAGGGCACGCGGCCTGGTACGGCTCAGGAGGGGGGGCGCGCTCGCTCGCCCCCCTTTCCTGGCCGGCCGGGTAGCGTGCTCGGACAAGGGTCTGTTGTGGACTTTGGGGGAACCCCCACGCCGATTTTTTTCGGCGTTGGGGTTCCACTTTAAGCCCATTCCAGGCGGCGGAGCCCGCGACGTCTCCGTCGCGGGCCCCGCCTACCTTTACACGCGCTCAAAATGAGCAGACTTCCCTCCGAGCGGGAACAGTTTGCTCATTTCGAAAGTAGCCTACACACGGGCGGACTGTTCGCTCAAACACAGTTTCAGCGGACAGTTTTTCGGAATTTCCGAAAGACTTTGTCCGTCAAACTGTCCGCTGAAACTGTCCGCTGAAAGCCCACACACGAGCGGACTGTCCGCCCAAACACTGTTCAGCGGACAAGGTTGGGCGAACAGTCCGCCCGTGTGTACGCGGCCTCAGAAAGACAATAGATCACGGTGCAAAAACATGCATTCATATTCATTTGACAGTAGTACCTGCTTTGTAGCAGTTGAGTACAATATTGTTAACAATCATATAGGTCACGGTTAACATCTTACATTTGAGAATTACACTACAGTGTCCCCTAGAGGTGGGGGGGGGGACAAGGCTGGGGGGGGGGGGGGCGGGACGAGCGGGACCTGCAGGATCAAACAGGTCTTTTAGTACCTATCTGCCAGAGAGAGGTCAACAGTAGCCAATACAGTCTTTGGTGTCAAGTGGACATGGGGGGACAAGGGGTCGCCTGTTCCTACTCCAGGGTCAGCTCTCGTGCCTCCACCCAGGGCGCCCAGATTTTATTGAATTTTTTGGACAGTTTCTTCCCAAATAAGTTAATTTTTTAGAGAGGAAGGGCAATATTGATTAGGGACATCCAAAGTTGCCTATCAGGGGGTTGAGTTTGGTTCCATCTTAGAAGAATTGCCTTTCTAGCAAAGAAAGACATGTAGAAGACAAATAATTTTTTTCCTTTGAGGGGCTTCAAGGGAGTCACAGATACCTAACAGAAGAGGAATAGGACTGTATGGGACCTTTATGTACCCTATAGACTTAATATCTTCAAGGATTACCTTCCAGTACTCTTCTATTTTGGGGCAGGACCAGACCATATGGAAGAGATCTGCAGCATCCGAACCGCATTTGGGACACACTGCCGATCTACCGGGATAGATTCTCGCCAAGCGCACTGGGGAGTAATAGGCACGGTGTATGAACTTTAATTGAGTATATCTATATCTGGCTCAAATCATCAAGGGTAAATACTGTTGTATACCCTCTTCCCAATCATCATCCGCCAGGTTTGGAATATCTTCTTGCCATGCCCTACACAGCTGAGAGACTTTAGATGTATCCTGAACTGCCAACATATTATAGATACTATAAAGTGTTCCACCTCCTTTTAGAAGATCTCAACAATTTCTCCAGTTCCGACCTCTGTAGTGTTATCACAGGGGGGAATTGGGCGTGATATGCATGACGCAACTGGAGAAATCTAAAAAACATGTGATTCAGTAGGTCTTTGTCTCTCTTCAGAGTATCAAAGGTGAGCATCTGTCCCTCCGATACAATGTCACCCAGCTGTATAATCCCATGTCTAGCCCAAATAGTCAGGTCAGGGATAGATCGGAATTGGGGCAGATGTGGGTTACCCCATAGCAAAGTTGTTGGGGACCATCTGTTTGGTTTCCAAGTCTTCAAGTTGACCGTGTCCCATACCTTAAATGTCGTCCTCATAGGCGGGGTCACCTGCGGGGGTTGGATTTAGGTCCCCTGTGGATTAGGTTCCTGAGCTCTGTGTAGGAGCCCAACAGGGCTGCCTCCAACGTAGATGCTGGATTGGCCGGGTTCTCAGCCAACCACCATTTAACAGTGACCAATACTGCTGCCCAGTAATATTTTATGAAGCTTGGAAGGGCCAGGCCCCCCCAGTGTGAGCGGCAGTTGCAGTGTCATCTTTGCTACGCTGGGTACCGCTCCTCTCCATATGAAGGCGGTGATTAAGATGTCTAATCTATTAAAGAAGGCTACAGGGATAGCTACCAGGGTCTGTCTAAAGAGGTAGGTGAATTTGGGCAGCACTGTCATCTTGATAAGATTAACTCGACCCACAGGGGTAAGTGGGAGTGACTTCCAGGCTGCACATCTTTGGGACAGTTGGAAGATTACCGGATTTAAATTCAAAATAATAAATAGATTTAGGTCCCTCTGTATCTCCATCCCCAGATACCTAAATTGGGAGACCCTCTGGAGTTGTTCATCTGAGTGCCAGAAATTTGTGTCAGAGTGGAGTGGGAATAGTATGGATTTTCCCCAATTTATGCATATTCCCGAGTATTTTCTGAATCTGTCAATCTCCGTTAGTGCTTTCTGTAGGGATGTCCCATCCTCTTGAAGATACAGGAGTCTATCATCCGCATAAAGTGATACTTTTTCATGGAGTGGGCCCACCGTGACACCACGTATCTGGGGGTTGGATCGCAAGAGGATCGCCATGGGTTCTATTGCCAGCGCAAACAATCCTGGGGAAAGGGGGCACCCCTGTCTCGTTCCTCTGCCCAGAGGGAAGGGTGGGGAAAGGACAGTACCTGTACGGACCCTAGCTGTTGGAGACCTGTACACGGCCCTGACCCAGGAGATAAAAACCGGGCCGAAACCAAACCTACGGAGGACCTCCCATAGATATTGCCACTCGACTGTGTCGAAGGCTTTCTCTGCATCCAGGGAGGCCACCACTGCAGGCCGTTCGTTCCCATCCCCAGAGGCCAAGACAACATACAACCTCCAGAGATTAATGTCCGTCCCTTTACCGGGCATAAAGCCTGACTGATCTGCATGTACTAAGGTGAGTATCACATCGTTTAGGCGCCTGGCTAGAATCTTGGTCAATACTTTGGCATCTGCATTGAGAAGGAATATTGGCCTATAGGATGAGCACAATTGCGGATCCTTCCCTGGCTTGGGTATAACTGCTATAATAGCTTGGGCCATTGATTGGGGGAGGTCCCCATCCTGTAGCGTTTTAGTAATCATGTGGTGCAGCCTAGGTGCCAGTTCTGTCGTTTACTGTTTGTAGCGAGCTTAGTGCTAGTTGAACCTCCTCCAAAGTAATCGGGGCTTCTATCCCTCGCTAAGGACGTGAGAGTTGGAAATGACACTCCGTCCAGGAACTCACCTAGCTCTCCAACTGTGCCAGATGTCCTCAAGGTATAGAGTTTGGAATAGTAGTCTACAAAGCAGGCATTGACACCCACCGGATCAGCCACCAGAGTTCCATCCTCCCGTCGGAGCCGAGGTATAGTGGAAACTGGGGACTGCTCCCTAGAGATCTATACCAGCATCCTGCCTGTCTTGTCCCCCTGTTCAAATATTTGCTGTGTCTGAACCAATTGGCGCTTATGTACTTTTACTACCCTGAGTATCATCACCTCTCTATAAGCCACTCTCATATCCTGGCCTGTAATGGGGTTCGCAGTTTGGGTGTAGCGGGACTCAAGAGCTAGGGCCTTTTCCTCCGCCTCTTCCAATGTAATCTGGTCATTCTTACGTTCCCTGGCTATAGAGGATATGTAGCAACCTCTGGTGTATGCCTTAAAGGCCTCCCACTGATTCCCTGGCGAAGTGGTGCCCTCATTCAGTAACCAATATTGTTTAATCATTTTGGCCAGTTCCATCTCCAGAGTAGGATTGGCTATCCAAAACCTGGATAACCGCCTAATACTGTCTGCCAGGGGTGTTTTGGTTTGTATGCAGCAAAGCAGGGGTGAGTGGTCGGATATACCCCACGGAAGCATCCTGATATCCTGTATTTTAGTAAGCATGCTAGCACTGATGTAAATAAGGTCAATACAAGATAGAGTGTTATGGGATAAAGAGTGGCATGTATACATGCGTTCTGAGGGATGCTTCCACCGCCATACATCCACCAGTCCGAATATCTGGGCCCATCTAGACAGGATCGAATCAGTATTAGAGTCCGGGGAGAGTCTGTCAAGAGAGGGGTTCGGGGGTATGTTAAAATCCCCCACCAGGAGAATGTTGTCTGTAGGGATTTGTGCCAGTAGGGAGGTAATTAAATGGAGGAGAGAGAGAGTGGCAGGGGGTGGCAAGTATAAACCAACAATCACCATTTCTACAGTGTCTATGAGCGCATGTGTTAGGATTAAGTTCAACCTGCTGGTGGCACTATCCTGCTCTGGGCTGTTTGCTGCAGTTCTAGTGTCCACCAGTAGGTGTCACCCAGGAGCCAGCAGGCTGGTGTAATCAGGCTAATTAATGTTCAGCTGCCTGGGGGCTACTTAAGGCTTTTCCTCCCTTCCCCAGGGGCGTCACGATTCTGGTCCCTTCCCTGCCAGCTGTGCCTAGCATGATTCAGTCTGTACCGCTCTGCCTTGTTTCTATTTGTGTACCCTGTAGAGATCCCCCTTCCCTGCATTTCCTTACCCTTGTCCTTTAGATGTTTTTTGTATATAGTTAGTAGTTAGGTTCCTTTGTTATTTGTCTTTTGGGGTTTGTTTATGTTCACATGTGTTTGCTGTATTAATGGTTTGCTGTGTTTCACTATAAATAAATATCACTTTAATATATATATCCTTTGTTTGGTCTCAGTTCCCTTGTGTAGCTATGTGTCTGGTCTCCCTAGCTGCTGATCCTGACAGCATGTATCAGTACATAACGTCCCTCTGGGTCCAGTTTCACCATAAGAAGTTCAAAGGCAAGAGACTTGTGTATTAATATGCTAACCCCTTGGGCATAACTCGAGTGGGTAGCGTGGTAGTGGTGTCGTACCCAGGGCCATTTAAGGCTCATGATTCTACCACCCACCAGGTGTGTTTCTTGAAGTATACAAATTTGAGGGCTGTATTTCTTCAAGTATTCAAAGACTAGAGAACGTTTCACTTTATTGTTCACACCACTTACGTTCCAAGAAACGACCTTCAATGGAGCCATATTTTAATGGGGGGGGGGGGGCAAATTCTGGGGAAAACTCCACAGTCTGGACCCAGAGAGACCTGTGTACCCGCCAACCCTAGAGCAGCCCATATCCTCTGTCCATGTATTATACTGTACATAGCCATATAAAACAGCATGGTAGTTTTTGCATATTGTATTCACTGTTAAGAGACTGTCTAGACTCATAGAAACAACAAAAAAGAAAAAAACTAAGAAACAAAACAAAACGTAAAAAACCAGAACACCCATCCTAGCCCACCCCACATCCTATCGCAC
Source organism: Lithobates pipiens (assembly GCF_037356315.1). NCBI lineage: Eukaryota > Metazoa > Chordata > Amphibia > Anura > Ranidae > Lithobates > Lithobates pipiens. The sequence continues at coordinate 369,875,750 of NW_027507758.1, read as the reverse complement.
AATGGCACAGGGTGCTTGAGAACCCAAATTTAACCCAACAGGGAACTTGTATAACTATGCCCTAGGAAGGTCTCCTGTGGGGGTAGTGTGTAACAGACAGCACACCAAGGACACAGTTTCTGACTGCAGGAGCAGGACACTCCACAGTCTATTTCCTGGAGGCAGTATAGTTGAAAAGTCTCAGCAGAGAAAAATAAAAATAAAAACCCCAAAGGGGCAAAGAAACATAGCTACCAGCAGTGATCAGTACCATACACTTAGATCAATCTAAGGGCTTAAGCTTAGTTGCGACAATAACTTTAGTAACTGGGAAAAAAGATCCTGAATCCACATAGGGACAATCCAAACTTGATCCCTAAAGGGGGGCATAAACAGGAGGGGAAAGAGGTCCCTTCTATTCCCCAACTCCAGTCTCCTCGCACAGCTCCCTGTGCCGATCGGGTGATAGTATCAATGCTTCCATATCAACTAGGTAATTAAAATGCAAAGCTTTCCCTGCTCCCCACCAGCCACGTGGCATGAGCAAAGTAAGTCCGGCTCCCAGGAGGCCTCATGGGGGTAGGAAGAATATATAAGCCCAGCATGCCCGGGAGTTCAAGCTTTAGAGGGGGCACTGGCCTCCGCCATATCTCTGGGGACATAGTCTAACAACGTGGCACTAGACCCTCAAGTAGTTTTCTGTACCTTCCCAAGTCTCACACCCCTTACCTCCGCATGTCAGTCAAATATACACGATGGCTCCAGGGGAGCCTTCCAGGATCATCTTCATGGGAATAGAGAGGGGGTAGGCAGGTAGTGGAGCCTGTGATCAGGAACAAAGCATGACTGGGATAGAGGAGTGGAGCAGGTGTCCGCCTGGGAAGCAGCTTCAGCGGTCATTAGGAAGGGAGTCTAGCCATCGGGATGTCTCCTCAGGAGATGTAAAGAATTTTGTGGACTCACCATCCACCACCCTAAGCCGAGCCGGGAACAACATGTTGTACTTTATCCCCCTGGTGCGGAGTTGTGCCTTGATCTGGTCGAAGGTCCGTCTTTGCCGCTGGGTCTCTATGGAGTAGTCCGGGAACAGCATAAGTTTGGCATTTTTGTGGCGCAGCTCGTCTATTTTCCGGGCCTCTCGGAGCAGCAGAATTGAGCAGCCTAAATATAAGGGTTCTCGGCGGAGCTCCAGGTGGGCCTCTGGCGGACGGCATCCGATGCGCTCTCTCTACCACAAAGTGGGGGGAGAACTGGGCCTGTGGGAGTAGCGTGCGTAGAAGCCGTTCCGTGTAGGTCACCGGATCTCAGCCCTCAGCTCATTCAGGGAGACCCATCAGACGGAGGTTGTTCCTCTGGGTTCCTGTTCTCCTGGTCCTCCGCTCGAGCCTCCATGGCCTTCACTTTCAGCTGGAGAGTACGGAGGGAGGCGTCGTGGTCACGGATTGTGTCCTCAGCATCTCCGACTCTCCTCTCCGCTTCCGATATTCTATCACAGACCTTGTCCATGTCCCTTCTGATCAGGCCCATTTCCATCTTTATCTGCTCTATTTTCACCATCAATGTAGCCTGGCAGCCCGTGATGGCCTGCATAAGTGCATTAAATTGATTATTTCCAAGAGCGGCTGGGTCTGGTTGTTCAGTTTGGGATGCCATGCTGGACGAAGTCGTCACACGTGGGTCCCGAGGCAGTGGAGGGGTTCTTGGAGACTGATTCCGCTTTCGCTGGGAACCGGATTTTCCCCGTCTCATGCCCAGTGCCAGCTAGCACACTCTGGTCAGGGTAACTTAAAGATCTATCTCCAAGGGTCGGATAATTGTGCCGTCCAGGTGCAGAGGTCCTATCCCCCACGTCCTCTCAGTTCGCCATCTTAACCATGCCCCCACACAGCCCTAGCATTTAACATCCCAAAATGTTACACTTAAACCTGTAACTAGTGCAAGAAATCTCCACTTATTGCTGCTAAAAAAAAATATGTTTTTCATTTACACATCCAGGGGGTGGTGAGTGAGTTCTTTGGTGCCCTCATTTTATTCTTTGCATGATCCAGCGAGCTTTCACTCACTAGATTGCTCAGCCATTTGACAGACATCTTTATGGCAGGGACCAAGCATGCTCTCTGCATTACCATGTATTTCTATGGACTGGGCCTGGATTGTGGACAGGTGAGTAGAAGACTGGCAGAAGGCATAGTGATGTTATTTGGTACTGTTACATTTTAAGCTGCATCCCAGAGACTGATCACAGAGCAAAACACATTTACCTATGTGCATATGCCAGATAGCAAGCAATTGTGCTGCAAGTTTGAAAATGATTTTCTAAGACTTGTCAGTGTAGCAACTTCTAGTTAGGTAGGTGCTAGAGTGAGGATTTTCCTGATAGAGTAGGAATATTTAGGCAGGCCAAGCTGGTGGCTAGGCCTGGTTGTTTTCATCCTGGGCTGGGAGTGGCTCAGGGTAGGGCGGGGTGACTCACAGGTAGCGTCACTGTCACCTCCCTCTTCTTTCTAGAAGGTGCTAGAAGGAGAGCAGGAGAGGTGAGGTGGAGCTGCTTAAGGTATTTTGAGGAACCTTGACGAATCCCTAACTTGGATTGTCAGGGGGAAGGCCTTCTCAAATACCTAGGGTCAGCCCAGCTGAGGGGACGTGTTGGGTGAGTGAGTGAGTGTAGACTGTAGAGGCTGCCGGGGCCTACAGGGAGCTCTCCAGTCTGGGAGGCAACCTTGGGCCTGGGCAGGAGGAGAGAAGAGATCCTGGGAGAGAGGCACATGAGAGAGCCCAGGAGAGGACAATGGGAGAAAACACTGCTAAGAGACTCCAGGGAGGACAACTGGTCGCAGCCAGGAGGGCTGGTGAATAGAGCACAGTCAGGATGGACTGGGGAGGCACGCCTGAGAGAACTGGGAGTTTGCAGTTTGAGATGGGTGCAGAACCAGAAGAGAGGACTGTGGGAAGGGCAGTGGAGAGAGGTCATTGCAGCCAGGCTGGTTGGAAAGACCTGAAGAGAGCTATCTGGGATTGGTAGCTGAATAGAGGACAGTTAGCACCAGAACTATTTCTATACCATAGGGGCCCGAGGCCCCTGCCGCAAAAGGCTATCCACTGAGGTCTGGCTGAGTTAGTGTCAGGCCTAACCATGCGGTGCTATCTAGTCTGGAGGAGTAACAGTCTGCAGCAAGTGAGGAGCTGAGGAGTAACAGTCTGCAGCAAGTGAAGTGCTGGAGGAGTAACGGTCTACAGCTGTATATAGTAGTCCAAAGCAAGTTGCACTGAATCTTTCTGAGCATCCCAAAATGTTTCCGTTCCCATCCAAGTTCAATCCCCTCAATAAAAAAACTGAAACAAAGCTTATGAACTGGTCTGTGTCTCTGAGTGTTTGAGAGATGAATTCTGGGCTGGGCAGGGTGACAAGGGAACCACAAAATTCAGCAACCCTTACGGGGCATGGCTTCACCAGGCTTCACAAGTTTGTTGCACTGTTGCAGCAAGTCCGCATTGCATGACACCAGGTCAAATTTCTTTGCAAATATTCTCCAAATCTGCTGCAAGTTATGGTTCAGTTATGTTTTGCAATAGTCATCCCACCACAGGGGTCACTGTGGCTGAATTTTCATGCTGTAGACTTGCAGAGCTCTTGCTGTAGACTCACCACTGCAACTTTGCCCTTTCTAGAGATTTGCTACAAATTGGAAAAGTGTCAACTAGAACTAGTGCTTCAGGTGCTCTGCAAGTGTACAACTTGCTAATGAAAATGTGCAGCAAGTTAACCGACTTACAATTCAACACCGCCAACAAATTTGTGCAAGTTATCCTTGCTATCTGGGATGTAGAGATGCATGAGCAAGCAAGTATTATTTTACTGCTGAAGAGTAGTGAACATTGCTCACATTTACAAGCACTGTTAGTTTGACTTAAAGCATTATTAAACCCCAAATGTATGCTGCAACAGTACCAGTTCTTAGATGAGTGCATTCTTTTCTTTTTAGGCTTTTTTTTTCTTTATTTTTCACCTGGTGATGTGGCCAGTAAGTCTTTATCCTAAAAGGAAAACAAACTGTTTCTGTAAGTGCCTTAAAAGTGTAGTTCAGCTTTAATTTGTTAATCATGTCCTTCTAAATCTGCTAGTGCATCTAATGCTCCGTAAACACGATTGGAAATTCGGCCAGCAAAAGACCGATGAGAGGTTTTGTCGGAAAATGTGATTGTGTGTATGCTCCATCCGACTTTTGCTGGCCCAATTCCATCCATTCTCAATTTTTTGGTCAGAAAAAGTTCCTATCCGAAAATGCGTGTGTATGCAATTTCGATGCGCAAAAACTCAGGAATGCTCAGATTCAAGTACAAAACAGAAGCTGATCGGTCTGGTAAAACTACTGTTTGTAATGGAGCACATTCGTCACACTGAATTATTTTAAATAGTTTAATAAAGTGCATTCTCTTCTTCTTTACAATGCTAGAAGAATTAAGTTATTTTGCTGCTCATATTCACACAGAGTTCGCACAAACTTCTTTATTTATTATTTCTCGTGATCACATAAATCATTTTTTTTTTAAAGTCAGATCTCCATAATAATGTTTGGATTTTTTTTTTTATTGTCTTTTTTTTTAATCAAGAACTCCTTTTTTTGGTAATATTTTTAAATTATTTTCTAGTCATCTCCATCATTATTTTTTTGTGTGTCAAGTTTTCACAACAACATTATTATCTTGTATTTTTAGAGCTCAAGGAGATTGGTTGGTGTCCCTTGTTAATTTGACATTGTATTTTTGAAATGTACCTGTCTATTCACAAACAAACTATCCTATTTGAAGAAAAACACATAGGCAAGTTTTTTCAGAAAAAAAAATCTCCATTTATTCTGGCTGATAACAAAATAAAGAAGGCAACACTGGAGAAACTGCTGGAATTTGCAAAGCCTTTCTACCCCAGGGCACACATCAACTAATTGAAAAATAAAATTGGTAGTTTGAGAAGTCCATATAATGGGGAGCACAATCTAGTCTAGGACTCCCAGAGATCATGAACAGCAGCAGATGACATATGTGTCCCAGGCTGTGGTACTACAACAGCCTGCGTCTTCTGTCAGACCAGACTGAACCCAGGCCAACACTTTCTTGTCTTCCTTACAGCCTTCCCTGCAGCCTTCCTTGGAGGCTGTGGCTCTGGAGGTGGACTTGTGGCAGGAGGAGGAGGAAGATGGACAAGCACACATAAGTGCATGTTATCACTTATTTGGCCACTCAACCCCTTCTGAATGGCCTCAAAAACTAATTTCTCACACTGAGGCGTTGGCCCTCCTCCATTTGCTGCAATTTAGCAGCTACATAGCAGCCATAGACCTCTTCAGCATGGGGGGGGGGGGGCTTTCAGGGCCACATTAGCGTCCTTAACTACTTAAGGACCGCCTCCTATATATATATATATATATGTCGGTAGTTTGAAGAGGGATATCTCAGTAACGGCAGCAGCTGCTGCCACAACCGTGATATGCCTCTTTACAGGAGGTGGTCTTGTTTACGATAATGGTGGTCTCCGCAGCGGGTTCACCGAGAGATCACCTTTATCGGCGGCGGGAGAGGTGCCACCCCCCGCCGCTCTCTCACGCCCACTTACCGGAACCGTCAGTAGCGGCGGAGGCGATCGGGTCCTTCTTGTTGCTGGGTATGGAGATGAGTGAGGCTAAGATGGCCCCCACTCGTCTCTATACAGTGGGGATCGAAAGTTTGGGCACCCCAGGTAAAAATGTGTATTAATGTGCATACGAAGCCAAGGAATGGAAAAATCTCCAAATGGCATCAAATTACAGATTAGGCATTCTTATAATATGTCAAAAAAAGTTAGATTTTATTTCCATCATTTACACTTTCAAAATTACAGAAAACAAAAAAATGGCGTATGCAAAAGTTTGGGCACCCTGCAGAATTAATATCTTGTACTGCCCCCTTTGGCAAGTATCACAGCTTGTAAACGCTTTTTGTAGCCAAACAAGAGTCTTTCAATTCTTGTTTGAGGTATCTTTGCCCATTCTTCCTTACAAAAGTGTTCCAGTTCTTTGAGATTTCTGGGCTGTCTGTCACGCACTGTTCTTTTAAGGTCTATCCATAGATTTTCAATAATGTTGAGGTCAGGAGATTGTGAAGGCCATGGCAAAACCTTCAGTTTACGCCTCTTGATGTAATCCCCCATGGATTTTGAGGTGTGTTTAGGATCATTATCCATTTGTAGAAGCCCTCCTCTCTTTAACTTCAGCTTTTTCACAGATGGCATCAAGTTACTATCCAAAATTTTCTGAAATTTTATTGAATCCATTTTTCCTTCTTCTCGTGAAATGTTCCCTGTGCCACTGGCTGCAATACAACCCCAAAGCATGATTAATCCAGCCCCTTGCTTAACAGTTGGACAGAGGTTCTTTTCATTAAATTCTGTGCCCTTTCTTCTCCAAACGTACCTTTGTTCATTCCGGCCAAAAAGTTATATTTTAACCTCATCAGTCCACAGAACTTGTTTCCAAAATGCCTCAGGCTTGTCTATATGTTCATTTGCAAAGATCAAACGCTGTTTTTTGTGGTGAGGACGTAGAAGAGGTTTTCTTCTGATGACTCTTCCATGAAGACCATATTTGTACAAGTATCTCTTTATAGTGGAATAGTGCTCCACAACTCCAGTGTCTTTCTGGAGGGATCGTGCAGTCAAACGTGGGTTTTGAATTGCTTTTCTCACAATCCTGCGAGCTGTTCTGTCTGATATTTTTCTTGGTCTTCCAGATCTTGCTTTAACTTCCACTGTTCCTGATGACTGCCATTTCTTAATTACATTCCGAACAGAGGATATTAACACCTGAAAACGCTTTGCTATCTTCTTAAAACCTTCTCAAGCTTTGTGAGCGTCAACTATTTTCAGTTTCAGTTTTCTAGACAACTGCTTAGAAGAACCCATGGTGCTGATTGTTGGGGCAAGGTCAGATGAGTCTGGCCATTTAAAACCTTTGAGATTGACATCACCTGGTCTTCCCAGACGATGATTGAGAACAATCCATGACACTGGCAGGTCTCAGCTTTGCAAAGGGGGCAGTGCATGCTATAAATTCTGCAGGGTGCCCAAACTTTTGCAGACGCCATTTTTAGTTTTCTGTAATTTTGAAAGTGTAAATGATGGAAATAAAATCTAACTTTTTTTTGACATATAAGAATGTCTAATCTGTAATTTGATGCCATTTGGAGATTTTTCAATTTTTCCTTGGCTTCTTTATGCACATTAATACACATTTTTACCTGGGGTGCCCAAACTTTTGATCCCCACTGTACCATAGGAGGGCAGAAGTGACGTCAAAACTTCACTTCTGCCCATACCTCTTAAAAGAACATTTTGTCAATGTAATTTTTTCAAATTACATTTTTTTTTTATTATTATTGCATTTAAGTCCAAATATGAGATCTGAGGACTTTTTGACCCCAGATCTCATATTTAAGATGGATGGCCTGTCATGCTTTTTTCTATTACAAGGGATGTTTACATTCTTTGTAATAGGAATCAAAGTGATCCATTTTTTGCAGTGTAAAAATAAATAAAATCAAGTAAAATAAATAAGAAAAAAAAAATTTAAAACCCCCCCCCTCCCGACAAGCTCGCGCGCAGAAGCGAACGCATATGTGAGTAGCGCCTGCATATGAAAACGGTAGTCAAACCATACATGTGAGGTATTACCTCGATCGGTAGAGTGAGAACAATAATTGTAGCCATAGACCTCCTCTGTAACACAAAACATGCAACCTGTAGAATTTTTTAAATGTCGCTTATGGAGATTTTTGAGGATAAAGTTTGACGCCAGTCCACGAGCGGGCGCAATTTTGAAGCGTGACATGGTGGGTATTAATTTACTCGGCATAACATTATCTTTCACAATATAAAAATAAATTGGGCTAATTTTACTGCTGTCTTATTTTTTTTTATTCAAAAAAGTGATTTTTTTCCAAAAAAAAAGTGCGCTTGTAAGACCGCTGCGCAAATACGGTGTGAAAAAAAGTATTGCAATGATCGCCATTTTATTCTCTAGGGTGTTAGAAAAAAAAACAATATATAATGTTTGGGGGTTCTAAGTAATTTTCTAGCAAAAAAAAATGTTTTAAACATGTAAACACAGAGTCTGAAAAAGAGGCCTGGTCCTTAAGTGGTTAATGAGGCCCAGTGCTGCCTCCTCCACATTACTCCCCTTCCTGGCCCTTTTTGTTGGAAGGTGGAGGGGAGGCACTTGGGATTGGGTGAGGCTACAGGGCCCTGCCACCTCCTGGCTGCCACTTACCCTGCCTCCTCCTGGCTGCCACTTACCCCCGCCTCCTCCTATCTGCCACATTCCAGAGCCTTTTTCCTGGCTGAGGTCTTCCTGTGTATGAAAAAGGGACATACTTTTAGTTTTTGGTTCATCAATCACACCCAATTTTCAACTCATGACTGTTGCAAATTGAATGTTAATAAATAGAAAAGATTATCATTCAGACCCCAGCATTTTTCATTATTGTCACACTCATTTTTTTAAATCATTAATTTGTTAGCAATAATAACATCTAGTTAACAACAATCATTTTCAGACAATAAATATGTTAAAAAATACTATACCTTGCTCCAGCTGGGCTCCTCAACTTCTTCCAGGATGGAAGGCCCAGGTTGGTCCTCGGAAGCCTCAGCTGGGGTTGAGGGAAGGGTGGATGGAAGTGTAGAAAGTGATTCCCTGGCTTCCATCTGGTCTTCCAGAAACCACATTCTGCTGTAGTACCACAGACTGGGTAGATACACATCCTCTGCTGCAGCTCCTGATCTCATGGAAGCCTGGACCTTATTAAGTTCCTTCCTATATGTGCTTCTCAAGCTACCAATTTTCCTATCCACAAACTCGATGTCTGTATCGGGGACCAGCGTCTTCACATATTCCAACAGTTTCTCCAGCGATGCCTTCTTAGCTGGTTTATTTCGATATAAGGGGTTTTTAACCTCCCACAAATTTGGCATAGCCCTGTATTTGTCTATGAAGTGGCCCATGATGTCAGGGTCTTTGAATTGTTTCATATTTGCTGCAAGACAAAACACAAGACAAAAACACTAAATATCAGGCTAAACTCTCCTAATCTTATCCCAATATAGGCCTCAATGTAGAATCAGTATAGGCCACTGATGTACCAAAGTTAAGATGTTACCTTCGTTAGAACGTTCGTCCTCCTTCCTCAGCACACCGCACTTACCTACGACACACATATCTTAACTTTATATACACTGCATATGCGTGAAACTCCACCCCTCCATGCCCCTGACGTTCTTACTTGAAGATCCCCGCCCTTCTCTTTTGTTGCAATGGGAGAGAAACATGGCAGAGACACAGCAGGTGGTCACTGCTACTAGTAGTAAGGAGGAGGAGGAAAGCCTGGAGGCCGAAACGTCCCGATCCAGTAGGAGGTTTAAGGCCTCCAATATGTCCTTTGGTGAGATGGTGAAGATGGTCTACATATTGAAGAGGGCCAACTATGATGGGAAGCATGGGATATTCGAATTTTGGGATACGACAATCCAAGGAGAAATTAAGGAAACGCTCAGACCTTAAATTAAGGGAGCAGAATCGGTACAAAAGGATAAAGAGAGTGCTTCAAAAAAGTAAGTACTTGCCGTGTTTTTCTATTATGATTATTAACGTGCATGCTGATCCATGTGCTTTTCTTTACTGTTGTACAGTTTAAAATGGCTACTTTCATGTTCATGGGCACAGTAATCGTTCGTAGGAAACATTGATTTTTTGCCAACTAAATACGATATTTTTATCTGATACAGGGTTAACTACATTTGGTCATGCTAATTTGTATTAAAATAAGTTTAGGACATTTTTGTCTAGATGTCTTTGAAACTAGAATGAAATGCAAACTTGATTCAGTGTAATGTAAGGAGAAGGCACTCAGCAGCTGTTTACACATCTGGACTCAGGAGCACTAGTGTGGGACACCAGAGCACATTTTTTAGGGTGACCCACACAGGTGCTCCAGTGGATATTTGGGGTGTCTCCATGTGTGAAACTTATCCAAATAAGGTAGGTATTCCAGCTTTGTTAAGGGAATTAATCATGTCTTCAACTTGAAACTCTGCCCAAACAGACAATTGTATCCCACTTCCAAGCAATGTTTCTCACATTCATATTTCTGGCCACAAATATCTGTGTGCTAAGTATACCTTTTGTTTCATTCTCATAGGGGAGAAAAGACTTGGTCCATCTAAGGACACCAGCAACACCACACCTCAGGAAGAAGGGGAGCAGAGGATTGTGGTAGCTCAGGATGTGAAGGAAGGAGAGGTGGAAGAAGTGCTTGAAATTGGCACCACAACAGGTCAGTGTCAGACACAGATTCAGGTAATAGATGTATGCCTGCATTTTTATAATACATAGTGTGTATTTTTATTTTAGGTGATGTGCAGGTTGTGGAACCAAAATCGACTAATTTCACCAGTGACAGTGCACAACAGCTTATCTGGGAAATAATGTGTTGCAGTCGGGATTTAGACCTTATCAAAGAAAAAACCAAGGAGATTGAACGAAGACTGAAGAACATGATTGATGTACTAGGGCAGTGATGGCGAACCTTGGCACCCCAGATGTTTTTGAACTACATTTCCCATGATGCTCATGCACTCTGCAGTGTAGTTGAGCATCATGGGAAATGTAGTTCCAAAACATCTGGGGTGCCAAGGTTCGCCATCACTGTGCTAGGGAGAATCTAAATCCTAAAAAGATTACAGTTTTTCTTTATTTTTTTAATAATTTTATCTAAAGTTTTAATACAGTTTAAAAGCCACATTTAGAAGATGCACACAGTGTGTCAACATGTGCTATCTGTCATCAGGGGATTTCAATGTATGCGTTTTGTGGGCGCAACCCCTTCCTCCCTACTCTAGTAGGTGAGAGGAAGTGGTTGCATCCCCAAAACAGTCAATTGATCCCCCATGATGGAAGATAGCACATGTTGACATTAGGTATGGGATCAGAAAGGAAATCCCCAATTTGATGCACAATTTGTGTGCATCTTCTAAATTTGGCTTTTACAGGGGTGACTTCACCCCATCTGATGAAGGCAAAATCAAGACCTTTGTCACACTATAATGTCTGATATTGCCTTTATGTTTGCAATGTTGAACTTTGTAAGCTCCAGAGTTGTGTATGTTATGTTTGGAAACATGCCTGTTTCTGTATTTTTTCAAAAATGTCAAGGTAAAACTTTGCAAAAGTTTTTTTCTTTTACCACCAAATGTTTTATAAGGCACATGTAAATGTGCACGGAGTAAAAGGCTTTCTACTCAACATGTGTGGCTTCTTCTTACAATGATCAATAGCACTTTTTGTATTAAGTTGGTGTTTACAGTGACAATGGGTGTTATTTAAATAATGTGAAAACCACTTGGCACTACAAGTGCACTAGGAGAACCTAGAAGACAGATAAAAGAAACACAAGCAGTAAATTCAAATCAAGATTTTATCATATAATTATTTTTTATTTTGAAAATATTTACAAATTAGCTGGCATAGCAATGGCCCCCCCACCCGTAAAATATTCCACATATTTTTCACACACTTCACAGGTACTTTGGGGGGGGGGGCTAGCCAGGATGGACAGCTTCCAGGTCCGTCGGTGTTGGTTCACAAAATCCGGCCTTTTTAAAAAGTTGTGCAGGATGCAGCAGCATAAAACAATATGGTTAAGTTTGTACTCTGCTAGGTTTATTGCCATTAGAAATAGGAGGAACCGGTTGGCCATTATACCAAAGGTATTCTCCACGACTCTTCAGGCTCTGGCCAGCCGGTAATTAAAAACCCTCTTCTCCAGGGTGAGGGTCCTCTGGGGGAATGGCCTCAGCATGTGATTGGCCAGACCAAATGGTTCATCAGCAATAAAAACAAACAGAAGTCTTTCGCTGTTCTCTTCCGCAGGTGGCAATCCCAAGCCACTGGAGACATCTGTAGAACTCGGTCTGGGCAAAGACTCCACCATTTGACATCCAGCCATTCTTCCCCACAGAAATATAGAGAAACACGTATGTCGCAGACACCACCGTCATCAACACGATACTATGAGACCCCTTATAGTTAAAATAGTATGACCCCGAATGGGGTGGTGGGAGGATGTGGATGTGATTCCCATCTATTGCCCCACCGCAGTTGGGAAAGTCCCTACGATGGGCAAAGTGGGATGCCACAGTCTGCCATTCCTGTGGCATTGAAGGAAACTGTGGAGTCAAAACAGAAAAAAGAAAAATTAGTAATTTTGCACATAAACATTGCAAGCAGAATAGACACAAACATTCTTGGCCAACATCAGTATAACATTGATTTTAATGCATATTTAAAGACAAAAATGTAAGGTCCACTTATCAGAGTCCTCACCCCCTCTGATGGCCCATTGTCAACATTTTAGGGGGGGATTCTAAATGAGTTTTGGAGCCCAAAAAAAAGCCTCTGACACTCTGCATGAATTTAAGGACAACAATCACAATTGTACACATTATAAGGGATTTTTAGGATAAAGCACTACAATAGAGCTGACAAAATACATTGTTAAGTGACTGGGCTAGGTGTGTATGGGCCCAGTATAGCATGCTGGGGAGGTTAGTGAAGGCAGATATACATCCCCACGTTCTTGACGATCAGAATTTGATGTGACCGTGTGTATGCAAGACAGTTTGAGCGGAAATCCATCAGAAAGACCATCAGAGGTTTTTCCGACCAAAATTCCAATCGCGTGTACGCAGCATAACACTACTCTTTCCCCAGAATGGCAAAGCTGTTGTTCATAGATCTCTCCAATGCTCCTCCACAGTGGAGACATTCCAAGACAGGAAATGTGTTATTTTCCAGATCACAGGTGAAAGTAAAGGAAATAACCTTCTAAAAAAAGAAAATGAATGCAGTCACCATATTTAAGGATCGGTAAGTAAATATATTACATCTTTGGCTTTGGGTTTAATACTACTTTAACCACTTCCGGACTGCCTTCCGCATATTTACTGCAACAAGGTGGCCCAGCTGCATGAAACCACGTACCTGTACGTCGCTTCGTGCAGTAGTCTCTGGGGGCGCGCTGAATGGACAGAGGGCGAGCCAATTAGCGGGTCTGGCAGACACGATGTCCACCGGCCACCGCCAATCATTCCCCAGAGAGGCAGAATGGCGATCTGTCTATGTAAACAAGGCAGATCACTGTTCTGACAGGGGAAAACATAAAGCTCTTGTGTTTCTGCTAAGCAGGAACACAGATCTCTGTGTTCTCCCAGTCAGAGCAATCCCCACACATTAGTAATCACCCCCTAGGGACACACTTAACCCTTTGATCGCCTCTGGTGTTAACCCCTTCCCTGCCAGTGTCATTAGTACAGTAACAGTGCATATTTTTAGCACTGATCACTGTATTACTGGTCCCCAAAAAACTGTCAGTTAGGTGTCTGATTTGTCCCCCGCAATGTCGCAGTCACGCTAAAAATCGCGGATTGATTACTAGTAAAAGATTGACTTTGGCGCAAAACAATTAATATACACTTATTGGGATTTTTTTAACCAAAAGTATGTAGCAGAATACATATTAGCCTAAATTGATGAAGAAATTCGATTTTTTCTTTTTTTTTTATTGGATATATTTTTTGCAGAAAGTAAAAAATATTGTTTTTTCCAATTTGCTGCATTTTTTGTTTATAGCGCAAGAAATAAAAATCGCAGAGGTGATCAAATACCACCAAAAGAAAGCTCTATTTGTGGGAAGAAAAGGTCATGCATTTTATTTGGGTACAGCGTCGCATGACCAGGCAATTGTCAGTTAAAGTAACACAGTGTTGTATCGCAAAAAATGGCCTGGTCATGAAGGGGGTAAAACCTTCCGGGGCTGAAGTGGTTAAAGAGGAGCATCAGGTCCCTCCCAAAAAATTAAAAGTTAGCAGCTACAAAAACCGTAGCTGTTGACTTTTTTTTTATTTTATTTAAACAGCACAAGTTTATTGAACATCAGAATTATAACAACATAGTACAGTAGGTACAGACATCCAATTCTTCATAGGTGAGGGACAGTAATAGATCATACAGTAACAAAGTTTCCTGACAATTGTGGTTTGGACTCCAACACAACTCACTCCACACATGTATGTAGATTTTCCGCCCACCTGTCCCATATTCTGTGGTATTTGGCTGGACACCCGCGGTGTCTATATACTAGTTTAACCAAGAGTAGCTTACGATTTATTTCTACCACCCATTCCCACATGGTAGGTACAGCCGAACGCATCCAGTATTTACCCACTAGATTTCGTGCATTGAACAGTGCAGAGTGCAAGAACGTAGCCAGATACTTATCAACAGTGGCATCAGGAAATATGCTGAGTAGGCAACTCTTAGGGTCAAGTTGAAGGGGTGAACCCATATGGTCGTGTAGGAACTTAATAATCTGCCCCCAAAACTCCTGGATTATTGGGCATTGCCATATGAGATGATAGAAAGTACCAGTCGTACAAGAGCATCTGGGACACCCGGGTTGTAGTCAGGGTGGTACCTAGCAATCTGGACAGGGGTGAGATATGACTTATGTACCACGTAGTACTGCGTTAGTCGGTCAGGTAAGTTAAGTGAAGCCTGTTTAATATTCTCGAGAGCATCCTCCCATTCCTCCCCATCAAAGGGACCTATATCTTCTTCCCACCTCATCCTAGCCCGTTCAGTGATTTGCGCCACTAAGCGGGACCGGAGTAAGCCGTACAGAGTCTAAATCAATTTAGTCGGTTCATCCCCCATAATTACGTCTGACAAAGCTAACGACTGCACACCCGGGAGGCCCTGAGCAAATTTCGCACGGAGCGCGTGTCACAATTGCAAGTATCGAAAGTGCATGTGAGGGGGTATGTTAAATTCCACTTGTAATGAGGGGAAATCCCTTATGCCCAGAGGAGTCACCACCTGGTGCAGGTAGAGTACCTCCCTAGAAACCCACAATTCTACATCAGGTATGTAGTTCACGAAGTAGGGGGTTGCGCCATAACGGAGTATGTGAGTGGTAATAGTCTGCTCCCAGTAATCTAAGTGCCAGTTTCCAAATACTCCGGTGGTGTGGTAGGATCTGGGCCCGGGCATCCCTTACCCCACCACTACGAAAAATCATCTGAAGGGGAGTATAAACGTGGGATATAGCTCTCCCGCCCACCAAGGCCTGGTATCTGTGACTGTCTGCTTTATGAAGGTGATAAAAATGTGAAATTTGCGCTGCTACGTAGTATGTGTGGAAATCAGGGAGAGCCAACCCCCCATAGATGTCGGGTTTTTAAGTGTGTTCCATGCCAACTTATGCCTAGATGGGCCCCAAATAAAGGTGTTCAGAACACCGTCCAGCGTTTTAAAGAACGCCACAGGGACCATGACAGGTGTGACAGAGCGAGGCTCTGTCCCTATGAAATTAGAGGTAAAGGAGACACAGAGTTTGCATATCTGCGGACTGCAGGACTACAGAGTGTAGAGTTTAAATGGAGAAAACTGCTCTGTCAGTTTTCTCCAGGTTTTGCTAGCTCCAGATGGGATTCTGTAGTTTGGAGATCCCTGAGAGTTATGGGTGGGACGGGATCTCCAACCCTGTGTCCGGGTCTTGAGGCTAGCGAGCAGGGTGTGTGCCCAGCTGCACACAGCCCATATAACGAGGGGATTTGTGTAGGATGGTGGTGTGTGAGCAGCTTGCTGCTTGAAGCTGTGCATGTCCAAAGCTGTGTGAAGGACTTGAAGCTGTGTGCGTCCAAGGAGCCGTGTGCTGTGTGTCGAAGGGTTGGAAGCTGTGTGCGTCCAAGCAGTTTGTTGGACGGGCCAAGTACCTATAGCAGCAGTACTGCTGAAGAGTAGCCAGGTGGGCTAGCATTTTCGTTCTGATTTTGCTGTATTTAATTTAAGCTTGGACCCCTGCGTGGGATTACTGGATGGACTAATATTTTGTTTTCTTCTAATAAACGTGGGCTACCAGGCCCTTAACCATACACGCCTGACTGATGTGGACTAAAAAATGCATCTACCAATTGAGCTAATCACCCCAATGTCACAAGTGGTGCTCGAATGCGGGCATGTAGACGGTGGAATCCGGGTCCTTGCTCCATGGTGAGTCGCATCAGGAACTACTGCTAGCTGTGTGTGGCAGCCAGGCGAACAGCATTGCGTATACGTTTATTTGATGGACTGTGTTGCATGCGGGTTGTGTACCTGTGAAGGAAGAATCAAACATCAGATTTTTTTTTTTTCTTTCTCTGCTGAGAACTGTTACAAGCTGCTGTGTGCATGTGATTGCAAGGATGGGACGGTCAAAGCAAAAAAAAGGAAGCAATCCTTGCTAAAGCCAGGGAGCGGCTATTGTGGCTAGAGGGTATTTCCCCACATGCCCCAGCCACACCAGAGAATTTGTCTGAGTCTGACATCGCTGTGATCTGGGGTAAATTGATCATGTCACCCCGAGTTTAAGGAGAAGTGAAAGAGGATGTTGTTCCTGGCAGCCTGAGCCCAAAGGTGCCACAGCATGACGCAAGGAGGCCTCTGCGCTGCATTAGTTGTAGTGAGTGGGGACATGCTGTTGCCCATTGCCCCTTGTCACAGGAATGTTTGTGGAATAACCAAGCTGGATGGGAGGTTGATGAATTCTGGAGCTCATCTGCTAATGATTGTGATCAGCTGTGTCCTCAGAAGTGGTATCCAATGGCAACGAGTGAGAGCCAGTCATGGAGGAGATGCCAAGAAGTGAGCTCAGCATGGCCTGAGAAGATGTCTCCACCTTGTAGGACCAGTAAAAAGGGGCCAGTGACATGTGAGACAGCGAATGAATGGTTCAAGCGGAATCGCAAAGAGTCAGGTGCACTGCAAGGGGCTGAGATCTTGGCCTCTGACTATGTGCAACCCATGCTGCCTACAGAGGAGGTGGGAGACTTCCTTGTAAGATTTGAAAAAGTTGCTGTAAAGAGAAAATGGCCTAGGGACCGGTGGCCAAAACTGCTGCAAACCTTATTGCGGATAGAGTTCCGGTCGGTTTACCATTTGATGGATGGGGACCAGGATGACTACAGCAAGTTTAAAGAGGAAATCCTTCTTCGAGGAGAGTTACATCGTATCACAGGCCGCCAGCAATGCTCCAGGACGGGAGAAGTGTCGCCGGAAGACCTAGGATTTGGAAATCCAGAGAAACGTAAAGTTTTCTGTCATGGCCGCTTAGGCAAAGGGGTCAGTCCGGAAAGGAGAGTACATCAGCCTGAACCCTGCATGAGTTATAGCCAACCAGCTTTGGAGCGCAAGTCTGCAGTTACCCCTATCAACAAGGATCTTGTGTTACCTACAGGGGGCGTCAGTGGGTTCAGAAAGGCTGCAGTTTTGCTCCATGGCCACATGGGGGAGTCAGCCTATAGAGACACCACACCAGTGAGACAACGCACTCAAGTGAAGGCTATGACATCAGCTGCAGGAACTGGTAAGACTGTTTCAGTTTATGATGCTGAACCCAGTGAAGTGGGAGTATGTCCAGTGGGGAGATCCGCAGTACAAATGGACATAGACTTTCTGCATTGTGCTACCCAGAGCAGTGGGGAGGCGCAGCGTAAAGCCCAACTAGACGCAGGGCTAAAGACTGAAAAGGACATGGGGACTCTGCATATGCCTGCTATGATCCAGCAGATGGCTGGGAAAATTGAGCTAGGGGTGACCAAAACAGTGCTGGTACCATGTTCCCTAGTGACAGCTGCTGCAGGGTTGCCCAGGGAAACTTCCAAGGAGCTTGCAGTGTTGGAGCAGAGAGTTTCCCAGGTCAGCTATGGAGCTGCCCAAATAGGCAAAAGTGCCCCTTTACAGAGAGCGGGTGCTGTGAAGAGTTGCTCAGAGGTTATGGTGGCTCATAGACAACCCACAAAAGCAGTAGCTATGTCAACACATAATGAGAATATTGATGGTCATGCTGACAATAGTGTTGGCCAATGTGATGTGATTGGTGATTATAATGCTGAAAAATGTGTTTCCTGTAATGTTACGACTGAGCCACACAGTGAGAGAGTGTGGGCGCAGCCCCACAACCCTACGTGTAGCCCAGTAGGCAAGGGGTTAATTCAGCCTGCAAAAGTTGAGGGTACAAAGCTGAATGTGTCTGTAGTGCCACCAGAAAAAGGTGTTCAAAATGGTGTGCTGCACCAAGCTTTAGGTGAAGCATCACCCCAATGCAACGTTGATAAAAGTGTGGTGTTACAAAATGATGTATATAGAAGTGAGGAATGTGCAGTTAAAGCTAATGAATCCCAGGTTTCTGTGCGGCTTTCTACAGCAGGTGATGCAACGCTGTGGAACACCCATGGTGGAACCACAATGGACTGGGACAGCTGGGCCAAACAATTGCTAGCCATGCTGGGTAAGGCTAACTCAAGTAACAAGGGTGTGGACACAATGCTATGCCAGACAGGGGGATCGCAGAGCCGCTGGTGGTTGAGGGCGTCCTGGTCCCTGCAAAGGTTGCTGCCCTCCCCTCTGAAGAAACAGTTCAGGGCACTGGCATCGCAGATGTGTTGTCCACAGCTCCACAGCTAAATGATATTGAGTATCAAAGTGATAGTGTGACTTGTAATGACCTGCAGAGGCTCACCAACACTGGTGCAGAATGGATAAGTGTGAGACATGTGTCTGACAGCTCTCCAGGGGAACAACAGGCCGTGATGATGAGTACCTCCAAGGAGGATGAGGTCTCTTCAAATGTCTCACCCTCTCAACCTGCAGTCGCTGAGCCCCTCCATGTCTTGGACAGGGTAGAAGACCCTAGAAAGTTCTGGTGTTTAGACATGGGATGTTTAGAGATGACCGAAACCTTACTGGAAATGCTAGAGTTGGTAAAAATGAACTCGCTGTATACTTGGGTATCTCCACCGCAGTTGGACCAGGTGGTGCTGCGTAGCACCAATGGGTGGAGCCAGGTGGTACAGGCAGTGCTGGGAAACCATGACCAACAGTGGAATTGGTGGGACCAATGGTTAACCATTTGGCACAGGATCTCCAGATTCTCTGTGAGCGTACTTCTAGTTATTGATTGGTATGGAAGGCACGCGAGAGAACTGCTTGAGATATCAGAGGTCTCTCCGTCTGGGGCGGTGACTAGAAAAATCTCTGCTGGTGTGGTCCGAGGTGCGGCGGAGCAGTGGTCAGTAGAGGGCGCAGATACTGCCTTACCCGCTAGGCCTCATGAGAAGGAAGGGCCCAGAATGGACTCAGCAGTAGCAGAGATGCTTTCTGTCACTGGCCCAGGGGTACAAGTTAAGGTGCCCGGAGACACTTTGGGAGAAAGTGTTAATGTTGGTTGCCGTAACAATGTAATGTGTACACCTGGAAAAAATGGTTTATGCTTGGGTCAGGGTAGTTTGTTAGAACAGGTACCCATGGAGTGTTTGACAATGGGTGAGGTGGAGCTGTGCTATGGTCCCGTCGGACGTAGTCCCTCCTCAGGTCTTCTTCTAACAAACACTGAATTGGAAAGCACTGATGATATGGAAAGCTGTGATCTGTTAAGAGTTCGTTCTGTAAACAATGATTTGGTTGCAGTGGGTACCAAGAAAAACTGTTTTGAACCTGAAATACCGATGGTAAAGGGTAAAATGGGTATTTGTAAGTTGAAAGGAGGGCTCAAGGAAGGCAGAGTTCCCCCAAGAAAAGTGAATAAGCCCAGGGACCCCAAAAGAAGAGGAAGGCTGAGTATAGGACAATATAGGAACCTGTTAAGATCCAGGGGGGAATGTTCCTGGAAGCGCACCCGGAAAAAGGGTTGGGCCTACGTGGCTGACAGCCAGCACAGAGGTGTCCCAACCATCATGATGGGTGCTGGTGTTCCTCCCTCCGGATCGAAACAAAGGGGGGGGATATGTGACAGAGCGAGGCTCTGTCCCTATGAAATTAGAGGTAAAGGAGACACAGAGTTTGCATATCTGCGGACTGCAGGACTACAGAGTGTAGAGTTTAAATGGAGAAAACTGCTCTGTCAGTTTTCTCCAGGTTTTGCTAGCTCCAGATGGGATTCTGTAGTTTGGAGATCCCTGAGAGTTATGGGTGGGACGGGATCTCCAACCCTGTGTCCGGGTCTTGAGGCTAGCGAGCAGGGTGTGTGCCCAGCTGCACACAGCCCATATAACGAGGGGATTTGTGTAGGATGGTGGTGTGTGAGCAGCTTGCTGCTTGAAGCTGTGCATGTCCAAAGCTGTGTGAAGGACTTGAAGCTGTGTGCGTCCAAGGAGCCGTGTGCTGTGTGTCGAAGGGTTGGAAGCTGTGTGCGTCCAAGCAGTTTGTTGGACGGGCCAAGTACCTATAGCAGCAGTACTGCTGAAGAGTAGCCAGGTGGGCTAGCATTTTCGTTCTGATTTTGCTGTATTTAATTTAAGCTTGGACCCCTGCGTGGGATTACTGGATGGACTAATATTTTGTTTTCTTCTAATAAACGTGGGCTACCAGGCCCTTAACCATACACGCCTGACTGATGTGGACTAAAAAATGCATCTACCAATTGAGCTAATCACCCCAATGTCACACAGGGGAATGCCAAAGTACATATAGGAGCTTAGGTAATAGGATCATTTTAGTAATATTGACCCGTCCCATGACCCCGATGGGGAGACGGGACCATGCCTTAGTCTTCTCCCTCACATACAGAAGCAATGGTTCAAGATTGCAATGGACATAGTCCCGGGGCTCTCTCGTAACCTGCACCCCCAGATACTGGATGGAAGATACCCTGGAGAGTGGGAGAGAAGCGGCACTCCGGTCCGGGGGGAACAAGTCGAGAGGCAAAACCTGCGACTTGGTCCAATTAATATGCAGTCCGGAATGACCACCAAACTCCTCTATAACCTCTAGGGCAACTCTCAACGACTGGCCCGAGTCTTCTAAATACAGTAAAGTATCATCTGCGTACATACTTACTGACTCCACCGGAGAGCCACGTCAGAGGCCTACTACATCCGGGTGCGCCCGAAGTGCAGCAGCCAACGGTTCTGCCGCCAAAGCATACAGCATAGGAGAGAGCGGACAACCCTGACGTGTGCCACGGCCTAACTGAAAGGGGTCCGACACCCATCCATTGACCGCTACCCTAGCCATTGGGCGATAATATAGGAGAGTAATCCATTTAATAAAATTAGGGCCAAACCCAAATTTACCCAAGCATTCCCAGAGATAATTCCACTCAATGGAATCAAACGCCTTAGAGGCATCTAGTGACACTACCACCCTCGACCCCATTCTGTCATGCCCAGCCTGGATATTCATATATAACCGACGGATATTTATGGCCGTGTTCTTCCCGGGCATAAATCCCGTTTGATCAGGGTGAATAAGTGATAGGATGATGTCACTCAAGTGGGTGGCAAGTACTTTAGCCAATATTTTAATATCTGCCTGGAGCAGCGAGATGGGACGGTAGGAATCTGGGGAGTGGGGATCTTTTCCTGGCTTGGGTATCACTATAATAACAGCCTGCCTTAGAGTATCAGGTAGGGACTCGGATTCAAATATGTGCATATATAGTCTCAGTAGTTCTGGCACTAGTATCTCAGAGTAGTGGGCATAGAAATCCAGGGGAATACCATCCAGTCCAGGGGCCTTAGCCGCTGCAAGGGATGCTATCGCTAGACTAATCTCATCCGCCGATAGCGGAGCCTCAAGAGTCCTAACCTGTGCTTCGGACAGGTGGGGAAGAGAGACACCCGGAGGTATGCCCCTGTCTCAGTTCTCGGCGTACGTACTTGCGACTTATAAAGGGTAGCATAATAAGCACGAAACATATTGGCCACTGTTGGCGGATCAGTCACTTCCGCACCCCCACTGTCAGTCAACGAAACCACCACCGGGGGTTTGGAGTCCCGATGCGCCAAGTAGGCCAACAACTTTCCCACTCTCTCCCCCTGCTCGAACACCCATTGTTTAATACAAAACAGCTTTTGTTTTGCCTGTTCAATGTGGAGGTGATCAACTATCCTTGTGTGGTGTCTTAGCATCTGGGCCTTAGCAGGTGTGGGGTCAGTGGTGAAGTCAGTGGTCACGGAGTCCAGCTCCCTCAGGGCATTGGACATCAGAGTCTTGGATGTACGCTTCAACCGGTTAATCCGGTGTGTTAAAGTGGATCGTACATACAGTTTGAAAGCCTTCCAGGTGCAATCAGCCGAAGCCGTGTTCCGATTAGTATAAAAAAAAAAAAAATTGCCATTCGCCCCCTAAATCTTCACTTTCACTCAAGGCGGTTAACCAGAAAGGGTGAAGCCGCCATGGTTTTGGTCCAGTGGGCCGGGTCTGTGAGAACGTTGCCCAGCAAGGGGCGTGGTCCGACAGTGATCTGGCATAATAGCCCGTGTCAACTAGCCTGGGTAGTAACTGACTGGATACAGCAATGTAATCAATGCATGACATGGTGGAATGAGTTGCGGAGAAACAGGAGTAAATACGTTTAGTCGGATATTTAAATCGCCACAGATCAGTAAGGGAGAATTCCTGAAACGTGCGGCCTAGGCCAGTGTGCCCCTGCTGAGGTCCCCCTCGACTAGAGCTCATTTTATCTACCCCTGGGTTCAAAACCATATTAAAATCCCCCATACAAATTGCTGGGACATTGGGATGCTGAGCCATAAAAAAGAGTCCCTCTGTAATTAGTCTATGATCATAGGGCGGGGGTATATAATAGGCGAGAATAATGTATTGTTCGCCGTGTAAAAAGCAATGTATAAATATATATCTGCCCTGCGGGTCTGTCTGCAATGAAACTAAAGCAAACTGTGCCGTCTTAGTTACCAATATAGACAGCCCGCGGGAATATGACGTATGGATGGCGTGGTAGGCCCAGCCAATCCATGGGCGACGCAAAGCTATTTGCATTCTCCCAGTGACATGCGTCTCCACCAGAACTGTGATATCTGCTCTATAGGTTTTAAGACATTCAAACACTGCCGCCCGCTTAATTTTATCCCGAATCCCTCGGACATTCCACGTCAGTAACTTAAGGGTACCCATGGTATGGTCTCAACCACTATCACAAGGAGGAAAATAGTATTCATACCACCGGGCAGGACTACACCCATCCCCATAATTATCAGTATAGATACAAAAAAGAGACATTTGTCTGTACCATGACCAATTAAAGCTTGTGCCACAAACTAAGCATATAACATAAAAACCTGTAACATAACATTTACATCCCATCCCCACCCTCCCTGCTCTCAGCCACCCCAACTTGGCTGGAGCTCTCTTCCCAGAACAAACCATTAAACACTTGGCAATGTCAGTAACAATAAGCCACGGGGGGTGGACTCTGCCAGGTATGTGCCCAGCGACAAAGCCAAGGTCTTCCTCGTCATAACCCGGCATATAGGCCGGAGCCGGACCATGCGTCGATTCTCCACTCCTCCCCCAGTGGTGTGGTGCCCAGCTCAGCAGCGGGACGTATAAGTCTAACAAAGGGCATGTAGCAGGAGAAAGTCAAAGTGCTGCAGTCCTATGCAGCTAGTCCAGGTGTCCTGTGACCCCGCCATCCACTCAGGGAAAGGGCCCAAAGAATTCCGCTAAGCGGGCCCCCCAAACTTTCAGGGGGGTAGTGTGTAGTGAAACGGGGGTAGGCCCGCAGAGCGTGGGCACAGGCAGCATCAAATTTTCAGACCGCAAGGGTGACAGCCAGCTAGGGTAGAAGGGGGGAACATGGGTATCATCTCAAGAACTGTGTTCAGTGAGCCACACATAGGCAGACCGGCAGCGATCTGCTTGCACACAGAAAGAGGGGGGTCAGATAGAGTACTCACAATTCCTGTGTCGAATTTAGTCCCGAGGTGGCCGATTTCGAGCCGCGTCTCTCTGATCCAACCAGGACACCGCCATTTCAGGATCTTCAAAAAAGTAGGCCCTATCTTCCCCCACAATGCGGAGTCTGGCCGGGTACAGCATGGCATACTTGATGTGGTGTGCCCTGAGGCGCCTTTTGATTTCCACAAATCGGGAGCGACGTTTTTGAACTTCAGCGGAGAAGTTGGGAAACACCGATATATGCCCGTTCTGGAACGGGATGTTGCCTCTGTCTCGGGTAAGGCGGAGGATAGCAGCTTGGCAATGCGCGTACGGGGGGGTGCTCCCTCCGGTGGTGGGCGGGCAGGCATTCTGTGAGCCCGTTCAATTACAAAGGAGGTAGAAAAAGCCTCCCTACCATAAGCCTTAATCAGGAGAGATTCCAGAAATGTCGCCGGGTCAGCCCCCTCAGAGCCCTCAGGGAGACCAATGAACCAGAGGTTAGATCTTCGGGCCCTGTTCTCGAGGTCATCCTGTTTCTGGGCTAGCTGCTGGAGCTGTCTTTGCACATCCTTCTGGGCATGCTGTAGTGGGAACAAGACATCCTCGGCCTGGCTGATCCGGGTTTCAGTCTCCTTCCCTCTGTCTCGCAGTTTAGCCATGTCCTGTCGGATAAGCGATACATCTACCTTAACCTCCTCAAGCTTAGATGTCAGCGTGGCCTGGCAGCTAGAAATCGCCTCGAGTACCTTCGCCGTGTCCGAGGCAGCAGGTTCTGCAGACTGAGAGGACTGTCCGCCATGTTGACCCTCATGGTCCCGCTGGAATTTCTCAAGTGAAGCCGCCGCTGCAGATTGTTTCTTCGTCGTAGACATGATCCCAAGTTACACAGGGGATTAGCGGGTATAACACCGGTAAAGTCACGGGTAAAATAGTTAGTGGGCACCCAGGATCACTGCAGGAGATCGCAGTAGGAGCGGAGCTCAGGTCACAAGCGTCCTACTCCATCGCTGTCCAGGCCACGCCCCCGTAGCTGTTGACTTTTAATATAAATACACTTACCGGTAGAGGGATCAAACGACAATTAAGGGAAATCAGCAGTGAAGCCGGGAAATCAGCAGTGAAGCCAGGAAATCAGCAGTGTACTGCCAAGCAAGTCTTCAGGAGGGAACCACTGGTCCAAGCTAGGAAGGCTGGTGAGTGACATACACAGTCAGGAGGACTGGCGAGGCACGCCTAAGAGGACTGGGAGTGTGCAGTCTGGAGTGGGTGCAGAGCTAGCAGTAAGGACTGTGATGTTAAGGGCAGTGAAGTTGGGCAGCTGCAGCAAGGAGGGCTGGCAGGGCCTGAAGAGGACTGACTGGGAGCAGTATTCCATCCATTAGGACTAGTGATGGACAAACTTCCGACGGGACGTTTCGCGAACGTGATACATTCTTTTTTATCTGTGAAATTTTGTCAATTCAGGAGCGCATGAAGGCCATGGAGGAGAGGCAAGGTCAGGCCAGGCTATGAAGGGGGTGCAGGAGATGATCAGTGCCACAGTCAGGGCAGCGCAGTCCTGTGCCAGTGTCCCAGTGTGCCAACCTGTGCTTGAGCCCCTGACCCCTCCTTCTGCCCGGCCCTTACCCCCACCTATGCCCCACCTATGCAG
Organism: Lithobates pipiens; assembly: GCF_037356315.1. Taxonomy (NCBI): domain Eukaryota; kingdom Metazoa; phylum Chordata; class Amphibia; order Anura; family Ranidae; genus Lithobates; species Lithobates pipiens. Next base: position 369,850,322 of record NW_027507758.1, on the reverse strand, counting down.
GGCTCCACTGCGGTGGTCCGGAGGTGCCAGTCCAGTGCTGATCCTCAGCCATGGTGCTGCACTGACACCAGCACTGAGATAGAACACTGACACCAGCACCGCGATAGAGACTGAGCACTGACACCAGCACCAAGATAGAGAGCACTGACGCCAGCACCGAGATAGAGAGCACTGACACCAGCACCATTATAGAGAGCACTGACACCAGCACAGAGATAGAGAGCACTGACAGCAGCACCGAGATATAGAACACTGACACCAGCACCGTGATAGAGAGCACTGACACCAGCACCGAGATAGAGAGCACTGACACCAGCACTGTGATAAAGAGCACTGACACCAGCACCGTGATAGAGAGCACTGACACCAGCACCGTGATAGAGAGCACTGACACCAGCACCGTGATAGAGAGCACTGACACCAGCACCGTGATAGAGAGCACTGACACCAGCACCGTGATAGAGAGCACTGACACCAGCACTGTAATAGAGAGCACTGGCACCACACCAGCACCGAGATAGAGAGCACTGACACCAGCACCGTGATAGAGAGCACTGACACCAGCACCGAGATAGAGAGCACTGACACCAGCACCGTGATAAAGAGCACTGACACCAGCACCGAGATAGAGAGCACTGACACCAGCACCGAGATAGAGAGCACTGACACCAGCACCGTGATAGAGAGCACTGACACCTGCACTGTGATAGAGAGCACTGGCACCACACCAGCACCGAGATAGAGAGCACTGACACCAGCACCGTGATAGAGAGCACTGACACCAGCACCGAGATAGAGAGCACTGACACCAGCACCGAGATAGAGAGCACTGACACCAGCACCGAGATAGAGAGCACTGACACCAGCACCGTGATAGAGAGCACTGACATCAGCACCGAGATAGAGAGCACTGACACCACACCAGCACCGAGATAGAGAGCACTGACACCAGCACCGTGATAGAGAGCACTGACACCAGCACCGTGATAGAGAGCACTGACACCAGCACCGTGATAGAGAGCACTGACACCAGCACCGAGATGGAGAGCACTGACACCACACCAGCACCGAGATAGAGAGCACTGACACCAGCACCTTCTGCAATTTGTATTGTGTGTGGTACCTCTGCACTAGACCCTATAGGTATAATATGAAGGGAAGATGGGCTACTGCTGCACACACTGATAAAGGGGAAAAACTCTGACCCCAATAAAAACAAATAAAAAAGTAGTAGTGCTGCGCTGTATAGGGAAAGGGGAAAGGGACAAGGGGAACAAGGGAAGGAGGGGGAGTGGATGGTCGGGGGTGGGTGAAAAATAAAATATATATATATATATTACACCATATAAATAGTTAATCGTGAGCACGTTGTATATTCCCTATGGTAAATGAATGGTATTGAAATCAAACAGCAATTGATGAATAAAAAAAGTGAATCAAAGTGTCATAGGGATATAAAATACACTAACAAGTGCTAAAAGTTAAAGTGCAAAAAACTTCAAATAAAACTCAAGGTGACTAGTGCACACTCCAATAAAGTGACTAGTGCACACACAAATAAAATGATCAAACTAAAATAATCACACTCAGAAATAAATCCGTAAAGCGATCCATATAAATAAAGTGATAAGTGCCAATAAGTGCAAGTAATTAGTCGCATGGATGAAAACACTGGAAGTAAAAGCAGTGCAGCTATTGCTGTCGTGTTGTTCAGACAACAGATAAAGCCATATTTTGTGCTGTGCAAATCATGCAAACAATTCAGTGGCACACTCCTCCTTTCCCCTTCGTGGGATAAATGGGTGGATGTCCCCTTACCTTACCACTGTAAGGTTACAGCGTATGACAACATATGATGGTCACTATGGCGCTTCCCTTCTCTTATATCGGATGATATGGTGGCAGATGAACCTCATAAAATGTAAGAAACGTTGCCAGATAGTGTAGTATTTTCATCAATAATTTTTTTATTTAATAAAGTGATCTAGCTACTCACATTTTGGAAGTTAAAAACAGGCATAGAATGTAAATAAAACGATGGACGGCGGATCTGGGCGTCACTTCCGGTGTCTCTCTCTCTCTTTCCGCACGTGTTCGTCACTGTCACGTGACTTGTCACATGACAGTGACGAACACGTGCGGAAAGAAACGATTGATGAAAATATTACACTATCTGGCAACGTTTCTTACATTTTATGAGGTTCATCTGCCACCATATCATCCGATATAAGAGAAGGGAAGCTCCATAGTGACCATCATATGTTGTCATACGCTGTAACCTTATAGTGGTAAGGTAAGGGGACATCCACCCATTTATTCCACGAAGGGGAAAGGAGGAGTGTGCCACTGAATTGTTTGCATGATTTGCACAGCACAAAATATGGCTTTATCTATTGTCTGAACAACACGACAGCAATAGCTGCACTGCTTTTACTTCCAGTGTTTTCATCCATGTGACTAATTACTTGGACTTATTGGCACTTACCACTTTATTTATACGGATTGCTTTACGGATTTATTTCTGAGTGTGATTATTTTAGTTTGATCATTTTATTTGTGTGTGCACTAGTCACTTTATTGGAGTGTGCACTAGTCACCTTGAGTTTTATTTGAAGTTTTTTGCACTTTAACTTTTAGCACTTGTTAGGCCGCGTACACACGCGGGGACTGTTCGGCCAACTTTGTCCGCTGAACAGTGTTTCGGCGGACAGTCCGCCCGTGTGTGGGCTTTCAGCGGACAGTTTCAGCGAACAGTCCGCTGAACAAGGTTTTTCGGAAATTCCGAAAAACTGTCCGCTGAAACTTTGTTTCAGCGAACAGTCCCCTCGTGTGTAGGCTTGTTCGTCAAACTAAGTTCCGCGCATGTTCAGAAAGGATTTACACGCCGAAAGTTATAATGCAGTGTATAGGACGTCGTATTTTTTGTCCCGTCGTACGTGCCGTTCACGTCATCGCGCACGGTTTCAGCAAACTGTTCGTTCGTCGTGTGTGGCCATGTCCGTCCATGCTAATTTTGAGCGGACTGTTTGCTGAAACTGTTTGACGGACAAAGTTGGGCGAACAGTCCCCGCGTGTGTACGCGGCCTTAGTGTATTTTATATCCCTATGACACTTTGATTCACTTTTTTTATTCATAAATTGCTGTTTGATTTCAATACCATTCATTTACCATAGGGAATATACAACGTGTTCACGATTAACTATTTATATGGTGTAATATATATATATATTTTTTATTTTTCACCCACCCCCGACCATCCACTCCCCCTCCCTCCCTTGTTCCCCTTGTCCCTTTCCCCTTTCCCTATACAGCGCAGCACTACTACCTTCTGCAATTTGCCACTTTGGCTCAAGCCCATTGCTCCTGCCCTACCCCTACCACCCCTGCGGAAGGGCCTGCCTCTTCCTCTGCCTGTTATTTTTTAAATGACCCTGTGACAAAAGTCTCTAGAGAAGTGCAGTATATATGGAAGAAGGTATATAACACCCCGCTTCAATCTGTCATTTTGGGGGGCCACTGGTCTATCATACCAGTTATAATACTTTTTTCTAATTGCGTTTGTCACTCTTTGTAGTATCGCTGCAGAACCGCTCAGCAGTCACAATGGCACAGTGGAAATGCACTATACTATGCTTTCTATATTTGAAAGTATTTTATATGTGTATTACACCCCTATATACTGCACACCAAATAGTACACCTATACCAGTCCTTAAAAGGACCTTTGTGGACCTAATAGTAGCTAGCTAGTAGCTAGTGAATTGCAGACTGTTCCTGCTCCAAATACCAAACTGTCCCTACACTGAGAAACAACAGCTGCAGAATCAGTCAGCAGCACTGCAGTGCACTATAATATGCTTTCTATATTTCAAAGAAAGTATATTATAAGTGTATTACAACCCTACATACTGTACACCTATACCAGTCCTTAAAAGGACTTTTGTGGACCTAATAGTAATAGCTAGTGATTACAGACTGACTGTCCCTGCTCCACACAGCGTCCCTTCCCTACACTGACAAAAGACAGACTGTAAAATGGCCGCCAGATCAGGTGGACTGTTCATTGTCTTGTAGCGTCTGGGATGTGAATGCCAGGCTGGGTTTGGGCGACAGGTGGGCCGCATCTCTTAGCAGCCCCTACAGGGGTACTACTGCAAAGGCTATCACCCTGTGGATCCAAAAAAAACAGACCCATAGAGTTCTTTCCTGTGCATTTTCGATTTCATGGGGCCTCTCCCTCCATTAAATTGTATAAGAAGAGTGTTACTCCACACCTATTAAACCAGGCATGTCCAAAGTCCGGCCCGCGGGCCAATCGCGGCCCGCATTCCAGTTTCGGACGGCCCGTCTGGTCATGTTCCCATATATATCTTTTGTGGCCCCCAACGAATCCCCGATCGCCGGGGGCCACAAAAGATAGATGTGCTGGCTGCCATGGAGGGGGCGGGACGAGTGCCTTGGATACAGGACAGCGTCCTGTGTAAAAGGAAGTCCCGTCCTGCGCTGCTATTGGACAACTGTTTTGTCCATCACAGGAGGCGGGACTTTCTATTAAAGAGGCCGTCGATAGAAACAGGAGTTTCTCCTGTATGTCTGTCGGCGCTCATCCCGCCCCCCTCCCTGTCTCCTCCAAGGCTGCAGAGAACATGAATCAGGCTGCACTGATGGTAATGGTGAGTCTGCATTCATGAAAATGTGTGGGCTGTATTCATGGCAATATGGGGGCTGCATTCATGGCAATATGGGGGCTGCATTCATGGCAATGTGTGGCAATATGGGGGCTGCATTCATGGCAATATGGGGGCTGCATTCATGGCAATGTGGGGGCTGCATTCATGGCAATGTGGGGGCTGCATTCATGGCAATGTGGGGGCTGCATTCATGGCAATGTGGGGGCTGCATTCCTGGCAATGTGGGGGCTGCATTCCTGGCAATGTGGGGGCTGCATTCCTGGCAATGTGGGGGCTGCATTCCTGGCAATGTGGGGGCTGCATTCATTGGGGGCTGCATTCATGGCAATACGCTGGGGGCTGCATTCATGGCAATACGCTGGGGGCTGCATTCATGGCAATACGCTGGGGGCTGCATTCATGGCAATACTGTGGGGGCTGCATTCATGGCAATACTGTGGGGGCTGCATTCATGGCAATACTGTGGGGGCTGCATTCATGGCAATACTGTGGGGGCTGCATTCATGGCAATACTGTGGGGGCTGCATTCATGGCAATACTGTGGGGGCTGCATTCATGGCAATACGGTGGAGGCTGCATTCATGGCAATACTCTGGGGGCTGCATTCATGGCAATACTCTGGGGGCTGCATTCATGGCAATACGCTGGGGGCTGCATTCATGGAAATATGCTGGGGGCTGCAGATGGGCACTGACCCTTATTTTGCTTCACATGTTTTTATTTAAAATGTAAGATTTTTTTTATTTTTATTTTTTTCCTGAGACTTCCTTTTTAAAGTTAAGGTGCGTGGTATAAGCCGATTAAATACAGTATATCCAAATAACACACCCGAGCTCATCTGTTCACACACAGCACAAAGGCAAGATAATTCTTGTTGGGCCGTGTATTAGTGCTCGGATGAACACACTTAGACCGAATTTTAATGGTTTAAAGAATGTCAGACAAAATGGTCGGCCCTCGAGCATGTTCACTTCATAAAATCTTGCCCTCTTTGAAAAAAGTTTGGACACCCCTGTATTAAACACAGCCAAGTCACTGATCCCCAGATTCTGGAAACAAACATTATGCTTTTTGTTACTGGACTGGTAAAGGGAGGTTGACACAACTATGGAGGTAGAACAGTGGATACACACAGTCAGAGACCAACAAGACAAATTCAAAGCCATTTGGTCAGGGTGGATGTACTATCCTTTGGAGATCCCTACAGACTAAATGTGATCCGCATACAACACCAAAGACGTACGAATATAACTGATGCACGATCCTCCTACAGACATACCCAGTTCTAATTAGTTAGACTTGATGTTCTTACATTTTTCCTCTCTAGGGTTTCTTTCCCTCTTCCCGCTACCCCGGCCCTTCCCCTCCACTTTAACGAGATTCCCTTGAACTGCATGTGAACACTGTTTGCACATTGTACACCTCAAGCTAGTTCAGTTATGCTTTATGGTTGTGATATATAATGTACTTTGGTTCACCTCTACCTAGTCACTCATACCCATGCTGATGAAGGTGTGGGGACAGGTGGAGAGCATAAGTGCCTTTCTTGAATGCCACGTACCGCCCCCCCCCCCCCATATGTGAAGCATATACACTTCGACTTTGTTGGACCTGTTACTAATGCGTAAACCTGATGTGAATTTTATGTTTTATAAATTCTTTATTTTTCCCTCTTTTCTTTTCCATAAATTTCACATTACAATTCATTATACAGCTACATCATCTTTAACAGATGTAGCGGGGTCTCTTTAAGGACTATAAAACTACTGTTCCCAGAACCCCGCTGGTTCCCAGGATGTTTTGAGTTATGCCCCAGAGACTTATGGGGGAGGGCATATAAGGAGGGGGAGAGGCCTAGTTCGCTCTCTTTGGACACCCCCCTCTCTCCTAGCAAGAGGAGGTCTGTGCTGAACTGCTGGAGGCACGAGGCCTAAAGCCTGGGCCTTGTGCTCTTTTCCAAAGAGCCCTCTGCCAGCTTAGCTGCACCTGAGAGACATTTTCTCATCTTTGCTGCAGTACACCAGAAGGATTGAAGACTCGGAGGTCGGTGGATTCCTGTTCCTAGACGAAAAGGCAGAGAAACCGGACTTGGACTTGTCCGGGTGGTGAGAGCTGTTTAAAGACAGATGCTTTATCTTTATTATTCGTTTGGATTACAAAGTTGTTCTTCAAGTGCACCACCGAAAGATTGCTAGCGAATATTGTTTCACTGGACTTCCATCTAGATCAGTCAGGCCTGATTGCATAGGTAGATAGTGTTGGGTGTTAGTTTACCCATGCAGGGAAGTAGCTGAAAAAGGGCAGCGTTAGAGTTGCATAGCAATACTTTATTATGCTGATTACTCTGTTTATCTTTATTACTGGTTACTGCAGGGACCTGATTATGTGTTGCAATCCAAATGTTTGATTCATGTTATTCCTTTTATAAAAACAATAAGTAAAGTCAGTTATATACTTTCAAGGATTGTCTATGAGCTTGAGTTATCCACCCACGCACACACACATATTTAGAGTATAAGCGATTTAATGTGTATTGCTAGATACTAACTGTGCCAAAGTGGGTAGTGCAGATTGCCGGGGGGTTGGCGGAGCTGTGCTCAGGACCCAAACCAAACTTGCGGCCCTCTTAAGTGAGGGTATCGCTATACGTGGGGGCTCGTAAATCCGGGATTTCTGAGACAGCGGTGAACACGCCAGAGGTACCGGCATGGACCCACAGGGAGTCAGAGCGTGGTATGAAGCGGCTAAGGCCGACCCAAGTCAGTCAGTGGTCATTAGCCTCCCAGGGGAGAAATGGTCGACTGAGACCGTAGAGGAGTTAATGAAGTCAGTGTCCCCAGACCATGAACCATGGGTGATGGAGATAAAATCAGACCCAGACATCTCATATCAGTACGCGCTAGTGGAATACTGGGATGGGATGCCGGAGGCTTGCAAGCGCAACTGTGTACGGACCCAAGACAACAGATCCTATAGGTTGACGCACGCAACTAAGGAGGAGCCATCGCCAACGGGATCACCACAGGCTGCGGCCCGTACCTCACCCGAGAGTCTCAGATCAGCACCGGCCACCCTTAGCGCAGAACTGTGTGCTGTCCTGGGGGATATTGCGGCCCAGTGCAAGAAGGATCCCACAGATTACCCGATGTCGGGGTACAGAAAACTCCGGATGTTTTCAGGGAGGAAACCTGTACCTTCGGAAGAAGAGGGATTTGAAGAGTGGTTAGATAGCGCAACTCAGGCACTAGAGGAATGGGAAGTTCCAGAGCGCAGAAAGAAGCAGAGGATTGTGGAAAGTCTAAAGGGGCCTGCTCTAGAGGCCGTACGCAACCTGAAGATGAGCAGGACAGACTGTAATGCGCAGGAGTACCTAGATGTACTACAGATTGTGTTTGGTGGGACAGAGAAAATCTCTGAGCTTGCTTATCAGTTTGAGCATTGCTACCAGAAGAAAGGTGAAAAACTATCAGACTACATGGGACGTTTAGATAAAATCCTGCATAGGATGATCCTAAAGAAGGGGATCAGCCCAGGAAAAGTAGATGAGGCCCGTGCTCAACAGGTACTGAGGGGAGCTCAACCCATGGATCCTATTGCATGGACACTGCATGCCCGACTGGATGGGAAGAATCTGGAGTACACTGACCTCATCCGAATGATCAGAGAGGAAGAGGCCCTACTGGAAGAGAAAAGGGAAGAACATCTCACCGAGCCCGTCAAACAACCGGTAGCAATAGTTACACCGGCCATGACTCCCGCTAGAGATAAGGAGGTGGACACTTTGAAGTTACAGATGTCCCAGGTGATAGAGATGTTGACTGCTATGATGGCGAAAGGTCAAGGGGGAGCCGAGAAACCAAGTCCTAGGAAGGAGTTGTTTCCAGATACACCAACACCAAGCCCCACTCGAGACCGAGAAGAGATGCTATGCTACAACTGCGGGGGCAGTGGCCACTTCGCCAGTAGATGTTCCAGTCCCAAGAAGAAGAAGATAGATAACCGCCAGCCGGCGGGAAACTTCAGAGGGCCCCGGTGAAGGAGTCAACCGGGTTCCCATGCCTTTCAGTGAACTCCAAACTGAATAGAAGGAAGAGAGAGAGAGAAAACCAGATCCCTCAGAAGGAATGTCTACAAATAAGAGACAATAACATCCCTCAGCGGGTTTGTACTCCCATTACTGTGGGGAGGGTCAATGCATACCAGGTTCGAAAAAGAATAAAGTCTAAAACCAACTGGATGAAGACGGGTCCCCAGAAGAGGGTGGCCTCAACCCGGCCCTACCCAGAAGAATTGGTCGGTCCGTCCCCCACTGTCTCCATCCAGGTGGAAGGAGTCTACACGAAGGCCCTCCTGGACACTGGAGCTCAAGTGACTTTGTTGTACAGAGACTTCTATGATAGGCACTTGAGCCATTTGCCTATACAGAAGATAGAAGAGCTGGAGATATGGGGCCTGGGAGCTCAGAGTTTCCCCTACGATGGTTACCTGCCCATAAAGCTGACCTTCGATCCATCTGTGGCGGGGAAAACAGAGGTGTTTGACACCCTGGCAGTTGTGTGTCCTAGACCGCCCGGGGCCAGCAAGATGTCTCTCATCATAGGGACCAATACGGATCTGGTGCGAAGACTTCTGACCCCTCTAGTGGAGACGAGTAACCATCAAGATCCCAATATCCATCCCATGCTGAAGACAGCCTACCAATGGTTGGTCCTAGAGCAGAAGACCCCAGGAGAGGGGATAGGGAAGGTGTGGAGACTTGGGAGAGAGGGAGTGGTGCTGCAGCCGGGAGAGGTAGCCTGCCTCAGGGCCACGGTGAAGCTTACCTGGGAGCAGCCTGGCCCCTTTGTCATGCTGGAATCCGATCCAAGGGAGGACCACTCAGGCCTGGAAGTGATACCGGAAGTGATTTCAATCAAGGCCCTGAAGAAGGCTCGAGGAAGAGTCCCAGTGAGTGTGAGAAACCCTACGGAGAGACCCATAGAGATCCCTGCCAGGATGCTGTTGGGGCAGGTGAGTCCTGCGGCCCCAGTCAGCTGGTCAGCAGTAAAAGGAACGGGTGAAGGAGGAGATGTTTGGGAAAAACTTTCCATGGAGAACACGGACCTACCTGGAGCCTGGAAGGAGAGAGCCAAGGCCCAGCTGACTAGATGGGAGAGGATTTTCTCAAAGGATGAGTTTGATGTGGGATGTGCCAGGAGTGCCACCCACCGAATCCGCCTCCAAGAAGACAAACCCTTCAGGGAAAGGGTTAGGCGGGTCCCTCTAGCTGATCTGGAGGATCTGAGGGAGCAGCTTGCGGAGTTGAAGAAGACTGGTGTGATTCGGGAGTCTAGAAGTCCCTATGCCTCCCCCATAGTGGTGGTCAGAAAGAAGAATGGGTCGTTGAGGCTTTGTATCGACTACAGGACTCTCAACAGGAGGACCATCCCTGACCAGTATACCACACCGAGAATAGAGGATGCCCTACAGAGTTTGTCTGGTGCCAAGTGGTTCAGTGTAATGGACCTCAAGAGTGGGTACTACCAAATCCCCATGCACCAGGAAGACCGAGAGAAGACGGCTTTCATAACCCCAGTGGGATTCTTTGAATTCAACAGAATGCCTCAGGGCCTGTCTGGAGCCCCTGCTACCTTTCAACGCCTCATGGAGAAGACCGTTGGAGACATGAACCTCATAGAAGTCCTTGTGTACTTGGACGATGTAATTGTCTTCGGGAAGACTTTGGAAGAACATGAGGCCAGGTTGGAGAAGGTGTTGAGAAGACTCAGCGAAGAGGGTCTCAAGCTTTCTCCCGAGAAGTGCCGGTTTTACCAATCCTCTGTGAACTATCTGGGACACATAGTGTCTGAAAAGGGAGTGGCTACAGACCCTGAGAAGTTGGAGGCAGTTACCTCTTGGCCAAGACCGACAACAGTCACAGAGCTCAGATCTTTCCTGGGGTTCTGCTCCTATTATAGAAGATTTGTGGATGGGTTTGCCCGGATTGCCAAGCCACTAAACGAATTGCTCAAGACTGAAGGAGAAGAGGATGGCTTGGGACCTAGGAGGGCCGGTGAGTCGGTTCAAGATCAGTGGAACCCAAGGTGTGAAGAGGCTTTCCGAACCTTGAAGAGGAGCCTTACCACGGCCCCAGTCCTGGCCTATGCCGACCCCACCAGACCATATGAGCTACATGTCGATGCCAGTCATGAGGGCCTAGGCGGAGTGCTCTATCAAGAGTATGAAGAGCAGCTGCGACCAGTGGCCTATGTGAGCCGGAGCCTGACTCCCTCGGAGAAGAACTACCCCACTCATAAATTGGAGTTCTTGGCCCTCAAATGGGCAGTAGTAGACAAACTGAAGGACTATCTCTATGGGGCGGAGTTTACCGTAAAGACAGATAACAATCCTCTGACCTACCTCTTCACTACTGCAAAGTTAGATGCAACCGGACACAGATGGTTGGCTGCATTATCCGGATTCAACTTCAGTCTAAAGTACAGACCAGGGGCTGGAAATAGGGATGCAGATGCCCTGTCCCGAAGATCTCATGTCATGGTCAATGACTGGGAAGACTGGACCCAGGTAGCACCGGAAGGAGTGCGAGCACTCTGTCAGGGTGCTGAGTTTCAAGCAAGAGGGGGCCCCAGAGCAGAGGAGATAGGAGTCACCGCAGTGGGTGTCCCTCGACCTTACTGTGGGGTAACTCAACTAGCAGAGGAACTCCTACCAAAGCTGTCCAGAAAGGAGCTGAGCTATGACCAATTGGAAGACCCCATGGGGAGATTGGTCCTTGAAGCTTTGGAGAACGAGAATCCAGAGGGACTTCGACATCACCCTTCCAAGGCTCGCCTGCTGAGGAAAGAGTTGGATAAGCTACAAGTACATCAGGGAGTGGTCTACCGAAGGGGCCCCTCTGATAACTCAGAAGATAAGTGGCAGTTGTTTCTCCCCGAGAAGCACCGAGAGACGGTACTAATTGCCTTACATGACCAGCATGGCCATCTAGGGGCGGAGAACTTTCCAGCTTGTCAGAAGCCGGTTCTATTGGCCCTGTATGAGGGCAGAAGTGGAGGAATATTGCCGTTCTTGTGCACGATGCATCCAGAGGAAGACTCTACCCCATCAAGCTGCCCCAATGGGCCACCTACAGAGTCAGGGTCCAATGGATCTGGTGTGCATTGACTTTCTCTGCCTCGAACCCGATTTGAGTGGATTGGGAAATATTCTGGTGGTAACCGATCATTTCACCCGTTATGCCCAGGCTTTCCCCACCAAAGACCAAAAGGCCTCCACTGTGGCCAAGGTGCTCATGGAAAAATACTTTGTCCACTATGGATTACCACAGAGAATACACTCAGACCAAGGAAGGGACTTTGAGAGTCGTCTGATCCGGAACCTACTGGACTCATTGGGAGTAGAGAAGACCAGGACTACACCTTATCATCCACAAGGAGATGCCCAACCTGAGAGGTTTAATCGGACCTTACTAAACATGCTTGGAACTCTAGAGACAGAGAAGAAGCAACACTGGAGCCAACACATATCAGCTCTGGTGCACGCTTACAACTGCACCACAAGTGATGTGACGGGTTACTCCCCCTACCGGCTCATGTTTGGGAGAGAAGCAAGATTGCCGGTGGATCTGGCCTTTGGCATTTCCCTAGACCATGCCTCTGCTACCTCCCACAAGGGATATGTGGACCGACTTAAACACAATTTGAAAGTGGCCCATGAACGAGCTCAGGCGGCCTCGGACCAAAGGGGAGCCCGCAACAAGAGGAACTTTGATCTGAAGGTTCGAGTGCAAGACCTGCAGCCTGGGGACCGTGTACTGCTACGCAATCTGGGGATCCCTGGGAAGCACAAGCTTGCTGATAGATGGAGATCGGAGCCCTATGTAATTTGCAGAAAGCTACCTGGATTGCCTGTGTATAAGTTAAAACCAGATTGGAAAGTGGGGCCCTTGAAGACTTGGCACAGGAATCATTTGCTCCCGCTTACTGAAGCAGTCAGAATACCTCCAGTGAGAAATCCACCTGAATCTGTTTCCATTCTGGATACCCGGGACCTAGCACTCGGTCTCAGACCTCCCGGGTTAGAGATGGACAAGATTCCCAACGAGGTGAAGGTGGAAGAGGAGAGCTTGAGTGGCTGTGGCCTTCATCAACTCCAGGAAATTCTGCCATAGATCTCCCACCTACTGAGGATACACAGGATGGGACACTGAACCCAGAAGCTACAGAGTTCATTCCATCTAGTGGTGTGCCTGAAGGCTGGGAAGATATCCCTAGCATTTACTCAGAAGAGGAAGGAACCGATGTTCCAGAACCAGTGATGCTGTCAGAATGTGTTCCTGAAGTAGAGCCTGTGGCACCAGAGCCTGAAGTCCCAAGAGAACAGAGAGCTCACAGAGTTGTGAGACCCCCCAAGAAGCTAACCTACTCTCAAATGGGGGAGAGCTCTGAGGACTCTGTTGTGACTGCTAGAAGAAGTGCTGAACGCTCTAATCCTTCCACTGACCATTTGGTGGAGGGCAACCCCAGCTCACTCTCTGGCACAGTTAGGCAGGCCACTCATGTCAGTGTGACCTGTGGGACAGGGAATCCCACCTCTGAGTTCTGGTGGAAATTCCCTGTACCAACATCATACCCAGCACTTTCAAAATTGGTACAGGATATGTGTTAAAAGTTTATCTTTGGGGACCAAAGAGTTTAAGTGGGGGGAGTGTGTAGCGGGGTCTCTTTAAGGACTATAAAACTACTGTTCCCAGAACCCCGCTGGTTCCCAGGATGTTTTGAGTTATGCCCCAGAGACTTATGGGGGAGGGCATATAAGGAGGGAGAGAGGCCTAGTTCGCTCTCTTTGGACACCCCCCTCTCTCCTAGCAAGAGGAGGTCTGTGCTGAACTGCTGGAGGCACGAGGCCTAAAGCCTGGGCCTTGTGCTCTTTTCCAAAGAGCCCTCTGCCAGCTTAGAGACATTTTCTCATCTTTGCTGCAGTACACCAGAAGGATTGAAGACTCGGAGGTCGGTGGATTCCTGTTCCTAGACGAAAAGGCAGAGAAACCGGACTTGGACTTGTCCGGGTGGTGAGAGCTGTTTAAAGACAGATGCTTTATCTTTATTATTCGTTTGGATTACAAAGTTGTTCTTCAAGTGCACCACCGAAAGATTGCTAGCGAATATTGTTTCACTGGACTTCCATCTAGATCAGTCAGGCCTGATTGCATAGGTAGATAGTGTTGGGTGTTAGTTTACCCATGCAGGGAAGTAGCTGAAAAAGGGCAGCGTTAGAGTTGCATAGCAATACTTTATTATGCTGATTACTCTGTTTATCTTTATTACTGGTTACTGCAGGGACCTGATTATGTGTTGCAATCCAAATGTTTGATTCATGTTATTCCTTTTATAAAAACAATAAGTAAAGTCAGTTATATACTTTCAAGGATTGTCTATGAGCTTGAGTTATCCACCCACGCACACACACATATTTAGAGTATAAGCGATTTAATGTGTATTGCTAGATACTAACTGTGCCAAAGTGGGTAGTGCAGATTGCCGGGGGGTTGGCGGAGCTGTGCTCAGGACCCAAACCAAACTTGCGGCCCTCTTAAGTGAGGGTATCGCTATACAGATATATCATAAAATATTTCAAATTTATACCTTGATTCCATATAACTTTCTTTATCCCTAACCCCTCCCTCCACCCTTACAAAAAAAAAAAAGAATTAAATTATACTAATCCCCCCCTCCTCCCCGATCCACCAGCTCTCATTATCCATATTCCAAATGTTCTACATCATACTTTCTCTATAAGCTAAGTAGGGAGCCCATATCTTCTGATATTTCTCATCTTGATCTTTCATTGTCATTGTCAAGTTTTCCATTTGTTGATTTTCTGCAATTCTCATAAACCATTGTGCTCTAGCTGGAGGGTTGCCTTTTTTCCACAGAACGAGAATACATGCCCTTGCTGCTATTAACAAATGTCTCAGCATAGAATTTTTGAATCTTTCTATTGCCATTGGAATATCCAGCAACAAAAAAGTTGCCAGACTATCTCCAATGGCAATTCTTGTTATCATTTCAATGGTATCAGCTACCATCTCCCAAAATGCTCTGATTTTTGGACATTCCCAAAAAATATGTAATAATGTTCCCTTCACTCCATGACATCTCCAGCATGTCTCAGATATCTGGGGTTAAATTTGATGTAACACTTTTGGTGTTCTATACCACCTAGTAAGAATCTTATATCCCCCTTCTTGATATCTTCTTGCTATCGAGGCCTTTGATTAAACAGCAGCATCTTATCCTTTTGTTCTGGGGAGAACATAATCCCTAGATGTCTTTCCCAAGCCTGAAAAAAGGGAAGTTCTTGTGGAATCTCCAATTCTATTAGCATACTATAAACGTAAGACATCAGATGTCTCAGTACATCTCCTTTCAAACAGATCTCCTCAAACTCAGTCAGTGCCCTTATTTCTACATATACCTTTGATTTAGATATAATAAAATCTTCTAATTGCCTCATTCTGAAAGGATCTAACTCTGATGTTATTTCTTTTTCAATGTCTTTTTTTGTCATTAACCGATTTTCTACCGAAAAATGACAGATTCTGCTAATGCCTCTATCTCGTATTGTTTTAAATTTTGGCTCCGTTATTCCCGGTTGAAATGTTGGAGTACTCAGGATTGGGAGGAGCGGACTAGGATTTCTCAAGATAGATGTTTTTCTAAATACTTTTTTAATTGTTCGTATTGTCTCACCTATTGTTGGATATTTTTTCACTCCTATTGGCACCTCTGTGTCTGGGATCCACACTAGTCCTTCCAGTGGGATTTCTGTTGCTGCTTGTTCTGTCTGTATCCAAGGTTTTTCTTTTTTAAGCTTACACCATTCCACTACTCTAGCTAAATGTGAGGCTTCATGACATCTTATTGGATCTGGGAATCCTATCCCTCCTTTTCCTTTGGGGAGTACTAAGATATTTCAACGTACTCTTGCTGGTTTCCCAGCCCAAATAAACTTCAAGAATCTTGATCTAAGATCCTTTAAAAAGCTTAGGAGGATCTTAATTGGTATAGTCTGTATTAAGTATAGGAGTCTTGGCATCACATTCATCTTGATAATATTGGTTCTCCCAAACTACGTGAAAATCTTTGTCCCATTTCTGAAGATCACTTTTGATCTGTCTTACCAATGGGATATAATTGAGTTCGAACAGCTCATTTAGATTTTTTGACATTTTTGTTCCTAAGTAGCTTATGTGTGAATTCGTCCATCTAAAATCAAATTGTGTGGATATCGCTTGTAGATGGGATGAGAATTTTATGTTCATGCTCATTTGTGGAATTTTTTTAGACTGCCTACAATTTGTATTTTTTGCAAAACTCAATAAAAATGTAATAATAATATATATAAAAAAAAATAGAGCTTTTACAGGAAAAATTGAAATATTATTGATCAGATTACAAAATTGCAGCTGCCGATTCATTGTTGTCCATTGTAAGTAAAAGGAACAAGGTACAGTTCACAGTGTGATTTTGTTGAAAAAGTATGCACACATTTGCATAGTGTTAGGCTTTTTAGCAACAGGTTTTCTTTATAGCCACTAATTTGTGAAATTTTGGAGGTCATCAGCTGGTGGTGTACATGTTTTATGTCGCCATAAGACTTTTTTGAATCACGTTTCAGAATCCCACTTATCAATGGTAATATTGATATAATGGTGTATAATAAAACAGTTATGCACACTATTTCACATGTGACAATTACCCAGCTTTCACAGAACAGAGGTTTTTGCATGATAGGCGATGAAAGGATCTTACAGGGTCTGCTTCTTTGTTTCTAAACAATCAGAAAACATTGTATATGGCCAGAGTGAAACAATAAATTCTGTAAAGGGAAAAAAAACATTTTTAAAGATAAGAAAACTGTTCACCACAATAGAAAGATAATGGATTGCTTGGGGGACATTGTGGCAAATGATTAGCATATTGTGCTGCTGCAGTACTAGATGTTCAGCTCTCACCGAGGACATGCACTTTGTATGTTCTTCACGTTCCAGAAGAGGTTTCCAAAGGCCACGCTGATTTTTCCCTACATATTAAAAACATATTGGTAGGTTAGGTAATGATTTCTTTTAGAAAAAGGTTTATTATTAGTTTCAGTAGTACACAGCATAATCAGTACAGTAGGTGCATATAACACAGAATTAGTAAGAGAACAGCCTCTTATGAACAGTAATTTGTTTCATCAGTGAAGCAAAATCCAACTTGTAAAAGAATAAGTGCATCTTTTCTAAGTGTGAGTTCACAATCGATTAGGGTATCAAGGTGTCATAACTTCAGGGTTACAATAACAATAAATACTCTGGATGCAATCTTGTCATTATCGTTATACAAAAGCAAATGCCCAATCATGTATATGTGGACTGGGATCCATTCTTTGCTGCCTCAAAGTTTAAGGTAGGAGTTTTCCAGACTCTTGCTATTGTGAGTTTAGTATCTATAAAAATTTGGATGACCAACCCCCATTCAGTACAGAAAAGCGCATCAATATGTTTATGGAGCAAGGGCAAGTAAGATACAAATGAGATTATAAACTGGATTCCATAATTTGCTAACTTCTGGGCACGTCCACCAAATATTCACCATTGAGCCTTCTTGGGGACAGCCCCAAAAGCAGGTGCGGGGAGGGGGGAGTAATTTGGTGTAAACTGAGCTATTATCAGTGGTACAAATTTTTATAGAGATAAGCACAAGTGGCAACAACTGCCACCACACAAAACTGGGGGACAGATGTTAGGTGGAGCATCTTTGAATGACTAAATTTTAAATTTTCAATATTGTGAGTGCAATTTGATATAATGGATAATGTGTTTCATTATTATTGTGCTTTGTTTTTTATACGATCTCTGTACTGTTTGGTCATTATACTGACTTTTTACTGCTACTGATACCTTTTAGTAGAAAACATCCATTTTATCAATCCCTTGAAGAAGACAATTGAAGTTGAAATGTGTTGGGGTAATATTCATGGATTAGGGACTCCACAGGCATTACCACCAGCCAAACTATTAAGAATTGTTGTTGCCTAGAGGAAAGAGGGGACTTTGCAGCAATTTCAGCAGTGGTAAATGTGTTGATAAAAAACTAGCTGAAAATTTTAACGAATCCCATAACCAAAGAGTATGAGTCATAATGGAATTTATGAGACCTTTGACGATATTGCAGTGGAAGCCTGGGGAAAGAGGCTAAAGGGGTTGGATGACTATCTATAAGATTCAGGGTGGCCCAAAGAGGAAGATCATGGGTTGCATGCATAAAGATATAGAGGCTATATTCGCAGCTACATAACAGTGGTAGATATTTGGACCAGCAAGACTGCCAGCAGGCTTTTGAGCAAACAGAATATTTTTATTAATACGTTAATGGATCCCGAGTATATGTGTTGGTATTGATGCTGGGAGAGCTCTAAAGGTATACAATAATTTAGGGAGTTACGTCATTTTGAGGGCACATATCCTACTGAACCACGAAAGGGGAAGATGTCGCCAGTGATCTAATAAAAAAGATGACCTCTGAGGTTAATTGATGCTTTCATAAACTGGACCTAGTAACTGTTTGACTGATGCTAGATATGAAGAACTGACCAGGTTATCTTCTGATGTAAATGGTTAAGTGTGTTTGGCCAAGCACTGTATATTAATGATATAGATAAAAGTATACAAATATCCACGCTGCTCACAGGTGAGCCGGCTCCAGCGGCATGATCTCCTCCACGCAGGGTGCTCACCCAGTCGCAGCTGTGGCAAATAGAGAAAGAAGAGCTTGGATGGCTACACACCAAACTGAGATCCAAAAAGTCTGTATTCATATAAAACCATGAAAGACATGAAGAACACTACATGTACAAGCAGGGGAGGAACACATGAACTGCGCTTTAATAAATCCCAATGGGGAGATTCCCCGCTGTCAGGATACACAGATCAGTGCTGCAGCAGTGATCGAGTGGCCTTTTATCTGACAGGGCAGTTGAACAGAAATAGATCGGTGGATGATTAAACTGCAGTGAGCATACATTGATCAAAATTTAGTCAGTCCCTGGTAAACTGACCGTATTTCGATCCATCTATGGCCGACTTTAATGGAATATTTTGCCACAACATCAGTGTATCAGAAACTTTTTTCTTTTTTTTTCTTTTTTTACAATAAGGTTATTTGACCTAAGTGCAGCCATGAGAATTCTGCAGTGCTGAGGTCATGTGTCTACAATTCTAAATGTCATTTTTGCATGTACGTGTGCTGCCACTCTGTCTGCATCTTTGTATTGTAAGGTTCAGTACTCTGTCACTGATTACATTATTCTTTTAACAATGTATGTATTGTATGTGCATACTGAAAATGGTCAGGATAGATAAACAGACAGATAGTCAAACATCAAATTCATAAAGAGGACACATTAATTCAGTGATGATAGCCAGACAGATTAGATAGATAGATAGATAGATAGATAGATAGATAGATAGATAGATAGTGCTCAAATACAATCATATTTTTTGAGAATCCCTGCTAAACTTCAAATTAATAAAAGGGACACGTGAATTAAATGATGATCACCAACAATGACATATGTGGTCATCATGTGAAGAGACTTTCCATACTACCAAAAGTGTCATCCAATACAAAGGGCAGTTACTTTTGAGCAGGCAAAGTAGCTAAATGTGTCATGCGCTTGATTAAGGTAGGAAGCAAAATAATAATATTAATAAGGTTAATGTGCACCTCTTTTAGCCCTTGTACACACGGTCGGAGATTCCGACAACCAAATCCGTCGGATTTTGTCCGAAACTGTTGCATACACACGGTCGGACAAAGTTGTCGGAAAATCCGACATGATTACATTATTTCGTTATGACGGGACTACGTTCAGGCTAGTAGCCAATAACTTTGGTGTAGGAATTTGATCTGAGCATGCGTGGCACTTTGTCCGATCTGAATTCTCTACACATGATCAGAGTATGTCCAATCGGAGCATTTTTTGGAAAATTTTACCAACAAGTTGGAAAAGTTGTAGACCACACACAGTCGGAATATCTGACAAAACGGTCCGATCAGACACATTCCGTTGGAATCTCCGACCGTGTGTACAAGGGCTAAGAGTTCAACTCCTTCCAAACCTAAATTAGTAGTTCAGGCTGTTGTCATGAAATTAATTTGTCCAGTCTGGTAATACAGTCATATAGGACAGCCTAAGCAGAAAAATTCCAGTTTTCAGAAATGTGATGTTTCCTTTTACTACTGAATGCCCATGTAGCTGCCAGGAGGCTGGGTGCGCCATTTTATATTGGTTGCATATGCAGTACACTCTGTACATTCTTCTTATTATAGAAAAAATTCTAATTCCTATATTGTTAGAATCATAGCATACAAATTTGCAGTGTGCTTCATACAGAAAGAAACCTGTACTGGGAGAATTATGTAGACTGATGTTAGTGACTTCCCCTCTGAAACTGCTTGTTATCTGGTTGACATACTAACTCCTTGACATCAGTACTTATTGAGTTCTAGCATGGAAAAAGTATATAGTTCAAGAAATGTGACTTTGAACTGACTTTACAGGTATTTGTGGCTTGGTTTTGTCAGATTAATGACTGAAAGTATTGAGGTCATACAATCAGTATCACAGCTAGACAATTAGCATTTTCATAAAAAGGTAATCAATGGTTGCCTACATGTTCTCCTTTAAAATATACCTTAAGAAGAGAGATATTGCTTCACCTCCTGTCCAGGAGACACAACAGGAGGTGAGAAGGCATCTCTCCAAAGACACAAGAATGGGTGGAGAATGTCTTCAATTCCTTACTTGTTCCGGTAACAATTGCAACATTTTGAATTTCCCACCACATTTTTCGTCCTGGTGGTAATAGACTCCAGACCAAATAGAGGGGGTGATTTTCCCCAGCAGTGAAACAGCAATAAAAACTTGACAGTGGTTTCAACACTTGCACAATCTATCCAAAACTAAAAAGAGAGAGAAAAAAAAAGTTTTGGCTCTAGATATACTTTAAATCCATGAAATTGACATATGCACAACAAATGACTTTATTTTTTCTATTAGTCATTAAATCTATTCTCTTTATATTACTTTATCCCAGAAGCATATATTTTATATGTGCTGAGACAAATATGTTATGTTGCTATTTTTCCATTACAATACAAAAGAAATCTGACTTGCACATGATGTTAATATCAGCTGAATAATATGATTTAAGTTGCGTCATCTTTTAATGGAAGGGAAAGGAAAGGTCTACACAAATGTATACCACAATCTGCTCAGAAGCCATGCAAATTAATCTTATCACTGTTCCTCAGCCACCCATGAATCTTAATTGTCAGAGCATTACGTTGACCTTGGGATGCCCACACACATTGCACAGACTTCTCACTGCTTCTGTGTTGCAGAGGAACAAGTGAAACAATACTGGCAAACGTGTTCTTTGGCTAGACATTTGCAAACTGCATTGAGTACGCAAAAGTTCATGGCACATGTAGACGTGCTGTATTCCACACAGGCAACCTCTGCTTCCAGAAAAAATAACAATGTGCACCCTCTTTAGGATATAGTTTTAAATGTTTGCTCGAGATACACAAGCCCTGCCCTGTCTCATGAAGTAATATTGATACGTTTTAAGGCTGCCCCTGATAGATCTAACTGGGCCAAGCTACTATTTAGTGACAGACAGGGCACAGGGAGCGGTATTTGTGTAAGATGCTGAATAGGGCATATTTAGTAGTACTGGGATGCAACACAGTTAAGCAGTCTGATAGAATAGTATTTAACTTTAATGTAGTCTGTTATATCAGCTACATTCATCTGCAAGTCTGCAAGTCATATAATGTATTACTGCTATTAGGAGTAAAGTAATGTGCTCACTGCTTACTAAGGCTTCCTATAGATGGGTAGAAATTTCTCAAAAACAGTGTGAAGTTTCCTAAGATGTGCTTAGTGTGTGAAAGCAGGGTATGTGCTTAATACAACTATCATCCTCATTTTAAATTGTGCAAAGATTTGCCAACAAGCTGGAAAATCTCAGTGACTGTCACACTGAGTAATTGAATACATTAATATTCTGGCCAAGTAAATGAATAAATGCCAAATCGCTCGATGCACATTAGCGCATTTGCAAAATTGCGACTTATGCCGCGTACATACGATCAAACAGTCCGGTAGAAAAGTCTGGCGGACTCAAGTCCGCCGGACAATCCCCCCGTGTGTAGGCTCCGGCGGACTTTTTTTACCCAAACTAGCATTTCAGCGGACAATCCGCCGTGTGTGTGCCAGTCCGCCGTACTTTTGAAATGAACGGACTTTTCCCACCCGGAGAAAAGTCCGCTCATTTTGAGCGTGTCTCCAGGTAGCCGGGGCCAGCGAAGGAGGCGTCGGCAGAGGATGCTGGGACTGTGACATCATAATAGGCGGGGACATCATCCGGTGATGTCCCTATATAAGTCGCCGCGCGCTGTATCCCTGCCATTGTGAGTGGAGGATGCGACGAGGCAACATCTGAAGAGAAGAAGAGAAGAACAGAAGACGGCGACAGCGGCGACAGAAGACCGGGCCACCGCCTTTAAAAGAGCTAGAAGAAGGCGCGGTGGCCCGGCAAGAAAAACCGAAGAGGGGGACAAGACCCCCGAAGAGGGGGACAAGACCCCCGAAGTCGGAAGAAGAGGGCGGCGGCGGCAGCGAAGAAGAAAGCCGGGCTCCTCCGCTAGCAAAAGAGCTAGCAGAAGATAGCGGAGGAGTCCGGCGAGAAGACCCCCGAAGACGGACAGAAGACCCCCGGAGCCGTGCAATAAACTATTTTAACCCTTGTGTATTGTGTTTTTTTTAACTTTTTTTCACAGGTGAATGGGAAGGGGTACATTGTACCCCATACTCATTCATATAGGGTGGGGATTGGTATCCGGGGGCCCCCTTATTAAAGGGGGCTCCTGGATTCCGATAAGCCCCCCGCCCGCAGACCCCGACAACCAACGGCCAGGGTTGTCGGGAAGAGGCCCTTGTCTTCATCAACATGGGGACAAGGTGCTTTGGGGTGGGGGGCACCCCCCCATGTTGAGGGCATGCGGCCTGGTACGGCTCAGGAGGGGGGGCGCTCGCTCGTCCCCACCCCCTTTCCTGGCCGACCGGGTAGCGTGCTCGGACAAGGGTCTGATGTGGACCTAGGGGGGGGACCCCCACGCCGATTTTTCAGCATAGGGATTCCCCTTTAAGTCCATACCAGGTTACGGGGCCAGCGATGCCTCCTTCGCTGGCCCTGGCTACCTGGAGACGTGCTCAAAATGAGCGGACTTTCCTCCGCATGTGTGGGCGAGTCCGTTCATTTCAAAAGTACGGCGGATAGTCCAGCGGACTTAGTACACCGTATTAGTCCGCTGAAAAAGTGCCGTGTGTGGGCAAGTAGCTCGTTCGGAAAGTCCGACAGACAGTCCGGCGGGAAGTCCGACAGACAGTCCGGCGGGAAGTCCGACAGACAGTCCGGCGGGAAGTCTGCCAGACTAAGTCCACCGGATAGTCTGCTACGTGTGTACGCGGCATTAGACTGCCAGGAGTTTACAAAAGCCCCAGTGTGCATGAGGCCTGAAAAGTAAAACCCAACCTTAGCCACAACTTTTTATTTCATTTTCAGTAGAAAAGGGTAGAGTAGAAAGGGTCTAAAGAACCTCACAGGTTTTAATGGCTGTCTGTGTCCCTATTGGGGAAATATTCAGGACAATAGGGACAAAGATAAAAACACATTTTCAATAGACAGGAGAAAGTTCCCTTCCTGTCCCAGTCACAAATGCACAACCACAAAATCTTCCAGTGGGATGGTGAAATGCAATTAAAGCCTGACAGACATCCTAACCCTTGAAAGCAGTGTTCTCAGGCCTGTCTGGGTTCTCCCAAGCTAGACTACAGACAGTGACGGCTGGTGATCAACATTTTTTGGGGGGGGGGGGGACAAACTTAAAGAGGAAGTAAACCCTGATGAGTTTACTTCCTCTTTCATTCCCTGCAAAGGCAAAGCATAATGGACTACTATGCATCGCATAGTAGCCCATTATGTGTCACTTACCTGACACAGGAGCCAGCGAAGTCACCGCTGTCCCCTGTAGTCTGCCGCATCCATTTTGTTGTTGGGGTCTCGCAGCTCCGCCGCTGTCATTCGGCAAAGCCGAGATGACGTCACTCCCGCGCATGCGCACGGGAGTCGACACGCGCGACAGCTCCATTCTTGGAAATGCCGCGCTCAGTGGGCCTGCGCGCCGCTGTCTACGGCGCATGCACCGTAGACAGCGGTGCCCGTTTTCGGGCAAATATCTCCTAAACCCTATAAGTTTAGGAGATATTGCTTGGACCTACAGGTAAGCCTTAATCTAGGCTTACCTGTAGGTCAAAGTGGTTTGTAAGGGTTTACAACCACTTTAAAATGTAAACTGTTAGTAATGTAGAACTGTAAATAGCCATTTATCAGGTGATTATGTATCATTACCGTTAGATAAAACTGTGCCCATGATATGCAGCCTCACTGTGCCCATCAATTGCAGCCTCACTGTGCCCATCAATTGCAGCCTCACTGTGCCCATCAATATCAGCCTCACTGTGCCCGTCACAGTGGCCCAATTACATCCATACAGGGGCGGATTGACCAGTCTGTCCATTTTGGCATGGTCCGAGGGCCTGGCTGCTGAAGGGGCCCGCCAGCGCCACCTGCGGGAACTCTAAGGGCCGGTCCAGGGCCCAGGGACAAAGCACTTGTGACCGCGGGCCCCTGAAGAACCACCTGTTTTGGTCCATCTGGGCCACAGCGCTGTCTTGGAAGGTAAAGGGAGAGGGCAAGCTCCACTGTCCTGCACTCGCTCTTTTGATAGACGTCACACTGGTCCAATCCTGGGACGAGGGACGTCTATCTAAGGTGTCGGTGAAGGAGGTGGCACATTGGATGACAGCAGTTGCCAGGTGTCACAGTAGGTAATACCTGCTCTGTGTGATCTGGCAGCTCTCTTCTCTAACCCCCATGCACTCAGGGCATACTGATCTGGCTGCACTGAGGGGACTCTGATATGGCTGCACTGAGGAGACACTGATCTGGCTGCACTTAGGGGAAACTAATCTGGCTGCATTGAGGGGCACTGATGAGGCTGCATTGAGGGGTGGGTACTGGTGAGGCTGTATTGATGGGCTCTGATGAGACGGCATTGAGGGGCACTGATGAGGCTGCATTGAGGGGTGGGCACTGGTGAGACTGTGTTGATGGGCACTGGTGAGGCTGAGCTGATAGGTACTGTTTAGGCTGCATTAATGGGCACTGGCGAGGCTGCATTGATGGGCACTGGTGAGGCTGCGTTGAGGGGCACTGGTGATGGTGACATTAGATGTCACCATCAGAGCCCCCCTTTACATTAGATGTCCCCATCAGAGTCCTCTTTAAATTAGATGTCCCATCAGAATCCCCCTTTACATTAGATGTCACCATCAGAGCCCCCTTTACAATACATCTCCCCATTAGAACCCCCCTTTACATTAGATGTCCCCATCAGAGCCCCCCTTTACATAAGCTGTCCCCATCAAAGTCCCCCTTTACATTAGATGACACCATCAGAGTCTCCCTTTACATTAGATGTCCCCATCAGAGCCCCCTTTACATTAGATGTCCCCATCAGAGCCCCACTTTACATTAGATGTCATCATCAGAGTCCTCCTTTACATTAGATGTCATCATCAGAGTCTTCCTTTACATCACATATCACCATTAGAGCCCCCTTTACAGCATATGTCCCCATCAAAGCCCCCCTTTACATCAGATGTCCGCATCAGAGTCCCCATTTACAACAGATGTCCCCATCAGAGCCCCTTTTACATTAGATGTCCCCATCAGAGTCCCCCTTTACATTATATGTTACCATCAGAATCCTCCTTTACATTGGCTGTCACCATCAGAGTCCTCATTAAATTAGATGTCCCATCAGAATCCCCTTTACATTAGATGTGACCATCAGAGCCCCCCTTTACAATACATGTCACCATTAGAGCCCCCCTTTACATTAGATGTCCCCATCAGAGCCCCCCTTTACATTAGCTGTCCTCATCAGAGTCCCCATTCGCAACAGATGTCCCCATCAGAGCCCCTTTTACATTAGATGTCCCCATCAGAATCCCCCTTTACATTATATGTTACCATCAGAGTCCTCCTTTACATTGGCTGTCACCATCAGAGTCCTCTTTAAATTAGATGTCCCATCAGAATGCCCCTTTACATTAGATGTTACCATCAGAGCCCCCCTTTACAATACATGTCACCATCAGAGCCCCCCTTTACATTAGATGTCCCCATCAGAGTACTCCTTTACATTAGATTTCCCCATCAGAGCCCCCCTTTACATTAGATGTTCCCATCAGAGTCCTCCTTTGCATTAGATATCACCATCAGATCCCCCTCTACATTAGATGCCCCCCCCCCTTTGTACTCACAGCTCTCACACAAGTCGCCTATCATCCACTTTCGGAGCTGCGGGAATGAGTGAGAGAAACCGGCACAGGACCCGCCAGTCACACACCACAGCAGGGAACAATGCTATAGACTTATAGAGGGAGTGTTTAGGGCACAGAACTCAGCGCCCCGATGACTTTCTAAAGGAAGCCAATAGAGATTTTTGTCTGCAATTACGATTGCAAACAGGTCATGCTTCTCATAGCAGCTGTGTTTTCCGGCGCTGCGCACAAATTTAAACGGCCATTATTTTATTAATTTTTGTCCAGTGAGTGCAACATGTCATGCTTCCCATTCACCTGTGTGTCCGGCATCCTGCACACACTTAAAGGGCCAGTATTTATTTTAGTAGCTTTGGGGGGGTCACCACTGACTACAGAACACTACCCTTATAATATAGATGTGATAAAGGGTGTTTTGTAACCCAGCAGGGGAGAACTCAGGCAGGGCTGCCAACACTGCATAGGATTTCAGTGTTGCACAGGCAGGAAGTTAGGAGCTCCCTGGATTTCTGGCAGTGTCAACAAGTATTTTGCTGTGCTGGCAGCATTTTTAATGGCTTTCCAACCGCCTCACGCAGGCATACTTTGGCAGAAGGGCACGTACAGGCAGAATCACGTACCTGTACGTTACCCTTTAAGGGGCTGTTTGCAGGCGCACGCGCATGCCCACCAGGAGCTCCGTGAGTGTGATTGTGGGTCCCGCGGACTTGATGGAGAGGAAGAACGGGGAGATGCTAATGTAAACAAGCATTTCACCATTCTGCCTAGTGACGGTGACACTGATCACAGCTCCTTGTGATCAGGAGCGGTGATCAGTGTCATGTCACACACAGCTCCTCCTCCCCACAGTTAGAATCACTCCCTAGGACACACTTAACCCCTACAGCGCCACCTAGTGGTTAAACCCATCACTGCCACATTTACACAGTAATCAATGCATTTTTAACTGCACTGATAGCTATATAAATGTGAATGGTCCCAAAATCACACCAAAAGTTTCTGATGTGTCTGCCATAATGTCGCAGTCCCGATAAAAATCTAGATGATCACTGCCATTACTAGTAAAAAAAATGAATAATAAAAATGCTATAAAACCAATCAATAAACGCTTTTTGCAATTTTTTTGCCAAAAATATGTAGAAGAATACGTATCAGCCTAAACTGAGGGAAAGAAATGTTTTTATATATTTTTGGGGATATTTATTATAGCAAAAAGTAAAAAATAATGCTTTTTTTTTTTAAATTGTCGCAAAAAATTTTTTTCATAGAGCAAAAAATAAAAACCGCAGAGGTGATCAAATACCACCAAAAGGAAAGTCTATTTTTGGAGAAAAAAAGGATGTCAATTTTGTTTGGGAGCCACGTCACACGACCGCACAATTGTCAGTTAAAGCGTCGCAGTGCCGAATCACAAAACGTGCTCTGGTCTTTGGCCAGCCAAATGGTCCGGTGCAGTTATGGTGATGCTAAGATGATGAGAAGTGTGGTATAGCATTTTGTGTGAGTTGGACTGAGCTCTGTGTACTGAAAGTCAAAGTTGGTAGCTGACATCTTTATACAGGAGGTCCTACACGCATAAGGGTATATGTATCTTAATTTACTTATGTGTACATGCATATTTATGCATGCATTTGTGTAATAATTTGCAAGCATGTGTATATGAATGTAAATGTGTATACAAGTGACTATGCATGTACAGTATGTGACTGTGTATGAATATAAATGTCTTTGATATTATGTCATGTCAGTATGTACAATATGTGTACATAGGTTGGTAAAGGATGTGCGGAATTAATGAGAAAAAAAATGTATGTGAATGACATTATGCATATTTGGGTGACATATGGAATTATACAAACCTTTGTGAATTATTTTGGGGTCCTATGTTAAGTGGATGATTAGCAATACGGTACACCTTAGAAAAAATGGATAAACGCTGAATATTTTAATGTTTTTCCATAATGTTTACCAATTTGCACTAATGCTAATTCTTAAAGTGAAATCTACTTGATTTAATGATTCAGTGGCAGGGGTGTCACTAGGATCAGGAACTTGGGGTACATGCCCTGGGACAGCAATGCCTAACACACTGTAGGTGCTTTTGGGCTAATGATATCTCCTGTACTCGCTCCAAGTTACTCTCGCTCCAAGTTACTCTCCAGGAATCCAGTATAGTTCCACTGAAGTCGGTGCAATTCCTCTCCCACTGACATCAATGTTGAAGGCAGTCTTCCTCCCACTGACAACAGCACTGCAAGAGCTAGACTCAATCTTCCACAACTAATACCAATTTAAGAGGTAATCTTCCATACTGATGACAATATATGAGGTAGTCTTCCTCTCAATGATACCAATAACCAAAGCCCCCCACCAAACCCAATGTAGTTTAAGCTTAGCCTTCTATCCACTGACCATCAACATAAGGATCAGTCTATCTCCCACTAACCAACAATGTGTGAAGCAGTTTTCCTCCCATGGACACCAATGCAAGGGCACTCTTCCCCGCCTGACACCATAAAGGCAGTCTTCTCCCACAAAAAAACACCAATGTAAGGGACAGTATTTCATCCACTGTCCACAAATGTAAGGGACAGTATTTATCCTACTGACCACAAATGTAAGAGGCAGTCTTCCTCTCACTAACCACCAATGTAAGGACAGTCTTCCTCCCACTGAACAAAAATGTGGTGGACAGTCTTTCTCACACTGGCCACCAATGTAAAGGACAGTCTTTCTTTCACTGACCACCAATGTAAAGGGGCAGTCTTCCTCCCACTGACCACCAATGTAATGAAAAATCTTTCTTTCACTGACACCAATGTAAGGGGTAGTCTTCCTCCCACTTACACACATGTAAGGGCACTAAGTTTAGGTGAGAACATTATCTACTGCTGGACATTGCACTCTGTACTGTACACTGCATTCTCCTGACCACTGCACTCTGCCAATTTGTACATTACATTCTTCTGACCTCTGCATACTCTATTCCCTACTGCACATAACATAATCCTGACTGTTCTCTCTGCTTTATGTTACTTACTACTGACTGACAAACTCTGTACAGTATGCTGTACATTACAACCTCCTGACTCGTGTGCTATGTGGTACATACTCCTGACATCTGCATTCTGTACAGTGTGCTGTACACAATATGTACTCCACACTGCTTCATTCAGTACACTGCGCTGTATCTTTCATAATACTGATTGCTGCATTCTGTACATTTCAAACCTCATCATTTTCTTTCTGTAAGCTAGGCTGTATGTTACATACTCTCGACTCCTGCATTATATCTGTGCTTTGTACGATATGCTACATTTTTCTGACCCTTGCAATCTATACATTGTACTGCTCTGCAGAGGACCTGGCCGACAATGGCTGTGAAATGAATGGGAAGTGACATCACCCATAGAGCTACTATGGGGCTTCTGTTGTCACCCTTCTCCTCTGCACCCGCCTCTACAGTGAAACCACGGCTGACAGCTCAGTGTGGGAGCTTTTCGGAGCAGACCAGATCGAATTCCAAAAAGTAATGTATTCTGGTTTGTTCTTTACAGGGATAGAGAGGTAAATGTTAGATCCGTGGTGTCTACAGATGCAGGGATTTTAGTTTTTGCATGGACTTCCACTTTAAGTAATTACACATTATGAACAAGACATAAAGAAAAACAAACCATTCGTAACCTTTGTAGCTATAAGCATTTTGGAGAAATTTATTTTCAAAGTTCCCAACAGAGGTACAGAAATCTTTTCTAAAAAAAAACTATTTTGAAACCCTAAGGCCGCGTACACACAGGCGGATTGTATGGCCTACTTAGTCCGTCATACAATCCGACGGACAGTCCGTCCTACTTTCGAATGAACAGACTTGACCACACACGGATGCACAAACAGTCCGTCGAAAGCTTGCGCGATGACGTGTACAGCATGTACGACGGGACTAGAAATAGGAAGTCCAATACACAGCAATGCAACCTTTCGCCGTGTAAATCCTTTCTGAGCATGCGCCATTCTTAGTCCGTCGAACTAGCCTACTCACGAGCGGATTGTCCGCTGAAACCAAAGTATGACGGACAGAATTACAGAAATTCCGAAATACTTAGTACGCCAGACTGCACGCTGAAAAAGTCAGCTGAAGCCCACACACGAGCGGACTGTCCGCTGAAATGTGTTTCGACGGACTAAGTAGGCCATACAGTCCGTCCGTGTGGCCGCGTACACACGGGCTGATTGTATGGCCTACTTAGTCCGTCATACAATCCGACGGACAGTCCGTCCTACTTTCGAATGAACGGACTTGACCACACACGGATGCACAAACAGTCCGTCAAAAGCTTGCGCGATGACGTGTACAGCACGTACGACGGGACTAGAAATAGGAAGTCCAATACACAGCAATGCACCCTTCGGCCGTCCGTGTGTACGCGGCCTGTGTACGCGGCCTACCAACTACCTAAAGTAAACTAACACCAAATGTTTTTAAGCTATTAAAAACCAACTAAAACGTGACTTTAGAGTCTTCCTTGTGAGCATTACTTTGCAGTACAAGCAGCCAGAGAGCTACATACAGAAGTCTTTTTTTTACCTTAATGCATTAAATGTATTAAGCTAAAAAAAATGACTACCTTTACAACTGCTTTAGAGAGGAAGTAAACCCTGATTAGTTTTACTTCCTCTTTTGTTCCCTTCAATGTAAAAGCATAATGGGCTAGTATGGCCATTATGTGCCACTTACCTGCAAACGAAGCTTGCAATGTCCCTGTTGGTGGCCGCGTCCATCTTCACCCCTCTTCCTTCCGAGGAAGGTTTAGAAGATAATTCCAGTGCCTACAGGTAAGCCTTATTATAGGCTTACCTGTAGGTAAAAAGTGGTATGTAACGGTTTACAACCACTTTAAGCCCTATTACTGCTTGTTAAGCATACGTAAATAGTTTAATGCCCTTCTTCATTGAAAAAATGTCTTGCATTCTTTTCACAGAATGCAAGTGGGTCTGTGAATAAAGGAGGTGTGGATGAAGGTCACAATATCGCCTGGTCTAATAATAGAAAGCATTTTTATATTAGAGGGCACATATCAAAATACTGCTTTAGGCTTAAATTCAGTATTAAACAATAGGTGTGCTTCTACTTTTACCAAGGCTCTTTTCACATTGGTGTTATGATAATATGTGTTAAAAAACTGAAAATTTCTATAAAAATACTTACCGTAATTTTCCATGGCAGCCAACGTGTGGGTTTAGTCCCGCCTCTACATCCCTATAGGATACCCCTCCCATAAATCTTTTCTCCTCTCCAGCGATAACTAGTCTACTCCAGCCATTTGGGAGGGAGCTCCTGCTGCCATGGAGTCCATCAGGAAAGGTAAATTACGGTAAGTATTTTGATAGAAATTTTCTGTTTTCCTGAATGACTCCATGGCAGCCAACGTGTGGGAAATAACTCGCCGTACACACCCGGTTGGGCAAAATGCTGAAAACAAAGATTTAATTGACACCGTCAACTGACCGAACTTTAACACCAAAATCAACTGAGGATAGAGCCGCTGGCTCAACACAATTTTGAGACATAAAGGTGTGAATCAACCACCGGGATGCCGCTCTGCATATCACTTCAGGTGCAACATGGCATGAAGCTGCCCACGAGGTCGAAAGACTTTTAGTTGAGTGTGCTGTTACCGCCTCGGGAGGAGCCAAGCCCTTCTCTCTATAAGCCCACTGAATTGCTTGTACAATCCACGTAGCGATTGATCTAACGGAGCCTCGGAGGCCCTTGTTCTTTCCATAGAACAGAACAAAAAGATGATCTGACTGATGGAAAGGAGCCGTCACTTCCAGGTATTGCTTCAAGGAGACACCAACATCGAGAGGGTGAATATCTAGATTTCCGGTAGATCTAAAAGTGGGGAGTGAGATCTCTTGGCTCTCATGAAAAATTGAGGTAACTTTAGGGTTTGACCCTAGCATTGGAACCAGGACCACCCTGTCCGGGAAAAAAGTTAGGAAAGGTTCTTTGGATCCTGAATTTTAGATACCCTCTTTGCCGAGGTGATGGCCACCAAAAAGGCAGTTTTGATAGTAAGCTCTCTGATGGATAGTGGCTTATCAAGATGTGAGAAAAAATCCAAAACTAGCGGTAGATCCCATTTGGGGAACCTGGGTTTCCTTTGAGGTCTCATTCTAATTGCTCCCTTAAAGAATTGTTGAATAAGGGCGTGTCTGGCCCATGACACCCCACTAAAGGCTGAGATTGCTGACACCTGTACCCGAAGGGAACTAACTGATAGGGGCAAATCCAGGCCTGATTTCAGGAAACTCAAGATGTCTTGGACTGCAGGTGTGCCACAAGAATTAGCTCTAGAAGACATATGGGATGAGAACTTAGCCCAAATTCGTTCATACACTTTGTTAGTACTTCGTCTTCTTGCATTCAGTCGGTTTGCGGCGAATTTCGGCTGTTCTCGGTCCGCCTGATCGGCGGACTATTGCCGCTGTTTGCCAGGTGGACTTACGTGTTTACTGTGTAAAAGAACTTTGACCTATGATGACACATCCATCATGTGGTACAGGACAGCCAATTGAGACATTACAGCACATGGACACTTGGACATTCCCCTAACTTATAAATAGACCCGATCCGGCGGCCATTTTACATTCTTTCTACGGTCACTATAGGGAGAGGTTGCTGTGTGGAGCAGGGAGAGACTGCAGTGACACAAATCGCTAGCTATTAGGTCCACAAAAGTTCTTTTAAGGACTGGTATGGTATAGGAGTAGTACAGTATATAGGGTTGAGTGCACTGCTGTGCAAGTGATTGTTGCAGCAGCCTGTCTTTTGTCAGTGCAGAGAGGGACAGGACGCTGTGTGCAGCAGGGACAGTCAGTTTAATCATTAGCTGTTACTATTAGGTCCACAAAGGTCCTTTTCAGGACTGGTATGGTGTAGTAGTGCAGGATATAGTTTTGAGTGCAGTGCTATTCAAGTTATTGTTGCAGCAGCCTGTGTTTTGTCAGTTTAAATAGGGACAGACATGAAGCTGTGTGTAGCAGTGAGGGACTGTAAGTTTAATCATTAGCTGTTACTATTAGGTCCACAAAGGTCCTTTTCAGGACTGGTATGGTAATAGGGTTGTACACGTATAATATTCTTTCTTCCAAATATAGAAAGAATATTATACTTGACTGTGAGCCCTTCTGCTGCAGTAGTCCTTTATGAGTATAGGGACTGAGGTACTGTCTGCTAATCACAACCTACTAGTTCCACAAAGGTCCTTCTAAGGACTGGTACGGTATAGTGTACTACAGTATATAGGTTTGAGTGAGGTACAGTCTGCTAATCACAACCTACTAGTTCCACAAAGGTCCTTCTAAGGACTGGTAAGGTATAGCGTACTACAGTATATAGGGTTGAGTGAGGTACAGTCTGCTAATCCTTAAGGACTGGTATAGGTCCACAATATATAGGGTTGAGGTGCACTACTGCTGACTGCTGCCCTATTCTGCAGCAGTCCTTTATCAGTATAGGGACTGAGGTACAGTCTGCTAATCACAACCTACTAGTTCCACAAAGGTCCTTCTAAGGACTGGTAAGGTATAGTGTACTACAGTATATAGGTTTGAGTGAGGTACACTCTGCTAATCACAACCTACTAGTTCCACAAAGGTCCTTCTAAGGACTGGTAAGGTATAGCGTACTAGAGTATATAGGGTTGAGTGAGGTAAAGTCTTCTAATCCTTAAGGACTGGTATAGGTCCACAATATATAGGGTTGAGGTGCACTACTGCTGACTGCTGCCCTATTCTGCAGCAGTCCTTTATCAGTATAGGGACTGAGGTACAGTCTGCTAATCACAACCTACTAGTTCCACAAAGGTCCTTCTAAGGACTGGTAAGGTATAGCATACTAGAGTATATAGGGTTGAGTGAGGTACAGTCTGCTAATCCTTAAAGACTGGTATAGGTCCACAATATATAGGGTTGAGGTGCACTACTGCTGACTGCTGCCCTATTCTGCAGAAGTCCTTTATCAGTATAGGGACTGAGGCACAGTCTGCTAATCACAACCTACTAGTTCCACAAAGGTCCTTCTAAGGACTGGTAAGGTATAGTGTACTACAGTATATAGGGTTGAGTGAGGTACAGTCTGCTAATCACAACCCACTAGTTCCACAAAGGTCCTTAAGGACTGGTATAGGTGTACTATTTGGTGTGCAGTATATAGTTGTGTAATGCACGTATAAAATACTTGCATATATAGAAAGCATAGTATAGTGTGTTTCCACTGTGCAGCATTGTGACTGCTGAGCGATTCTGCAGCGATACTACAAAGAGTGACAAACGCAATCCAAAAAAAGTATTGTAACTGGTGTGATAGACCAGTGGCCCCCAAAAACAACAGATTGAAGCGGGGCGTTATATACCTTCTTCCACATACATACTGCACTTCTGTAGAGAGTTTTGTCACAGGGTCATTTAAAAAATGACAGGCAGAGGAAGAGGCAGGCCCTTCCGCAGGGGTGGTAGGGGTAGGGCAGGAGCAACAGGCTTGAGCCAAAGTGGGAAATTGCAGAAGGTGCGTGCGATTACGTCAAAGGAAGCACCAGAATTGGTTGAGTGGCTCACTCAGCCTTACTCTTCTGTACCCTCTGCTGTGCATATTATGAGGGGCTCCCACCATCCCTGTGCTATGCTCATTATGAGGGG
Organism: Lithobates pipiens; assembly: GCF_037356315.1. Taxonomy (NCBI): domain Eukaryota; kingdom Metazoa; phylum Chordata; class Amphibia; order Anura; family Ranidae; genus Lithobates; species Lithobates pipiens. The sequence continues at coordinate 369,815,406 of NW_027507758.1, read as the reverse complement.
CTCCCACCATCCCTGAGCTATGCTCATTATGAGGGGCTCCCACCATCCCTGTGCTATGCTGACTTCCTCCTGGGGCTGCTTATTATGAGGGGCTCCCACCATCCCTGTGCTATGTTGACTTCATCCTGGGGCTGCTTATTATGAGGGGCTCCCACCATCCCTGTGCTATGCTCATTATGAGGGGCTCCCACCGTCCCTGTGCTATGCTGACTTCCTCCTGGGGCTGCTTATTATGAGGGGCTCCCACCATCCCTGTGCTATGCTGACTTCCTCCTGGGGCTGCTTATTATGAGGGGCTCCCACCATCCCTGTGCTGTGCTGACTTCCTCCTGGGGCTGTACCTCTGCTGTGCATATTATGAGGGGCTCCCACCATCCCTGTGCTATGCTCATTATGAGGGGCTCCCACCATCCCTGTACTATGCTCATTATGAGGGGCTCCCACCATCCCTGTGCTATGCTCATTATGAGGGGCTCCCACCATCCCTGTGCTATGCTGACTTCCTCCTGGGGCTGCTTATTATGAGGGGCTCCCACTATCCCTGTGCTATGCTGACTTACTCCTGGGACTGTACCTCTGCTGTGCATATTATGAGTGGCTCCCACCATCCCTGTGCTATGCTCATTATGAGGGGCTCCCACCATCCCTGTGCTATGCTGACTTCCTCCTGGGGCTGCTTACGTTGCAGGTGTCAGTGCTGTATATCACGGTGCTGGTGTCAGTGCTTTATGTCACGCTGCTGATGTTAGTGCTGTATATCACGGTGCTGGTGTCAGATCACTCTATCACGGTGCAGGTGTCAGTGCTGTATATCACGGTGCTGGTGTCAGTGCTTTATGTCACGGTGCTGATGTCAGTGCTCTCTATCACGGTGCTGGTGTCAGATCACTCTATCACGGTGCAGGTGTCAGTGCTCTATATCACGGTGCTGATGTCAGTGTTTTATGTCACGGTGCTGATGTCAGTGCTCTCTATCACGGTGCTGGTGTCAGATCACTCTATCACGGTGCAGGTGTCAGTGCTCTATATCACGGTGCTGGTGATCATCTCCTGCACCCTCTTCTTAGCCTACCCTGACCTTCCCTCTCCTCCATTTCCTTCTTGCGCTCCTGAGTCCTGAATTGTCAGAATTTCACATATAAAAAAAGAATGCTTGTAGTTGTCGATCCCAGATTCACCTCATACATGTGTTATGTCATTGGCCATGTGGTGGGACTATGTGTGCACAGCTAGCAATTATTTTGTGGCTGCAAATTTGACCTGTAGGTTTGTAAAGTTCGCCTCCCATTGAAGTCAATGGGGCCCGCCGCGAACGTTACGGTTCGCTAACTATTGGCCGCGTTCGCGAAACGTCCCTTCGGAAGTTCGTCCATCACTATCCTTCAGGTCTATAGAGACTAGCCAGTCTCCTGGTTGAACCGACTTCTGTATTGTGGACAGGGTTTCCATCTTGAACCTTTCTTTTTTGATGAAACGGTTCAGATGTGTCAGATCTATAAACGGGTCTCCATGTACCGTTTTTCTTCTGGACCATGAAAAGAGGAGAATACATCCACATGCCACGCTAGTCGCCTGGAACAGGAATAGCAGCGTCTGGTTCCAACAAAGATCTTACATAGGCTAATAGAACCTGCCTTTTTCCTTCTGAAGCTGGAAGAGATGTGGGAACACACCTGAACCTTGGAGTGCTGCTGAAAGTCCAGGTGTGACCTGAAGAGACTGCTCTGATGGTCCAAAAGTCCTGGATCGAGGCTGTCCACACATGCCGAAAGTGAAGAAGACGAGCCCCTACCCGGCCTGTCTAGGCGGGCCCAATCTCAAAAGACTTGGTCTGTTCCTTCTCACCCGTCTAACCACTCTTGTCGGAATACCTGTTGCGAGAGGGCTGGCCACTAGCAGGCGGTGATGAGTCCAAACTTCTAGAGGGATCCATCAGGGCTGAAAACCAAGCATCCAGTTTAGGAAAAAAGAAGCAGAAACAGACCATAAGCCTAACCCATAGAAGCCCACTTACCTGTAACACAAGACCAAGGGCCAGAGGAAATCAAGGCTATAAGCCTGCAAGCATTCCCAAGCTTGCAGGCTATTTTCCTCTTTTAAAACTGGCACCCCTGTGACGTCAACGGCGCGTCAATCATGGTACTACTGCGCACGTGCAAACGCCGCGAACCAAGCCTCGTTCTCGTGCCGGACCCGCGCATAAGCAGAACGGTCACGAGAACTAGAACCCGGAAATGAACAGCGGCTAGAGCGCAAAAGAAACCAGCCGCCATGCCTGCCAGCCACGCTGTATCCTACAGCATGTGGGGAAAAACACAGGAAGGGGACGCTAGAAAGGAGATACATACAGGGAAATATTACAAAAACTGCTGCCATCAGAAAAACTGGAACGGACTCATCCCTCCTGGCGCGGTCGACACCAGGCCAAGGTAAGACAGTATTCTCCGGACTTTCCTGGGCAAAGGGTCACCCGCTAGTAGCTAGGCTGCATGACCAATGCACAGTTTTGCCTGCCAGTGGCTAGGACTATACCGCCTTCAGTGCCTCTTCCATATGCCCCTTCCATACCCTGCTAGTAGCTGGGGCTTATTGGAATAATGCGACTCCCATTCCTTAGGGGTCGCTCGTCCAGATCTGATCACAGGAGGGAGAAAACGAGAAATCTTCAGGTAGGAAGACCATTCAGCTAGGTCCTTCAGAGGAGGACAAAAAAAGAACACGGCCGCTGGACAGGAGCAAAGTTTTATGGGAGGGGTGTCCTATAGGGTAGTAGAAGTGGGACTAAACCCACACATTGGCTGCCATGGAGTCTGACAGGAAATTTGTGTTTTGCCCCTCTTCTGATACTGCAATTCATGGGATGGAGAATTTCCTGATGCACTGAAGTGACATTTACAGTATCGGGGAACACGCCTGGACTGCAGCCCACCACAGTACACATGCTGTACATTGTGCATGTCTGATATTTAGTATGTTAATGCATGCTGCCAGCCCATTCACATTGAATGTGTGCCTTAATACAGCACACCTTAACACATATTAATGTGAAGGGAGTTCTAAGCATTTAGATTTATCCTAGCAGCCTTTAAAAATGCAAATTTGATAGGTTACTTTGAAGATGATCATCATTTCAATGTCAATGTCAATGTCACTCTCCTCTTTCGAAGCACACTGCATTCGTCTCTTCACTCCAATTTCTTTAAGAATAGCCGTGATCTACAGGCCCCCTGGACCAGTATCAACATTTCTTGATGACTTCTCTGCCTGGCTACCCTACTTTCTTTCTTCTGAAATCCCCACAATCATTCTCGGGGACTTCAACATCCCTATTAATACTAACACCTCTGCTCCTTCCAAACTTCTCAGCCTAACCTCCTCCTTTGACCTGAAACAGTGGATACATGATCCTACTCACTCCGAAGGCAATATCCTTGACCTCGTTTTCTCTCACCTTTGCACTCCATGCAACCTCTCTAACTATCCATTCCCTCTCTCTGATCACCACCTTATTAGTTTCACTCTCTCCCTCTCCTTCACCTCCTCTCCCTCCAACCGCATTAAAGTTACCCACAGAAACCTACGTCATCTCAAGCCTTCTCTTCTCTACTCTGCTATTGACAACCTCTACGACAAAATCTCACCCGTATCCTGCACCAACCTAGCCACTTCTGTCTACAACACTTCACTTCTGGCTTCTCTGGACTCACTGGCTCCCCTCACTACACACAGAATCAAGCCCCGACCCCTTCAACCTTGGCAAACAGATGCCACTAGAAGTCTGAAAAAACGTAGTCGTGCTCATGAGCGCCTGTGGCGCAAGACCAAGTCTCAGAGAGATTTCAACCAGTATAAATCTGCCCTCCAAAATTACAATTCTAGCCTCCTCTCTGCCAAGCAGAACTATTTTATCACTCTCATCAGCAACCTATCATCCCGTCCCCGTCAACTCTTCTCTACTTTCAACTCTCTACTTCGTCCTCCACCGCCTCCACCCGCCAACTCACTCACTGCCCAGGAGATTGCTAATCACTTCAAACAGAAGATTGATACAATTCGCGTGGAGATTTCTACTGTTCTGATACCCTCCACGCTTTACACATCATGCCCACAGGCACAATCATTACTTCCCTCTTTCAACCCCACCACTATAGACGAAGTTGCTAAACTACTTGGTAATGTCCACCTTACCACCTGCCCTCTGGATCCTGTTCCCTTGCAAATGCTGCGTTCACCCTCTGACTCTATGCTACACTCTCTAACTCACATCTTCAATCTCTCCCTCTCTTCTGGCATCTTCCCCAACTCTCTAAAACATGCACTTGTCAAACCCATACTTAAAAAACCCTCACTGGACCCATCCAATCCAAACAACCTACGCCCCATCTCCTTGCTCCCCTTTTTATCCAAACTACTGGAACGTCTGGTCTACAACCGACTGAGCGTCCACCTCGCTGATAATAGCCTTCTTGATCCCCTTCAGTCTGGATTTCGTCCTCAATACTCCACAGAAACTGCTCTTCTAAAACTAACAAACGATCTACTAACGGCCAAAACCAATCGACATTATTCTGTACTCCTCCTCCTGGACCTCTCTGCTGCCTTTGATACGGTTGACCACCCCCTCCTTCTCAAAAAACTCCACACCTTTGGTCTCCATGACTGTACTCTACGATGGTTCTCTTCCTACTTATCCAACCGCACCTTTAGCGTTTCTTACAACTCTACTTCCTCCTCTCCTCTTCCTTTCTCTGTTGGGGTCCCCCAAGGTTCTGTTCTTGGACCACTCCTATTTTCAATCTATACCTCCTCCCTGGGTCAACTGATAGCCTCCCACGGCTTCCAATACCATCTCTATGCTGACGACACCCAAATCTATTTCTCTACCCCTCAGCTCACTCCCTCTGTCTCCTCACGTATCACTAATTTACTATCAGATATATCAGTCTGGATGTCACACCACTTCCTCAAAATCAATCTATCCAAAACCGAACTTATAATTTTTCCTCCCCCATGTGCCCCTTCCCCTGATCTCACTGTCAAAATTGATGGCACAACCATAAGCCCATCCCCTCATGCCAAGGTTCTAGGTGTAGTCCTGGACTCTGAACTCTCCTTCAAGCAACACATCCAATCACTGTCCAAATCCTGCCGCCTCAACCTCCGCAACATCTCCAAAATACGCCCCTTTCTAACCAATGAGACAACAAAGCTCTTAATTCACTCGCTGGTCATCTCTCGCCTCGACTACTGCAACTCCCTTCTCATTGGCTTACCTCTACATAGTCTATCACCTCTTCAATCCATTATGAATGCCGCTGCCAGACTCATCCACCTTACCAATCGCTCGGTGTCTGCTACTCCTCTCTGTCAATCCCTCCACTGGCTTCCACTCAGCCAAATAATTAAATTCAAAATACTAACAATTACATACAAAGCCATCCACAACTCTGCCCCCAGCTACATCACTAGCTTAGTCTCTAAATACCAACCTACTCGTCCTCTTCGTTCCTCTCAAGACCTCCTGCTCTCTAGCTCCCTCATCACCTCCTCCCATACTCGCCTCCAGGACTTTTCCAAAGCCTCCCCAATCCTATGGAATGCCCTACCCCAATCTGTCCGCTTATCTCCTACTTTATTAGCTTTTAGACGATCCCTGAAAACACTTCTCTTCAGAGAAGCCTACCCCACCCACACCTAACTGTATTTTCATTTTCTCCATCAGCTCACCCCCCACAGTTATTACCTTTTGTTTCAACTTGACCCTCCCTTCTAGATTGTAAGCTCTAACGAGCAGGGCCCTCTGATCCCTCCTGTATTGATTTGTATTGTAAGTGTACTGTCTGCCCTCATATTATAAAGCGCTGCGCAAACTGTTGGCGCTATATAAATCCTGAATAATAATAATAATAATAATAATAATAATTTCAAGCAAGTGGCCTTGCAGTCTCCTAGAGCTGTGCTTAGAGCTGTGCTTTCATCCAGATGTGGCTTGAACAAGCTACTCCTAGCCACCACTAGGGGGTGCAGTTAGGAGAAGGAAAACTCTACAATGTACGGAATGAGCAGCCCATCACCCCAAGAGCAACTAGTGCATAGCAGATCATGACTTAAAGTGATTGTAAAGCTTTGATTATAAAAAAAAAATAACAAACATGTCATACTTACCTCCACTGTGCAGCTCGTTTTGCACAGAGTGGCCCCGAACATCGTCTTCTGTTGTCCCCAGAAGAACCGCAGCTCTTGCGGCTCCTCCCCACATCAGATAACCCCCTAGGAGAAGCGCTCTCTCGGGGGGTTACCTTGCGGGCGCGCTCACAAGTACATAATTCGGTGTCCATAGCCGCCGAATGTATGACTCGGCCCCGCCCCCACGTCATTGTATTTGATTGACAACAGCGGGAGTCAATGGCTGCACTGCTATCAATCTATCCAATCAAGAGCTGAGAACCTCGGGCTAAGAGACAGCGTGTCCCCGCCGTGTGAAGTTCCAGGGTCACTGGCAGGTGTTTTTTCACCTTATTGCATAGGATGCATTAAGGTGAAAAAACACAAGGATTTACAACCCCTTTGAGGCTCGTACACACCATAATAAAATTAGGCAAACATTTTCATCCAAGGAACTTTCGTACGATTTTCATATAGTGTATACACAACTTTTGACAGCCGATCCCGACTTTTCATACGAAAATTCTTGAAGGGACAAACTCCAAAATTGTTCTCGTATGAGACAATTTTCATTTAATGTGTACCATTTTTGTATGATTTTCATAGAAGAAAAACCAGAAAAGAAAGACTGCGCATGACATGACAACCAAAAAAAAAAGCCATTGTCGTACGAGAATTTTTGTATGATTTTTCATTCATCTGTTCCGATTTGCTGTGAAACAACGAGGATAATCAGGGCGATCGTTCGCCCCAATTTTCTTAAAGTGTGTACCCCACATTATACTTTGAAGACTGCAGTCTCCCAGCTTGGCTCAGTAAATGCGAACCATAATTGAGAAAATCTTTAGCTGCTGTTGATAACTACTCTCTCTCTAAAGTAAGATTACTAATCTATAGGTACAGTAAATATTTCCTAAACATGCACCGTTTAGGAGATATTCACGATGTACTGCGCCTTTTCTTCACTAGCGAGTGCCGTGACTGGAAGTCACGTGACTCCGGCCAATCATAGAGCTGGAATCTGCTTCCCTGCAAGGAAGAGGGGTGAACATGGATGCGGGGACAGCGTGGGCTTCGCTTACAGGTAAGTGCCACATAATGGGCTAGTATGTGATGCATACTAGCCCCATTATGCTTTTACTTTGCAGGGAACAAGAGAGGAAGTAAAACCCATCAGGTGCTAGTATGCATCACATGGTTCCATAGATACAGGGCTCCTTGCGCAGCCTGTCAGAAGCTACATACAAGGCGGTCAGTGTAACCGGTTGCCAACCGCTCACCATCAAATGACAGAGCTCCGTTCTAGGACAACGTCATATGATCTCCCAGAACGGCCGCTCTCACATGCCCGCAGGGACAAGCAGTGTGGGAATCGTGGCCGCGCCGTGTTGCTAGGACACGGCACAACTCTGATCTCTGTAAAGAGCCACGGCTCTTTAACAATGTGATAGGCTGTGTACTATCACAGCTGGTCACATGTAAACACGGAGATGTCGGTAATCCTCTCTCATCGCCTCCCGCTGACAGAGTGTGTGGCGAGGAGAGCCGATCATGTAATCAGGGCACTGATTATCAGTGCCCTGATTACAATACAGCACCACGAGTGCCTCTAATCAGTGCCTATTAGTTATGGCAGTCAGTGCTGCCCATCAGTGCCACCTATTAGTGCCCATAAGTGCAGCATAATAGTGCCTCCTCATCAGTGCCACCTAATCAGTGCCCATAAGTGCCGCCTCATCAGTGCCGATAAGTGCCACCTCATCAGTGCCCATAAGTGCCACCTCATCAGTGCCCATAAGAGCTACCTCATCGGTGCAGCCTTTCAGTGCACATCAGTGAAGGAGAACAATTATTTATTTACAAAATTTACTGACAGAAACTAAGAAAAAATATTTCAAATATTTTCAGTCTTTTTTTTTTTTGTAAAAAATAAAAATACCAGCAGTGATTAAATACCACCTAAAGAAAGCTCTATTTGTGTGAAGAAAATGATAAAAAAAAAATTCACATGGTTACAGTGTAGTATGACTTCCCAATTGTCATTCAAAGTATGACAGTGCTAAAAATTGGACTGGGCAGGAAGAGGGTGAAAGTGCCCTGTAGGCAAGTAGTTAAATACAGGCTGGCACACACTGTTTGCAGCAGACTGAAAGGATGAGCTCACAGTGCCTCTCCTCACTTCTTGTCAGAGGAACTGAGCTCAATGGACAGCTTGGAGTCTTGGACCAATGGTAAAGTACCATTGGCCCCAGCTGTCCAATAAAAATTTTGTAGTGGAGGCACACCTCTCAGTGAAGTGTCATAGGAGGGAGCATGTAAGTGACGTGTCATAGGAGGGAGCATGTGTCTAAAAGACGCATGCTCCCTTCCAGCCCAGCCCATTTAAAGAAGAAGTAAACCCTGATGGCTTTACCTTTCAGGTCAAAACAAAAAATCACCCATCGGTTTACTACCACTTTAAGACTTTAAGCAGATCAGCCTCTACAAATTCGGCAGTGCCTAAAAATGGACAGCAACTGAGCAGGATGAGACAGTGTGTAACTGGATTTTAAACAGTATAAGCGCTTATTTTTAACGTTTTACGTAGCTATACCTACAAAAGAGGCCAGCCTGAAGTGAGCTAGCAGGACTTAAAAGGGAAGTACAGCCAAAGCTAGTCTGGCTGTACTTCTTCTGTGGATCACAACATTTGTTCTGCACTCGTGACCCATTTTAACCTCTAGCCACTGGCACTCCTGTGCGAATCACCGTAGCTGTACGCATGACGTAGGAGCCAATGCACGTGGCCAGCGGCCGTCGCCTACCGGCAACTGCTCCTGAGAAGGACAGAACGGAGCAATGATGTCTCCTTCCCCAGGCAGTCCCATCCTCCTCACAGTTAAAAACACCTCCCTAGGATATACATTTAACCCCTTGATTGCGCCCTAGTGTTAACCCCTTCCTTGCAAGTGACATTTACACAGTAATCAGTTGCTATTTTTAGCTCTGCGACTGGCCGGGCAATCATCTGGAGCCTGTGAAGTGTCCCAGATGATTCCCGAGAGGTGAACTTACTTCTGTCACTGCGGTGCCCCGGGAGGAAGTGGGAGCTGGAACTCTCTAAAAAGAGGTTTTCCGCTCCCCCTCCCCCCAAAAAATGACATGCCAAATGCGGCATGTCAAGGGGTCACCTTCCCTTAAAGCAAATGTTCAATTTTTGGGTGGCTACACACTATACAATTTTTTGCTGGATACACGCTATACAATTTTCTTTCGATTTTATTCTTTTAGATTTACTAAAACCTTATAAGGTCAAACTTAAACACTTTCACTTTGTATGTAATCAGGCAGGCCCTTGCACTACATAGGTAAATCCAAAGGAAATCGAACAAAAGTTGTAGTGTATCCAGCTTTACAGCAAGCAGGGGACTGATGCAGCATCCACCTAGGTATGATTGGAAAAAAAAAAAGGACATTCCCATACATCTCTCTTAATTTTCTGACTAAAGTTTTACTTTAGCCAGATTTGTCAGGTGTAGTCAGTTAATAGAAGACTGGGAGGGGGCGGTTCCCTTTTATGTGACGCCTGCTGTGTTCCTCGTGCAGGTCTCGGGCCATAGACAATAACTACGACACAAGTTTAGCTACAAATCAGCTGATAAGCGCAGACCGAGTATCCCTCCTAACACCTGCGTACCACAGCAAATCATCTCATTGACTGGTGCCCCAGCGCGTAATCTCGCCCACAGGAGCGGCAACGTGACTCAGCTCCGCCCCTTCAACCTGCACGACCCGGAAGAGGATAGAGTGAAGCCGATAAGAGCGTATCGGGCTGAGTTAAAGCTCGTGTGGGTCAGTACAATAGGAGGAGGGCATTGTGGTGAGTGGGTTAAAGGAGAGCGGGCTGGTACTGTGTTGGGGGAGAAGGAAAGAACAGCTGTTGTTGCTACAACATTATTTTAAGTGTCTTTACTTCCCTCTGTGTCTCTGGGCTCCACATTTATTGTGACAAGCAGTGGGTATCCTAATTAAATGTGGGCTTAACACAAGGCGCAATAGAAAACCATGGTGCCCAGTTTTCACCCTAATGCTACTCTGAGGTGTACTGTTTAGCCAATTCTGGCATTTCTCTCCTACGTGTAAAAACCTTTTTCTTGCTAGAAAAAATACTAAGAACACCCAAACATCATATTTTTTTTTTTTATTAAATAGTGTGTATGTATGTGTGTGTGTGTATATATACATATTTCTCAATTTTTTTGTGTGTGTGTGTATATGTATATATGTATATATATATATATATATATATATATATATAGCAGAGACCCTAGAGACTAAAATGGTGGGCAATTTTTTTTTATGCCGCATGATTTTTATTTATTTTGTTTAAAATGGCTCCGTAGGGAATCTCTGGCGAAAAAGGAAAGATATCTGGATGATGGCTGCAGCTGTAGGCATCATTCAGGTATCTCCCAATCAAGGTGCATGATGTCCACTTTGGGAGTGGGGTTAACCAGTTTGGCTCCTGAGCTCCCCCCCCCCCCCCCCCACACACACGTGGGGGGGGGGGGATTCTTACATTTGGCAATTTACTTAAACCCCTCAGTACTATATATATATATATATATATATATATATATATATATATATATATATATATATATATATATATATATATATATATATATATATATATATATTTTTTTTTTTTTTTTTGTTTTTTTCAGTAAGGGCTCTAGAATCTAAAAATTAACCATTGCAAATCTTTTTGTTTTATCAAACGATATTTGTGCATCTGTTTATTAAATGCAAATTTTCAGGGACAAAAATATAAAATTTTACTGAAGGCGCGCACACACTATATAATACCCATTTTTTTATAAAATATTAAAGATAAGGCTGTGCTGAGACATTAGATATATTGTATGACAAGTCTTAATTGTGTGTGCCTATGATATTGCATGGTACCCAAAAATCTCCAAAGGTAATTTTTTATTTTTTATTCTATAAGCTTAGCATGTGGCTGCGGCACATAAGGGAATAATAGACACCCCACAAATGCCAAAATGAGGTAAAAGCTTGTATAGATTATCAGTTTATAGTTAAAGCGTTTAACCCCCCCCCCCCCCCCCCAAAAAAAAACTGTTCCTTTAAAGCATGTTATGCAGCACAGTGCTTGTGCCGTGTCATTTGGCCCTCTGTATACCCATGTAAGACCTGGCTCATCCTGCTTGGCTATACCCTCCCCCTACAAATGGACCACGATAATCATGGCTGCTGAGCCCTGATACCATGGTCAATTTGTAAGCCTCTGTCATCCCCAGCTCTGCTCTCTCCTGTCTTCCTCTCCCCACTTGTACCTGCTACTCTTGTTTCTGCTATGAAATATCATCCCCTCTGTATCTTAACATGTGTCCTTTTTAATGTAAAAAAAAAAAAATCTGCCAATCTGTACCTTGTATGAGCGCGGCTCCAGGCACTCAGCTGATTGTTGGATATCTCTCCCCCTCATGCAGCTGTGAGCCGAGAGAGAGGAATCAGCAGTGCGCCCGAAGCTGAGCTTATATCGGTACAGAGCAGTGTTTTTTTTTTTTTTGCAGCGCACAGGGGCACATTTTAAGGTACAGAGGGAATAAGATATTTCATAGAAGTGGGTTTACAACCTTAAACAGGAGCCCTTCGATAGGAGTTATTCTCACATTTTCATTGATGTGTCACATGTGTTGTGAGCACAGTTTACTTATGTAGGTGTGCATTTACTTTTGCGCATGTGTGCGGGGCAATGGGGGCTACTGCAGTTTTTTTCTTAATTTCTATTACAAGGGCTTAAAGAGGAGCTCCAGGCTCCTTCAGAAAAAGTCAGCGGCTACAAATACATTAGCTGATGACTTTAATATTGGGGCACTTGCCTGTCCAGGAATCCAGCAGTGTCCTCCCCGAGTTGTTTTTTTTTTTTCAATCTGGTGCTGGCATGCAGCTATTTTGCTTAAGGGAGACCGGCAGTGAAGCCTTGTGACATTGCTGCCGGCTCTCTATTGCGCATGTGGGGAAGGAGCGGGGGGGACCTGCGCCACCCTCCACTTTGTAAAAGGTGCCAAATGTGGCAGTGGAGGGTGAAGTGGGGAGGAGGCAGACAATGGGATCTTCCCCTTTTTGGGTGAAGCTTCACTTTAACCCCCCCCTGGCGGTATTCCTGAGTCTGGCTCGGGGTGGAATTTCAGTACCATAAGCGGTAACCCCGAGCCAGACTCAGGATTGCATTACAGGATACAGGGAGAGTTGCTTACCTTGTCCCCTGGATCCTGCGATGTCCTCTCCACTTGATTCACACAGTGCCCGAGTGCCGCTGAGCTCTGTTCCCTGCAATCTTGCGATGCACGGGAGCGGAGATCGGTGCCAAATTCAAAAAGGTAAAACACTATACACGTACAGTAATCTTACAGATTACAGTACTGTGTAAAAAAATACACGCCTCCTTTGTCCCTAGTGGTCTGTGCAGTGCCCTGCATATAGTTTTATATTATAAATAGTTTTTTCTGCCTGGAATTTGGAGATTGTCCATAGCAACCAAAAAGTGTCCCTTTATGTCAAAAGTGGTTATAGACCAGCTAGAAAACAGCGATAATAAATTATAATCACTTGCCGAATTGAGCGATGGCGATTTATGGGGAAATTTGTCATCACACTAAATCTAATGAGAGTGACAATTCTGCAACTGAGCAAATTTCAGTGTTTTTGATTACATTATTGAATATTTTTTATTTATGATTTTGTGTTTCAAACTATCATACCCGGGATGAGTTATTCCTAAGAATTGCAGGCCTACAATATAAAACGCCAAATTTCCATGCAAAATAATGGTACCGCTTTCAGCACCTAAAATCAGAAATCATCCCGCCAGGGAGGTTAACCACTTCCCGACCAGCGCACGACGATGTACGTCGACAGAATGGCACGGGCAGGCATATTGGCGTACAGGTACGCCCAATATTCGATGCCGCCCTGCCATCGGGAGCGCGCCGCCGGCGGCGCACTCCCGCGCTGGTCGGGACCCCCGTGAGTCCGGTCGCGGGACCCGCGGACTCGATCGCCGCGGGCATCCCCGCGATCGTCTCACGGAGCGGCCGAATGGAGGAAATGCTGTGTAAACAACATTTTTCCATTCTGCCTAGCAACTAGTGAGGCTGATCTCTGCTCCATGTGATTGGAGCAGAGATCAGTGTACACTAAATGAAAGCCCAACCCCCCCACAGTTAGTAACACACCCCTAGGAACACTTAACCCCTTCACTGCCACCCACTGGTTAACCCTTTCACTGCCAGTGTCATTTACACAGGAATCACTGCATTTATATAGCAGTGATTACTGTATAAATGACAATGGTCCCAAAAATGTGTCAAAAATGTCCGATGGGTCCCCGACAATGTCGCAGTCACAATAAAAATCGCAGATCGCCGCCATTACTAGTAAAAAAAAAATAATAAAAAATTAATAAAAATGCTATAAAACTATCCCTATTTTGTAACCGCTATAACTTTTGCGCAAACCAATCAATAATCGCTTATTGCGATTTTTTTTTACCAAAAATATGTAGAAGAATACGTATCGGCCTAAATTGAGGGAAAAAAATGTTTTTTTATATATTTTTGGGGGATATTTATTATAACAAAAAGTAAAAAATAATGCATTTTTTTCTAAATTGTCGCTCTATTTTTGTTTATAGCGCAAAAAATAAAAACCGCAGGGGTGATCAAATACCACCAAAAGAAAGCTCTATTTGTGGTAAAAAAAGACGTCAATATTGTTTGGGAGCCACGTTGCACGACCGCGCAATTGTCAGTTAAAGCGACGCAGTGCCGAATCGCAAAAAGTGGTCTGGTCTTTGACCAGCAAATTGGTCCGGTCTGAAAGTGGTTAATAAACCCCTATGTGCTAAAATTGGGGAGGTGTTCTTGAAGACATTAGGGGTCTAATGAACCCCAATGTCTCCCCAGCTCTTCACAGAATCTAACCAAACATTGAGCTGCTTGGTTATGTGTCCCCTGGCTGTACTGGCCAAAAAATGGTGGATCTGAATCGTCTCCTCTTCTGGATTTGTTGTTTACACATGAATGTGAGGCATGGGTATTTCTTGCTTTCACGTCTCTACCTCGCAGAAGTCGGTAGTTGTGGTTCTGGGCTCCCAGTAATCTCGGAATCCTTGAGGTGGTCTGCAGCGCACTGTGTGAAGGTGATTGGTGGATAGGGAGCTGCCACTTCACTTTTAAGCCCACAGCCTGCTGAACAAATGGAAGACAAGCTGATTGCTACTACAGCAGCCATCAGCTTGTGATTAAATCGGGACTTTACCCATAACTTCTTGCTGGAGGCTTAAATTTTGCTGGAGTCCAGAGCCCCCAAACAGCAGTAAATCAAAGTAGAACTAAACCCCACCGATTTATTGGTTTAAAAAAGTTACATTCCTGGAGTGCTAACTTTCACAATTCCTTGTGTAGCACTGACCCCCGAAGGAGCTGCTAGTTAAATTACTGTTCCCTTCTTGACCTCGTATGCGTCTAGGGGTTTCCCGAGGTAGATGGCCCAAAGAACTGCAGAGACTGACACCGGATCCACTTTAGGGATTTTTATTTGCAAAATGGTAGACAAAACAGTCTCTCAATAAAGGCTATGGGTATAGGTAGGAAGTTCAGGTACTCTTGGAACTGCATAAATCTCGCACCATAGCATCCAGAGAATAGCCATTTGCAACTGGATATTACATCATAGAATAAATCTCCTCTCAGCAGATTTAGCAACCAATAGATGGTTCAGATGGAGTCTCTGCCACAGAATTTGCTGTAGAACTTGTAAATGAAAAGTCTCTGCCACATCCTTTGTTGTAACTGAAGGATATTTGAAGTTGGAGAGCTCTTATACAATACCAATATCTTGCAGCCGGTCCGGCGATAAGATAAGAGTGTGGATTCACCTGGTGTCTGTCAACTTGGCTTCCAGGCTCTTACTGAGCAGCCAGCCTCCTGCATGGCCCTATTCTGAAGAGTCCTCCCCTGGTTGTGTTCAGTTGCTGGGCCTCTCCAAAGACGAGACGGCACCGGACCACCTTGGAATCCTTCCAGTTACCGTGCCTTGGGCTAGCCAGCCCGAGACTCGGAAACGGATGGATCCGCACCCCAGGCCAGGTGGAACAGGACTAAGAAGACAGAACAAACCTCTGTACTGGAACCCCGATACACGTGACATCCGCAACTTAAGTACCCTCTCCCAGAAAGCACAGCAAGAGTGACACTCCCACTGGGCTGGTTCCGAGAGAATAATCTTAATGCACCTAACTAGACTGTTTCAATACCTGCCAAAAGTGACAGCACCACCCATGGCCAGGCAGAACACCCTGCAGTCCAATCTAACTGATGCTGAGGTCCACATTTAGAACAATTAAACCCCAAACCCAACTGTGGTTTTGGGAACGTTTAAATTTACAA
Organism: Lithobates pipiens; assembly: GCF_037356315.1. Taxonomy (NCBI): domain Eukaryota; kingdom Metazoa; phylum Chordata; class Amphibia; order Anura; family Ranidae; genus Lithobates; species Lithobates pipiens. The sequence continues at coordinate 369,799,783 of NW_027507758.1, read as the reverse complement.
AACAGCGTGTGTTCTTCAGGAGCCGGCGCTACACTTGTGTCCTCAACCGAACTGTCAAACCATCAAATGGCTGGTGTCATAACTGATCACATGTACCGCAGCATGGTAGTTGCAATTTAAACAGAATCATCTTCTCTTTCTGTAAAGGAGAGGAGGGTTTAATTATGCTTTTAGGTTGTCAGCAGATCGGCCTCTACAAACTCAGCAGTGACTAAAATGGGAGCGCAACGGAGCATGTGCAGCACAGGGTGGGACAATGTATTACTGTGTTCTAAACAGTATAGACCAGGGGTGTCCAACCAGTGACCCACAGAGCCCTCTGATTTGGCCCACGACCTTCTGTGGGATGGCAGATTGGCAAGCCCAGATCATGGGTTGCAGACTCGCCATCCCAGAGCATCTCTGTTTAATAAAGCCAGCAAAGCAAGCAGCTGTGGAGCAGAGCTGTATAAGCTGATGCTTCCTGTTTAACAGTCTCTTGCCACAGGCAAAGTGATGCCAAATGCACTCTGCCGGGGTCAGCAACAGCAGGCAATACCTGAATGGAAGACTGTTATAAAGGTCAGTTTATTACTAAAATTGCAGTGTATATATGGGCAGATCTGCCTAGTTGTTACTGGGCTGCTTTCAAACTGATCCACAGGTGCAGTGCACCTTCAGGTTACCTGCACTGAGGCATAAACGTCTGTTTATTACCTGCGGGTTTGGTGCGCTTTCAGAAAGTGCACCACACCTGCAGGATATAATTAGACGTCTATGGCAAAGTGTACCCAACCCACAGGAAAGACACAAGTGCGCTGCATTAGTGTGAAAGGCCACTTTCACACAATCGGTCCAACTAAATCAAACCCTCCATTCACCTCTATGAAACGGCAGATGTAAACAGATTTGTGTCCTTTTACACCCGCCTACCTTCAATCAATCCCCTTCTGTCAGGGTGGATCTGAGGGCCCATAGAGTAGAGTGGGCTGTGTCCGTGTCCACACTGCACGGACCTGTCATCCACCTGCTCTGCTCATTGTGGCTCGAGACCGGTTATCAAGTCACTTAAGTGGCCCTCGCTCTTCAAAAGGTTGGGCATCCCTGGTATAGACACTTCTTTTTAATGTTTTTTATAGTTATACCTGCAAAATTGGCCAGCCAGAAGTCGTCTAGCAGGACTTAATTTTCTGACTAAAGTTTCACTTTAACTGTTCTTTGGACACACATAGTAACTCCAAATAGCTGAACTGGTTAAAGCCAAACTAAATGCATCGATTTTAAGTTTCAAAAATCTGATCACGTGCACCTCTATGGTAGTTGAAGAAAAGAGGCTAAGATGGCAGTTTTGTTGGCTGAAAATAGGAAGGTTTAGTTCTACTTTATGCACAGGTTCAGATTAGTGTGATATGGCAACCGTCACTAAAATCGCACTGATTCCCACATCACATCTCTCCTGCAGGCAGTTTACAATGCCCTCTGCAAATTGCTGCGGGTGCCAATACATTGTTCATGATGCCCCCAGAACAATTCACAGATCGCAGTGTGAACTGTGGATTTGTACAGGAATCGGATTGCAAAGGTCAGAACACCCATGAGATCCAATTCCAGTGCGGGGGAAAAACCAAATCTCTGCACCTTTTTCTATGTGAATCCAATGCAAGTTCAACCATACAACTGTATGGCTGAGCCCGCATTGCTCAAATGTCGCGGGTGTGGGAATCGCATGCGCTGTCTGAGAGGGCACTAGTCTGAACCTAGGCTAAAGTGGAGGTAAACCCTCTTGCTCTTTTCAGCCATAGAAGCTGCCATCTAGGTCTTTGATCTTCAACTGCCGTGATGCTGCACATGTGATTTAGTTATGACTGGTTATTTGATGGTTTGACAGTTTGGTTGAGAGCAGAACAAATGTAACCATTATATTTCTGGTATGCTTTAAATGTACCTGAATTTTTGATACTGTTAAACCAATGAGTTTAGTTTTACTTTAAAGCTGAACCAGATCCTCCTTTACTTTTTAGCTAAGGAAGTTGCCATCTTGGCCTCTGATATGCAACTACCATGGTGCTGCACGTGTGATCAGCCATTTGGTGGTTTGATAGTTTGGTTGTAAGCACATGTAATGTGAAAGTTGGCATTCCTGGCTAGCCCGAAATGTATAACTGTTGTGAAACCATTTAGGGCTTAACACCATACCTGCATAGGAACTGATGGGAAAACCACACAGATTTCACCAGCAGGCATCAGTTTACCTCAGTTTTTATGCATGTTGACATCCGTTTTCATGTGCCAGTTATGTGCTATGTTCACACCAATGTTGTCATGTCAGCCCCCCCCTTGCAGATTCCTGCACAGAAAAAAATCCAGTGTGGTGTGAACAGGACACATAGAGAACCGTTTGCTGCCCGCCATGGGAGCACACCCATGGGTCCGGCAGAACTTGATGTCTGCCGGTGACCCGCAATCTTGGTGTACAGAGGCAGGCAGAACAGGCATCTGACTATGTAAACAAGGTGGCTCCCTGTTCTGACAGGGGGCGTGTCAAGATCTTCTGTTCCTAGTCACTGGGAACAGCGATCTGTCATGTCCTGGCAGCCCATCCACCCTACAGTACAGGGAACACGGTTAACCTATTGATCACCTTCTAGTGTTAACCCCTTCCATGTCATTTATACATTGATCAGTACATTTTTATAGCACTGATCAATGTAATGTCACTGGTCCCCAAATAGTTTAATTTGGGATCAGATTGTCCACCGCAATGTCGGTTCCACTAAAAATCGCTGATCGCGCCATTACCAGGCAAAACAAATTCCTTAAAGTGGTTGTAAACCCTTACAAACCACTTTGACCTACAGGTAAGCCTAGATTAAGGCTTACCTGTAGGTCCAAGCAATATCTCCTAAACCTATATGGTTTAGGAGATATTTGCCCGAAAACGGGCACCGCTGTCTACGGCGCATGCGCCGTAGACAGCGGCGCGCAGGCGCACTGAGCGCGGCAGTTCCAAGAATGGAGTTGCCGCATTTGTCGACTCCCGTGTGCATGCGCGGGAGTGACGTCATCGCGGCTTCGCCGAATGACAGCGGCGGAGCTGCGAGACGTCACCAGCAAGATGGATGCGGCGGACTACAGGGGACAGCGGCGACTTCGCTGGCTCCTGTGTCAGGTAAGTGACACATAATGGGCTAGTATGCGATGCATAGTAGTCCATTATGCTTTACCTTTGCAGGGAAAAAGAGGAAGTAAACTCATCAGGGTTTACTTCCTCTTTAAATACATTGCATAGTTTGTACATATGTATGTATTTTTATTTACCAAAAATATTTAGAATATATCGGCCTAAACTGATGAGGTGTTTTTTTTTTTATTTTTTTTATTTTTTCCCTCAAGTAGTCTTCCAGGACAGCACCCTGAGAGATGACTGGTCCCACCCGACAGGAAAAAATCAGCAAAGGGGTTAAAACCCTCGCCCCCTCCCTGAGCTCCTCAGATCTTGATTATTTCCCCCACAGCAAAACCTTTTTAGGAGGAGGGGGGAACCTGAGTCCTGGGGCTGAGAACTGAAGGACCCTGGGTGGGTTACCCAGAACTTCAGGGACCACTTCCTTATTCCCTCCCCCTTACCTGGCAGATGTCTGTTCAGGGGAGCTGGCAGCCATGTTTTCTCAGTGGGAGGCTGGCAGTGGAGATGACACCGGTCAGCAGGTCTTCTACAGAGGAGTGAATCTTGGGCACGTTTGAAAGAGGAATGATGTGGCTTTCTCTCCAGTGGCAGAAATGACTTTGCTGCATAACTTTTTGGTTTCCAGAAAATGGCATGGCGTTGTGCGACCAGGATCGGAGATCTGACTGTCGAAGGAGCAGGTGTCCACATCCTGCTCTCGCCAGTTCGGTCCGTACCAGCCGACTTAGAGGTACTTGGGCAGTGTGATGGATGGAGCCAGAGGAGAGGCCTGTAACGACTGCAGCTATGGAGGCAGCCGCAGGTGGTGAGTCGGCCTAGCTGATAGGGGTTATGATGAAGGTGACTCCGACTCTTACCCCTGTGGGTCACAACATTGTACTTATTGTAAGACTAGCTTGTGTGTCTTATAGGACAGGACGTCACTGCCCAGGGGGTTGCCAGCAATCTTATGAAAGCTCCTTCCCGCTCTAAGATGCGGGTGTTGTAACGATATGTTACCTCTTGACCATTCTTTGCTACAAATGTATCCACAAGCTAGTGGGGAAAGAAACTTCTCGGGTCATGAGGGACTTTCTCTCCATACGGACGGAGATGCGGTCGCTCTTAGAGGACTCTTAAAGAGGAAGTAAACCCTGATAAACCCCATTATGTGTCACTTACCTGACACAGGAGCCAGTGATGTCACCACTGCCCCCTGTAGGACGGAGTGTTCATCTTCCAGGTATTGCTGCTCCAGTCACTCACAGCGCCGGAGCAGCAATGACGTCACTCCCGCGCATGCGAGCCACCACTAACAGCATATCGCAGTTAGCAGCGGCATACTCGGTGCGCCTGCGCTCCGCTGTCTATGGCGCATGTGCCGTAGACAGCGGTGGCTGTCTTTGTAAATATCTCCTAAACTGTGTAGGTTTAGGAGATATTTCTTGGACCTACAGGTAAGCCTTAATCTAGGCTTAACTGTAGGTGAAAGTGGTTTGTAAGGGTTTACAACCACTTTAAAGCCTTCCAAGCAACCCTCAAGTTTAGAGAGCCGGAACCCCACACTAGCAGAGAGGGATCTTCCTCCTAGAAGGGCTCCAACACGAACGGGACAGTAGAATTGGGCATCCTGAACCCCTGAGATCACTTCCCTCTCAGGACTCGGAGGAAGAAGAGGCTGAAGTTCCTGGTCGTAACCTTTCTGACAAGGGCTTCGTGGACAGTCAGGAGGATAACTCCAGAGTTGGCAGACATATTTTTTCTGCCAGTGATATGGAGGGCCTCCTTAGGGCATGCGTCAGAGGAGATGCAGCCCAAGTGTCTGCCCGGGAACAGTATGTATAAAGACTTGGTTAAGCCCCAATCCAAGGTTCTCCCGATTCATCATGCCCTTAAGGATATCATCATTAGGGAGTGGCTGGAACCTGAAAGCGTTTGAAATTTAAGACGTGGAAACATAGGGGCTCCTTCAAGGAAGAGAAATTAGATGCTTCCCTAGCTCATGTGTCCAAGCAATCCAACCTCTCATTTGAGGATGCAGGCAACATCGGGGACCAGGTGAATTGACGAGCTGAGACCCTCTTGTGTATTGCCTGGGAAGTCAATGCAGTGGCTAGAAGTCCTGCTTTGGCTCGTGTGGCGAGGAATGCAGACATGGGTCGCCAAACGAATCGCTCAATGTCTTGGACTCTTTAGAGGTGATTGGTAGGGCAGTAGCCTACCTGGCAGATGCGGCAGTTGAGACAGTGTGTACAACCGCCAGGACTTGTGCCCTTCTGAATTCCGCAAGGAGAGCCTTGCGGGTCAAGACCTGGGAGGGGGACAACACTTCTAAGACTCGGCTGTGTGGTCTTCCATTTTGAGGGTTCCCTGCTCTTCGGCACTGGGTTGGACTAGGCTTTTTCTAGGCCTACAGAGAAAGGTAAGAAATTTCCCATTAAACCTAAGGACAGACAGGAAACTGTCCCCCCCCCCCCCCCCCCCCCCGGCCAAAAGTTGAGAGATGAAAAGGAAGGTACCGTTAATAAGCATTGGGGGAATGGCAAAGTCAAGCAGAAGGGAGGTCTTCTCTTCCCCAGCCAGAAGTCTGCCGACAAAGATACCAAGTGACATAAGTTTGGGGGGGGGGGCTTTCCCACTTTCTGTCAGTGGGAAAGTATTACTCAGTCCCCACATCCTTCAGATTGTAAGAACGCTAAAGATTGGAGTTTCTCTCCTCTAAGTTTCCTTTTAACCCACTTACCCAGGGACCCTCAGAAAGCAGCTGTGTGTATCTTGCAGTGTCAGACAGCTGGCAGATTATGGGGGTCATAGTGCCAGTTCCAGCAGGACAGTGTGGGCAGGGATTTTATTCCCACATCTTCATTGTCCCAAAGCCCACGGGGAAAGTACCACCTCTAAGGTTAAATACGTTCCTCCGGTACAAGAGGTTCTTCATGGAAAGCGTCTATACTCTCAAAGCACCTTCTGAAGGATCTATTTATAGTAATGATACTTGAAGGATGCCTATCTTCACGTTCCTATCTTTTCAGAGCACCAGGCCTTTCTAAGGTTTTTGATCCCCTTGGAGCAGGGAGTGCAGCACTGGCAGTTCTCTGCCCTAACCTTTAGGACTGTGGGGGTCACATATGGCAGGCAATCTGTTTTCATTATGGCTGTTTTTTAAGGCCTTATTCGCACAAGGCAGATCCATTTAGTGGAGTCCGTCAGCTCAGCAGGAGATCGGTCCGTTGATCTCCGCTGAGCCGGTTGATGACAGGTCCATCTCAGCTCGCTGAGTGGTCAGAGTGCCGCTGATTCCTATGGAGAGATCAGATGAAAATGGCCAATGTCTGTTTTGATCAGATCTCATCCAATCCGCCAAGATGGATGGTGACCGTATCACCATATGTGTTTTTATCGGATGGCAGACTGTCCACTGACACCTGTCTCCCCTTAGTAGTCAATGGATGGCACTCTCGGATCCGCCTGAAAAATTGACAGGTGAATCCAAGCAGGCTTGTGTGAAAGGGGCCTAGGTCTTTTGTAATCTGTCACCTCATGTCTCCAATGACTCCTATAGCAAGTTCCCAGTCTCATGCAGCATTTCTGCAGTCTCTGACCCTGTCATGTATTGTGTCTGCAGGCTCCGAGTCTGACTATTAACTGAATTTTATATGCAGTCATTTGGCAATGAAGTCTGCACTTGGGGCCCCTCATATCAAGAAAATTGACCACCACTGCTGTAAAAGATATGAGGGTTTTGTTCTGCTTTAAGGGCCTATTCACACCAGCAGGTGTTTATACACGGTATAATGTGAAACTGCTTGTGTGTTGTATAGGGAAAGTTCAATGCATTGTTATATATTATAAACCCTGTCTATTTTGGGGTGTCCTGCTCAGATTTCACTTCCTCTACCATAGACCTACTAGGAAGTGTAGACTCTTCCCAAAGTGAGAACTCCTCTTGGGGGTAACTCTTCCAAATGGGGACAACTAAGCTCCTATTTTGGCCACAATATTTGGGTTACTCCTCTTGGTGTCAGGGATGAAGCTGACCCAAGAGGATACAGACCGGAATAAAAATGTCAAGATTTGACCCCATGCTCTATTCAAAAGTAAGACTTGAGTTCCTTTAAAGAGGAACTGCAGTCTGCTCACATAATTGGTAAAAAAAAAAAAAAAAAAAACGCGTAGAACACTTTTTTTTTTTTTTCACATGCTGCAGAAATCTCCTTCCACTGAGGCTGAATGCAGCCATTTTAACTGTGGGCAGCTGAAGCTGCTGCCTGTTCACTTCCTGGATTTACACAGCAGCACACCTCAAGCTCTGAAGCTTTCATTGGCCCTTTTTATGACTCTCCCCCCCCCCCCCTTTCCCTGGCAAACTCTCAGAGGAAGAGCTGTGCATGTCATAAGCCTAGGCTTTTTACCAAACAGCAGTGGACTGTATAAAGTACTAGCAGAAATGTTTTACTATCCAAAGTTAAAACCAGGGCAGAAGGTTTAATAAATGGCACGTTGTGACCCTGAAGGTCCACTTTAAGGGGTGCATGATTCTGGGGGTGTCATCTTGGTACTGGTTGGTGACCCATTGATCTGGAACAAAAATCAAGCAGTGCAGCCTAAAATCTTCTGACATGTTCTAGGTTAGTGACTCACATGGGATTGCTGCCAGAATAACAGCACTGGAGCCTGCCCTTTAGAAAAATCCTAGCATTGTGCATATTTAACAAAATTACGCAACAGGTTTTTTTCTTTCGGGAACCTGCATGGCACCTGTAATTGGTGTGCGGGTGCAGGGTCAGGCCCCTGCAGAATCGCATTATAGCTATCTGCCTATATGTTCTGTGGGTGTTTTTTGCAAAAGAAAAGTGGTGAATAAGGTACTACCAAAAGACCTCTATTTGTGTGGGGAAAAATTATAACTTTTTCTCAAATCGCCTTTCAGGACAACCCCGGAGAGAGTGTAGCTCCACCTTGTTGTTAGGAAACACATGCCCACTTTAAAAACACCACTTCCTCCATGGCTTCAGTTATTGTGTTTCCTCCATGGAGGAAGCATGTGCCTGAACCAGGGGAAAGCTACACTCTCTGCAGGGGAGTAAGGCTTACCTTAGGTATTGGTGTTTTTTTCTTTTGACCCCCAGCAGCATCTCCAGTGGGAGAGGACTCATGGAGCTCCTGATCCCGCCATCTCACGGGAGTAAGGACCCTCGGAGTGCCGGCGTCGGGGGCCCGGTGTCCGCTGGACTAGTGCAGGGAGGGCTCTGTCGCTGACGGAGGTTGCTGCAGGTCAGCGGCATGGCTCCGTTTTCGGCGTCGGGTCCCGGGCGGCGACAGCGTTGTTTACGGTGACGCACGGGCGCTCAGGGGGCGTGGCGCCGTGGTTCAAGCGCCTGGAACGCAGGGATCATGGGGCGGGTCAGGTGACCGCGTGCTTCCGCTTTCGGCCGGTCCTGATGACGCAGCGGCCGGGAAAATTTTAAGAAATGGCGGAGCTGTTTGTGAATGCTGCCTTACTCAGCGATGGAGGAATGTAAGCCAGCTATGGCGGAGACAGGCGCCCCAAGCACCGGTCCAGCCCAGGTATGTAAGGTGCAGTGGCACCCTCTGCTTCACTATTGGGCTATGTCTTTGTCTGTTCCCCCCCCTCTTGGGGGGGCCTGTCACTGCAGGTCAGAGGTGACTTCGCTCTGACCTTTTGCAGCCTAGTTCTGGGGTCTCACTAGTGGTCTGTTTGGTGGGTCTCTGCACTGGCTTGGTGTTAAACAACTGGTTGTTGAGAGCTTTTAGTGAGTTAAGCCTGCATGTCGTTTCAGGAAAACACTAGGAAAAGCTAGACCAGGTCAGAGAAAATGTCCTTCTTGCAAGACCCCCCCTTAGAGATTCGTGGCAGAAGGCAATGTGCAGAATTTGTATCAAAATTGGTGGAAGAGGAAACATCCCAGCAGTATAAGGATTTGTTTTCTTCGGTTAAAGAGCTGACAAACGCCTTGAGTTCAGTCAGGTCCATCCTGATACAAAATCCTCCCGCACAGACCGAGCCTCAGAACTTGCCGCCCAGCCCCAGGGCGTCGTCGTCCAGACAGGTGGAGACCGAGGATTCTGGAGAAAGAGGGGGTAGTACTCTCATCTCCTTCAGGGACTCTGAGGAGGAGGAAGAAGATAGCAGGGGCTCCAAGTACAAGCTATCACTAGAGTAGGTAGATGACATTCTTAAAGCAATCTACACTACTCTAGAAATTCAAGAAGAAAAAGTACAGCTGTCAATTTATGACAAAATGTACCAGGGGTTGGACGAAACAAAACGGAGAGTTTTTCCAGTCCACAGGGTCCTCTCAGATTCGGTGAGAAAGGAGTGGAAGGACCCAGAAAAAGCCCCTGTCTTCTCTAAAGCTCTCAAGAGAAGGTTTCCCTTCGAAAATAAAGACTCATGTTTGGAACAAAAAACCCAGTCGATGGAGCTTTCTCGCAGGTATCCAGACGAATGGATCTAGCCTTTGAGGATATGGGGATCCTTAAAGACCCAATGGACAAAAAAGCTGACCCAATCCTTAAAAAGGCTTGGGATGCTGCATCAGTCAGTCTAAAGCCAGCTATGGCAGCTACGGTAGTGGCCAGGAACCTGGAATGTTGGGTGGACAAACTGAAGAGCCATATTGAAGCGGGGACACCCCGCAAGGATCTCTTGGAGTCCTTTCCACTGATCCTGAATGCTGTCAAATATATGGCAGATGCATCAGCAGAATCGGTCAAACTGGCCGCCAGGTCCTCGGCTCTTGTAAATTCAGCCAGGGGAGCAGTTTGGCTGAAAACATGGTCTGGAGACACGGCCTCTAAGGTCAAACTGTGTGGTCTGCCCTTCTCGGGTGACTTGCTCTTTGGACCCGATTTAGAGTCTGTGCTGGATAGGACGGCTGATAAAAAGAAGGCTTTTCCAGATAAGAAAAAGCAGGTTGCCAAAAAGAATTTACGTGCTTTTCAGCAGTCCCATAAAAAAGACCAGGATCGCAAGAGCAGATGGGGTTCGCAGAAGGGCAAGGGTGGAGTCCTCTTTAGATCTCCCCCAGAGCAGACCCCCAAGAGCAAGTGACATTCTCTCCCCAGTGGGGGGGGAGACTGTCACCTTTTTGCAAACAGTGGGACAGGCTGTTTCCAAATCTGTTCGTGAAGAGCATTGTCGATCAGGGGTACAGGTTGGAATTTTCAGAACCACCCCCGAGCAGGTTTTATGTGACAACATTGCCAAGGGATCAGGAGAAGGCCTCTGCAATGAAGCTTTTATTACAGGAGCTGATACAGCAAGAGGTTCTAATTCAAGTCCCAATAAACCAGCAGGGCAGGGGTTTTTACTCACATATTTTTCTGGTGAAAAAACCCTCAGGGAAGTACCGTTTAATCCTGAATCTGAAAGTTCTGAACGGGTTCATTCGGTAAAAACATTTCAGGATGGATACAATTTTTTCCATCACAAAGTTGTTGACCCCAGAATGCTTCATGGCATCCCTGGATCAAAGGGATGCCTACCTTCATATACCCATTCATCAGGCATCGCAGCAGTTCCTGCACCTGGCATTGAATGTGGGGAGTTCGGTGTGGCACCTCCAATTCAGAGCTCTGCCATTTGGACTCTCGTCCTCTCCCAGGGTCTTTACAAAGATTATGGGAGAGGCTCTGGAGCCCCTGAAGTTGAAGGGGATTTCAGTTGTCCCTTATCTGGATGACCTTTTGTTTTTTGCGGACTCCAGGAAGCAGGTCCTAGTCAATCTCCAGAGGGCCCAGTCTCACCTTGAGGGCCTGGGATGGCTTCTAATTCTAAATCTAGAGAAGTCGAAACCTGATCCCCTCACAGGAAATGAAATTTCTGGGGTATACGTTAAACTCGATTCTGCATAAAGTTTTCCTGCCGCTGGAAAAGCAGGAAAATTTGCAGCTAGCTGTACAGCGGATACAGAGCAACCAGGCAGTCTCGGTCAGGACGGCTATGGCAGTTCTGGGCCTGCTTACGGCAGCAATCCTGGCTGTTCAGTGGGCCAGGTTCCATTCCAGACCCCTTCAGAGGGAGGTTCTGTCAAGCTGGTCCTATCAGCATCCTCTGGAAAAGCAGTTAAGAATCTCGTCAAGGACGAAAAGGGCTCTTTGGTGGTGGAGAGACCAGGCAAACCCCTCAAGGGGCCTGGTGTGGACTTTTCCCGTGGACAAGCGACTTACAACAGACGCAAGTGCCTGGGGCTGGGGGGCCCACCTGGATGGTCAGATATCTCAGGGGGTCTGGTCCAAGCAGGAAGTTCAAAGATCATCCAACTGGAGGGAGTTGAAGGCGATCTTTCTGGGTTTGGTGTTCTTTCAGCAGATTTTGAGAGGTCACCATGTCCAGGTGTTGTCAGACAACACAACAGCGGTTACCTACATAATGAAGCAAGGGGGAACCAGGAGCATGATGGAGTTGGCCAATCTGTTAGCCTGGGCAGAGCAGAACACAGCCTCACTATCGGCAGTGCATCTGAAGGGCTCTCAGCATTTGTTTGTGGACCTCCTAAGCAGGCGGAAGTTGCTAGAGGCAGAATGGAGCCTGAATCAGGAGGTGTTCCTGATGATCTTCCGAGGCTTGGGGGGTTCCACAGGTAGACCTTTTTGCCAGCCAGCAGAACTCAAAGGTGGACAGATTCTTTTCTCTTCAGAGGAGATGCAGCAATAGGATTGGATGCATTTGCTCACCCCTGGCACTACTAGCTGTGCTACGCCTTTCCCCCCTTTCCTCTAATTCCACTAGTGCTGAGGAAATTCAGGGAAGAAGGGACGGACTTAATACTAGTCACTCCTTTTTGGCCGAAAAGACCTTGGTTCGCGGGTCTTCAAAACCTAGCCTCGAAGCCCCCATGGAGGTTACCACTCAGAAAAGATTTGTTATCCCAGTAAATCATCCAGAGGTGGAACTTCTACAGCTAACCGCCTGGTTTCTGAGAAGGGACCTCTTAAAAGCCAAAGGGCTCTCAGATAAAGTAGCAAAGACCCTGCTGTCTAGCAGGAAAGCCGTTACCCAGGCAATTTACATGAAGGTCTGGAAGAAGTTCAACTCCTGGTGTAGTTCTAGAGAGCTCAAGGTCAAGAGCACAGTGTCCGTCTTGGAGTTTCTCCATGAAGGAATGGAGAGGGGTCTAGCAGCCAGTACACTGAAGACTCAGGTGGCTGCCTTATCAGTTTTCTTTGTAAAGACTTTATCTAAAGAGACTTTAATTTCTAGATTTTTTAGGGCTCTCGCTCGAAGTAGACCAGTAGCCCTTAAAGACTTTCCCAGTTGGGATTTGTCTACAGTTTTGCAGGGTCTCTCGGGAGCACCGTTTGAACCCTTACAAGAAGCTTCTTTACAGAAGGTGGTTTTAAAAACAATTTTTTTGGTGGCCATCACCTCGGCCAGGAGGGTCAGCGAGCTCCAAGCCCTAGCTATTACAGAACCCTTCCTTAGAGTTTATCCAGACAGAGTGGTACTGAGGATGGATCCAGCATTCCTACCGAAAGTATCCTCAGCTTTTCATCGATCGCAGGAAATGGTGTTACCTACATTCTCTGCAACCCCAGCGAATGCAGGAGAGGAAGTTTTTCACACATTGGATGTGAGAAGGTGTCTATTGCAGTTTCTGAAGATGACTAAAGACTTTAGAAGATCAAACGCCCTTTTTGTGATATTTTCTGGATCACGCAAGGGGGAGAAAGCTTCTAAGAGTATGCTGGGTAGGTGGCTTAAGCTGGCTATAACAGAAGCCTATAAAGCAAAAGGAGAAATACCTCCCTCAGGTATTGCTGCTCACTCTACTAGATCCATGGCAGTTTCCTGGGCTGAAAGGGCTGGTGCAACGCCTGAACAAATCTGCAAGGCTGCTACTTGGTTCAGTTATTCGACATTTCTCCGGCACTACCGGTTAGATCTACTGTCTGCGGCAGATCAGGCCTTTGGGCAGGAAGGTACAGCAGGCAGTTTTCCCGCCTTAGGGTAAGTTTCTCGGTTATCCTCTCCAGGGTTGTCCTGAAAGGCGATTTTGAGAAAAACTGAGTTAGACTTACCGGTGACGGTATTTCTAAAAGCCTTTCAGGACAACCGTTACTTCCCTCCCTAGGTTATGCTTAGTAAATGTATTAAGTTCTACCATGGTGTGCTTTCTGTGCTTTGTTTTCCAGTGTCGGAAGACCACAATAACTGAAGCCATGGAGGAAGAGGAGGTGTTTTTAAAGTGGGCATGTGTTTCCTAATAAGGTGGAGCTACACTCTCTCCGGGGTTGTCCTGAAAGGCTCTTAGAAATACCGTCACCGGTAAGTCTAACTCAGTTTATTATTTTTATTTTTTTGCAGTCATTGCGCAATTATTCAAAGTGACACTGCTGAAAATTGGCCTGGGCTGGAAGGGGGTAAAAGTGTCCAGTAATGGTCGTTAATGGGTGTAATTTGAAGCGGCACAATTTGAAAAATTTCCTGCACTACTTTTGTGATTTCGTGTGTCTTGCATTGACACCTGTACATGTAATCGCACAAATATCTGCAAGCCACACATGAAATTGTACTGCCCAGCATCCTTGAAATCGTGCTGAAGTAGCATGATTTTATTGCTGTGTTTGGTGTGAATGGGGGGGCTCTTTGAGAGAATTTAACTTCCTGTTTATACAGGGCAGGAAGTATAGGGAAATCTCTTAAAAGGGACACAGATGATAGATGGAGGAAACCTTCAAACTGGAACACTTGCTGAAGTGACTACTGTCTAATGGTGGCCTCTTGGATTTTTTTTTTTTTTTTTTTTTTTTCATCTGGTGGATGTGTAATTTAGGTAAACGTGTTTTTCCTTTCAATGAACTTGGATGCTTTTAGATTGCACTTCATAAAACTTAGCCAGGATGCAACGTTCTCTATAATGTTGCACTGATTGGCAACTCTAAGGTGCTTTTTCATGACTTCTTATATTGATCGATAAGGTTATCAGTTTACATGCTGGAAACAATGGAGTGATAACTTGCACTGTTATCTTTTTGACCAAAATCCACTTCCCCTTTGTGTCATATCGATTTGAGTTCGATGAGTATAGTGTTTTTTTTTTTTTTTTTTTTGCCGCTGTTCACTTTAACTTCCTGTTCTTTTCAAATCTCCCCAATGGCGCTTAAGTGGTATAATATCCCCAATGGTTGTAAAGATTTTTTACATTCTATTCCTGAAGGTAAAAAAAATCTGGGTTCAGCTCCCCCCAGCCCCACCTTTTTACTTGCGCGAGCCCCATCTCGATCTAGCGATGTGCATGAGAGCAGCAGCTGTTTGGGTCCTTTTTCTCCTCGCTGGCTGAGACGGCAGAGGGAGCCATTGCTATTGTCAAGCACAGCCAGTAAGCCAAAAAGAGGGTGGGGCTGAGCTGTACTGTGTGAATGGACACAGAACAGTGGCTTGGGAGCTTGCTGTGAGGGCTCTCTTTAGGAGGGAGGGGCCAGGAGTGCTGACTGGTAACCGGGAGCAAAACCACAAAGTGGGTAAGTATGACATGTTAAAGGCAGAGTTTGTTTTTATTTATTTTTTTACATCACTTTTGAGGCCTCATGCACAAAGGAAGTTGGCAAAACAGAGCTGCCAGGAAAAGGCAGCTGTAAAAACTTAGTGTTTTTTGCATTGGTGTTAATGCACGTTTTAGCAGCGTTTTTCTGCCTCTATTCAAAATAAGTGGTTCCCTATGAGAGTCCATTGATTTGAATATACCAACTGGGCGGGGCCTCCAGATTACATCACCGAGTGGCCGGCCACATGGCTATATAAGTAATGGCACACAGCAGACCCAGCATTCCAGCAGGAAAGAGCATTGAACATTGGAGAAAGAAAAGAGGGAGTAGATGGTGGAGAGGAGATGCTAGGGTAGACAGTGGGGAGAGAAGAGATGCTGGAGATGCTTTAATGAATTGCGTTTTTTTTTTTTTTTAAATTTAGTTTATTTTTGACACATTTTTTGGGTGGTGGTACAGTGTACCCCATACTCATTCACATAGGGTGGGGTGCTGGGATCTGGTAGCCCCCTTGTTAAAGGGGTTTCCAGATTATAAAAAGCCCTCCTGCCCACAGACCCTGACAATCACTGGCCAGGGTTGTCAGGAAGAGGCCCTTGCCCAGCGGGGAGGCAGGGGGATGCCATTTTTGTTGTGGGGGTGTTTGTTTTCCATTTTGGCAATTGTTCCCCCTCAAGATCCTTGGCGCACAAGCCGCACTGCAAATCAGATCATCCTGTTAGAGGTATACCCAGGGGGTTTTGTGTCCTGCACACAGTTTGTCATTTCCTATGATATTTTGCCAACCAGCCATCTTGGCTAGAGTTGTAGCAATTTTGATCGTTATCTTTGACCGGTAGACCTGTGTGAATAAGGCCTCAAGGCCAATCTTTGGCTGCTCAAGATGTGGAGGTGGCTGGCTGCACAAATCTCCCTGCATATCTTGGAGTGTTGGTCCGTTGCACTGATTTAAACAGTCTATCTTGAGCCAGGCACTCTTGGATGTGCCATGAAATCATTGCTTTCAGCAGGCTACCTTTCTAGAACACCTGTGCATCCTGGGCGGCTGAAGACTTGCATCTGTAAGTCCCGGTTCACACGGGCAACTTGTCAGACGACTTAGTTGCCTGACAAGTCTCATTCCGTTCTTTACTATGGAACCGTTCTAATAGGAACGACTCAAGTCACTCTGACTTAGAAACAGGTTCCTGTACTACTTGCACGACTTCAGGGTGACTTGCAGTGACTTCTATAGAGAAGTAATTTTGCAAGCTGCCACTGAAGTCATGTGCCGGTTGCCTTAGAGTCGCGCTGCAAGTCGGGCTGCCCCTGTGTGAACCGAGGCTAAATGAGGCCTTAATAAAAAAAAAAATGTGATCTCCTGGAATGTTGTAGATAAAACTGGACTGCATCGATGCCCCAGTAATGAAGGTAGGTTGTAAGATGAACTATAATTTTGCTGTCCTGAAAGATAACCTTGGCAATGTATACACTGGTTCAGCAGGAAGCAGCTGACTTTTTTTAGTCTGTGTATACGTCTGTCCAACAGAAGCTAGTCTAACAAACTGCTTTTGTTGAAGGGACAGCATCAGATCAGCATTTGCAGTTAATGTCTGTAAACTGTGGGTCCCGTCTGTCAGACTGTAAGCATACAACAGGAGAGATCACTGCATAAACATTGCTTGTGTTGATGCAGTGATCACTGGTCGAATAAAAAACTCTGTACCCAGCATTCGTTTGACCCGGTAAATTCTTCAGGAATTGTCCCTGAGCATTTCTGCCTGTCCCCTTTTTTTTTTTTTTTTTTTTTTTTGGGTATAATTGGTGTTTTCTTGCATGAATGGAGGGGGTGGTCCATGTAAATGACTTTATGCTTTTGGGCTCTTTACAGGAGGAAAAGCCAGCCCTGCATTTACAGTTTTAAGGATTTCTGGAAAAATTTACAAGGTGAAGGTAATTTTTAATTTCCATCTTTTCATATTTTTTTTGGAGATGCTCTAATCTCCTGCAGAGAGCATTCATTCTGCTTTTTGGCTCTGTAATTTGGCTCTTCCAGACTTTTATGGATTTATTCTAGGCCTTTTGTATTCCCCTTGGTTTGTCTCTTATGATTTGGAGTCCCAAGGCTTTTTTAGAATTGCATTGCTATCAATGAAGTCAGCAGCTCCATATCCGGTAGCTGTAGACTTTTAATAAAGGCACTTACCTGTCCAAGGATCCAGTGCTGTCCTCGCCCAAGCTAGTTCTTAGTAGTTGAGTCTTATTAGTAATGAGTGTTTTTTTTTTTTTCTTTTTTTTTTGTACCGGTATTTGCTCTTTCCATCAAAAGCCGAGACTAAAGCTTGGTGGTATTCCCAGGCACAAAGTACAAAACTGCTCCTGCTCTCTAACTCTTGGGCCCCTTTCACATGGGCATCTCTGTGGCGGAATCCGCTTTCTCAGTGGGCGTTCTCTTCGCTGATCCCTGCTGAGCACGTGGATAACACCTGCATTTTGCAATTGTAATGCATTTTAGCGATTTTTGCCTCAATCCTAAAACTTGCAGGTGTGAACTGGGTCGAAGGAGTTGACACCAGCGCTTGATTTGCCTGTTTAGTATGCACTTGTACTAAGCATCCAAGTGCTTCTGTGTCCGAGGGTGACCTGAAGGCATAAAGGTGGGTGTGTCTTTTTGTCCCCCCCCCCCCCCATTGGGTCGACACTTCGTTTACTCGCTCAGCAGATGCGCTTCTGCTGAGCGTTGAGAGCCTGAGACTCCCCTTTCCTGGTGGGCACCCAATCAATGCTTATCGCACTGCAGTTTCCCCCTCCCTGCTAGTCCCCGGAAGCAGCCCTTGAGACAGGCAGCTGAGTAGGAGATGAACAGCACAATGTTAATTAAAAGTTTTTAAGTTGTAGTGAAGCACTAAAAAAAACAATAAAAAAACACCTCTGCCTAATAACCTCACCCCCTTCATTTATTTCTTTTTTATATTGGGACAAGTAAATTGTCATGAGGGACAAATAGACTGGGACCCCCATTTTTAGTCGTTTGAACGAGTATTTTTTATTTTTTTTTAATTCCACACACTTGGAACAAGCCAACGTTCTTTTTCTCAATCTACTTATACGCCCATCCAGTCAAGCAAGGAATTCCCTATCTTGGTGGGTAGGGTCAGCAGACCTAGCCTTGACAATGAGGAAATACTTCCCTCCCTATCACTGGAAAGTTAAAACATATGCCAGTCTTTCAGGCTGGGGAAGAGTGTTCCAGTCCCTTAAAATATAGAGAATTCGATCACCTGCAGAAACCAAATTCCCATGAACATTTTAGTTCAGAGCAATAAAGATGGCTCTGCAACATTAAACCTCCTTACACCCAATCAGGGTGCAGTTATACCATTCCACTGCCTATATCAACCACCAAGGTGACACCAGGAGTCATAACATCCCACAGGGAAGCAAGCCAGATAATCTCATGTATGGAAATGTGCTGCTCAGCAATCTGTTTCCTCCATTCCAGGAGCAAACTGAAAAGCCTGGTTTTGATCTGCTATGTTAGAAATGAGGGTACCCTGGACATAGACGTCTGTGTGCCTCCAGATTCAACAACACTTAATCTTTTTGTGGCTAGGTCCAAGGCTCCTTTCATGCTAGCCTTGGATTCCCTGATAATCTGGCCGTGGTTCAGGCTAATCCATGCTTTCCTGCCAATGCAAATTCTACCTAGTCTTCTCAACAAGATTACACAAAAGATGATGATTCTGATTGCAGCAAACTGGCTCAGGACCTGGTACAGGGACATACTCGACTTTATGCAATAACCCCTGGCCTCTTTCCAACAGGCCATACCTGTTGTCTCAGGGCCCCATATTCCATCCTACTTTGTCTGCGTTTAAGACTGCAACAGCCATGTCCTTAAAGCCAAAGTATGGCCAAAGCTTTTTAGGCCATACTTCTGGGGATCACAGGATTGCACTCAGTTCTGCACCCCTGTATCCCAGATTCAACCAACAGCAGGCTAAAGCCAGTTGTTGACTGATGTCACAGCCAGTCCAAGCTCTGCAAGGATCCTGTCAATGCCTGACCAGCAGCTGACTCAGCCTGCCACTCCTGCCATTGTGCCAGAGTGCTGGAGGAGCAGAGAACTGATTGACAGTCACCGCTCACTGAAGACAGAAATGATTTGTCTTTAACTCAATTTTCAGTGTAGAGGAGGTGAGGGGCCATGGCAGTTTTGGATCAGTGCTGTTATCTAGGCGAGCATGTCCACTTGTAAACCTGTTCTACTTTTAAGAGACTGAAGGGTTTTGGAGTCTCACGCCTACCTTGCCTCAAAGTACACCTGGTTTATAAGTCTACTATTGCTTGATAATATGGATCACAGGAACTTGCACTCTAAAGAACACTTTTCCTCTTGTGCCCATTCAATAAGATTTGTGGGAGTTTCCTGGACTCTCCTCCACCACTAGTCCTCTGTAGCCTAGCTTTGTAAGGCTGCCATCTGGTCCTTTGTGCCTTTATTTTATCAGGTGGGCATCCATTCCTGGTGCAACTTTTGGCCTCAAGGCTCTTGCCAGCAGTACTCTGAATTGGGTCTGGCCCTTGTTAACATGGTTCTATTGCCTAGTTGCTGCCAGTCATTATTATTTATGGCTTGGGCACATCTCTGGGTCTTTGAATACTTAGTCTGTGTACTGCACAATAAAGATGACAAGAATTTTAACTTTAATAAATCAGGAAAAATGGTTGCTATATGTGCACAATCCTAATTACCAACCAATATGCGCAAATATATAATATAGCAAAAGTCTACGATCAAATCTATAAATGGGGGGATATATATAATCATAATCTCTCTTGTGCTTCACCATGGGACTGGGGGCAAACAATGGTCCCCTTGCTAGATCTTTGACCTCTTATTATATAATTTAGTAGTTCCACACGTCACCCTGCTTGGCCAGGCATTTGCTTCAGACACGCTTTGCAAGTTAATGAACAGTCCTTTATCTTTTTTTTTTTATTTTTTTTATTTGGGGATTTAACTTGGATTGGGGAAAAGAGACCTAGGATGCCCAGATAATTCATCTCTGGCAGGGGTCTGCAGTCCCTGTTTTGGCAACCGATGACAATAAGAATATTTTTGCTAGCTACAAAGCTTGGTGGACTACTAGTCCTAGACACTCCTGCACAAGTCCTACCAACGCTCCTGGCCGCAGCAACTTGACTCAAACACCGGTGACATCACAGCCTCTCCCACTGGCTTCACATCTACTCCTGGCATGTCTCTCCCAGATTTCTCCACTGTGCCTGTCACTCACCGACTCTGGAATGGATCCCTCATAGTAACTTGCCCAGCAATGTTCCCCGCTGTCCCCTTCCTGTGCCTATTCCAGACACCTCTCAATGACAGTGTATGAAGAGGTTCCTTCACAGCTCCAGACCAGAGTTCACAACCCCCCTCTTCAATACAGTGCATTTATACACCCTTCCTGCCCAGACCAATTTTTAGCTTTCAGCGCTATCACACTTTGAATGCAATTTACTCAGTCATGCTACACTGTACCCAAACATTTTTATCATTTTTCATACAAAATAGAGCTTTCTTTTGGTATTTAATGACCACTGTTTTTTTTATTTTTGCAACATAAGTGAAAGCGCAAACATTCTGAAAACTTCTTCTTTGTTTTCTATTAGTTTCTATAATTTGCAGATCATTTTTGTTCATAAATTTGGGCCAAAAATTATACTGCTACATCTCTTTGGTAAAGATAACCAAAATTAGTAGATATTTAGTCTCAGCAAGTTAGTCTACAAGCTATGGTGCAAATCCTTGAAAATTGATCACACCTGATGCACTGGCAGCCTATCATTTCTTGAGGCGTCATGAAAGTACAAATACCCCATTGACCCTTTTTGAAAAGTAGACCGTCAAAGGTATTTAAGTCACATGGTGAGGGTGTTTTTTTCCGAAAAATTTGAAGTTATTTCTCTCACACAGCATATGCATACCTCCAGTTACACCCCAAAATACAGTATGGCGATACCACATGTGACTTTTACGCAGCCTGGCCACACAGAGGTCCAACATGCAGTGAGCGCTGTCAGGGGTTCCAGGAGCATAAATTACACCCCTAATTTCCTAATGACCTATTACATTTGTAAAGGCCCTGGAGCACCAGGACAGTGGAATTACCCACAAAATGACCCCACTTTGGAAAGCAAACACCCCAACGTCTATTCTATGAGGTACAAGTCTTATGAACGTGGTTTTTTTATTTTATTTTTTTTTTATTTTTTTTTTCACAAGTCTTGGAAAGAAAGTTAAAACTTTTTTTTTTTTTAGAGTGGTCAGTTTATAAGATTTCTAACTCAAAGCATGTATATAGCACAAATGACAGCCCCTAAACACATTCTGCTACTCTTGAGTATGGCGATGCCACATGTGAGACTTTTACACAGCCTGGCCACATAGAGGCCCAACATTGTAGTATTTCCTTCAGGTGTTCTAGGAACATAAATTGCACATCTCATTTTATTTCTACTTGTCACACTTTTGAAGGTCCTTGAGCACCATGACAGTGAAATTACCCCATTTTGGGAAAACCAACACCCCAATGCCTATTCTGAGGCATAGGCTGCAGATAGGCTCTTTATTGCAATCTGGGTTGGTGCTGTCAGGGTGACTATCGCTGGTCACCTGGTAAAGAGCCATTCTTTATTGGCTCTTTACATGGATCTGGGATGGACTGTGTCCGAGGTACACATCACATTCTTGATCGCAGCACGGGGGCCAGCAGGAGCAACGAGAAGCCAAGGATGTCATATGGCGCCCTCCCAGGATGCGAGATCCCATCTGCGGACGTCATGACTATAGCCCTGTATTGAAGTGATTGGAAAAGATTACAAGCAATGACCTCATAGTGCAGTATGTATTATATAGTATCAAACCACAAACCTAAAACTTATTGCTCTCATATTTAAATTTGCCCCAGCTCTGCATCAATATAACCAGCTCAATAGTAGAGTAAAATATGCAGCTTCACTACCTTATGGAGCCGGCGAAGCTTCCTAATGTCATATAAAATGTGTAGAGGCGGGTACTTCCAGTACACAACAGCTGTTTGAAACGCACCCTGGCTTTGGGAGGTAGGGGCGTGGCGGAGCGGCATATTTTACTAACCACGTCCCACTCGCCACCCTCCTGCAATTTACGTCGCGGACTAAGAGTGATTATTCCTGCGCTGCCCTTAATTGAATGGTGGACCGTGGAACTGCTGCGTACACCGGAATGGATCAAACAGAATCCAGCAGATTTTAACAGAGGGGTGGTTGGTGTCGCGCTATTCTAATAGAGAATGCTAGTCAGGAGGGGGTCTTAAGCCCTAATTTCCTGGTTCATAGGTGAGAGAATTTGGAATGGTCCTTAATAGTTATAAAAATGGCTAAGAAGTTATACGTCTAAAAATATGTGGAGTGAGAGTAAATGACATGTAAAATATCAGCTATATAATGTAATGGTAGTGTAAACGCCAGGGAGTGCAAAGAAAGAATAACAATAGAGATAGAAAAAATACCAGAATATGTAAAGCAAAATATAAAAGTTAATAAAATAGTAAAAACACTACAGAGGTGTCTGTGTCCAGATTATACGTGCAGGGATGGTTATTATAAGAAAAGATGAGCATCAGCGTGGTCAGAAAGGAAAGATGGACCCTGTTATATTAGAAGTGAACACACCACAGAGTCACCTAAGACTTGGGTTGTGTGAATAAACATGAAAATGTAAAATCGTATGGGATGTGGACGTATCAAACAATGTCAACTAAAGACCTCTGAAAGTGAGTGACAGAAAATGCCACGTGCTCAATAAAACAGGAATAGATCTATAATACTCGTAAAAAAATTATATAAATAAATAATGAATAAATTAATCGAGAATAAGTAGTGGATCAAAAATACACCCAGTATATTGGTGTGATGGCAAAATGGCAACCAGACTGTTTCAATATGAAATATTTCAAAAATTGGTAAATACCCTACAGAGCCTCATAGGTAATGATTATAGATGAATAAATAATAAATTAATCAAGGATAAATAGTGGCTAAAAAATACACCCAGTAGATTGGTGTGATATCAAAATAGCAAACAGAATGTTTACCAATTTGAAAGATTTACCCATTTCATATTGAAATACCATACAGAGCCCTTTCAGCAAATATATAAACTTAAATTCACAGGTGCAAAAGTGCAATAGAAAAGTGCCAAGTGCTTTGTATACAGAATTTCAATATCCAATAAGTAATTTATCTAGAATTAGTAAATGCCCTACAGAGCCATATGTATCAAATGTATAAACTTGAATTAATAAGGGCAACCAGTGCAAGTGCACTATATATCAATAAAATATGGAGAGATATATACAAATGTGTAAAACAGTGTGTATAAAAACAATGTGAAAATAAAGACAGTTCAATAATACTATAAAATGAAAATCGGTGCCTTGTAGGACTTGTATCGCATCTACGTGACAACGCATATAGATCATTCAGGTATACTGTCCATTTTATGATTAAAAGCGGTGAAAAAAAGATAAATTAAAATTGAGCGGTATTTCTGTGTATATAGATTAGATAGATAGTCTCTTTAAAAGTGCTCATGCTGTTTTTTTTTTTTTTTGGCTTTAACCGTGCAATCACAATTATGTCACCACTTCCCAGTGCTCTTTTTCTTCGTGACTATACACTTGGGTGGGCAATGGCCCCTTACCTTGCCAACCACCCCTCTGTTAAAATGTACGTCGCTGACTACTACCAGGTTTAGGATGTAGCCCCCCCTTCCCCCCTTACCCCCCCCCCCCCCCCCACCAAAGCTGTGATTTTACACAGGGGGGAGCCTTTCGGCAAGTCCCAGCCAATGCTTCATGCATGTTGATTGGCTGTGTACAATCATCACAGATCTCTGTACAATAAGAATGATTCGTCTCGGCCCTGCAAAACAAAGCGGGGGTCAGAAACTTGGAGCTCTACAAGTAGAAGCGGCACACATTACATAGTTAGGCACACGTTTAACCCCTTGCCATTCATGTATCTATCTGTCCCATTAGAAGTCGCTGATCACTGCCATTTGCGTTATAAACAACTTTAACTGCGTATGTATGTATCTTTTTTTTTTTTTTTTTTTTTTTTTTGTTTTTTTTCAGTTTATTGCAAAAAAAAAACAGTGGTTCTCAAATACCATCAAAAACCTTTGTGTGAAAAATTGATATAAATTTTGTTTGGGGACTGTCGAATGACCATGCAATTGCCAGTTAGGCCCCTTTCACACTGGGGCGGTTTTCAGGCGTTCCAGCGCTAAAAATAGCGCCTGTGTAGTGCCTGAAAAAACCGGCCTCTTTCACTCCAGTGTGAAAGCCAGAGGGCTTTCACACTGGAGCGGTGCGCTGGCAGGACGGTGAAAAAAGTCCTGCTAGCCGCATCTTTGGAGCGGTGTATTCACCGCTCCTAAACCACTCCTACCCATTGAAATCAATGGGACAGCGTGGCAATACCGCCGGCAAAGCGCCGCCGCAGTGGCGCTTTGCGGGCGGTTTTAACCCTTTTTCGGCCGCTAGCAGGGGTTAAAACCACCCCGCTAGCGCCCGCAGACCACCGCTAAAACGCAGCTAAAAATGGCGGCGCTTTACCGCCGACGGCCGCACCGCCCCAGTGTGAAAGGGGCCTTTATAGTGTATTGCTAAATGGCAAAAAATGGCCTGGTCGTGAAGGGGGTGAAACCTTCCTGGGGGTCTAGTGGTTAATGTTTGACTGCTTAATTTTTCCATTTGATTACAAACTTGGCCCCAGAAGGATTTCCCTTCATAACCAGGCCATTTTTTGCGATATGGCACTGCATTGCTTTAACTGACAATTGTGTGGTCATGCAATGCTGTACCCAAACAAAATTGACTTTTTCCCACAAATGGAGCTTTCTTTTGGTGGTATTTGATCACCTCTGCGTGTGTTTTTTTTTTTTTGTTATTTTTTTTTTTTTTTGTTATTTTTTTTTTTTTTTTATTTATTTTTTTTTTGTTTATAGCACCAAAAAGTTACAATTTTGAAGTTGTGGGTGGCTATTTTTCTTTTTTCCTAGAATACATATCCAAAAAATTGAGCTATAGAATGTGTTTGGTAAAAAAAAAAAATCACACTAGGCGTATATTGGTTTGCGCAAAAGTTATTGCATCTACAAACTAGGAGATAGATTTAGGGACTGTGGCATTACAAATCTGACCCCAAATTACTTTTTGGGGACCAGTGACATTACATTGGTCAGTGCTATAAAAATACACTGATCAATGTAATACTGACACTGGCAGGGAAGGGGTTAAGTGTTCTATCCGTAGAGGGGATGGGCTAACTGGGACATGACAGATCACTGTTCCTGACCACTGGGAACAGAAGATCTGACATGTCCCCTGTCAGAGTGGGAATCGGCCTTGTTTAAACTGGCATGTAAGGGGAAAAAATAGGTAGGAGTGTAGTATTAAAATTATGACTTTAACCACTTGCTTACTGGGCACTTAAACCCCCCTCCTGCCCAGACCAATTTTCAGCTTCCAGCGCTGATGCACTTTAAATGACAATTGCGCGGCCATACAACACTGTACCCAAATGAAATTATCATTTTTTTTCCCCACAAATAGAGCTTTCTTTTGGTGGTATTTAATTACAGCTGGGAGTTTTATTTTTTGCTAAACTAACAAAAAAAGATGCAAAATAAAAAAAAATCATGTTTAATAGTTTTATAAAATTTTGCATACAGGTAATTTTTCTCCTTCATTGAAATGCGCTGATGGGCGGCACTGGTGGGCGCTGATGGGCCCAGATAAGGGTGGCACAGATAAGTACCACTGATAGGTTGCTCTGATAGGGGGCACTGGTAGATGACACTGATGGGGGGGGGGCTCTGATGGGCACGGATATGTGGCACTGAGGTGCATCACTGTTGAGGCAGATTGTGGCACTGTGGGCACTGATGGGTGGCACTTTTAACTGGCTGGTACTGGCAGGGGGCAGGTGGGCACTAAGTTGGCCGTGATCGGGACATCAGTCGGTGATCGGCTTTTTTTTTCAGGAGGAAAAATAGCCGATTACTGGCTCTGTTTTGTCACATGATCAGCTGTCATTGGCTGACAGCTGATCACGTGGTAAGGGGTCGGGATTGACCCCTTGCTTGGATCCGTGATCAGGCGAGTCTCAGACTCGCCGATCACAGAGCGCGCCACGCGCGCCCCTCAGGGGTCGCGCAGGCCACTCGTGCACGGGACAACGTCAATAGATGTAGTCCCGGCAAAGCAGGTCTGCGCTGTAGCCGGCATTCGGCTATAGCGCAGATCTCTAGTGGTTAATAGGATAAGATTAAAAACTTACTAGATGATAGAAAATGCATGCTCGTCAAAGTAAAGCGCAGTCCTGGCATTCCACATGGCTCTGTAGGTCCCACCACTGTTCTGGATAGCTGGAAAGGATTGAGAAGCTGGCTGGAATGGATCAGTATTTCTCCAGGAGCAAAGGAACCAAGAAGCTCCACACTGACCAGCATGGAGTGTGCAAAAGGAAGTGATGTTATCGGTGTCTGGACCTAGGCAGGGCTGTAATCTTGTCAATCAGGGTTGCAGTGGTGAAAGGCTGCGCACTTGGATCTGACTGCTCCTTCTGTTGGCCACTAGAGGCCGTGTTTTTTTCCTTGCATATTTATGAACACATTCTGAAGGATGGCTGCCTTCCTTTTTAACCCTTAATGCCCCTTTCTATGGATATGTCACCATCCAGCTATTACAGCCACAGACTATACCCCTAAGGATTACTCCATCTGGAGCACCAGATAAACACTGGCAGATCCCTGTAATGCCTCTGTACTATGCGATCGCTAGACATCGAGTATGCCTTTCCTGCCAGCATGCTCCCACAGCGAGAGCCCACTCGCTGCATAGTGATTCGGACAGCGCTGCCAACCTGCCGCAGTATATCTGTAAGATGGTCAGCAAGTTATCAACTGGGACAAATCCCAAATCCTTCTCCCCACCCCCCGAAAACCCAACTTTACCATTATCTAGAGTATCCAGAGTTAAGTACTTGGGGGTTTAGAGGACTTGGACTACACACACACCTGAATGTTGCACGCCTATTTGACATGATGGTCAAAAACCCAGACATGGTCCAGGCTCCCACTAGGGGTGATGGGACGTATAAATATAATTTTGTTACCCAAAATACTATATATGGTTTGGCATGCTCCTCTCTATATCCCTTTAAAAGTCTTGAAACAAATGGAAGCCATTCTAAACTCCATTGTATGAGAAATGGCAGACATAAACTGGCCTGGCATTTTCTAAAGAACCCTATATGTTTGAGAGGAGTGTCCCTTCCTGATCTACAAGATTACTTGGCAGCTCAACTCTCCCACATATACAACTTTAACAAAGTGGAAATGCAACACTATAGATCCTTAGTATGTAATAAACTGGGTCACTCAACATTTTACCCCACTCCAGGCTATCCTTGGAGGGAAACAAATCACTAAAAAAACCCCCAAGGTATAATATGGGAATGCTACTCCATCAAAGAATATGGGAAATCGTGTTGAAAAAGCAAAACGCTGGGAAAATTCACACCCACACCCCACTATGGTTCAACAAACGCTTACCTGAGTTAGAATCTTTCTCAGACTCTGCAGTATGGGCTACACACGGCATAGTATACCTCCATCAGAAGTTATCAAAGTCCAGACTCAAGCAGTTTTTAAGTACTTAAGGAAGAATATACACTCCCTAACCAGATGGCTTTTAAGTATCTACAACTCCACCATGCATTAAAAACACAATTGCCAAGTATGGAGGTAGTGCCAGATTCTCCCCCAGTTCTGGATATAATGGGAGAGGAACGCTCTACGCATATCGACCCTGTATCTAAAGATCAGAAACAGTAGGTCAAATGCCATTGCACAAAAGGCAAAAATGGAATGGGGGAAGACTGGAAGGGACAAGAGGTCGACCGATATGGGTTTTTCTCTGGCCGATGCCGATACCGATATTTAGAAATCGGCATGGCCGATTATATGATGCCTTTTTTTTTTTTTTCCTTCCCCCTTTCATCTCATAAAATCTAACAGTTAGACGGTAAAGCGCCGCTAAAATCTGGCAGCATTTTATCGTCAACGCCTGCCCGCTCCAGTGTGAAAGCAGCCTTAAGTGATGCAGAAAATTTCTTACATTTAAACATTTATTAAACAAAACAAACATCCAATCAGTTCACTTGTATGCATAATTTAGATAAAAAAATAAAAAATATTAAATAATTTAAAAAAATTGCATTTGAAAGACCGCTGCGCAAATACCGTGTGATAAAATATTGCAACAACCGCTATTTTATTCCCTAGGATCTCTGCTAAAAAATGTTTTGGGAGTTCTAAGTGAATTTCTAGCAGAAACTACAGGATTTTTTGTTTTGTAAGCATCAAAAAATATTTAGTCTTTAAAGTGCAGGTCCACGCTAAAGTGGACCTTCCGCTCATTGGAATCCTCCCCCCCCTCCGGCGCCACAATTGCCACCTTTCAGGGGGGAGGGGGGGGGTGCAGGTATCTGCACCCACTTCCGGCGTAGATTCTGCAGAAGGTACGCCCCTTTCCGAAAGTCCCCCACTGCCTGCTGGGAAACGCACGGATCCCAGAGACAGCGGGGGCCATCCTTATTGCGCAGCGCGACTCGCGCATGCGCAGTAGGGAACCGGGAAATGAAGCCGAAAGGCTCCACTTCCTGATTCCCATAGCCAAGATGGCAGCGGCAGCACCCGAGAGACGATCGAGAGATCGGCTTCGGGTGCCGACATCGCGGGTGCGCTGGGCGGGTAAGTGTCACTATTTTAAAAGTCAGCAGCTGCAGTATTTGTAGCTGCTGGCTTTTAAAAAAAAAAAAGGCGGAACTCCCCGCGGACTCCCGCTTTAAATGGTTAAACTGAACTTCTACAGGAGTTGAATTCATTCAGAAGTGTAAACATTGTATCTCTTTGATCTTTTCTTGACACTGCCCAGAGAGGAGACAAGTCACTTCACTGCTGCCTTCAGGCAACTGCATTGACTTCTATTACTGAAGTCATTTGCAAGTCCTGCTGAAAATATCATCTGCTCCCTCTAGAAGGGACCAGACTGAAGTCCCCCAAGTTATCTGACAGACTGACACAGAAATTGCACACACAGCCTACCTGACTCCCCTAAAGGCAAAATTCCTCCATACATATGACCCAACATGCCATTTGTGCCATGCAGCACCAGGTACATTCTTCCCTCTCATATGGAGCTGCCCAAACATTCAGACATATTGGATACAGATTGTTCAGTTTTTACATGACCATATGGGATCCCCAGTAGTATTAGACCTCAAACTGTCTTCTGGGACTTCTGCCAGATGTAGAAATTGACAAGGATGGAGAAACATGCCTAAAATACTCCAAGCCCTGCAGACAGGCCTACTTAGATGAAAAGTGACTGTTCTATGAAGGTGTAAACCATGAAAATCTTAATCAGAATTGTATTGGTAGCAGAATGACATGAAGTCTCTTAAATACTGGATGTCTATACCCTCAAACTTGTGCCTTAACGTGTGTACAAAGAATCTCACAAAATGACTGTTATAATGTACTGTTATTCCACATAAGCAACTACTTTGTAAAATGACTTTTATCCAAATAAAGTTGGCTTTTTCCAATAAAAAAAGCTGGTCGGCAAATGGTTTAAGATTGAGTGGATTATAAACAGATAAAGCTTTACTGATCAAAGATTTATTCTAAGATTTAGCCCTGTTTTACATTGCAGCGATTTGACGTGACAAATTGGCGGGTATTGCCAGCAATGGCACCAATTCCCAAAAGTTTCTGTAATACTTTTGGTGACTTCGGGGTGCAGTTTCAATAGACTTTTGTGCAGAAATCCACATGGATGTCTCTGAAATCGCCCCAAAGTTGGGACTGACATGCGGGAATAGAATCATGTGAGTTCAGCTGAACTAGCACAATTTAATTTCCGCTGTGTGTGAACCTATTCTTAATGCATTTTTTAACTTCATTGTATTTTTCATATTTACTTAGGTCTCATGCCCATGGGCTTTTTTAGTTTAAAAAATGCCTCTCCATGTTCTGTGGCCTCATGCCCTCAGACGTTAAGGAGCTGTAAGTGGCGTAGGTGTGTTTAAGCTCCAAAAAAAACCCCAGGACCAGCGCGTTAAGCTCCAGCTCTAGAGCTGTAAAAATGCCAGACGTTAAACATGGTTTAATGCTGTATACAGAGCATTGAGCCTTGTCAGGCTTTTCTCTGCCTCTATTCAAAAATCAGTGGTTCCCTATGGGAGCCCATTGATTTGAATAGAAGTCGGATTATGTTAATCCGACTTGTGGCGTGACTTGTGTGCTGAGGATCTTGAAGGGGAACCCCTGCCAAGATGAGAAAATTTTGGCATGGGGTTCCCCCCAGGATGATACCAGACCCTCGGTCTGGTATGGATTTTAAGACCCTTATCCGAGCACACAGGTCAGGAAGAGGGGATGAGTGAGCGTGCCCCCCCCCCCCGGACCATACCAGACCTCATGCCCTTAACATGGGGGCTGTGTGTGAGTGCTTTGGGGCAGGGAGCCCTGTGCCCCCACCCCAAAACACCTTGTCCTCATGTTAATGAGAACAAGAGTCTCTTCCCGACAAGGCCCAGATCCTGGCCCCCACCCTATGTGAGTATGGGGTACACTGCACCCCTACCCATTCACTAAAGTGTCGCACACAGGTTTTTAAAGTGTTTTAAGGCAGCTCTGGTGTCTCCTCCCCCCCCCCCCCCCCCCGGTTCTGCCTCCTCTGCCGGGTCTCCTCTCTCCGCTGTCTTCTGCCAGGTCCTCTCCCTCTGTTTTTCCGATGTTGACGCAACACGATCTCCCAGTTTAATGCTGGGCCTGCTGTGAGCCATGACCTATATTGGCTTGAAGTGGGGCCACCTGCTGACTTCATCTGGAGGCCCCACCCAATCATGCCCCAGGTGGTGATGACACAAGGGGATGGGGTCCCTGGATAACTCCAGCAGGGGGCACCACCCCATGCCAATATAAGTAATGGCACATGGCTGACCCAGCATTACACCAGGAGATTGCGTCGAGGTAACATCGGAAGAACGGGGGAGAAGACTGAGCTGCCTTAATAAAATTTCCAATGCAAAAGATCAGACAATACAGAAGTTGACCAAAGGTGGCGCTGGAGTAATTGAACTTCCTCTTTTGAAGTCGATGCTGATATTTAGAAATCGTGATGGCCAATATATGATGCTGTTTTGTTTTTTGGGCCGATATGTTAGGCTGATTTTTAATCCCCCCCCCTCCCCCCCCATCTCATAATCTGACACATCTTTCACACTGAGGCATTTTTCAGGCGCTTTTGGGCTAAAAATAGCACCTGTAAAGTGCCTGTGAAATGGCTCCCCTGCAGTGCTTTCACACTGAGGCAATGCGCTGGCAGGATGTTAAAGTCTTGCAAGCAGCACGTTTTGGAATGGTGTATACCACTCCTGCCCATTGAAATGAATGGGCACCACTGCCGAAGCGCATGCAATGTGACTTGGCAGCGGCGCTTTACAGGCTCATTTAACCTCTTCCTCGTCCGCTAGCTGGGATATAAGTGCCACGCTAGCAGCCGAATAACGCTGCTAAAATGACGGTAAAGCGCTGCTAAAACTAGCAGCGTCTTTACCGTCAACGCCTGCCCGCTCCAGTGTGAAAGCAGCCTTAAGTAATTTGTGATACAGAACATTTATTACATTTAAACATTAAACAAAACAAACCTCCAATCAGTTCACTTGTATGTATAATTTAGATAATAAAATAAAAACTATATATTAAAATACACAAACAGGTAATCAACTTTTGGATGAAAAAATGGGTTAACTTTACTGTGGTGGTGGTTTTTTATTTATTTATTTTTTAAATCCATTAGTGTCTTTTCCAAAAAAAATGCGTTTGAAAGACCTCTGCACAAATGGCGCGTGACAAAAAATATTGTAACAACCGCTATTTTATTTCCCAAGGTCTCTGCTAAAAAAAATTATATAATTTTTGGGGGTTCCAAGTGATTTTGTAGCAGAAAATATAAGATTTTTACTTGTAAGCAACAAGTGTCAGAAAAGATTTAGTCTTTAAATTGTTAAACTGAGAACTCTACCCACAGAGTTAAGTTCATTCAGAAGTGTAAACATTGTAACTTTTCTTGGCAGACTGCCCAGAGGAGGAAAGTCGCTTCACTGAAGACTCAGGCAACTTGCATTGACTTCCATTACAGAAGTCATTCGCAAGTCACGCTGTAGTTATAATAGGTCTTTTTATCAGCACAATTGGCTGATGCCGATTAACGCCAAATATCGGCCAATATATCGGTCAACCTCTAGCCTAAAGGACCTGAGGGGCTTAATCTCACAAGGGCTCACCAGGAGCCTCTGAGCGACAGGGTATCAGTGTGCCTTATTCTGAGCCGTTCTGGCGTGGAGGATGGGTATGCAGCCACGGGCAACACTCCTTAGCAGCGGGCAGGAGGGGTCCTGGATTCCAGCTCTGAGCCCAGGCATGGAGATGGGTGCCGATACAGCATCACTTTGGCTCCGGCGGGGGGCCATGTACTGGAAGCTGTTTGACCTGAAAGACGCGGGGAGTTGCTTCCGGCAGTGGACGACATCGCTGTGTCGGGAACTGGTCCAGCCCCTTAAAGGCACAGAGTGGGAATGGCTAGTGCTGTTTTTTTCATGGACACTGCCGCAGGAGTCAGCGATTCACCACGGAAGCTCCAGGATGAAGAGCTCTCACCTGCCCAGGGACGCAGGCACCGGGTGTCACTGGGTGTGCATGCTTTATTGGCTGAGTAAATGCTGTGTGCGGTTTACCTTTGTTTTTTTTTTCTCTCTCCTCGTCACAATGGGCCCCTGTGCTTTGTTTTGGCAGGCAAAGCCCTCTAAAGACCCAAAACCCACTCCCAGGAAGCAGTGTGCAAAATGTGCTACCAAGATGCCCTTGGAGTACACAGAACTGCTATGTCAAGTTTGCATAGACTGTGTAAATTGTATCAGACTTCTTCGGTAAAAATAATAAAAAAATAAACATTTTTGGATTCCTGAAGGATGACATGGCTACCACCTTTTTAAGGATCTTAAATTAATTGCAGAGGTAAACCTCCAACAGCTCAGTTCCTCTCCCATAGCTTTGCCAAAATTGGTCACCTCTGGGTCGTAGTAGTAAGCGATCGAACAAGGGGCTAGCCATGCGTTTAGCGAGATGGCTACCGACTGCTCAAATTCCAAGCAGGAAGACTGGGAGAGGGGAAAAAAGGGCCCAAGTATAAATTGTCCCTTGAAGATGTTGAGGACTTGCTTGGGACTATATATGAGATTTTGTTGATAGAGGAAGAGAACTTCCATCAAAACATGACCTAATGTACTAAGGTTTTGAAGAAAAAAAAATCTAAAGTCTTCACGTCTGACATCACCTGGTGGACTGGGAGGAATGAGTGGGCAGACCCAAAAACTTTTCTTTGCAGCTAGTAATAAGCAGTGGTTTCCTTTTTCAGTGACGCTCCATAAGAGGTATGGAATAAAAACCCTAAATTGAATGCGCCACTATAAAGTCTCCAAAAAGTACTCATTGCCCTTTAAAGACATGGGGAATCTAAAAGATATGGACAAGAGGGGTGACTTTATCTTAAAGGGCCTGGAAAACAAGTGTCGCCAGCCTGAAGCCGGCACTCGCCACTACTTGCGTGGCAAGAAATCTTCATTTTTGGCTCTAAACTTTAGGACCATATCAAAAATGGTACCCCTAGGGAAGTTATTTTGAAAACCCTACCAGTTGTCTCCAAGGCGGTCACTTACATAGCGGATGCATCTGCAGAATCCGTCAAACTGGCAGCGAGCTCAGGGGGTCTAGCTGTGGCAGCCAGGCGGGCTATCTGGATGAAGACTTGGTTAGGAGATCCTGCATCCAAGATGAAACTTGGTAAACTTCCATTTTCTGGAGATGATCTAGGCTTTGTCCAAGCTTGTTAGAAAATGGAACGATTGACAGGATGAAAGCCTTCCCGGTAGAGAAGCACAAAGGTGTGTGTGTGTGTGTGTGTGTGTGTGTGTGTGTTTTTATTTTTTTTTTTTATTTTTTTTTCCCCCCCCCCGTGGATGAAGAGGGTATCTCGAGTACCCAAAAAACTGGGTGGATCACAAGGGCAAGCCCCAAAGAGTAATGTCCTCTTTGGCTCTTCTAGTCAAGCCCCCCCAAACAATGCCAGAACACCAGTAGGGGGAAGTCAGGCTATCTTCCTACCTCAATGGCAGATTAATAGAAATCAATTCTAGACATCACAAGGGGTTACTCCTGGTAATTCAGTGGTCATCCACCCAGAGAGATTTCCATTAACAACTTCCCAAGGATCCTGTAAAAGCATGGGCTCTCCCCGTTGTTGCTGGGGAAGATGGTAGACCAGAAAGTTCTTACTCCAGTCCCAGAGGAAGAAAATTAAGTGTTTGTGATTAAAAAAAAAGCCTGTGAGGTTGATCACATTGAATTGAAATTCTAAAACCACTGAGTCAAGCAATATAATATAATAAATTCTGCATGGAATCCATATTTTCAGTCAAATATGCTTCAACCAGGAACTTTCATGGCGACTATGGATCTCAGGGATGCCTACCTTCCCATATGAGAAGACTCCCAGAGACATCTGAGGTTGGTGATGGAGAGGTCGCTTCCATAGTAAGACTTTCTTTCAGACTATCCTTGTCGCCAAGGAGATTTACCAAAGTCCTAGCAGAGGCCCTGGCCCATCTGAGGTTAGAGGTTGACCATAGTACTGTGCCTAGACCTACTATTCACAGCACCGTCAGAAGTGCAGGTGGTTAAAAGACCTAGCAGAAGCTCGACTATGGCTGAAGTCACTAGGCTGGATTTTAACCACTTCCATACTGGGCCTATTCTTTCACTCCTCTCCTATATTTAAATAATTTAAGAACTAAGCCTTCTAGATATTAGATGTCTTTAGTACCTTAATGTCACCAGTGAGTTCAGAGCATCAGAAGCTTTGTCCTGTATGCTGGCAAACAAAAAGGTAAACAAGCGTCCTAGAAAAAACGCTAGCCAGATGGCTCAAGGCAGCTATACTGGACAGTTATGGAGGTAACACTGCCAAAAGATCTAAGGGCTCATTCAACAAGTGCTTCAGCAACCTCGTTGGCAGAGAAGGCGGGAGCCACTCAAACTTGCAGGGCAGCACCTTGGTCAAGATGCTCTACCTTTTTATTCAGCATTAGACTGGATCTAATATCAAGGGTTTTGGTAGGCAAGTCCTACAAGCTGTTGTCCCACCCTAGTCGGAGTACTTGGTTATCCTCAGGCTGACCTGAAAGACAACTGAGGGGAAAAGCATAGTTAACGGTAACGGTTTCCAGTAGTCTTCCAGGGCAGTACAATCCCACACTGTTTTAACCTTTGTAGGGTTATAGTGTTCTGTCTTTTTCAGATTCCGGCTTTCAGTTCTCTTGGATGAGGGACCACCTTTAAAGAAATTACTTACTGGGTGTGTGTGTGTGTGTGTGTGTGTGTGTGTGGCTCCATCTCGAGGGCTGCCCTGGAAGACTACTGGAAAGTTATCGGTAAGAACTGCTTTTAGCGCAACTTTTCTCCTGGTGTCGGTACTAGCTTTACAGCACAATTTTTTTTATAATGCCTGTGGGCATGAGGCCTTATACTTCAGAATTGGTTGCAAAATTCCTTATCTGGAGATCTTCCAGTAATAGCATTTCTGTTGCAGGATGACAAAATTGAGCCACTGCCATGCAATTAGCTGATTGGGGTGTTTTTTTTTTTTTCTGGACATATGCTCCTTGGAATTTTGTAAAGTTACTCTGGATTAAAGAGGAAGTAAACCCTGATGAGTTTATTTCCTCTTTCATTCCCTGCAAAGGTAAAGCATAATGGACTACTATGCATCGCATAGTAGTCCATTATGTGTCACTTACCTGACAGGAGCCAGCGAAATCACCGCTGTCCCCTGTAGTCCGGCGCATCCATCTTGTTGGTGGGGTCTCGCTGCTCGGCCACTGTCATTCGGCGAAGCCGCGATGACGTCATTCCCACACGGGAGCCGACACGCGCGGCATCTTCGTTGACGATACGGCGCATGCGCCGTAGACAGCGGTTCCTGTCTTTCGGCAAATATCTCCTAAACCGTGTAGGTTTAGGAGATATTTCTTGGCCTACAGGTAAGCCTTAATCTAGGTTTACCTGTAGGTCAAAGTGTGTTGTAAGGGTTTACAAGCACTTTAAGTATAACTAGAATACTTGAGCTACTGGAACTAGAGTATTTCATAAAGCTTTGTGACTTGTATTTAAAAAATGTCTCCATTTAAAATAAAAACATAGGCTCTGGAGTATTTTCTCAGTGCTAAAGAGGCTTTGTCCAACTTTTGAAACCTTTTGTTGCAGTTTTATTCTACCACTGCTTGTTACAAAATTAATAATTTTTTTTTTTTTTTATCCTATTATTTGCCAGAAGATTTTTAAAATGGACCACTTACTACATTCAAAGACAAGCTATGGTCAAGCAGCATCAGAAGGTTCAAAGTGGCAAGAGGGTCAACAGAAGAATGCTTATGCTAGACTGGTGCAACAGCATCACAGTGGACGTTTTAAACTCTACTTGAACTATATAGCACAAAAACTGCAACAAGAGGAATGCGCTCATGAGGGTTCTGTGTGTGACAAAGATTCTGCTTCTGTAGGTGCTGTAAAAGATGGTAATGGGAAAAATGGAGTGGGTGCATGTGGTTTAAGGCCTGAGAAGAGGTCTGAACTTTGCAATACCAGCAAGAATCAGGTGGCGGCAGTTCAAAACCAGCACCAGTATGGCCGCGATACCAATGAAGATAGAGATTTGGGTGTGAGAGACGTATGTAAATCTACTCTGCAGAACAGCAGCAATATGTGGTCTTCAAAGGGCAGTCATGATTATGACTGCGCTAAAGAATCTCAGCATGAAAAGGAAGTGTCCACATCTTACGTTTGTGCTAAAAGCATTTCAAGAGGGCAATATTTTGAAGGTATGGTTTTAGTGAAGGATTGTTGCCAGAAATGTCTTTTCTAACCTTTTCAGTGTGTTGGTGGTTTAAATGTGTATTTCCTAATTTTTACTTACAGTGCACTTAAATTCTGACAGTTGTTTATATGCAGCTACCTTCAGGTGATTGTACACTGTCAAAAAAAGCAAGACACCCCCCACCCACATATAATCTCTCCCACTTCCAACTAGCTTAATTTTTCACTAGTGTCCTTGGGTGGTGGTTCTCCTCCCTCAGATGTTTAGCTTTCTACATTGAGGTCTTTCTCTACATTTCACACATAAGACATGGCTGCACCCTAGCCATTATTGCTCTTTGCAGCTTTTGGATTGGTTGACTTGGGTAGAGCCTTGGGGGACTGCACCTAGACCCTGCCTGATACGATGCAGGGCTTGCCTGTAATTCTGCTGATGCACTTAATCCTGCTGTGTGGGCACTTCGGCATCCCTGTGGGATTATGCCAACTATGAAAGCCAGGAAGGGGTTAATGCCTACATTCTTGCATCAGATGTGGTTGGGGGGGAGCCGTCTAAACATTAATGCCACCAGGGTACCCATTCCCATGCTGCCCATTTTTAGAGTAGGGTTGAACCCCCTTACTGCTTGCAAGTCTTCATGGCAAGAGACCAAGTTATTGATTCCCCATGGTAAATTTTGTATGTTTTGCTCCATTGTTTGTGTGGCCTAGCATGCTCACTGCACCTCCTTTACCTATAGAAAATTACTCTGCATGCCACTGCCTGGTGCTGGAAACCTCTTCTGGTCTCCTTTTTTGTGAACGTGGGTAACTTAATTTGTAGTACCTTTTTTGGTTGTATTGCTGCTTACACAAAGTAATTGCCCTCCCTCAGATACTGCTGGAGAGTTGTGAATATCTCGGAGGTAAGATTTATGGACTTGGTAATTCAGAGTTGGCTTTTAATCTTATTGGGGAATGGTGATTTCTGTTAGGTGGCCTTATTAACCTTTTTCTGACTCTGCATCCCTCTGTGTGGAAATTCTGGCCTTATTGAGGCCATAGTCAGTGGGGTACACAATGGTGTCCTTCAGCCTCCCCTCCCAGTTCCAGCCAAGACCTTTCCTGGTCTACTCATTGGTAGAACCCATCCTATATGGGGACTTGCCTCACCTGCACAAGATTGTGGTTCCCCACCCCCAAAGACCTTTTGCCCAGCAATATCTGATTTGAAGAAAACTTCGATCATAAGTGGGTCTTCCTGTGATGGATCCTTCATTGCTTGCCTTAAGTTCCCTAGCTCTGTGGAGGATAATCCTGTGTCAAAAAACATGGCAACTAGGCACTTTTAAAGCCATTTTTGATTGGTTTGTCCCAAGCACATTTTGAAGTCCTTTACTGTTGACTTACTCGCTACCTCTTCTGGTAGTCTGTTGCAAGCATCAACCGTCCTTTCCGTAAAATACTTTCTAAGATTAGCAGCTTTGAAGTTTGAGGTAATGTCCATGTGTTTTTGATCTTTATTTCATATTGACAACCTTGCCTTCTTTAACCCCCCCCCCCAATCCTCTGTAGTGCTGGCCACTGCTGTACCCCCAATGTTTTACTCTCGCAAGAGATTTTTCTCTATGTTCATTTAATTTTTCCCACTCTTCTGTTAAATCTTTTATGACAAAAGTCAGGAATTGTTGTTTTGCCTCTGTCTTCCAGCACCATGTTCAAGACAGTAATTTACTTTGATAGCCTTGGCCTGCTAAATCTGATGCCAAGGCCTCTACCTAGTGGTAGGGTACCCTGCTTCTTGACTGGGCAGACATCTGTCGGCTCTCTGGTCCAAATTTTGGACAAATGGGATGTTTTAATCCTGCCTCTTCCATGCTCCATGCTTTTGTACCTGTCCAAGTTCCTGTCATGGCAGTTGGACCTCTTAACTGTTGCTTTTCAGTTCTTATCCTAAGGAATCATCCCTGTAGCAGCAGAATAATTAAGAGGTTTCTACTCATCACTTTATGGTCCCAAAATCAAATGGAGTTATCTGGCCCATAACTCTTCAACCTGTTCTTTACGTTTAATGGTTTTTGCATGGAAAATGCCAGATTGGACACTCCACCTACTTCTACTTCTGGGTGATTTTCTGGCCTCCATAGATATCAGGGGCCAAATATCTGAACACTTCAATGTTTCCCTCTATGCCAGCACTGTTTTTGTGATGGGCAACCATCATTACAAATTTGTTTTCACCAAGGTGCTTACCCCGGTTTTTGCTTCTGCTTTGTGCTCAGGGGATCCCAGGTAGCTGGGTCCCTGGATCTAATGAAGCAGCTCTTCCTGTCCAACAGACAGTATGTGACAGAAGGTACAAACTCTGCAAAGCTTTGGGTGAACACTTATTATGAGGAAATCGCTCTTTGGCCCATCTCAAATTGGAAATCTGGTCATAAATGTGGCCCTGTCTAGGATCTTTCCCTGGGACAAACTTCTGCCCCTTCCATCTTAAGCTTGTGACCTCTCGGCTTGAAATAAGCTCTTGGTTCATGTTTGCGTGAGGGTAGTGGTTGTGCAGTATTCCCAGTTTCATTAAGGATCATTGCAACTCTATGCTCTAACAGTTATTTCTAAACTGATGGACTACTGCCATGAGCACACCCAGCAAGAATCCTTTCTGACAATGCTACTGCTGGGATTTGCCCATTCTCAAAGTGGTACCAGGGATCATGCCACTAATTTGACTTGATAACTTTTAGCTTGATTTCTGGCTCTGTGCCCTGTTCAGTCCAGGCTTGGGGAAAATTGACAGAATTTCTCAGTTGTCAGTTTCTGAATCAGGAGAGTAGATCCATTTGGAGGCCTTTAAAGCCCTTCTTCACAGGTGGGGGATACGAATTTGCTGGCTTCAATATTCTACAACTAACTGGATAGATTTGAAACCAGGTCTAGGGACACTTGGGCTTCCTCTGTGGACTCCGGTGTCTCCATGGGATCAGTTTAGACTTTCAGCCTTTGTCCAGCCTAGATTTTTTCCTTGGGGCAGGGTGCCCACATGTTCCTCAATACTGCAGAGGTCGGTTTCCTCCTGCTTCTCAGTCACTAGTGTTAATAGCATGGCTGTTTGAAGTCATGAGATGGGTGGCCCTTTTTTCAGATTTAACCATCCCTAGGGAGCTAACTTCTGTCAAAGACCATTGTATTTGGAGGGCCTATTCTGGTCCGAGGTGAGCAACTTTTTTGTCCTAAGTGTCAAGTTTGACATGGTTTTTCCTCCACTTTGTTCTGTACCAACATCTGGCCTTGATTTAATTTTCTATTATAGAGCAAACCTCTGCCTTGGTTCTGTTTCAGACAGAAACCTCATATACTAGTTCAGTCTTTTGTTTAGACTAGAGCATAGCTCACATTTCAGCTTGTTTGTTCCCCTGAGTATCCATGAGATCTGTTGAGGTGTCTGGGTCTCTTGGCTCTGCAGAAGTCTATACCTCTACCTGCATTTCAGAAAGTTGATCTTGTTCTTCCTGCTAGCTCATGCAAGGTTCATCCTGCATCTGGCTCCACTGTTGGGTAATCGGAAAAGTTTTTCATCAGAGCTTAAATGATGGCTCTCCCTCTTTATTTTTTTTATTTTTTTTGGCATATTCTACCAGATTTGTTAGCGCTTCATGAGCTTTTCAGCATCTGACCTGTTTCTCACGTTTAAAAAGGGTGCCACCAGGGGTTTTGTTAACATGTTAAGTTCCATCAGATGGATGTTCAGTGAATCTGAGGTTTCTTGAGTTTGTGGGCCTATGTGCTTCTGTTTTGCCCACCCCTCAGTTGACTGCCAAATTGTTATGGTGATGGGACTGTTCTGTAGTGTATGATTAGGAAAATTGTCAACTTGCAGTGCAGGACGCAAGCTGGGTACTCATGATCCCTGGGTTATAGGCTGCTACCTTCAGGTGATTGCTGGACGTGTACCCCACCTATCCCAGTCCGTGAGACCTCCCATTTTCATTGCTAGCTTCTTTAGGTGTTGGACTGTTTCTGCCTAATGTTTGTTTTTACTTGAAATTCTGTTTACTTTGATTTCTTCAATCAACACCTCCAACTCCTCATTGTCTAATACAACGGCAGAAGCAGGGCAACCATGATGCATCCTTGAACCCTGACCATGAAGCTTTTCTAGGGGTATGCCCTCTGACGGGTGAAGCCTGAAAGCTTTTATAGGAACTAGTGACATGGACAGGTAACACATGTATACCCTGTATCCTTGTTCAGAGCTTAAAAGTGCTAAGGGCCACCTCCACCCCATCACCGTTGGAAAGTGAAAAGCCTTCTCCAGAAGACCTTGATATTTAATGGAATAAAGAGGACCCAGAGGTGATGCAGGAGGCCAGATTTCTTCGCTGTGCTCCTATACTCCTGATGCTATGGCTTCATGCAGTATGTGTTCACCCAGAGGGTCTTGTCATGCCCCTCTGAGTACTAAGACCTGTTAAGTATAAAAAATACATTTACCATTCATGAACAAATAGGGTAACTTATATCACCCCTCTGAGAATCATTGTTGAACACTAGTCACTATAGCAGACCCTTCTGACTGTTTTAAAAGATCTTGTTGAACCTAATACAGGATGTCCTGTTCAAAGATCGAGGACAAAAAATTTGAGACACACACTTAAAGGCTCTTTAACTTTGCAGGCCCAGCTCTGCACCCAGTAATGGCTGCAATTTTGACAAACTACAGCTAATTGAACTAGAGCAATCAACAACCAACGGGGTCCCTTCTGTTTTCCATGTTTGAACCTTGAAGGATCACTTTAAGACTTTGCTTTCAGAC
The DNA here is from genome assembly GCF_037356315.1 of Lithobates pipiens. Classification (NCBI taxonomy): domain Eukaryota; kingdom Metazoa; phylum Chordata; class Amphibia; order Anura; family Ranidae; genus Lithobates; species Lithobates pipiens. The sequence continues at coordinate 369,758,245 of NW_027507758.1, read as the reverse complement.
TTATACTCCCTCTTGTTTAAAAAAAAAAAAAAAAAAAAAAATTAACACCAACTTCAGAATGGCTCTCATTTCTGTCCATGTGTGCAGAATCTTGTCTAAAAGCCTGCCCAGCTGAAGCTGATGCCTTACACTTATGCCCTTTTGATGGAGGACGGCTGTTTTTGTGAGGTTCTTGACATCTTAAAGGGGTTGTAAAGGTAAAATTTCACCTTAATGCATTCTATGCATTAAGGATAAACTGCAGACAACGCCCCCGTTTTTTTTTTTTTAACTTGCCTGACCCCTCGAAAGTCCTGCGCTCTCACCCGACCTCTTCGCTAATCAGCCTGGCCGTTGATAGGTTACAGTGGATGGATTGAAAGCAGTGCAGCCACTGGCTCGCGCTATCAATCGCATCCAATGATGCGGCGCGCCGGAGGTGAGGCAGAGTGATGCAGTGAGCAGCTATGGCCCCTGGCTGTATCATGGGAGCGTGCCAGCAAGCACTTCTCACCATGCGAGGGAGCTTGCATGAACGTGAAGTCCTTGCAGGGGGGCGGGTGGAGACAGCAGCCGAGGGACCCCAGAAGACCAGGTTCGGGGCCACTCTGTGCAAAACAAGCTACAGAGTGGAGGTACGTATAACATGTTTAACCACTTGATTACTGGGCACTTAAACACCCTTCCTGCCCAGACCAATTTTCAGCTTTCGGTGCTCTCACACTTTGAATGACAATTACTCAGTCATGCAACACTGTACCCAAATGAAATTTGTCCTTCCCCCACAAATAGAGCTTTCTTTTGGTGGTATTTGATCACCTCTGGGGTTTTTATTTTTTACGCTATAAATGGAAAAAGACCAAAAATTTTGAAAAAAAACCGCATAATTCTTTCTGTAACAGAATTATGCAAATTTTTTTTCTTCATAAATTTTGGCCACAATTTATACTGCTACATATCTTTGGTAAAAATAACCCAAATTAGTGGATATTATTTGGTCTTTGTGAAAGTTAGAGAGTCTACAAGCTGTGGTGCGAATCGCACAAAATTGATCACATCTGATGTACTGGGGGCCGATCTCATTTCTTGTGACCCGAACAAGTCAGGAAGGTACAAATACCCCCCAAATGACCCCTTTTTGGTAAGTAGACATTCCAAGGTATTAAGAGGCATGGTGAGCTTTTTGATGTCTTCTTTTTTCCCACGATTCTTTGCAAAATCAAGATTTCATTATTTTTTTTTTTTTTCCACAAAATTGTCATTGTAATAGGTTATTTCTCTCACATGGCATGTGTATACCACAAATGACACCCCCAAAAAAATCTGCTACTCCTCCTGAGTATTACAATACCACATGTGTGGCACTTTTTCACAGCCTGGCCACATAGAGAGGCCCAACATGCAGGGAGCGCCATCACGTGTTCTAGGAGCATAAATTACACATCTAACTTGTTGACGACCTATTACGCTTTTTGAAGGCCCCGGAGCACCAGGACAATGACATGTGGCACGGATGACAGATGGCACTAATATGTGGCACGGATGACAGATGGCACTAATATGTGGCACTGATGGCACTAATATGTGGAACTGATGACGCGTGACACTGACAACAGATGGCATGTGACACTGACAGGTGGCACTGACAGATGGCACTAATATGTGGCACTGACGACGGGGGGGCACTGACGGCACTTTTTATTTTTTTACACTTACGGCCGCTGCAGCCGTTCATCTCTCCCCTCTCACGCTGTCTGTGTGAGGAGGGAGAGCGGTGCTGAGAGATGATCTCATATGTTTACATATGAGATCATCTCACATTGGACACGCCGATCGTGCTGTGATTGGCCGTTTACAGCGATCTGTGTTTGCCTGTCTCCGGGGGACACGGCAAACACAGATCTTCCCCAGATGCGCGCCCGCGGTGGCGCGCATTGCGGAAGTAAACAGGACATCCAGGGACGGCCTCCCGGACTAAAGCGCCTGCTCTACGGCCGTCATTCGGCTATAGGGCGGGCGCAAGGTGGTTAAAAAAAAAAAACCTTTTCAACCCCTTTAATAAAGACTGTTACAGGTGGAAAGGTCCTTGTTCCAAAGCCTTCATCCTCAGGAGCTTCTAGCTCCTCCCTCCTCAGTGTCCCTCAGTCTGCATCTTCAAAGCCCAAACTCAGTCTTTCCTCCATGCACAAGACATAGAATACACAACCTACCATGTCCATCCCAAAACCCTCAAAATTAAGGCATGTCCTCCTAAAAATGAGGGGATATTTTATTTTCTCTGCTTCAGATGTCCCAGACCTGTGTTCACGCTGAAGCTTGGTTCTGTACCCCTTTGAAACTAACTTTGCCCCCTTGTTGCTTCTGTCAAGCCAGGCAAAATCTGCTCAGGAACAGATTTTTTGTTTAAAGACTGCCCTGAAACTTTTCTTTTCCCAGAGTGGCCGTTCCAGTACCTCTGGGAGACCGGTTCAAGGGATTCTGTTTAAATCTATTCACAGTACCAAAAAAACAGCAGGGGATATTGTCCTGTACTTTTTTTTTTTTTTTCTTTTTTTTTTTTTTTTCCCCCCCCCCATGTGATGCATGACGTAATGTTAAGTGTTCAAGATCTATGTAATCCTTTTTTGGAAGTGATGCTGGATATATTTTACTGTGTTTTAAAGGTTGGAGAAATAAAACCTTAATGCATAAAAAAATGGGTATTTATCCTGTCCTGGACCAAAAGTACCTAAGCCTTTAATGTTGAAGCCACAAGGTCGGTTATTACCTCCTGAGACAAAGAATACTTGGCATCAGATGACATCCAAGATGATAGATATAGATAATTTTTACAACTTTACCCATGATTCCTGCGCTTTGCAGTAGGAGAGGAACTCTTCCAATTTGTTAGTCTGCCATTTAGTCTTATCTTCACCCAAAGTTTTCAGTTATTTGTACTTCTCAGTACTTGAGGCATTTAGGTGGCAGTACCTAGTCAACCTTCCAAAGGGTGTATCTTTTGCAAACATCCACAGTACCATTCAGGCTCTTTAAGCTTTTAGTTGGGTAATACACTTTTTCAAGTCTGTTCAACCTTCACTTAGAATACTTGGGCCTCATTCAGGCCGCTGCTCAGAAAAGTCATCCTTCCAGAAAATGAAGCCCACCCCCCCCCCCCCCCCCCCCCCCACCAGAATTTGGTCTTAAGTCCTGTTCATTTTGTTTCATAAACCTGACCATATTAGTGGCTATTATGTCTGATTCAAATGTTTCTGAACTAGTGGCTCTTGTAAAGAGTCATTCTTTATCCTTGGAGAAAGTAGTCTTGTGCCGAAGCCCAATCTGTATACCTAAGGTGGCCTCTATCTGCCATGGTTCTTTTTACATATTTACTTTGGTCTTTAGGCAAATGTAACTATGCATATACAATATCTGTGGGTTTCCTCTTGAAGCTGTAAATGTAGTAATGCTGCTACAGTGTCCAGATTTCTGGGCCCTGTGCCAAGCGGCTGTCTTGCATTTGGGAGCACAGGATGTCACCCACTCTGCACAGGCACCAGTCAAAGAATACTTTATTTGGACAGGTGGGCCGGTGATATCCCACTCTCCACCTTGTACAGGAAAATGGTATAATGTATGGCCAGCCTATTAAAATCTTACAGGGCAAGGGCTGGATATTCAGATAAAAGGACTTTTGACTTGCCTGTAAATCCCATATCTTGATGTATAGGATGCTGACCCTCCTCCCCTTCTGTTTGATTCTACGTTTGCTTGCTTTAAAACTGAGGCCTCATGGAGTGGGTTAGGGTTATAGCGCTGTGCCCTGGGGGAATGTCAAGCAAAGCTTTGCCAGTGTCCAGTCATCTGAAGGAAGTGGCCTATAACCCAGGGTCTATATCCAGCATGTGTACTATACTCCAAGATATTGCATTTTTAGGCAAGTCAAAATAATGTTGTTTGCCTTTTACCAATGTAATTGTGATGCAGAGCTCTTCTTAAATGGCACCAAGCAACTGGCACTTTCGTTCTTACAGAAACAACAATCTCATATTTAGGCTGACTTTAAGTAGTTTTGTCCAAGCTGGCCCAAGCTAACCATTTCCGTTGCATAACTATGCAACCTCTGTGTGCGCTGTAATATAGTGTAGTGGCAAACATTTTCTACAGTAAGCTGCTGTGTTCTGGCAGTAGTATGGTGACTTCTGCTGTCAGATTTAAATAGTTTTGCTGGATGCTTCTGTCATTCAGAAGTTGCTTGTAATTTTTTATTTTTAAGAATACAAGGTTTCCTCTGGCTGAAATGGAAATCGTGACGACATCCATATGCGCTCCCCTTGGCCAGACAATGGAAGCCTTGTATTCATTGCTTAAAATAGACTTCTGAATGGTGGTGAAGCATTCAGCCCGGCTCTAAAGGTTAGTTTCACCTTTTTAGGACAAAATTATTTTCCTGGAACAATGTACATTCGTTATGTACAGGAGCCTGCAAAGTGTTGTACCCATGGTCAATGGATCGCGGGTACAATGTCTGGCATACTCAACCCCCCCACTATGTACTCGTACCTGTGTGGGCTTTCAGCTACAAAGATGGAGGAAGGATAGACCATGAAGGAGCTAATCAGTGCCCTTGAAATCTGCTGAGAACTAGAAGCCATCTGCTGCTGTAGCATTAATGCTAGAATGAATGACTCAAATGTGTAGGTGGAGTCCTGCCAGCTGTGCAGTTTTGAAAATGTGACGGCAGCTGTGAGAATCCCCTGCCCACTTTCACAGTGGATGGGGTTTAGGGAGGGCGTGAGCTTTTACATGTTGCACCCTAAATATGGATGTAACCTGTTCCAAAGGTGAACTTGGCCTGTATCTGGCAGCATATGAGAAATTGCTTGGGCTGCTGCTGGAACAGTGCTGCTTACTGTATGTAGGTAATGCTACTACAATATCTTACAAAGCAAACAGAGGACGCGTATTTGTGTAATAGAAATTTTATTTGGCCTGGTTTAGTATGCGCTAACTTAAAGTCCAATTAAACGCTTTTTATACTTGAAGCATGCTTTGCCATTTAATTTGTATGCAAGGTGTTTTAGGCTGTAATGTGCTTATCATAAATCATGGGACAGAGTGGGGCTGTTCCTTACTGGGTTATACTCCCAGATGAACACTGGGAGACCAAAGGTCTTTGGACAAGCGATCCTCTATATTATCCCTCCTATACAGGAAGTTCGTCAGTGTTTCTCCAAGGTGGATGGGCACGTTTGAACTCTCTCGCGCTCCAAGTCTTGAAGTCCCAGCATGGTTCTAAAATGAATCAAGGGATTGACCGGATCCATTTGAAACAAGTTTTTATATGCTAAGATAGATGGCAAAAGATTTTAACCCCCTGATTGCCCCTAGTTAACCCTTTCACCAGTGATCACCGTATAAGTGTTACAGGTGACTCTGGTTAGTTTGCTTTTTATAGCATCAGGGCACCCACCATTTATTACCCAATAAAGGTTTAACCCCCTGATCACCCCGTGGGTGATATCAATTAGGTTTTGGGGTCAGAGGGGGTCTGCGTTGCCCCAGGCAGCGCTAGGTTAGTGCCAGTACCACTAACACCCACGCGCAAAGCATACACCTCCCATAGTGGTATAGTCTCTGAACATATCAATATCTGATCAGATCTATACTGGCGTCCCCAGCAGTTTAGGGTTCCAAAAAAATGCATTGTTGGCGGGGTCATCCCAGATACCTGCTAGCGCCTGAGTTTTGCCCCTCCGCCTAGCCCACCCAAGTGCAGTATCGATCGATCACGGTCACTTACAAAACACTAAACACATAACTGCAGCGTTCGCAGAGTCAGGCCTGATCCCTGCAATCGCTAACAGTTTTCTTTTTTTTGGTAGCGTTTTATATTTAATTTCTGAAGGCAGTACTTGGTTTTTGGGGTCCCGTACACGGCTAGGCTCCCAAAAAGTACCCCACATGTGATATCTCCGTACTCGGGAGAAGCAGCAGAACTTATTTTGGTGTGTAATTTCACTTATGCCCATAGCATGTGTGAGCAATATATCATTTAGTGATAACTTTGTGCAAAAAAAAAGGTTTGTAATATTCCTGCAACATGTGGCAAAATATAAAATATTCCATGGACTCAACATGCCTCTCGGTAAATAGCTTGGGGTGTCTACTTTCCAAAATGGGGTCATTTGGGGGGTTTGTGCTATTTTGGCATTTTATGGCCTTCGAAACTGATAGGTAGTGAGGAGTGAAATCAAAAATTTGCACCCTTAGAAATCCTGAAGGAAGTGATTGGTTTTCCGGGTGCCGTACGCGGCTAGACTCCCAAAAAGTCCCACACATGTGGTATCCTCGTACTCAGGAGAAGCAGCAGAATATATTTTGTGGGTGCAATTCCACATATAACTATGGCATGTGTGAGCAATATATCATTTAGTGACAACTTTTTGTAAACTTTTTTTTTTTGTCCTTCAATTACTTGGGACAAAAAAATATTCAATGGGTTCAACATGCCCCTCAGCAATTTCCTTGGGGTGTCTACTTTCCAAAATGGGGTCATTGGGGGGGGGGGGGGGGGGGGTTTGTACTGCCCTGCCATTTTAGCACCTCAAGAAATGAGATGGGCAGTCATAAATTAAAAGCTGTGTAATTTCCAGAAAAAGAACTCTAGTTTGTAGACGCTATAACTTTTGCGCAAACTAATAAATATATGCTGCTCTATTTGTGGGAAGAAAAGGACGCAAATTTTGTTTGGGTACAACATTGCATGACTGTGTGCAATTACCAGTTAAAGCAGTGCAGTGCGAAATTGTAAAAAGGCCTCTGGTCCTTAGGCTGACAATTGTTCCGGGGCTTAAGTGGTTAAAAGACCAGTTCAGAGGCCCTTAATGAGCTTCCTGCACAACAGGCCAGTGAGTTGGCAGATTTACCAAAAGCATTGTTTTGCGATAGATGCTATAAAGGATTCTATTCACCGGATGTCTCGCCTTGTGCTAGTACAAATGCGTAGGACCCTTTGGCTAAAGGGTTGGTCTGCCAAAGCACCCAACAAAAACCTACTGTCTAGTTTCCCATTTCATGGGGAGCGACTATTTGGCCATGTCTGGATGTATTTATCCAAATCAACTTTCAATGGAAAAAGTACTTTTGCCAGTCAAAAGAAAGTATAAACGTCCTTCATTTAAACAGACTTTCTCTCCTTCACAAAGCGCATCCTCCTCTAGGCAGTGGCGACAGCTTCCACTGTCAGATTCCAGAGGAAAATCGCAGGGTCAGACCCAGGCTCAAAGGAAGACCTGTAGCTGCAAGACTACAAAGCAGAATCGAAGACCTCTTCAAGAAGGTGTCTCCCCTCACCAAGGTGGGGGGGAAGACTTCTGCATTTCGCAGAAGTCTGCCAGAGGGGAACTCAGGACAGATGGGCTCTCTCCACAGTGACTCTAGGAAACGAACTAGATTTGTGGGAGTTTCCTCCATCTCACTTTCTGAATGTTCCCAAGGATCCAGGGAAAAGACCATCCCCGTTTCAAGCATGAGACTGATTGACTCAAGGGGTAATCGTACAGATCCCAATAGAAGAACAAGGTTTAGGTTTCTATTCGTACCTGTTTACGGTACCAAAACCGAATGGAGATGTCGGGCCCATTCTGGATCTAAAAAATCTAAATCGGTTCCTAAAAATTCACTAATTTTGAATGGAGTTGATCAGGTTAGTGGTCTCAATCCTACAAGGCGGAGAACTTCTGGCGTCCAACATCAAGAACGCATATTTGCGTGTCCCGATATTTCCCGCTCACCAAAGGTTTCTGCTATTTGAAGTGGAACAACGGCACTTTCAATTTGTGGCCTTAACCTTCAGCTAGCCACAGGCCCACAGATATTCACAAAAATACTGGCCCCACCTCTAGCCAGGTTGAGGGCACAGGGCGTAAGTCTAGGTATGCAAACACTATCTATTAATACACCAGTCAGTGACTCGCTTAAGGCAAAGCGTACGCATTACAACCAGTTACCTGGAAAGTCTCTCAGTTGGATCCTCGACCTAGAGAAGCCTTCCTTAAAACCATTAAGGCTGGATTACTTAGGCCTGATCATAGATACAGCCCAGAAAAGGGTGTTCTTGCCTCCAGAAAATATTGTCTCCGTACGAGCTGGTACGGATAGTGAGGTCAAAAGCAAATCCTTCAATTCGCCTTTGCATGAGGTTGTTGGGAAAGATGGTAGCTTTATTCAAAGCAGTCACCCTATGCCACGTTCCATTCAAGACTGTTGTAAAACAGAATCCCTTCTGCTTGGAACAAGACAATCCAAGCTTTGGACTTGCCAATGCAGCTATCCCCAAGAGTGTCTCAAAGCCTCAGTTAACTATGAAGCCAGAATTTACTGAAGGGGAAAGCCTTCAGACCAATCTGGAAAGTAGTAACGACAGATACCAGCCTCTCAGGCTTTGGAGCGGTACCAGAGGAGACGACTGTCCAGGGACAGTGGTTGAAACTCGAAAGAGCCCTGCCCATCAACATCCTAGAGATTCGGGCAGTGTATCTGGCTCTGAAAACCTGGACCTCCAGGTTAAAGAATTGTCCAGTCTGGATTCATTCTGACAATGCCTCGGCTGTGGCCTATATAAATCACCAAGGGGGCACCAAGTCTCGGCTCAGAGGTGAACCATATCCTAACTTGGGCAGAAAGGAATGTCCCATCCCTATCAGCAGTTTTCATTCTGGGAGTAGAAAATTGGCAGGCGGACTATCTAAATCGCCAGCAGTTATTCCCAGGGGAATGGTCTCTTCACCCCAAAGTGTTTGGGGCTGTTTGCCAAAGATGGCGGACTCTGGACATCTAATGTCCAGATTCAACATTAAGTCGGTCAACTTTGTGTCCAGAAAAGGGGATCCACTCGTATACGAAACAGATGTGCTGGTAACCCTGTGGGATCAGTTTTCGCTGATCTAAGCTTTCCCCCGATTCATTTGCCGCCTCGACTTTGCAGGATCAAGCTGAAAGAGCCAGTAATTCTGGTAGCACCAGCATGGCTCAGAAGGTCATGGTATGCAGAGATCATAAAGATGGCAGTGGAGGGTCCTTGGCCTCTCCCACTAAGGCCAGACCTGCTATCGCAGAGGCCGATATTCCATCCTGCTTTACGAATGCTAAATTTAATGGCTTGGCTATTTGAAACCCACATTCTGAAGAAGCGTGAGCTTTCCAGGTCTGTTTATCTCCTCTTTATTCAATGCAAGGAAACCAGTTTCCAGAGCTGTATATTTGGAAAGCTTACGTTTGCTGGTGTGAATCCAAGGGTTTGGCACCCTCGGAGATATATTATAGGCAGAATCCTTGCCTTTCTACAATTGGGCGTGGAGATGAAGTTGGGCCCCAAGTATAAAGGGATAAGTCTCAGCCTTATCAGTTTTATTTCAAAGACCGCTTGCTACGCATTCTTTAGTCTGGGGTTTTATGCAAGGCGTGATGCTGATTAATCTGCCAGTTAAATCCCCTTTTAACCCTTTGAATTGAATTTAGTTTTATCAGTGTTACAAAAACTGCCATTTCAACCATTACAACATGTTCCCTTAGTCCTGCTGACTAGGAAGCTGATCTTTTTTGCTTGCTATATCCTCAACAGAGGGTTTCAGAATTGGCTGTTGTGCTGCCCTTGTCCAGGCTTTTTGCCAAGTGGTTTCAGGCTTTCATCTGAGTGAAGATATTGTCCTGCCATTGTTTTACCCAAAACAATGTTCCAGGGAAGTAAAATCACTACATTGTCTTAATATAGTGAGCAGTGAAAATCTAGTTAAAGAAAACCACTCAGTCGTAAAACTGACATCCTATTCTGCCAGACGGTCCTAAAAGGACAGGCAGTGTTGAAATCCACTGTTAAGTGGATTATACAAGTTATAATTCAAACTTATGATTTAAGGGGTAAGATTCCCCCCTATTCAAGGTAAGGCACACTCTACCAGAGCAGTTAGTGCTTCTTGGGCAGTGTGCCACCAGGCATCCTTTGCTCAGATTTGCAAGGCTGCAACTTGATCTCCGGTCTATACAGTCACAAAATTTTACCAAATGGATGTACATTAAGTAGGAATGAGGATATCGCCTTCGGGCAGAGTGCTGCAGGCAGCAGTATAAGGCCTCAAGGTCTGGGGGGGGGGGGCCCTACAGGTCTCCCTCCCCTTAAGTAGCATTGCTATGGAATGTCCCACTAAGTAATTACGGCTCTGTGTCCTATGATGTACGAAAAAGAAAATGATTTTTCTAACAGCTTACCTGTAAAATCCTTTTCTTGGAGTAAATCGTAGCACACAGGTCCCACCCCTCTTGTTTTATGGTGTTTAAGTATATTGCTTATATTGGCTACAAAAACTGAGGTACTCCTGGAAGGAGGGGTTATATAGAAGAGTCAACTTCCTGTATTGGGTGTGCCAGTGTCAACACCTGAAGGTAGCTATAACCTACTAAGTAAATACTTAAGGCTCTGTGTCCTATGATGTACTCCAAGATGAGGAGATTACAGGGAAGCTGTTATAAAAATCCTATTTATGGCTTAAGAACTGGTCAGCCGAGCTTCCATGTAAAGTTATTGGCAGGTTTTCAGGGTGAACGTTTATTTGGTGATACTTGGACAAATATACTGTATATCCAAAAGATTTCCAGATGGAAGTTATCTACTTACTGAGAAGAAAAGCACCAGACGTCCCTTGTTTAAAAACCCCAGGGACTGCTGCCTCAAATGTCTCAGCGTCTGGGTGGTTTTGTTGCCAACAAGGTGCTAGGGCCAGGGGCAGAAAAGGCCCTGGGTCCAAAATTCTTCTAAACCCAGCACCAAGCCCTACTTTTGAGGAGACCCCCACTGTATCAGTTGGGAGAAGGCGGCTGCACTTTGCGGACATTTTGCAAAAGAACAATTCGGGACTAGCGCATCACCTCAATTTTTATATCTGGCGGTTACAAGCTGGTGTCACGGGGAAGGGTGTTCCCCTCAGGTTTAACATCCAGCATTCCCTAGGATCCTCCAAAAACTTGATACACTAGATGTAGTTCCTGAAGCAATCAACTGATTTGTAGAGGTCCCTGTATTTGAAAGGGGCACAGGGTTTTACTCAAACCTGTTTATGGTTCAGAAACCAAACGGGGACACAAGGCCCATTTTGGACCTAGGGTTCCTGAACAAGTATTCTTGGATGGAGTCTGTCTGCTCGGTAGTAACCTCACTTAAGAGGGGAGACTTTTTTAAGCCTCCATCGCTATAAAGGACATATACTTGCGCGTACCTATCTTTCAGCCTCATCTGGGATTCTTACATTTTGCAGTAGAGGAACGTCCTTTTCTGTTTTGTGGCTCGACCCTTCGGGCTTGCTATAGCTCCCCGGGTGTTCACAAAAGTCCTAGCACCAGTACTTGGTCTTTTAAGGGCCCAAGGGATCCTGGTGCTCGGGTATCTGGACGACCTCCTGCTCAGATCACTCAGCACAGGCTCTAGAACAGAGCATAATATACACAGTGCAGTATTTGAAAAGCTTAAGCTGGATAAATACCAAAGCCAGCCTTGAGACCAGCTCAAAGTCTAAGGTATTTAGGTTTGATCCTAAACACGGTTTAAACAAGAGTATGCTTGCTGCCTGTAAGGATCTGTGCCCTGAAGGATCATGTGCGTCAGATAAGGGGCACCAGTCAACCCTCCATTTGGCTCTGTATGAGTCTTCCAGGGAGGATGGTATCCTCAGAGGCAATGCCCTATGGTTGGTTCCATTCCAGGCCCTTGCAACAAGACCTCTTGTTGGCTTGGAACAGAAAAAGAAAAGCCCTGGATTATCCAATGTGCTCATCTCCTCAGGCATGCTTAAGTCTAAACTGGTGGTTGCAAGACCAGCGCCTGCAAAAGGGGAAAATCCTTTTTTCCCCGGTAACTTGGAGAGTACTGACTACAGATGCCAGTCTCTATCAGGCTGGGGAGTGACCCTAGAGGGAAATGGTCAGGGACAGAGCAGACCCTGGCCATCAACATTCTAGAATTAAGGGCAGTACATCTGGCCCTCTGACAATGCCACGGCAGTGGCCTATATAACCCACCCAAGGTGGTACCGGAGTTGTTCAGCTCTGAAGGAGGTGAACTATATACTAGCCAGGGGGACAGGGGGACATGGTCCAGTTATATATCAGCAATCCATATCCCAGGAGTAGAGAACTGGAAGGCAGATTCTCAGCCACCAGCAGATCTGCCCTACCCCCAAGGGACCATTCCCCTGAGCAGGGGGTGTATGAATGAATTAAATACTTGTAATAGCACACAATGCGAACTGAATCGCCTCTAGGCACTGTGGCGAGCTTTGATCATCTGCTAAAAGAGGAAGGTCTTGAGTTTTTTCCTAAAAGCCAGGTGATTTTCTTCCAGGCGGATGTTGATTGGTAGAGCATTCCATAGCCGAGGACCTTGGACAGCGAATTTCTGATTCCCCCCCGGATTTATACCGGGCTTTGGGCACGAGGAGGTTTTTGTTGGCTGATCGAAGACTGCGGTTTGGTGTGTAATGATTTATTTTCTCCATTAGGTATTGCGGAGCTTCTCTATGCACGCATTTGTGGGTGAGGCAAAGGGTCTTGAAAGTGATCCTTTTTTTTTTTTTTTTTTTTTTTTTTTTTTTTTTTTTAGTTAGCCAGTGTAGGCTCCTCAGCGAAGGAGAGATGGATTCCCAGGGTTTTTTTTTCCTGTTATCAGCCTTGCCGCCGTGTTTTGGATCAGTTGTAATCGCGCAAGTTGATATTGTGGTCATCCTATGTGAAGCGAGTTTGCATAGTCCAGTCGTGAATTAATGATTGTTCCAACTACCACTGCTTTGTCATTCTTTGGGATAAAAGGGATGAGTCTGCGAAGCATGCACAGCAGATGGTGAGATCCACTGACTACTGCTCCTATTTGCGCATCCATTGACATTTGTGCATCTAAAATAACCCAGAGACTCTTGGCTTTGGTCTTTGGGGAGATTGTCTGCCCAAAGACGGTTGGTGGAGAACAGTCTGTTTTAGTTGCGGGCTTATGATTTGGGTGTAAGATAAGAAGCTCTGTCTTTGATTCGTTCAGCTGGAGGGAGTTAGTGGTCATCCAGTCTATTGATTTGAGGCAGTTTTCAAGTTGTTGTTGATCTTTTTCCATTGATCTGGAAATAAAGTTGTGTGTCGTTAGCGTAAGAGTGGAAGTGGAGATCTGAGCATCTGATGATTTGAAGGAGTGGGCGAATGTAAATGTTGAACGGGTGACAAAGGAGAGCCTTGAGGGACTCCGCAGGTGACTGCACGAGTTTCGGGGAGGAATTTTCCTAGTTTCACTGTCTGTGACCAATTTCCTAGGAAGGACACGAACCACTGGAGATCTATGTCTTGGACTCTGGCTACTTCTGTGAGGCGGACGAGTAGAGTATTGTGATCTACTGTATCAAACGCTGCACTTAGGTCTAGCAGTACGAGGAGACACAGCTCTCCGTCATCTGCTGCTTCGAGTGCATCGTCCCAAATCTTGAGGAGAGCTGTTTCTGTTCCATGACCCGGGCGGAAGCCTGATTGCAGCGGGTCCAAGAGTTTGTGAGTATACAGGTGGAGTTGTAGCTGATGTACTACAGCTTTCTCCATGATCTTAGAAATGGTTTTGAGGCTTGTTATTGGCCTACGGTTGTTTGGATCCTGAGGGTACAGGTTTAGTTTCTTGAGTAGAGGTTTGACGATGCCTTTGAGGATGCTGGGAACAATCCCTTCATGCAATGATCGGTTTGAGGTGGGTTATGGTTGGAGCCACGATGTCGGAGCATTCTTTCAGTAGTTTTGTGGGGATGATGTCAATAGGTGAGATACTGTCACGCAGTTTATTGATGATTTTTGCGGTGTCTACGGTAATTGTATATTGAATGAATCCTTTTATTGATGGGTCCCCCCCCCCCCCTCCTGACTAGTAGCTAAGGATTAAAAAGGGTGTATTGGAAACTGGACAATATCAATATTTTCTTACATCAGGGGACACAGAACCATAGTAGTTACTATGTGGGTTATATGGACCACTGATAGGTGATGGACACTGGCACTCCCCTAAGGCAAGACATGTACTCCCTTTTTGTGTTTTTTGTTTTTCACCAATGTCTAAAGCGTTGGTCACTAGTAAAGATGTGCTGAGCTCCACTGGAAGCTTCCTTGCTGGGGCTAGCCATGCTGTCCGGATCCGTTCTGATGTCCTTCTCATGGGCCTAATGAATGGTACCTGGGCCTCGTGGTCGAAGAAACGAGGTTTTGCTTAACGCTTTTTAGAGAGCTGGACACGGATCCAGTACTTTTTGATAGGTCAAAGGCAGGTCCAGGATTGTGGGCAACCTGAGGTTCCCCTATTCCTGAAGGTTTCCTAAAAGGTATCGGAGCCCACAGTGTGAGGTGAAGATTGGGGCTTTATCTCAGATAACCCTGCTGCGAGGAAAAGGTAAGGGAGATTTTCTCAGAAATTTCTCCTATGTATGTTGTCATGCCTATGTCACCATTGGGGTCTGTATTGAGCACTCACCGACCTGACTCTGAAAGCAGCACAGAAGCCTTCATATCTCCTCTCCTCTGGTAAGAAAGGGGGGTCTGGTTCTCCTGTGTCCCCAATATTTTTTTTTTTTTTTCCCCTTCGGGGAATAGGATGCCAAAGTAGTTTCCCTTTTGAAAAAAAAGGGTCATGATTTACCCCCCCCCCCCCCCGCCATGTCTGCAGGTTACAGAGGACGCTGCTTGTGCAGGATAGCACTTTCCTTTGAAAGGGGCGGGGGTGTAATTAGTGCGGGGACGTGGTTAACTGCATAAGACTCTGGCCACACGTGTAGGAAGTGATTTAAGAGCTGTGTATAGCTGCTGCTGGCTGTGGAGGGACAGAGCAGGAGGTTGGCTGGATCAGGTTTGGTGACACAGCCATTTCCCTTTGACGCATTGTACTTTAACAGGCTAGGATTAATAGCGGCTATTGCGCTGGACTATAGCCTAGCAGTGTACATTCTTTTGCTGGTAGTGCCTCTGCTTTGTGCTTCAGGCTATGCGTGGCAAAGGGACCAGGAACTCCTCTAAGGGTTATAAAGGGTCAATGGTTTCACAACAAACTAAAACCATTTCCAAAAGAATGTCTTCAGTGATGCGGCTGGTCAGATTGAGCAGTCAAGGGGAATCTGTAGCTGCTGCTACGCAAGACGCTTCAGCCCCTGAGTATACCTCGCAAGAGGTTTTGTCTTCTACCATTGCTGGCTTGGAAAAGATTGATGCTATTTTATACCTCCATAGTGGGGGGTCAAACATAGCAGATGCCCCCCCCCCATCTAGTGCTCAGGACCCTCTTATTGAGGTGCCGGAGGCTGCGGATCAGGTAGATCTTCCCAAAGATTTGGAAGATACTTGTTTATCCTTTTCTGAGGATCCTAATATAGTAGTAACATCACAAGACAGGTTGCTTGTGCTCTTACTAAATTGCTTCGTTCAACCTTTTTGCTGCCTGCAGCGCAGGCTCTTGATGAACCCACCTCTAATTTGGGACCATTAAAACCTCCATCTGTGGATGCCTTTCCTATTCATGCGTGGCTAAGGAAGCTTGTGTATGCTGAATGGGAACATCCGGATAAACCATATTATCCTCCTAAGATTCTCCACACTTTATCCTCTGGAAGAGGACTTCTATAAGAAATGGGGGAGGGGGGGGGGGGTTCCAGCAATTTATGCTGTCATTGCCTCAGTGAACAAGAATCTCACATGTCCGGTAGATACACTAATGTTGAAGGATCCAACAAATAAAGTTGGAGCTTCTTTCTAAAAACCATATGTCTTTGGCAAGTTCAGTAGCCCAGCCGCTTCTTGCTGCAATTGGCGTATCCCAGTCCATTAATGAACAGTTTGAGGAGATACTTAAAATTCTCCCTGATGAATAGGTCCAACAATGTGCTGGTTTATCAGACACACTATTGCACAGTAGATGCGATGAAAGATTCTATCATTCAAGCCTCATGGCTTATGCTTGGACTAGTGCATTCTCGCAGAGTTCTATGGCTGAAAAGTTGGTCAGCTGAAGCACCGTGTAAAAAGTTCTTAGCCAGTTTCCCTTTTCATGGGGAATGGCTATTTGGAGACTATTTGGATAAATACCTACAAAAGATCTCCAATGGCAAAAGCTTTTTTACCAGTAAAGAAGAAATACAAACATTTCTCCTTTTAAGCGTGCTTCCTCACCTGTGCCAGGGGCATCGGCCTCTAGGCACTCTCGACGGCCTCAACTGTCAGGTTCAAGGGGAAGACCCCAGGGTCAGATCTTGGGGCAGAAAGCCCACAACAGAATGCTATGGCATCCTTATGAAGGGGCACCCCGCTCACTCGGATGGGGGGAAGGCTTCTGCAATTATCAAGGATCTGGAAGGAACAGTGTCAAGACAGATGGGTGGCTTCCGCTGTTCCTCTAGGTTACATTGTAGAGTTCCGAGATTTTCCGTCTCCTTGTTTTCTAAGGTTAAATGTTCCCAAGGACCCAGAGAAAAAGAAGGCTCTCCTTCTTTTAGCGCTGGATCATCTATTATTGCAGTTGGTGATATCAAAGGTCCCCTTAGTGGAACAGGGCACAGGTTTCTATTCTAACCTTTTCATGGATTACAAAACCAAACGGACAAGTAAGACCTATTCTAGATCTCAAAGATCTGAATTGGCACTTGAACATCCGATCGCATGGAGTCAATCCGGCGGTTGTTGCCATCCTGCGAGGGGAGTTTTTCTGCGCGTTGAAAATCATCATTTTCAGGTTGTGGCCATGCCATTCGGTCTAGCCACAGCACCACGGGTGTTCTCAAATTCTGGCACCTCCTTTAGCCAGATTATGCTCAAGGCATAACTGTCCTAGCCTATCTGCTTTTAATAGATCATTCAGTAACAGGTCTAAACCAGTCTGGTCACAACTGTAAACTACCTGGAATCTCTAGGTTGGATTCTCAACCTAGAAAAATCCTCCTTAAAACCATCAAGGAGATTACTGTACTTGGGTCTGGTCATAGATACCATACAGAAAAGGTATTCCTGCCCCAGACAAGAATCTGTTCCATTATAGAACTAATTCAACTCATCTAAGCAAAGAAAAAGCCTTCATTGGGTTGTGCATGAGATTGTTGGGAAAAATGGTGGCCTCCTTTGAGGCTGTCCCTTAAGCACCGTTTCATTCAAGATTGCTACAAACCACAATCCTGTCTGCCTAGAACAAAAAGGTTCAGGCCTTGGATTTTCCAATACACCTGGCTCCCGACATATCAGTGCCTAAATTGGTTGGTATCCAGCAACCTCCAAAAGAAGAAATAATTTCTACCAGTCTCCTGGAAAGTGGTGACAACAGATGCCAGCCTTCTAGGCTGGGGAGCAGTCCTGGAAGAAGATTCTGTTCAGGGGAGATGGTCCAAGTTGGAGAGGACCTTGCCTATCGACATTTTTGGAGATTTGGGCAGTTCGCCTGGCCTGTCAGGATTCAGTCTGACAATGCCACAGCTGTGGCTTACATCAATCACCGGGGGTGGGGGGGGGGTGGGTGGGCGCACGAGGAGTCATGCAGCCCAAAAAGTGAATCATGTTCTGGCTTGGGCAGAACACAACATTCCGTGAATAGAAAATTGGCAGGCGGACTTGAGTCGCCAACAATTATTTCCTGGGGAATGGTCTCTTCACCCCAACATCTTCAAAGCAATATGTCAGAGGTGGGGTACTCTGAACGTGGACCTGTTCACGTCCAGGGTCAACAACTTTGTGCCGAACAAGGATCCGCTAGCTTGCGGAACAGATGCATTAGTCTTCCCATGGGATCAGTTTTCTCTGATCTATGCATTTCCTCCAGTTCTGCTGCTTCCACGTCGTCTTCGCAGGAACAGGAGGTGATTCTGGTGGCCCAGAAGATCTTGGTTTGCCAAGATAATAAAGATGGCAGTAGGAGTCCTTTGGACTCTGCCATTATGGTCAGACCTTCTCGCACAAGGTTCAGAATTCCATCCTACCTTACAGACGCTAAATTTAATGGTTTGGCTATTGAGACTCACATTCTAAAGGATCATGGGTTGTCTCCTTCGGTAGTGTCTACCTTGATGCCAGGAAGCCAGCTTCCAGAATCCTTTACTATTGAGTCTGGAAGGCATGTTTCTTGGTGTGGATCCAGGGGTTGTCACCCCAGGAAATATGTCATAGGTAGGATCCTTCATTTCCTGGAAATGGGATCAGAAATGAAGCTGTCCTTGATTACTATCAAGGGCCAGATCACGCCCTTGTAAATTTTTTCAACGGCCTCTCGCTTCTCAATCTCTATTGTGTAGCTTTGTTCAGGGGGTAACATGGATCAATCCCCCTGTCAAGGCACCTATAAATCCTTGGGATTTAAACTTGGTCTTATTGGCTTTGCGGAAACAGCCTTTTGAGCCTTTGCGTGAAATTCCCTTGGTTCTTTTGACTAGAAAGTCTTTCTGGTTGCCATTTCTTCTGCTAGCAGAGTATCAGAACTAGCGGCTGTCTTGCAAGGTGCCATATCTGATCATGGATAAGGTTTTGTGTCCTCATCCTGATTTCCTACCAAAGGTGATGACAGGTTTTCACTTAAACAAAGATATTCTTCCTCTTTTCTTCCCAGAGCATCAGTCTAGGGAAGAGAAGGCACCACATTCCCTTGATGTAGTAAGAGTGGTCAGAGTGTATTTAAAGGCGACCACTCAGGTTCGCAAAAACAGATGTTTTATTTGTACTGCCAGATGGTCCAAAAGACAGGCAGCATCAAAAACGACTATTTCCAAATGGATTTGTCAAGTCATTATTCAGGCTTATGGTTTAAAGAAGAAAATTCCTCCTTTTTCATGTTAAAGCGCACTTAACCAGGGTGAATAGTGCCTCTT
Organism: Lithobates pipiens; assembly: GCF_037356315.1. Taxonomy (NCBI): domain Eukaryota; kingdom Metazoa; phylum Chordata; class Amphibia; order Anura; family Ranidae; genus Lithobates; species Lithobates pipiens. The sequence continues at coordinate 369,739,391 of NW_027507758.1, read as the reverse complement.
GGGCGGTGCATCAAGCATCTAGGGCTCAGGATCTGTAAGGCTGCAACTTGGTCTTCAGTTCATACGTTTACCAGAGTTTATCAAATTGTTAAAGGTCATGAGGATATTTGCCTTTGGGCGCAGTGTACTGCAGGCTGCAGTATGAGTCCCCTGAGCTCCTTTTTTGTCTCCCTCCCTTCAGTTGCCATTGCTATGGGACATCCCACATAGTAACCACTATGGCTGTGTCCCCTGATGTAAGAAAAGACAGGATTTTTAAAACGGCTTACCTGTAAAAACCTTTTCTTTGATGTACATCAGGGGACACAGAGGTTCCTCCCTTCTTGGTGTACACTTGTATTGCTCAGCTCCAAAACTGAGGACTCCCAGTAGTGGGAGGGGTTATATAGGGAGTACAAGCCTTGCCTTAGGGGCGTGCTAGTGTCTGCCTATCAGTGGTCCATATAACCCACATAGTAACTACTATGGCTTTGTGTCCCCTGATGTACCTCAAAGAAAAATAGATTTTACAGGTAAGCTATTATTTTTATTTTATTTTTTTTAAATCCTATTTATTTTTTTTTAAATGCAAAGGAGGGGTTTGGGGTCTTATAGACCACCGATCTCTCCATAAAGAGTACCTCACATGCCTATTACTTTCACAAGGTATGTTTACATTCCTTGTGACAGCAATAACAATGATTAAAAAAGACAGTAAAAACAAATGTAAATGTACAATATTGGGTATTGAGAGAGGTTGCCGACATATTGGTATCGGTACTGAAAACTCAGTCAATCCTTAGTTTATAGCATGGCTTTACCCAATGGGGATGTGAGAAATGGCATTAACTAAGCAAGGGTAGAGGCATCCTCACTCAGAGCCAGGACACAAACCCCTGTTGCAGTTGGTTCCAACTTGATTATAATCAAGTTTCATTCTTTGATGTGCCATTGTCCATCCATCAGCCCTGTCGCTATTTTTATGGGAATGTCTTGGGGCAAACTGGGATTTTAGCAAACGTTTAAAACATCCGTTGTGCTGCGTTTAGCAGCGTTTGCAAGAGTTCGAAGTTTTTGGCCTTTAAAAAAAAAAAAAAAAAAAAACTCCTGTAAGTGAAACGTGGCTAAACGCAAGTTATCACGTTTACATTAGTTTACAAGTTGTTGCATGCATTTGGTGTTTCAAATGCCTATGAACATCTGTCCTGAACGCATTTTGTTTGCATTCCAAAAAAATGCTTTTAAAAAAACTCAACGACCTAGCAACTACTTTAAATGAACCCTGTGTAGATGTACTGATGAGATGACCTAGAGGAGAGTTCAGGGGCAGCTGAAACAAAATGCCCAACTGCTCCTAAACATCCGTTTACCAGCAGCAGTGTACATGAGGCCTAAGGGTACCAACAAATTCTGTCCAAATTGGTGCATATATAGGGTTGAATTGTTGAAAGTTTTTTTTGTTTTTTTTTCTGTTTTAAGTGACTGTTTACTCATCGGTCTCTTGCCTTTTGAAAAGGGGGTTTATACATTAGGCCTCAAGTACGCTGCTGGTAAATGGACATTTTAGGAGCAGTTGGGCTTTTTTCAGCTGCCCCCGGACTCTCCTGTTATCTTATCAGTACAGTGGAACCTTGTATTAGGAGCATAAAACGTTCCAGGAATGCCTGTAATCCAAAGCACTCGCATATCAAAGCGAAGAAGTCAATGGAAACTAAGATGGTTCTTTCCACATTGACTTCTATTGCATGCAGTACCCATGTGGCCAGAGGTGGGGGGTGCACCTGAGAGACTCAAACAGCTCGGCTGCATTCGGCAACCCTCTGAAAGGTTTGGGAGCCGAGTGTTTCTGAACGGCTCTGAGTGTAACTGGTGCCCCACACCTCTGGCCAAATGTGGAATTGCATACTGTAGAGCCTTGAATCCTGCTCCTTTTGTGAGCCAACATTCGCAAACAGTCAGAATTTAAAAAAAAAATGCTCTTATTGCAAAGCGCTAATTAACAGTATTACATGCAATCTGAGGGTCCACTGTACATGTAGAGTCAATTCTAGGCAGTGGAGTTTAGCAGCATTTTTGAAATTCAAAAAAATGGGTCAAGGCTGATGTTCAGAGGTATTTGAAACACCAAATGCCTGTAAACGTGGCTAAACAGATGTTTTTAAAGAAAAAAAAGCCAAGAAAAAAATGAGTTGTGCTAAACCAGTGATACAAGTGAATTGAGTGTATCAGTGACCTCGTCTATATAACGGAACCACACTGGCCGTGAATTAACAAGGACAAATCTGAATCTAAATTGGCAAAGGGTAGATACACACACACACATTGGATAATCTAAGCTATATGAACACCAAAGCCCTAACGGGCACAATAGATCATATACATAATCATATATCAGCAAACAGTGAATAAAATTCACACAAATTAATAATGAAAAATAATAGTGATGTCCCTTTTAAATATAGTCTGAAAATAAATGACATACACCCGTGCGTGACAAAAGTGATAAATTGAGCATTAAAGTCCATTCATAAAGAAATCAATCTTTAAATTGAGCTGTATTCAATCCACCACTGTGCAAAGATTTACTTCTTACCACAAGTCTATGACCCCCCCCCCCCCCCCCCCGTTACAGAGGATCACAGAGCATGTGATAATACAATCTCCTGGACCCTCAGACCATCCTGCTCATCTCCTTATGATGGCATAACCTCAAACGTAAGAAATAAACCTGGCACTCTTCAACTTGTATCACTTGGATCAAGGCTTATGGATGAGTATAGATTGCATTAAAAGATAGAGGCTCCAATAGTGTAAAACCTTCAATTAGGGTTATTAAAACATACTGTAGTTATGTTATGCAGTAGCGTTGCAGCTTCCAATATGTCTTTATAGACTTTTTTTTTTTTTTTTTTTTTTTTTAAATAGTGTGGTGATTTTGAGTGCACTTTCACACCATAGCGCAGTTTCTTTCTTGGTTGGATATTTTTAAATGTCGGATTCTAGCTGTCCAGTTAAATTGTTCAGGAGAGGTTAAACATCCTGTGTACAAGAAGCCTTAGGCCCTTTTTACATGGGGTTGTGTGTTTTGCCAGACTCCATTTGGTCAGCAAGGATGGATCTGCTTAACTGGCGGATGACAGGTCCGTCTCCACTCAATGCACGGTCGGACCTGTCGGAGCCTGCTCTCCTCTAAGGGGGATCAGATGAAAGGATCAGGATCGGATCAGAGGAAAAACTGCTGGCATCCGATCAATGCAGACAGATGGAAGACATGTCACTGCTGACATCCGTCACTTCGTAGAGAAACATGGAGCATCCGTTCTGGTCATTAACTATGTGGATCATTTGACAGTGTTCCTTCCAGTACATTTACTGCTATTCAAGTTTTTGGGGTTGCTTTGCTTTCTACACATGCCTGACACTGGTGGCTGCTGATTGGTTAGCATTACTAATGATGCTGTTTAGTTTGGTACATTTTTATTTTTATTTTTTTCTGCAGTGGCCTGCTTATTCTAGAGGTCTTCTTCATATAGTTTAATTGTAGGGAATAAATGTTTACATCTGTGTTTTTTTTTTTTTTTTTTTTTTTTTTGGATGTTTGTGTAGTTTAGCTTAATGTGGCCTCTAAGATCTGATGTTGTGTAATCGTGCTCCGTATCCTAGATACTCATCAGACTTTATTCGGAACTTGGCTTATCATGACTTTACAAAATCCTTTTGTAAATGTGAGCCATGAAAGGTCACATGTGTGGCTTGCAGATAACTTGCAACTCATTAATATTTCCTCTGTAGTTAATCCATAGTTTAATCTATCTACAGCACTGGTACCCAACATGTGGGCTACATGCAGCTTTCCTAGACTCCTGTGTATAGCACATGAAGTGTCATACCAGCTTCAGTTGCACCTGCTGCATCAATGCTAGCAGCTGTTGGTGTACAATCTTGCTGATATTGACTGTGCACTGACTGAGGCTGGGTTTGTACTGTCATACGGAACAGCTCACATCCTCCGATGTGTCTGTTCACGGTTTCAGGTCCTTACCTTTCACTGAATTCAGACCTGAAACTGACCAGATGCACTGGAATCCATTAAGAGCCAGTCAGAATCTCTTGACATGCAAATTGAATGTGGAGGAAAACCACCACATCCAATGCACAATAGTGAACCCAGCCTTAAAGTGGTGTTAAACCCTCAACAGTAAAATCAGTCTGTATATGCAGTAAAGCCTACTTGTTATACTCACTGAAATCTAAGTATTTAATCGTCTGCATTGTCTGTAAAGGCTGTTTGATCCTGTCTTCTCTGATCGTCCCCTCCTTTTGCTGTCCCCAATCCATCTGCTGTGTGTGTTTGTTATTTTTATTTTTTTTTTTTTTACATGTTTGGCACAGGGCAAAGCAACACTGTCCTAAGTTGGGGGTCATGCAGCCTCTTAGGCCAATCGGAGGAAAATAAACTCCAACAAACTTTAACCCGTACTCAGCCACTGATTGAAGTCAAGACTGCTATATACTACTAAGAAAAGGTATTTTGTTTATATTTACCAAACGAATTACATTTCCATGTTCTCTATACTGTGGGAGACCAGATGGTGAATGCAGGAGTCTGGGTTTAGTAACACTTTAAGTGCCGGCCTCATCCCAGCAATGTGGTCCACATATTGTAGCAGAGTCTGCCAGCCAGACCTCCTTGCTCCCAGCTGTAGGTAGTCGGTCTGCCAACAGGGTACAGTTCGCTTGTACAAGTGAAAACTGTGCTTGAGTACAGATCTCTAGATCATGTTCATGGGAGCAATTGCTTATAGCTCAGTGTTGATTTAAAGCAGCAGAGGGGGAACAATCTAACTTGGGTACGGTTCAGTTCAACTAGGCACAGATTGCATGCACCTTGATTAAGCTAAATTCCTTTTGTCAGAATGGCTATTACCTGTCGCAGCCAAGGCAAGCTATTCACTTCTGTAAGCCGTCTCTGTATGTGGTGCTAAAACCAGGGTAGGTACTGTATGTCATGCTTAGTTTCTGTAACATGTGTATGAGTGGTTACAACTGCAAAATTGCTCTGTCCATTAACTCCGCTATGTTGGGCAGTGTTCAACACAAGACCAAGGCAACTTGCTTATTATACAAGATTTATATAGCGCAAACAGTTTATGCAGCACTTTACACTATAAAAGGGAGACAATACAGTTATAATACAATAAAATACAAGAGGATTAAGAGGGCCCTGCTCAGAAGAGTTTACAATCCTAATAGGGTGGGGCAGGTGGTACAAAAGGTTGTAAATGTGGGAATGAGCTGATGGAAGTGGTAAAAGATTAGTTGGTGGCATGATAGGCTTCCCCAAAGAGATGAGTTTTCAGGGTTTGGCAATCCCTTACTCTTGCTACCTTCAGGTGGACAGGCTGAGGTAGCAAGTTCCAGAGAATGGGAGAAATCCTGGAGACTAGCATGGGAGGAGATGAGGTTGCTTGAGTAGCTCTTGGGACGAGCAGAGAGGACAGTTTGGGTGATATTTGGAGACAAGATTGGTGATGTTGCTTGGGGCAGAGTTGTAAATGGGCTTTGTATGTTGTGGTTAGTATTTTGACTTTAATTTGTGGGGTAATTGGGAGCCAGTGTAGGTATTGGAGGGGAGGGTTGGCAGCAGCATTCATGATGGACTGAGGAGGGGATAGCCTATGGAGAGGCAGGCCAATGAGAGAGGAGTTAAAGGACTTTCAGCCTTCCCCCCATCTGATGTGTTCTGCACTGTAAAGCCTCGTACACACGATCTGATTTTCCAACGGGAATTGTATATCGGGCTGTTGGCAGAAAATCTGACCATTTGTAAGCTCTATTGGACGATTGTCGTTGTCCCCCCCCCCCCCCCCCAACGAACAAATGTTGGATAGCAGGTTTTAAAACGTTACTCAGACAAATGTCTTTGGACTTTTGCACACTCTCGGAAAATCCAAAAGACACATGCTCTGAAGCAAGGACGAGCCAGAAGCGGTTGTTGGTTTTGTAAAACTAGCGTTCGTATTGGAGAGATGGCCTTCATGATGCGTCAAATTATGAAATCCCAAAATGCAGCGCTCATTCTCTTTATAATGGGATAATGAAGTTGCCTTGCTGGTGATACAGATGGGGTTATTGCAAACAAATTTGCAAAGGCTTTTTTTTTTTTTTTTTCCTAGTGATATCAAGAATGTGTTTTATTTTTTTTTTATTTTTTTTTTTTTTTTTTTTTTTAGGCAAGTTACCATAAACTATGCCATAGTTTTTAAGATCAAAGATACAACTGTTGGTGTCCCTCAATTTTACATTGGGAGTACGCAGTTACATTTAAAAAAAAAACTATTTGAAGTAAAATGCATAGAAAAGTAGTATTCTACACTTTTTTTTTTTTTTTTTGTATTCTGCATTAAAACATGCCATCTTACAATAAAACTTAACCAAAAAGTGCATCCAAAAATATATCAAATCATTATTCAGCCAAAAAACAAAATAAAAGCCTCATACATGTGTCTTCTTAATATAGGGGGGTCAACAATGCCAAGAGTTGGTGAAAGCAGGGGTCTATCAGGAGAATTCTGAAAATCATCTGGATTATTCTCCTGGAGCTCCCACAACAAAGGCAGATGACATAATTGCTCACCATAAAGCAACCAATTTTTGGTCCAAGAACTCCTCCCTCCTCCATCATAGCTCAGATTCCACATGTTTGGTTGATGAATGGCTGTTCTGAAACTAACTGAAAAGCATGAATCAACACTCCCCAGACTTCTACTAACACAAAATTAGCAGAAGGAGCCCAAAGGGTGGTGCTTAAGAGCTGAAAAAAACATAGTACGTCAGTACATTTGTTGGCCTACAATTCCTTGCCATTTGTATGCAAGACAAAATATAGGCACACTCCTTCAGACAAGTCACTGGGTTTTGTCTGCGGAAAATTTGATTGCGTACGAGGCTTTAGAATACTTACCTAGCCAGTGGATCCAGCTTTGAGCTGCTGGGATCCCTCTCTGCAGCCACTGTGTGGATTTGGTGCTCCCACGTTGCCTGTGACAGTTGCTGGCTCTTACTGGCATAGGCACCCCCCTCCTGAATGGGACAGCACATCATGCTTCCCAAGGGGCACCGGGGCACTGTCATTCACCTTGGTG